>NC_049242.1:34821894-35429602 GCF_011100685.1 Canis lupus familiaris | reverse complement strand
CTGATGCTAGACTTGATCCCAGGACCCGGAGATCACGACCTGAGCCAAAGGCAGACACTCAACCACTGAACCACCCACGTGCCCCTAAATCTCCTTATTCTTAAAAAAAAAAAAAAATATATATATATATAATATTTACCTTTAAATATATATATGTTTACCTTTAAAACTCAAGGCAATCAAGCTTTTGAGGGTTGGGAGAAGAGTGTTAAGTAACTTGTCCAAAGCCACACAGCTAAAAAGTAGCAGAGTCAGGACACAGACTCAAGTCTGGATACCTAAAATCTGGGTTTTTTTTCACCATATCAAGCTGCTTAACTTAACGCTGGTTGGAGTGTATTGTGAGCTGGAAGCTGAACTAGAATTTGGCTTTATTCCAACCTTCCTATTCCTCAAGTTGTAAAAGCTTATTTTTTTTTTTTAAGATTTTATTTATTTATCCATGAGAGACACAGAGAGAGGCAGAGACACAGGCAGAGGGAGAAGCAGGCCCCAGGCAGGGAGCCCGATGTGGGACTCCATCCCAGGACCCCAGGATCACGCCCTGAGCCGAAAGCAGACACTTAACTGCTGGGCAACCCGGGCGTCCCTGTAAAAGCATTATCTTAAGAAGTTTGGGAGAGCAGTCAGGGAGCATGTTGATCTGGTCACTGGAGCAGAACCAATAGTCATGCTCAACACACACTCCGGTGTTGGGAAATGCCACCGGAGAAGGAGTGGGTGCTCTGTCCCCCTCCTTTCCTCAGTTTCCTTATCTGAGAAATGATTTAGGGAGGAGACTTACCTCAGAGAGGGCTACTTTAATTACCTACATGAAAGAGGAGCTTCTAGAAATGCCTCTCCTGGATTATTTATGACGATGGGGAGGAAAGGGGCTTGCAAATAAGGATTTGTAGAGAAAAGGAAGCAGGTGACACAGAGGCAAGGGGGAAAGAAAGGGATTGGAGAGGGACTCTGAAGAGTCTGAAGAGACAGAGGCCAGGGCTGCTGTTGCTGTTGGGGTGTGGGATGGGAGCATTGGTGAGGTCGGGGTGGGGGGGGAGGCAGCCAGGAGATGCTGAGTGAGCAGCATGGGCATGGGCTGCTTCTGTCATTGCTGCAAACCCTTGCAGCTGGGATCCCAGCTTCTGCTGAGCAGACACACATTTCTGTTGATGCTCTTGTTCAAGTTGACCCCAGCTGATAATGGAGTGGCCTTCTATCTGCTCTTATGGTTCTGGCATCCGAGAATTCTACAAGGCAAAGCTAATTCCAACACCTTCTGCTTGATGTGTAAAACACAACTATCTTGTGAGATTTTGTCCTTCTCAAGTGACCTTCCACATACACCTCCTGGGACCTTCCTCTGTCCATTATATTGCCCCCCTTTTCTTGTGTTAGCTGTTTCCTCTCTTCAGGCATGTTCTTTCCCTACTTAAAAACAAAATTCCCTTTTTCATAAGCTTGCTTAACCTCTTTCAGCCTCAATTTACTCAAATGTCAAAGTGGAGCAAGTGCCATCTACCTTGCAGGTGGAATAAGGTAGTATTGGAAAGCATGGCCAGCATGCAGGAGGTTTCAATTGGTGGGAGGGTTTCAATTCCTTCCTTCCTTTCTTTTCAGTCTTCCTTCTAGAACTGTGCTGTCCAAAATCATAGCCATTAGCCGTAAGCAGCTAGTGACACTTGAACTGCGGCTGGCCCAATTTGTGATGGGCTGCCTCTGCAAGAAGCATCAGGATTGCCTAATAAACCTGCAAGCCCCATTCCTTGTTCTTGAAACTCTTGCTTTAGACTCATGATAGAATGCACTGCTTTTTTCCCTACCTGCATCATATTAATTGATATTGCATATATTTCCTCCTGAGATATATCCAAAGTGGATTTTGTATATGCCACGTGGGGCGTGTGCGCACACACACACAGACACACACATTCCTACACATTTAAGTAAAACAATTCACATACCATAAACTTCATCCCTTCAAAGTATACAATTCAGTGATTTTTAGTGTATTCAGAGAGTTGTATAGATGTTACCACAATCTGACTCTAGAACATTTCATCACCTCCAAAAGAAAGCCTGTGCCCATTCCAGTTACTTCCCATTCTCCTCTTTCCCAGTGCTCAGCAACCACTAGTCTTCTTTGTTATATATATATATTTAATAATTTAATTTTTTAAAGATTTATTTATTCATTTGAGAGAGAGAGAGCACATGCAAGTGGAGGGAGGAGCAAAAGAAGAGAGAGGAGAGAATTCCCAGCATCCTCCCTGCTGAGCATGGAGCGCAGAGTCAGATGCAGGGCTCCATCCCACGACCCTGAGATATGACCTGAGCTGAAATCAAGAGTCAGATGCTCAACTGACTGAGCCACCCAGGCGCCCTGTGTGTGGCTTATATTTTATGTGAGATCATCCCAATTCTAACCATCACATCTGATGATCTATGCAACCTAGTTTGTGAAAAGCAAGTACATGGAAACTTTATTTACAGGGCCACTTTGGGAAATAGGTGTTGTCTCCATTTTGCAGGTGAGGCACCAAGAAAGTGCAGAGAGGTTTACACAGCTGGCCTACGGTCGCATAGCTATTAAATGGAAGAGCTAGGACTGACACCCAGGTTGCTTGACTTTCTTCCAATCTCCAGTGTTAAGGTACAAGGGCATCTTTTTAATCTTTTTATCTCCTCTAAACCACACACAATATCTGACACTCATTTATATGTTTGTAAAATGGATGAGTGATCCAGACAGTTAATCAGCCGAGATATCAGGTGGTGGGGAGAGGGGAGTGGCCTCTGAACCCCTGGTGGTAGCCTGCTAGAGCTCAGGCTGGCTGATACTGTTGCTGACACTGAGCTGTCGCACTGGCCAAGCAGGCCTTACCTCTGCCTGCCCGCCCCAGTGGCGTTCCTTCTCACCGGGCCATTAGTGTGCCACCAGGGTGCAGCAGTGAAACCTCCCAGGGTACTCTTGGGGTCTGCACACTCCAGGAGGACAACTTTATACAAATCAGGATAGATGGAAATAGGAACCCAGTGGTGACTGGGGGTCACCCAGAGCAATTTAAAACATGAATTGATTTCTCTGCTGGAGCTAGTGTCGAGGTCCTGTTTCTCATTTGTGCTTCATTGTGCATATTACCTCATGTGGAAAATTAACAGGCAAATTAACCCCTCCTCACAGTCCAGTGACTGGAGGAACAGACAACGCTCCTGTTTGGAATGCAAAATCTTGGGGTAGGAAGGAGGCTGACTCCAGGGCCAGGACAGCGGGGAGATCCATGTCCCAGGTATCTAGGAATACGTCCCAGCCTACACATGGGGCACATTAGTCCTAAGGGCACTGGGAAGGTGATCCTGTCATTCACCGAGATCAGTGGCTGTGTGGCAGCTACAGTGGCTGTGTGGCACTTTCCCTACAGTATTACAGCTGGGTAGGGAAAGTGAATTGGACTCAAGCTAGATTTATCAGAGCCCCATTCTCTCATCAGGGTGCCCTCTTTCTCCTAGAACTCTAGAAACAGCTTATTTATTCTATTTTTGATGGTCTCTTCCCAATTGCTTGTGCTGTCATGCTCATATCACTTTATTAAACCTCTAGGGCAGAAGGTCCTGCTGGTCTACCCCTATTTACAAGCCCCTGCCTCTCCTGCTTATCTCCTCCTGCTCTTCCTTTTATTTTCTAGACATACTCCTTTTTAGTCTTTCCCTGTTTCATTCTGTCTCAGGGTCTTTGTACACACAGTTTTCCCTGCCTTGAATGCTTGTCCCTTAGCTTTTCTCTGGTTGAACTCTATTCTGAGTAAATGTCACTTCCTTGGGGAAGCATCTTCTGATTTCATGCCTCCCACCTCAAACCATTATATGGTGTCAGTTGCCTATATTTTCCTATTAATAGCATTTGTCAAAACTGCAATTAAATAATTAGGCTGTAATTGGTTGTTTAATCACTGTGTTTCCTGCTATAGTGTTAGCTCTAAGAGAGGAGACTGTCAGTCTTGTTCACCTTTCTATCTTCAGGGTCGAGCACATTGCCTTGGATGGGGTAAGTACTCAAAAATGTATCAGATGAATGAATAACTTCCTTGGGTTTTTTGTTTGTGTGTTTCATTTTATTTTGCCTTGGCAGGTGGTTCTTTCTGAGATTGAAACTTGGCATTTCCAGGAGAAGCTTACTGATTTCTAAGTACAGTTAGTCCTGGAATCACATTATAACCTAAGGTGTCACAAGAGCTAATGCTGGTGCCGTGCCATATGCAAAGAAGCACAGTTCAACACCAAGATAAAGTTTCCTCCCATTTATCTCTCTGCCATGATGCCGCCTACCTCCTACACTTTATTAGGCAGATTGACTTAATGCTCTGGCTCTTTGATTGAGCTGGGTGTGCAACGACAGTCCCTACCCATGAGCAACTTGTAGATTGGTTAGTTCAGAGGACTGTGATATAGTCCAAGGATGAGATTATGGTAACTTGGAAACCAATGAGGTAGGCACATTTAAGATATTTTTTTGGAGGTAAAATCAAAAAGGGTGTCAAGGACATTGGGGTTGGTGTCCCACATCAGCCTCAATCGAGGTGATTAGTCCAAGTTGTTTATGGTAATTTCATCATCCTACTTTCTGGGGACTAATTTTAAAACAGTCATGTGACTGATTCTGAGACATGAGAAGTCTAATTGGGGCTTTTGGGGAAAAAAATCCCTCCTAAAGAAAAAACCAGAGGACGACATCACTCCTTTGCTGGATGTGAACAAAGTACTTGTTCTCTGCTATCTCTCTGACTACATGCACCTCTGACTATTACTGCTATCAGATTGGAGAGACAGCCATGGGAAGGCCCGGATATAGAAAGAACCTGAGCCCTTGCTGACATCATTGACTTATTGATTGTGGTCCTCTGGATCCAGGTAGGGTGACTTGGAATTCTGGATACATGAGATAATGAACTTCTTCCAGTATTTAAGTGTTTGGTTGCCTTTTCCATTACTTGCAGCAGAAATCATTCTACATGATTCAGTGGGGACAGGGGTAGCTCAATGGGCAGAGAGGTGCTTCTGACTTCCTGGAAGCTTATCAGGGGACCGTGGGCTGACAATGTCATGTCTCTTTTATCTTGTAGGGCTGGGGCTCCCAGTTTCCCTTCCGACCTACTTAAGAATGGTGTGAGGCAGCAGGTGGGGGTCTCAATATGTCTAGGTGGGGAGGAGTGAAAAGAAAGTGACTCAGATCAAACAGTAAATGCCGAATTTCCCCTTTGGGCTTTCAATCTGCATTGAAATAGGAAGGTACTTACTGATTTGTTTATTTTTAATCAGCTTATATTCCACTCTTTACTCTTTTTAGATACTATATTTTGAGGAATCCCCCCCATACCGTATTACAGTAACAGTAATAGAAATTAATAGGAAGGAAAGGGCAACGCACTACCAACACAATCAAATTGTTTTCTTTGCCCATGCTTCCTTGAAATTCTTGTCAATATTCATGCAGAAATGTACAGAATAGTGATCATAGCCCAGGCATCATTAATTTTTTTATTTGGGTATGACATCCATGCTGTGAGATATGCATATCTGTATAGCTCAATGATTTTTCACATGTGTTCACTTTCGTAACTGTCCCCCAGTTCAACATATAAAACACTTGGCTGGGTATCATATTGTAGTTTGCTTTTTGAATTTAATGTCATGGCAGGATCATGTCACCCTGCTGTTTATCCTAAGCATTTTTTAGTATGCTGCATGTCTTCATACTGCTGACTGTTACAGGCTGTAAAAAATCAATCAGATGGCTGCATCACAGTTATCTGAACCAGCCCACACCACTGGACATTAAGATCATTTAAAATTCTTCCAGATTGTAAATAATGCTTCAATGATCTGTACAATAAAGGCCAGAAACTGGCAGCGTGTAGCCTGGATTCTGCTCACATACCCATTTTGTTAGGTGTGCATGGTATTGGCAGACACAGTACTTTTAGGAATATTTGAGCTTTGTTGCAAGCTTAAAACTTGGGGGAGCTCACATGGAAAGCTGGAATTTTTGTTTACTTGATAAAGCAGAAGGTCTGGTCACACAGGCCACATCCCTAGCAGTGGCAGTCATGTGAAGGTCAGAAGGAGCTGCTCTCCTTGGAAGGGGCATGTGCTCCCCAGGTTGCCACAGTCCCTGTGACTCCCAATTTTTCCTTCTATCAGGCCTGTTCACTAATTAGCATCTGTCTGGGTCCAGTAGGCTCTTCAGTGTGCTATCCCTGGCATTTGGCTTGTTCTTCTTGATGCTTATAAAGATGTCATTTATGCACAAGGTTGTTGATAACCCCAAGGAAATCATAAATAGAAGCATGCTCAGAAGAGCAGAGTGGAAAAGAACATGACTGTTGTGTCCAAGGTACTTAAGTCGCAAGGACCGCTCATGACTTTGGCCCAGTCATGTCCTCTGTGCATCAGAATTTTCTCAGACTTCACATGAGAACAATGACCCCCACCTCACGGAGCAATTGTTAAGATCTAATAAAGGCTAGCACACAGTAGGCAATTCATAAATGGTGGCTAAGTAAAAGAAATCTATTGAAAATTGTGTCTTACTGTTAATGTAAACAATTCTAGTTCTTGAATAGCATTTGAAAGGTCTCCAGAGATACCTATAAACATTTAATAACAGGAACAATAGTAATGATAAGTGGATAGGATTTAATAATGTTGTGTCTGAGTGTCTAAAGAGTGACCTTAATAGTCTGATTTGATTGAGATGGTAAATTAAAGATGTGTGGCGTTGCCCCTCCATACTACAGAGGTTAAAATGGGAGAGAGTCCTTTCTTAACATTGTTATTTGAGCTGATGTTTCTTTAGGAGGATCATGAGTGCCTGCTACTCTGGCCTTTGTAGTTGATTTTAATAAGCCCAGAGATTTGGGGTGGGGGAGAACCTTTACTAATATAAACAAAGGCTTGACTCTAGAATTTTGAATGCATAAATTATTGACCTTGGTACAAGAAACCTCTCCTAGGAGATAATTTGTCTTTCTCTAGTTCATGGTCCCATCACCTCCTAAAAACCCAGGAGTCATCCTTAGCTTTTCTCCCTCTTCCACATCCAATCCATCACTAAATCTCTCGATTCTCCTTCTTAATTGTCTCAATTCAGTTTACTTCCTTCTATATAGAAGGTCATGACCCTCGCCTAAGCCACAATGCATTTTCCACACAGCAACCTGGGTGATCTTTTAAATACTCAACTCATATCACGTCACCCTACTTCTTAAAATTCTTCCATGACTCCCATTTCACTTCAAATGAAATCCAAACTCCTTATCATAGCACACAAGGCTCTGCATGATCTGTCCCCAGCCTCCTGTCTAAACTTCATCTCATACAGTGTGCTCTCCTTGCTCTTTATATTCCAGCAACGCCGATCATCTTTCACATCAAATTATTTTCACATCAAATTCAGAGACTTTGCACATGCCTTCCCTTTGCCTGGAATCCCAGCCCCTGCTACATATTCTCTATCTATCTTTGTAAGGTTGGCTTCTTCAGGTCACAGGTTAAAAGTCACATTTTCACCCCATCTAAGGAGGCCTTCCATTTTCCTTTCTTGCAGGATCCTATGCCTTCATACCCCTCATGCACTCTGTAGTGATTTCGTTTCTCTGTTAACAGTCTGACTCCCCAAACTAATTAAGTTTCAAAAGAACTGAAGCCATGCCTCTCTCCCTTACCAGTTATACCCTCAACCACTAGCCCACTGCTGGGCATGTAGTAGACATCAATAAGCATTAATGAATGAAAGAAAGAGTGGATATAACTCTATGAGAGTGGGTGGATGTAACTGCTGTGAAAATTCAGTGTAGTCTCAGGAAGGTTTTCTAGACCGTGAAGGTTGGCATGAGATTTAACTTAGCTATACCAGCATGTAGCATGTGTTTGATATTGCCCACAGATGGAATGTTCCAAAGACTCTAGAAAAGTTGAGTGCCAGATGCTAAAATATTGTCAGTTTCTCTTAACCACTATCCAGGGGAGGTCCTGGGTTCCAGACCAATAATCACTTAAATTTAAAATTTTCTCTGAAATTTAATGGCTCTGCATTTGGTTTATCAATTAGTGTTTTGTAAGTTTGGTAAGCATGAATTAGAGGTCCTCATTAGTTCTGAGAGAGTTAACAGATCTAACCTGGGCCTCTCGCTGGTGCTCAGTCTGACCCAGTTTGGCTCTCACCCAGCTCTCATGTGCTCTCACTCAGGTTTGGTGCTGGTCCTGCCTAATCTCTCACTATTTTCTGACCTTCTCCCTTCTTCCTCTGAGCTTAACTTCTCCTATGTCCCTTCTTTCCATTGTATGCCTTGATAAAGTAAACTCAATGTACACATTTCAAATTTACAAACCATTAAGCCAGCATACATCTCCATATCAATATCAATAAACTGAAATTTAACTTATTTTTAGGTTTGACAACATCATGGACACATTATGACAACATAGCTGGCAGCACCTGTTGGTGAAGTGTGATATTACAATCCAGCTCTGTTAGCTGTTTTAAGTGTTCACGTGAAAAAAGTAGGAAGAAAGCAAAATTCTGGGAGCTGTGAAGTGGGACTCAAGGACTGCTCATATATAGAAGAATACTGAGTTCTGGAAGAAAAGAACAAGAAAGAATTAGTCAAATGAAAAAATCTTCAAGAGAAAAGTGAATTTTTAAATGTGGGAAGTATTCCTCTTAGGGTCAGGGTCAGCTACTTTCTTTCAATTTATCTGGGAAATATGGGGGAAATGATTCTTCCTGTCTCCATTTTCAGCTCCTTGATCTGGGTTTTGTCACTATTTCGAGACCACAGTGACCTTGTCCTGAGAGCTTTTGCTGCGATCTGATAACGTGTAGCTCCTAAGAATGAGAGTGCTCAGAATCCCAGACCACACTAACTTATGTGGCTCAGATGCCTGCCTACACTTCCCACTGAAGTGTAGTCCTGGGGAAAGTTATGAAGTTGAATATGTTTACTATTTGTACACTTACTCCGTCTTGTCTGCACCACTCATACTTCTCAAAGCCTCTACCACTTTCATTTCCCTTGGACCCACTACTTTCATAGTTGTAAAAGGAACAAAAGAGAAATAGTGTCAGTAACAATAATGATGATGGAAAAAAAAAAAACCCAGTAACGATGATGGTATCAGTCAGGATTCTCTCAAGAAAAAGGAAATTACAAAGACCTGGGTTCAAACCCCAGGTATCTTTCTGAGCTTCAGTTTCCCCTTAACAATATTGAAATCACAAGGTCATTGTGAGAATTTGATAAAAGTGTGCAGAGTGCCTAATGTCTTATTTGCACTTAGTAAGTATTCCTTTTCCCCCTTCTCAAGTATATTAGCATGCTTTAAAGTCATCTGGAGAGGTGAGGATTAAAACCAAGAAATGCTGCTTTGGTGGTATAATTTCAGGCCGTGGGTGGCGTGGATATTTTTGGATTGCAGCTCCTCCATGTGCTCCTGACATTATAATATGGAGGTGACTTCCTACTCTGCCTACATATAATGGCAGCTGGGCTTTGCCACTATGATTTCAGTATGATGAGCATTCCCAGTCCTTGGCTCTGGCTTACATAATTAATTCTGTTAAAAAACACAGTGGCAATAGATCCCTTGATTACGTTTTTTCCACTTCTAATAAACATTTCTTGAATTCCTTCCTTCCCTTCCAGCCCCATCACCACTGTCATGATTCAGGAACTCATCATTTCCTATGTGCATCATTACATTGGCCTCCTAACTGGTCTCCCTGCTGTTGGGCTCTTCCTCTCCTGTCCTTCACACAGCAGGTGGAGTGATCTTTCAAAAACATGCATATGATCTTGTCAACTCTTTACTTAAAAGCCTTAGTGGAAGCATGCTTTCTGGCCACAGTGGTTGTCAGCCTCTGGTGACATAACACATTGGTTTGTCACATCACCTCTAAAGCAAATGCATGCATGCATGCATCCATCATCCATCCAACAAGTATTTATTAAATATTTATTATGTATCAGTTACTACTGAAAGTCTTTAGGGGGGATATGTCAGTGAATAAAAATAGGCAAAAATCTCTGCATGTTGTTAGAAACTTTAAATGAGTTAAAGTCCTAAAGATTGTGAATGATTTATCTACTTCAATCTTATAGTGGATACATGTTTATTCCTACAATAACATTATCTTAAATCACTTGCATGGTGAGATGTTCCTTGATGGGGAGTGAAAAGGGGGATTTATAGCTGGTAGTTGGGGAATTGTGTGTAAATTTGGGTATGCCTTTGGCAGTGTGCATCTGAACAGTATCATGATTGGTCTACAGAAAAATGTTAAGTATACTACTTGTCTATGAGATAGAGTGCAAATCTCTTAGTCTTCATTATTTGGCCTATGCTTACCCCATCAACCTCATTCTCTGCCACTCCCTACCTTGTACTGTACACTCCTGGTCCTTACCTCTTAAAATTGTTTATTTATTTATTTATTTATTTATTTTAAAGATTTTATTTATTTATTCATGAGAGACACACAGAGAGAAAGAGAGAGAGATACAGAGACAGAGACAGAGACAGAGAGAGAGAGACAGAGACACAGGCAGAGAGAGAAGCAGCCTCCATGCAGGGAGCCTGATGTGGGACTTGATGCTGGGTCTCCAGGACCACACCCCGGGCTAAAAGGAAGCGCTCAACCATTGAGCCCCTCCAGGTGTCCTTAAAACTGTTTTATATTTATTCTTGGGGAAGAAAGGACTAAGTTCATATTGTAAATTAAAAATGAGGAATGAAAGGGGAATTTGGTGGGATCTCAGATTCCTGCTAATAGATTACATTTATAGTATGTTAGAAAAGTACATTTCTTGGCATTTGATGAAAACAGACATGGCCTTATGGTAACAAATCTGAAAACATTTATTGGTTTTGGTATGTTATTATTCAATCAAAAGTATAGAAACATTGGAGGAGGGGGTAGTTTTGGAAGATAAGAAACGCAATAACACAAAATAACTTTGTGTATTGATTAGTGTTATTTTGTCAATGAGTGAGAAAGGAATGGACAAAAGTGAACTAGAGAAGATGACTTTTACTACCTACAAGACACAGGAAAACTCTATAGCTCTATAGGAGCTAAGGCCTGGGTAGATACCTGCAACCAGTCGGACTGCAACCAAGTGGACTTCCAGTCAATTCATATGTTTTAGCTTTAATTCTGAGCCACATACCCAATTACCTCATGCTCAGAATAAAGATTTTCTCCTAATTCTTCCATTTTCTGGTTTGGGACTTGTCTTCCCATTCATGACATAAAAAGTCATGTTTGCCATAACTTGTGGCAGCTTGAAGAGGGAGAAAGTATCAAAGAAGTTTGCTTAGGTTTTCATAGAAAGGTATAAAAGAGAAAACTTTAAGGTAGCACAGATATGGCTTGTTGAAAAGGTCTGGTTAGGATCCACAGATGGTGCTGGATGGGTTCCTCCATGTTGCTTTTTCCCAGGACCCTCAGTGTAGCTGGTAGGTGGTCCATTAGGGCACAGTCCACTAAGAGGTGTGGGGGAATTGACTAACATTGAAGACTCCCCTCATCCCCCACCACTGGATGTATTTCAGTATGTTGAAGCAGGAAACATAAGTAAGGACTCGAAGCCATGGGTCATTCAAGGGGACATAAGGAGGAAGAATATGGCAAATAGGTCAAGGGGTCTAGAGTATATAATTCTTTTGATGTTGGGACAACCTTGGGGGATCATGCTATAAGGTCCTCAGGGATGGGAGAACTGTACCCCTCCCTATCCCCTTTCTGCTCCCATAAATAGGGCTCAGCAATCCACTCTCCAAAAGGGCCCCTGTGCAGTTATTTTGGTCCTTGCAGCCAAGACTTTGGTGCCTGGCCTCTCTCCCACAGTAGGTGAAATGTGGTGAAGGGTCATTCTGGGGTGACCTTCACTTTGTAATTAATCCTCCTCATTAGCAGCTCACTTGCTTCTGATGGGGCAGTGCACACTTGTTTGTAGTTATGTAACTGCCAAACAGGCTGGGACAACCATTTCTTGGCATCCTAATTGTCTCCAATCATAGGGAAATGAATTGCAGTGAGAAAAGTAATGAGAAGTGGAACACCCTGGCAGCCAGCCCAGGGATTCAAACTGTCAGCTGCACAGCCCAGGAATCTGCAATCAAGGCAGGGCACTGGAGGGCAGGCTGGGGCCAGGTGCCAATCTGCATAAGGGGGACAGTAGGGGCAAGAGAAGGGGGTTAGGGTTCAGGAAAAGGAAGCACCTGAGGGAGAGTGGACGAGAGGTTGGAGTACCTTCTCTTGTCATCTCTCCTTCCTCTTTTTGTTCTTCTCCTGTTTTCTGATCCACAGTAGCCTCTAATGCAGTGATCTTGAGAACATAGGGAAGTGAAGAGAGGGCAGGGCAGGGAACAAAGAGGAAAGGAATGGATAAAAGAGGTCTGCATGCAACAAAAAGAAATAAAAGGCATTCAAATTGGCAAAGAAGAAGTCAAACTCTCACTCTTTGCAGATGACATGATACTGTATATGGAGAACCCAAAAGACTCCACCTCAAAATTGCTAGAACTCATACAGCAATTCAGCAATGTGGTAGGATACAAAATCCATGCACAGAAGTCAGTTGCATTTCTATACACCAACAAGGGACTGAAGAAAGAGAAATTAAGGAATCAATCCCATTCACAATTGCACCAAAAACCATAAGATACCTAGGAATAAACCTAACCAAAGAGGTAAAGGATCTGTACTCTAAAAACTACAGAACACTTGGGAAAGAAATTGAGGAAGACACAAAGAGATGGGAAACATTGGAAGAATAAATATTTTGAAAATGTCTATGCTACCCAGAGCAATTTACACATTCAATGCAATCCCTATCAAAATACCATGGGCTTTCTTCACACAGTTGGAACAAATAATCCTAAGATTTGTATGGAACCAGAAAAGATCCCAAATAGCCAGAGGAATGTTGAAAAAGAAAACCAAATCTGGGGGGCAGCCCGGTGGCTCAGCAGTTTAGCGCTGCCTTTGGCCCAGGGCCTGATCCTGGAGACCCAGGATCAAGTCCCACGTCGGGCTCCCTGCATGGAGCCTGCTTCTCCCTCTGCCTGTGTCTCTGCCTCTCTCTCTCTCTTTCTCTCTCTGTGTTTCTCATGAATAAATAAATAAAATATTAAAAAAAAAGAAAACTAAAGCTGGGGGCATCACAATGCCTGAATTCAAGCTGGATTACAGAGCTGTGATCACCAAGACTGTATGGTACCAGCAAAAAAAAAAAAAAGATACATAGGTCAATGGAACAGAATAGAGAATCCAGAAATAGACCCTCAACTCTGTGGTCAACCTATCTTTGACAAAGCAGGAAAGAATATCCAGTCTCTTCAATAGATGGTGCTGGGAAAATTGGACATGCAGAAGAATGAAACTGAATCATTCTCTTAAACCATACACAAAGATAAACTCAAAATGGATGAAGGATGTAAATGTGAGACAGGAATCTATCAAAATCCTAGAGGAGAACACAGACAGCAGCCTTTTTGACCTCAGCCAGAGCAACTTCTAGCAAGACACGTCCTGTAGGCAAGGGAAACAAAAGCAATAATGAACTATTGGGACCTCATCAAGATAAAAAGCTTCTGCACAGCAAAAGAAAGAGTCAACAAAACTAAAAGACAACCTACAGAATGGGAGAAGATATTTGCAAATGACATATCAGATAAAGGGCTAGTATCTAAGATCTACAAAGAACTTACCAAACTCAACATCTATAAAGAACTTACCAAACAGTCCAGTCAAGAAATGGCCAGAAGACATGAGTAGACATTTTTCCAAAGAAGGGCTACACGTGGTCAATGAGCACATGAAAAAAATGCTCCACATCATTGGCACCAGGGAAATACAAATCAAAATCACAATGAGATACCACTTTACACCGGTGAGAATGGCTAAAATTAACCAGACAAGAAACAACAAATGTTGGTGAGGATGTGGAGAAAGGGGAACCCTCTTGCACTATTGGTGGGAACGCAAGCTGTGAAGCCACTCTGGAAAACCGTGTGGAGGTTCCTCAAAAAGTTAAAAATAGACTACCTTATGATCCAGTAATTGCACCTCCCCAAAGATACAGATGTAGTGAAACGATGGGCACCTGCACCCCAATGTTCACAGCAGCAATGTCCACCACAGCCAAATTGTGGAAGGAGCTGAGATGTTCTTTGACAGATAAATGGATAAAGAAGTTGTGGCATATGTATGGAATATTACTTAGCCATCAGAAAGGATGAATATGTACTATTTACATTCATGTGGATGGAGCTGGAGGGTATTACGCTAAGTGAAGTAAGTCAAGTGGAGAAAGACAATTATCATATGGTTTCACTCATGTGTGGAATATAAGAAATAGTGAAAGGGACCATAAGGGAAGGGGGAGGAGGAAACTGAGTGTGGAAAAATTAGAAAGGAAGATAAACCATGAGAGACTCCTAACTCTGGGAAACAAAGGGTTGCAGAAGGAGAGGTGGGTAGGGGGATGGGGTAACTGGATGACAGGCAATAAGGAGGGCATGGGATGTGATGAACCCTGGGTGTTACACTGTGTGTTGGCAAGTTAAATTTGGATTAAAAAAAGAAGAGGTCTGCATGGATTTAAATGATGATGAAGAAAAAAACCTCAATAAACTGTTATTGTTCACCCTGCCTGGCGTTTGCTGTTGCTAACTGACGCTGTGGTGATGGTGCTGGTGGAGCCAGCCTCCTCTCTGTGCTGTGGTTACTGTAGTGCTGCTGTAGTAATTTCAATGACAGGGATCCCAGTGATGAGTGATAACAGGCATAGAAACCCTAGAGCCTTAAGTCAAGTTTACTTTCCTCCTATGAGTGAAATTAGGAAGAATAAAAATGTCATAAAATGAGATCAACTCTCTATAGAAATGTCCCAAGAGTTCATAAAATGGGAAGTTAGTAAAAGATAGTCAGTAAAAAGCTGTGTAGGAGTACCAAGTCTATCAAGCCTCAGTCAAACTGGAGCATCTCCCATCATTATGTGTGTTAACTTGGCTGCAGCTGAAACTCAACTGCGGGTCAACATTTGAGGGAGGTTTGCTGATAGAGAAGGCTAGTCTGCAGTGAGGGTTTACAGGGAATTCCTTAGGGCCAGACTTGTCATTGAGTGTCCAACATTGTCCAGGGTAGAGGCTCTGAAAGTCGGGGAGACAGTGTTCTTGACCTAGAGAAGTGCTCTTGTTGCAGGCAGGGATGTTCCTCAGGCGCTCACAGTGGTTGGGTGAAAGTTGTTCAGGACTATTCACTTTCCATTGATATAGTGACCCATGAAGTCATTCCATAAATATTTATTGGGTCCCAGCTGTATGAAAGACACTTTGCTAGTCCCTAGGAATAAAGAAGTAAACAAAACGGATACAGCCCCTATCATCTTTGAGCTTCTAGTTGAGAGGCAAGAAAATCATGAGGAGAGAGTGAGCATGGTGTATCCTGGGCACTGAGAGAGGGAGAGTGGCAGGACATGACCTTGGTGAAGAAGGTGGGGTCCAGGTCAGGCAGGGCCTTTGCTCTGTGCTAAGGGGCTTAGACCCTATTTTGAGGGCATTTGTGTCAAAACTGTTTTGGTTGCAAGTGAAAGGAATTCAACGTAAATAACCTGAAGTCAAAAGAGAGATTTATTGGCTTGGGATCCAAGGAAGAGATGAATGCTGTGAAGGAGGATCAGAGATGAGGTTGGACTCAGGGCCCTAGGGGATCAGGAGCTTGAATATGGCTAGGACTTTCCTTGCTTCTCTTATGGGCTGGCTTCTGCCTCCCTCTACACACTATCTATGGTAGAGAAAATAGATCCCAATGGCTTCTGGGTTTTGCCTTATAGTCTTCACCACTGCAAGGGGACTCACTGTTCTTTCTTCTGTCCCAAGTTATATATCCTGAGGAGGAGGCTTATGGCCTGTTTGGGTTAAGCGTCTACCTTGACCAATCAGGCATGTCTAGAAGGTGGATTAAGTGAAAGAGCTCTGCAGCTGCTCTAGGGACTATGTAAACTGGGTAGGGTAAGTTGGGGGTGCTAGATACCTTATGCATTCTACAGTAGTCAAAGCCCACCAAGCAACCTCTGGACTTCTAAAGCAGGTTCCCAGATGCAAATACTAGTGTTAGGTCAGTGGGACATGCTATCACATTTGGCAAGTAATTGATTAATAAGTCATATATCCATGACTTATGGCTTAGCACAGTGACTGGCACATAATAGTATTATCTAAGTGTTAGTGATTATCATGATGATGATGTTGATGATAATGATGATCATGATCATGATCCATCCCTTTTGAGTATATGGGCATAATTCAGTTCTAGAACCACAAAGCTAACAACCAGGGTTATGGTGACTCCATCAAGGCAGGGGTAGCCTGAGCCACGAGCCAGTACCCTCTACATCCCCATTTCATCTCCTTATAGCTTCACTCCCAGTGATAGGAATTTTGATGGATGCCAGGGATTACATTACTAGGAAGTAATGACAAGTTTCCAGCAGGAGCCACATTTTCCTTCTGCTATTTACTGCGAAACACATGGTACATGCTCAATAAATAGTTGATAAAGGAAGATGATAAATTAAATCCAACTAGAGAATTCTTCCCACTGTTTGCATGCCTCTATTCAAATAAGCTAGGGTTTTCCACCAAACTTTTTGTTACTAGCAGAATCTCCGTGGATCCTCTAATAACAACCTTGACAGGCAAAGCTCCAAATAAACAGTAATTAAGTCTCTTAATACCCTTGTAAATCAGTGAGCCATATGGCAATTATAAAAAAAGGATAATTTTAAGGAGCAAGGAATTTTAAAATAATTGTTTACTTTATCATAACAGAGAAATAATTTACATATGAATATTCAGAACCATAGGTAAGACAAAAATGCTTGTCTAATTTCTGACAAGCCAGAATTAACTAGGTTAGATTTTGTTCTTCCTGAGGGCAAAAATGTATATATTCTCTTTGTAATCCCAATTCGTGTGCTTTATTCTAGACTTGCATTGTCCAGTAGAAATTTCTGTGATGGTAAAAATGTTCTATATCCACACTGTCTAGCGTGATAGCTATTAGAGGTTGGTGTGACCAAAGAACTAACATTTCACTTAATTTTAATATGACTTAAATACCACATGCGGCTAACAGTCACCAACTTGGACAGTGACAGTGTTTCATGGATTTGGAAACTTGCTGTGAAATGGAAGTGGATATACAAGAGAGGTTAATATAGCATTAACCAGGTCATGGGCCACTTGCAGGTCTTAGAAATTGTCATAATGGCGAGATTACTCCTTATTTCAGTCATCACAGGCCACTTATTCCTTCACTCATTCATTCAAAAACCATACATGAGCACCAACTATGTGCCAGCCTCTGTACTGAGCAGGAGGGCTACAAATAAAGACTAATGATTGTCTTGGCTTATGGATGAGGGGGAAAATAAACAGATTAAAGGACAGATACAGTTTGTGAGTTGTTGTGTATATTAGAGGCAAACATATGAGGTGTAGAAATATAGAGAAGGGATAACTTAATTCAGCTGGTAGATATGGAGTGGAGTGGGCAGGTCATGGAATAGCCCCCAGAGAGGGGATGAAGGTGGGGGACTGGCTCAGGGAAGGGTGCAACAGTCCTAGGGAGTGTGGACCCTAGGGGAACTTCCAGATGTGTGGGATCTCTAACTTAGGGGCCAAGTGGTGAGTGGTCAGCCATGACTCACAGGAAGAGGTCAGGGGCAGTACTGAGGAGTTTGGTGAAGGAGTTCAGATTTCACCCTAAAGGTAGTGGGCAGTCATTCAAAAAGCTTTAAGCAGGGGAGTAACAAGATTATATTTGTGTTCTAGAAAGACCCTTCTGGCAGCAGTGTGGAGAATGATTTAGGGGAAGTAAGATTGGAGACAGAAACCCCTGAGGAAGACAAGCTTCTCTTCCATGAGAGACCCTGAAATCACAGTTAATTAGTGGTGCTGGCTAGATACAAATGTAACTGCTCCTTTCTGAGAAATGGTGGGACCATCTGGGGTGCAGGTGCTGGGAGGCCTGAAGTTGGCTTTGGGGAGAGTGAAGAGCCTGGCATGGTACCCGGGGAACCACCCTCTGGGGAGAGAAACGTGTTTCCTTGAGCAGCCTGGTGTGTGAGGGAGGGCTGCTGGTAGCCTGAGCGAGGGGAGAGCCTGGAGGTGAGAAAGCTGAGGCAAGCACTTTGCTGCTCACTTTCCTCGATGAGTGTGTGAACCTCTTTCTGGGTTGCCTGCTATAGTAGTCTGCTCAGGCTGCCATAACAAGATACCGGACTCTGGGTGACTTACACAACAGAAATTTATTTCTCATAGTTTTGGAGGCTGGGAAGTCCATGATCAAGGTGCTGGTCAGTTTGGTTCTTGGTGAGAGCTCTTGTCCTGGCTCACAGGTGCCCATCTTCTCACTATGTCCACACACAGCCTTTCCTCAGTGTAAGCATATTTAGATCTCGCTCCTCTTCCTCTCCTTATAAAGCCACTATTCCCCTCAGGAGGGCTCCACATTCACAACCTACGTTAGCCCTAGTTACCTCCCAAAGGCTCCATTTCCAATTGACATCATGTTGGGGGGTTGGCATTCGACCTGTGAATTTGGAGGGGGACACATTCAGGCTGTGACACCCATGTTGGGTAAATGACCAGGTTTGAGGCTTGGTATATACATCTGGACTTCCCAACGTATATGCAGGGTTTGCCTCTACTTGGTATCTCAAGAGCATTCACAAAACCCTGTGTAGGAGGAGAGGGGCTGCTGATTCCAGATGTTGCATAGTTGATACTTTGCTCCTGAGTATCCCTGGGACCTAGACCTTAATTTTCTAGGCAGGGCCTGGAAGAGACTTATGTATCCTTCCTGTGGTTTTCTTTTTCTTTTCTTTTCTTTTCTTTTCTTTTCTTTTCTTTTCTTTTCTTTTCTTTTCTTTTCTTTTCTTTTCTTTTTTATTCTTTTCTTTTCTTTCTTTTCTTTCCTTCTTTCTTTTTCTTTTTGTTTCTATTGTGGGTGAGGTTTATTTATTTATTATTATTTTTTATAAATTTATTTTTTATTGGTGTTCAATTTGCCAACATATAGAATAACACCCAGTGCTCATCCCGTCAAGTGCCCCCCTCAGTGCCCGTCACTCAGTCACCCCCACCCCCCACCCACCTCCACTTCCACCAGCCCTAGTTTGTTTCCCAGAGTTAGGAGTCTCTCATGTTTTGTCTCCCTTTCTGATATTTCCCACTCATTTTTTCTCCTTTCTTTCTTTCCTTCTTTTTTGTGGTTTGCTTTTCTTATCACACATCTCTCATTCAGAAAGCAAGACTCTGTATTCTCTGAAAGTACACGGCTGACCAGTCAAGGAGATATGAAAGCAGGAAAGATTGGGTGGTTGGCAGAGGTCTGTTTGGGTTGAGAATGTTGAACAATTCTAAGTTGCTACGTCTACCTGTTATTCTGAAAGTGGCCCCTAGAGGTAAAGCCAGGGCCAAGAGAAAATTATAAGAAGAAAGATTGGGATTTACTATTCGGACACACTTTTACCTCTTCAGCAATAAGATGAAGGTCTTAAAACATAGTGGGTTCATTACTGAAGATGTGAAGGTAGAGATTTGATAACAGTTTAGCAAAGATGCTGTAGGAGGAGAAAAACAATGAATGAGGAATTAGATAAAATAGAGTTTTATGCGAATTCTCTGCCTCATCCTCTAAATAAATGGACCATTACAACGGTATTCAGTGGGGAAAGCTCAGAGTGCCTTGGAAGCCAATTGGAGGGGATATGTCAACTAGAGTGCAGGAAGGCTGGGAAGACTACTCAGAGAAAATGATGTTTAAGCAGGAACCTGAAAGATGAGTAGAACTTAGCTAGAGGAGGAGGGTTGGGGTTGGGGGATACAGACCACCCACTTTGTAATTCTTACTGAGAATCATCTGTTCAAAATGTCAATAGTGTCAAGGTGAAGAAACCTTGATCTAGAGTCAATTCTGAATTCCTATCGTGTGAGAGATGGCATGTCTCTTGACACTATTAGCTATTTGAATGAGGTTTTTTTCTTTTTCTTTTAAAATATGCTCTATATTCATCAAATGTAACAATTTTTGACAGGGTCAAAGACATAGCAGTGTAGAAAAGAGAGTAGGGCCGTTCTTTGTAATACTGAGTTCTTTGTAATCCTGTAAGTTCTGTGATGGCAGTGGTACAAGTGGAGGATGCCATGAAATGTATCCATGACCAATAAGACACAGAAACCCATCCTGTCCTACTGCCTGGTACTCGTTGGAGATGATACCACCTAATCATGAGTCATTGCCAAGCTCATTCTCACTGGCCCCTGTGATACCTCTATCCTCCAAACTATCAGGACTCTGAAAGGCATAGGGTGAGCCTGTGCCAAGGTGAAGAAACCCTGATATAGAGTCAATTCTGAATTTTATGAGAGAAAGGGATAGAAAATAAGAAACAAAATAATGGGAGGCATTAAAGACCTTAGGGCAAAAAAAAAAAAAAACCCAAAAAACCTTAGGGCATTTGGGAGGAAGAAATGGAATCTTGACTTGGTTTCCACACACATTCCAAGAATATACTTACAAGTATAGAGTCTTTCTCTGGAGTAATACATTCATAAATACCTAGTGAAATGTTGAGAGAACTGAAGCTCAGGCTTGTGATTAACTAACTTTGTCATAATCTTTTATATTGCTCACTTGCAGATTTTATGGCCACGTCCAACACCTTCTTCTCTGTGGTTGTTTGAAAACTTAGCCTGCTTTAACATGCTGGAGAGGCAGCACGGTATAGAAACATTAGCATGGAATTTAGTGACAGATTATGAATCCCAACATCTACATAATTAGCAGTGTGACATAGGTCACTTATGTAACATTTCTGAATGTGTTTCCTCATTTGAAATTTAGGGGCAACATCTGTCTCACAGAAAATGTCTGTTACAATACCTGATACATAATAGGCTCAGTATTACTCAGTGCACAGTCCTCCCTTTTCTTTTCTGTGCTGTCTTAGCCATGTGATCTCTGCTACATTTGGTAGACATAAGTCATATTTAAAATATGGAGGAAGCCCAGTCAGTCTGGAGGCTGTGGCTGCAGAGGAACCACCCGAGAGAAACTGCAGAGATGCTGTCTGAGCGCGTCACCCGGGTTGTGGCCTGTGTCCTCCCTCGGTGGGCTGGGCTGGTCTCCAAAAAGGCTTTGAGATCATCCTTCATTGCTGCAAGGAACCTCCATGCCTCTGACACTCATCTTCAGAAGACTGGCACTGCCCAAGTGTCCTCTGTCTTTGAAGAGCGTATTCGTGGAGCTGATACCTCTGTTGACCTTGGGGAGACTGGGCATGTCCTAAACAGCAGTGATGGTATTGCCCGTGTACATGAAATGTTCAGGCCAAAGAAACGGTAGTGTCTTCTTCAGGCTGAAAGGGTATGTCTCTGAACTTGGGACCTGACAAGGTTGGTGTTGTTGTGTTTGGAAATGATAAACTAATTAAGGAAGGAGATATTGTGAAAAGAACAGAAGCCACTGTGGACGTTCCAGTTGGCAAGGAGCTACCGGGCCATGTTGTAGATGCCCTTGGTAATGCCACTGATGGAAAGGGTCCCATTGGTTCCAAGACCCATAGGCGAGTTGGCCTGAAAGGCCCTGGGATCATTCCTCCAATCTCTGTGCGTGAACCAATGAAGACTGGCATTAAGGCTGTGGATAGCTTGGTGCCAATTGGTCGTGGTCAGCATGAGCTGATTATCAGTAACTGGCAAACTGGCAAAACATCAATTGCTATTGACACAATCATTAATCAGAAACATCTCAATGATGGAACTGATGAAAAGAAGAAGTTATACTGTATCTACGTTGTTATTGGTCAGAAGAGGTCTACTGTTGCCCAGTTGGCGAAGAGGCTTACAGATGCAGATGCCATGAAGTACACCATTGTGGTGTCAGCTACTGCTTCTGATGCTGCTCCACTTAACTACCTGGCTCCTTGCTCTGGATGTTCTATGGGAGAATATTTTTTTAATAAATTAATTTTTTTATTGGTGTTCAATTTACCAACATACAGAATAACACCCAGTGCTCATCCCGTCAAGTGTCCCCCTCAGTGCCTGTCACCCATTCACCCCCACCCCCCGCCCTCCTCCCCTTCCACCACCCCTAGTTTGTTTCCCAGAGTTAGGAGTCTTTATGTTCTGTCTCCCTTTCTGATATTTCCTACCCATTTCTTCTCCCTTCCCTTCACTATTATTTATATTCCCCAAATGAATGAGAACATACACTGTTTGGCCTTCTCCCATTGACTCATTTCACTCAGCATAATACCCTCCAGTTCCATCCACGTTGAAGCAAATGGTGGGTATTTGTCATTTCTAATGGGTGAGTAATATTCCATTGTATACATAAACCATATCTTCTTTATCCATCATCTTTCGATGGACACCGAGGCTCCTTCCATAGTTTGGCATTGTGGACATTGCTGCTATAAACATCGGGGTGCAGGTATCCCGGCGTTTCATTGCATCTGAATCTTTGGGGTAAATCCCCAACAGTGCAATTGCTGGGTCGTAGGGCAGGTCTATTCTTAACTCTTTGAGGAACCTCCACACAGTTTTCCAGAGTGGCTGCACCAGTTCACATTCCCACCAACAGTGTAAGAGGGTTCCCTTTCTCCGCATCCTCTCCAACAATTGTGGTTTCCTTCCTTGTTAATTTTCCCCATTCTCACTGGCGTGAGGTGGTATCTCATTGTGGTTTTGATTTGTATTTCCCTGATGGCAAGTGATGCGGAGCATTTTCTCATGTGCATGTTGGTCATGTCTATGTCTTCCTCTGTGAGATTTCTCTTCATGTCTTTTGCCCATTTCATGATTGGATTGTTTGTTTCTTTGCTGTTGGGTTGAATAAGTTTTTTATAGAGGGGATCCCTGGGTGGCGCAGCGGTTTGGCGCCTGCCTTTGGCCCAGGGCGCGATCCTGGAGGCCCAGGATCGAGTCCCATATCGGGCTCCTGATGCATGGAGCCTGCTTCTCCCTCTGCCTATGTCTCTGCCTCTCTCTCTCTCTCTGTGACTATCATAAATAAATAAAAATTAAAAAAAATAAGTTCTTTATAGATCTTGGAAACTAGCCCTTTATCTGATACGTCATTTGCAAATATCTTCTCCCATTCTGTAGGTTGTCTTTTAGTTTTGCTGACTGTATCCTTTGCTGTGCAAAAGCTTCTTATCTTGATGAAGTCCCAATAGTTCATTTTTGCTTTTGTTTCTTTTGCCTTCGTGGATGTATCTTGCAAGAAGTTACTGTGGCCGAGTTCAAAAAGGGTGTTGCCTGTGTTCTCCTCTAGGATTTTGATGGAATCTTGTCTCACATTTAGATCTTTCATCCATTTCGAGTTTATCTTTGTGTATGTTGCAAGAGAGTGGTCTAGTTTCATTCTTCTGCATGTGGATGTCCAATTTTCCCAGCACCATTTATTGAAGAGACTGTCTTTCTTCCAATGGATAGTCTTTCCTCCTTTATCGAATATTAGTTGACCATAAAGTTCAGGGTCCACTTCTGGGTTCTCTATTCTGTTCCATTGATCTATGTGTCTGTTTTTGTGCCAGTACCACACTGTCTTGATGACCACAGCTTTGTAGTACAACCTGAAATCTGGCATTGTGATGCCCCCAGCTATGGTTTTCTTTTTTCAAATTCCCCTGGCTATTCGGGGTCTTTTCTGCTTCCACAGAAATCTTAAAATAATTTGTTCTAACTCTCTGAAGAAAGTCCATGGTATTTTGATAGGGATTGCATTAAACGTGTACATTGCCCTGGGTATCATTGACATTTTCACAATATTAATTCTGCCAATCCATGAGCATGGAATATTCTTCCGTCTCTTTGTGTCTTCCTCAATTTCTTTCAGAAGTGTTGTATAGTTTTTAGGGTATAGATCCTTTACCTCTGGTGAGGTTTATTCCTAGGTATCTTATGCTTTTGGGTGCAATTGTAAATGGGATTGACTCCTTAATTTCTCTTTCTTCAGTCTCATTGTTAGTGTATAGACATGCCATTGATTTCTGGGCATTGATTTTGTATCCTGCCACGCTACCAAATTGCTGTATGAGTTCTAGCAATCTTGGGGTGGAGGCTTTTGGGTTTTCTATGTAGAGTATCATGTCATCGGCAAAGAGGGAGAGTTTGACTTCTTTGCTAATTTGAATGCCTTTAATGTATTTTTGTTGCCTGATTGCTGAGGCTAGGACTTCCAATACTATGTTGAATAGCAGTGGTGAGAGTGGACATCCCTGTCTTGTTCCTGATCTTAGGGGAAAGGCTCCCAGTGCTTTCCCATTGAGAATGATATTTGCTGTGGGCTTTTTGTAGATGGCTTTTAAGATGTCGAGGAAAGTTCCCTCTATCCCTACACTCTGAAGAGTTTTGATCAGGAATGGATGCTGTATTTTGTCAAATGCTTTCTCTGCATCTAATGAGAGGATCATATGGTTCTTGGTTTTTCTCTTGCTGATATGATGAATCACATTGATTGTTTTACAAGTGTTGAACCAGCCTTGTGTCCCGGGGATAAATCCTACTTGGTCTTGGTGAATAATTTTCTTAATGTACTGTTGGATCCTATTGGCTAGTATCTTGTTGAGAATTTTTGCATCCATGTTCATCAGGGATATTGGTCTGTAATTCTCCTTTTTGGTGGGGTCTTTGTCTGGCTTTGGAATTAAGGTGATGCTGGCTTCATAGAACGAATTTGGAAGTACTCCATCTCTTTCTATCTTTCCAAACAGCTTTAGTAGAATAGGTATGATTTCTTCTTTAAATGTTTGATAGAATCCCCCTGGGAAGCCATCTGGCCCTGGACTCGTGTCTTGGGAGGTTTTTGATGACTGCTTCAATTTCCTCCCTGGTTATTGGCCTGTTCAGGTTTTCTATTTCTTCCTGTTCCAGTTTTGGTAGTTTGTGGCTTTCCAGGAATGTGTCCATTTCTTCTAGATTGCCTAATTTATTGGCGTATAGCTGTTCATAATATGTTTTTAAAATCGTTTGTATTTCCTTGGTGTTGGTAGTGATCTTTTCTTTCTCATTCATGATTTTAGGGAGAATATTTTAGAGATAACAGCAAACATGCTTTGATCATCTATGATGACTTATCCAAACAGGCTGTTGCTTATCGTCAGATGTCTCTGCTGCTCCTCCGGGCCCCTGGTCGTGAGGCCTATCCTGATGATGTGTTTTACCTACACTCCCGTCTGCTAGAGAGCAGCCAAAATGAACAATTCTTTTGGTGGTGGCTCCTTGACTGCTTTAGCAGTCAGAAACGCAAGCTGGTGATGTGTCTGCTTACATTCCAACAAATGTCATTTCCATCACTGATGGACAGATCTTGTAAACAGAATTGTTCTACAAAGGTATTCACCTTGCTATTAATGTCAGTTTGTCTGTGTCCTGTATTGGATCTGTTGCCCAAACGAGTGCCATGAAGCAGGTGGCAGGTACCATGAAGCTGGGATTGGCTCAGTATCGTGAAGTTGCTGCTTTTGCCCAGTTCAGTTCTGACCTCGATGGTGTCAACAACCCTTGAGTCACGGCGTGCGACTGACTGGGTTGCTGAAGCAAGGACAGTGTTCTCCCATGGCTGTTGAAGAACAAGTGGCTGTTATTTATGCTGGTGTCAGAGGATATCTTGATAAATTGGAGCCCAGCAAGATCACAAAGTTTGAGCATGATTTTTTGGCTCATGTTATCACCAAGCCCTCTTAGGCAATATAAGGACCGATGGAAAGATCTCAGAACAATCAGATGCTAAGCTGAAAGAGATTGTAACACAAACTTCTTGGCTGGATTTGAAGCTTAAACTCCTCTGGATTCACATCAAATTCCAGTTTGGTTTTGTCATCGTTTATTCTAGTAATCAGTTCCATTTGTAAAAGGATTACTCTCATGCTCCAGATGTACAGAAATTACCTTAAAAATAAAGGTTCCATATTGGTTGGTGGTAAAAAAAAAATATGGGGGAAAAACCCTCAGCCATATGGCCCATGGTGTCAAGAGGTGTGTATGTCTTATAAGACAGGATTCCAAGTTGACTACAGTAGAAGACACCATGTGTCAGTTTTTAACACCGATTTCAAAGTTGTGTGTAAGAATGAAGGAATGGAAGACATATTTAAACAATCACATTCTTCTTGATCAATCTTAAGTCGTAAAAACTTTTAATTTTGAATAATTTCATTAAAAAATCATGGTCTAAGTTTATTTTTTTCCATATATAATTTAGAGCTACCTCAATAAAATGTAGATTTTTTTGAGCTGGAAGAAATCTTAATGATGATCTGAAATAAATGCAAATGATAGTGCCATGGGCTGTTATCAGAGATGTTAGTTGACCCATAAACTGATCTGATAAAGGACACTCAGACTCTGATAAGTGAGTAGGAGTGGCTTACATAAGATGTGACAGGGTTAGTGACAGGGACATTGTATCAATCTGTCTGTTACTCTTCATATGACACTTGGAGGTAACCTGCCTTTCCCTTGACCAATTGGCAGTAGTAGGGCATGCAGAGAGACCAGATCCTCTGACCTCTGACCTCTGACCTTCCCCTCATGCCTTCCTATCGTGGTCTAGATTCACCTGTGAGTGCAGCGAGTGATAGTTTGAGAGTTGACCATATCTACCAAGCTACCATATTTATATCTAACTACTGGGAAAGGGTCTAGCACAGACCAAAGTCAAAGCAAAGGAACATCCTGGTGGGGCTCACACATGACGGGAGGTTGGTCAGACTAGCTGCCTTGTGGGGTTGGGGGGAAGTGTGTGTAACTCAGAACTACAGATGGTCCCTTGAAACAGACTCGGCCAGGAGATCATTGAAGATCCATACAGCAGCTGCTGAGACTCAGCGGCACTGTGGTTACCGTGACAAAGCATTGCCGATTGGAAATTAAAATGCATGGAATTGTGTGGGGAGTCTTTTCAAGAAGAAACAGAATCAACTTAGTGGTAGCACTGAGGCTCTTAGAGCTGAACACCAGATGCAAGGATTTTTCAAGGAAACCACAAAGCTCTCTTCTTTCCTGGAGCAGAAGGTTTAGCGCTTAGGTTGGTTAGAGTGAAGCTATTTTAGGAGACATTGTCAAAGCCTGAGCAAGGAGGTGTCAGAGAGCTGTATCAAAACTGATTCAGACCCTGGGACCAGTTGAGACAAGTGGCCCTTTGATTCTGTCTGGATCTTTCTGACCCACTGCTGGAGGTGGGCTCTTCAAGTTGTCCTGCTGTCCCAAAGCAAGTATCTTCAATGCTCTGGGGCTCAGAACACTTGTGTGTCCAGTTAGTCACCACTTTTTTTCTAACCTGCTGTGCTGGACTAGATCAGTGATTCCTCAACTGTGGCAAACATGAGACCTGACCTCCTGGGGCCCTCATCTCCTGAATAGGAGGCTCAGCCAGATTTCCTTGTCCTTAGCTCATTTCTTGCATTAAAAAAAATATAAATGGAAATATAATTTGTGTCTAACGTGCTGTGAAGGCAAATGTGCTATTAATCAGTATACTTTATGTATGTTTAACATGTGGTTAAAGTGTCAAATTTCCTCTATTAAACTATATTGATAGATGTGTATATGTACATTCTGTCTAATATATGGCCTCTAAAGATGACGATATCCTCATCCCAAGAAGCTGTGAATATGTTTACCTTTTATAGCAAAAAGTCTTTTGCAGATATGATTAATTTAAAGATCTTGAGATAGGGGGAGTACCTTGAATTTAT
Source organism: Canis lupus familiaris (assembly GCF_011100685.1). Taxonomy (NCBI): domain Eukaryota; kingdom Metazoa; phylum Chordata; class Mammalia; order Carnivora; family Canidae; genus Canis; species Canis lupus. The sequence continues at coordinate 35,401,784 of NC_049242.1, read as the reverse complement.
CTGGGTGGGCTCAACATAAGGATGAAGTCCTTGTGAGAAGGGTGTAGAAGGAGTCAGAGTTAGAAAAAGGAGATGTGGTGATGTAGCCAGAGGTGGGAATGATGCACTTTGAAGATTCAGAAAGACAGCATGAGTCAGGACTATAAGTAGCCTCTAGGAGCCAGAAGGGGCAAGGAAACAGGTTTTTCTCTGAAGCCTCCAAGAGGAATATAGCCCTGGCACCATCTTGGTTTTAGACTTCTGACCTCTGTAACTGTTAAAAATACATTTTTATTGTCTTAAGCATGACTTTGTTGGCAGCAATAAGAAACTAAGACTACATATATACACACATACACATATACATACATATATGTGTATATATATACACGTATACACACATATATTCTAAGTTATAAAATTCAAGGATTATAGAAATACATATTTATATGTATTATTCAAAGTGAAAATAACAAAAACTTACATTTAGAGGGCTAGTTATGACTTAAGACTGTCATCTCTGGAACCAGGTCTATCACATTCTAGCATTAGGACTTAGGCAAGTCACTGAACTTCTTTGCACCTCAGTTTTCTCATCTCTAAAATGGGAATATGATCCTACCTCACAGGTTGAACTGAGGAATATATATGTGTGTGTGTGTGTGTGTGTGTGTGTGTATATACATATATGTATATATGTATATTTGTATACGTTGTATATGTGAGTATATATGTATATGTATATATATGCATATATATATATACACACACGCACACATACATACATATATGCCAGGGATACCTGAGACACAGTAAGTACCATATTAAACAACAATATTATCCTAACTTTTCAGATGAAGAAACAGAGGTTGACTTTCACATGGCCATGCTGCTCTGAAGTGGCACAGGTAGGGTTAGAATCTAGCCAACTCCAACTGCGGCATGGTTTCCACACCATACTTTCTCATCAACAGAGGAAAGTATATCTTATGAACTGAATGTTTGTGTTGCCTCAAAATTCCTATGTTGAAGCCCCAAATCCCAGTGTAGCTGTATTTGGAAATGGGCCTCCAAGGTTAATTAAGGTTAAAATGAGGTCATAAGGGTGGACTCCTGATCAGATAGGATTAGAGTTCTTAGGGCTTACTCCCCTTGATCCTCCCCCTTCTCTTCTTCCTCCCTGGGAAACAGGGAGGAGCAAAAGGCTATGTGAGGACACAGCAAGGAGGTGGCCATCTATAAGCCAGGAAGAGAGCCCTTACCAGATATCAAATATGTAAATACCTGGATCTTAGAATTTATAGCCACCAGAACTGTGAGAAATAAATCTCTGTTGTTTAAGCCACTTAATTGGTGGTATTTTGTTATGACAGCCTGAGCAGACTAATATATTATTCTTTCCGAGGCTCTAATTCCCTTTCCACTACTGTATAATCCTGTAACTGGGCAGCCCGGGTGGCTCAGCAGTTGTGCCGCTTTGGGCCCAGGGCGTGATCCTGGAGACCCGGGATCGAGTCCCACATCGGGCTTCCTGCATGAAGCCTGCTTCTCCCTCTGCCTGTGTCTCTGCCTTTCTCTCTCTGTGTCTCTCATGAATGAATAAGTAAAATCTTAAAAAAAAATCCTGTTAACTATGTGGTAATCACCCTGGCAGACAGACAGACAGACAGACACAAACACACACAAAAACAAGATGTAAAAATTTAAAAGTAAAATACCATCATTCAATATATATGGTTTTGTAACTTGGCTATTCATTTAATATATCATGAAAATTTTAAAAATATTTATTTCAATTATGAGATATTACATAGTTATTTCATTTTTAAAAAGTAAAACATTATGGTTAAATCTAAAGTCTCCTTGGGCCACCACTTCTAATTCTCATCTTCTCTCCTATGTCTCAAGATAACTATTGTTTTCGTTTATTGCATAACCTTCCAGATCTTTCTTTAAATACTCCAATCTTTATAGAAGCAAGGTCCACATTAGCCGAAATATGGAAAGAGCCAAGATGTCCACTGGCAGATAAATAAAGATGTGATTATATATGGATTTGATATATATATATATATATACATATACATATATATAGTATTAGTGTATGATAATACTCTTTTCTCTACAGTATCACCAACCCTTGATTTCAGCAGTGTTTTAATTTTTGCAGATGTCATGAGTGCATATATATATATATATAAAATAAAATATTACCCGTCAAAGAGAATAAAATCTTGCCATTTGCAACAATGTGGATGGAACTAGAGGGTAGTATGCTAAGGGAAATAAGTCAGAGAAAGACAAATACCATATAATTTCACTCATATGTGGAATTTAAGAAACAACACATGAACAAGGGGAAAGGAAGGAAAAATAAAATAAGATGAAAACAGAGAGGGAGGCAAACCATAAGAGACTTAACTATAGGGAACAACCTGAAGGTTTCTGGAGGAAAGGTGGGTGGGGGGACGGGATAATTGGGTGAGGGGCATTAAGGAAGGCACTTGTTGTGATGAGCACTGGGTGTTAAATGCAAATAATGAATCACTATATTCTACTCCTGAAGCTAATAATACACTATATGTTAACTAAATTAAACTTAAATAAAAATAAATAAATACCTTTATACACATGTACATTTCCTGTAACAAGTGTATGATTTGTAGTTTGTGTCCATATTCTTTTTTTTTAATTGTGTCCATATTCTTACCTACATTGTGTCATACTGTAAGGATTGTTCTGAAAGTTGGTATCATATTTCTGAGAAGTATCTATGAATATAGATTGAGTTTACACCTCTTAACTGCTGAATTGTACTTTGCCACATGAATATTTTGGATTATAGTTGTCCATTCCATTATTGGGGATCTTTGGTCATTTTCATTTTCTTGCTATTATAATGCTTCAGTCAGTTTTCTTATTCAATCTTTTTGAACACATGTGAACATGATTCTCTGGGGTATAGACCTAGAAGAGGAAATGATGGGTCATAAGATATGCACATTTACAGCTTGAATAGATTCTGCCAAAGAAAATTTCGAAGTGATTGTCTTACTTTATATTTGTTCTAAAAGTGTATGATAGTACTCTTTTCTTTACAGTGTCACCAACCCTTGATTTTGTCAGTGTTTTAATTTTTGCAGATGTCATGAGTGCATCTAGGATCTTCTTGTTTTAGTTTGCATTTGGAAAGTTAATTAGTTGAGCAACTTTTCAAACTGGCTATTTGAATTTTCTTTTATGAATTGCCTGTTCGTATTTTCTCTCCAATTTTTATTGTGCTATTTACCTTTTTCTTATGACTTGTAGGAGGTCTTGTGGATATCTTTCTGTCTTAATACATGAGGGTCTACTTTATTATTATTATTATTATTATTATTATTATTATTATTATTATTTTAACAGCTGTGTAGTATTCAGCCATATATATCAGGGGTTGGAAAACACTGAGGCCAAATGTGGCCTTCCATCTATTTTTCTAAATACAGTTCTATTTGTTTTTTTGAGAAATATCTAGGTCTATTATTTTACATATTGTCGGCGGCTGATTTAGTGCTACAACAGCAGCCCTGAGTAATTGTCACATAGGCTGCATGGCCCACAAAGACTGAAAATATTTGCTCTCAAGCTCTTTACAGGAGAAGTTTGTCCTTATATAGATAAATCATCATTTATTTAACCATTCTTCTTTTGATGGATATATAGGTTGTTTCCCATTTCCTACTATTATAAACAATTCTTTTTTAAAAGGATTTTATTCATTTATTCATGAGAGAGAGACACACACACACACACACACACACAGGCAGAGGGAGAAGTAGGCTCTGTGCAAGGAGCCTGATGTGGGACTCGATCCCAGGACTCCAGATCATGTCTGGGCCGAAGGCAGGCGCCAAACTGCTGAGCCACCCAGGGATTCCCTATTATAAACAATTCTGTAACTCATCACAAACACACACACACACACACACACACACACACACACACACACATCTTTCTCTGTAGTTATGAGCATTTCCTTGTGCTGCATTCCTGGAAGTGGAATTGCTGGCTAATCAGACTTCTGTAATAGTGAAATCTGCTTATATGAACAGTAATATGTCTGAATTAGAGAATATTTTAAAGAAGGGTTATTTCTCAGGAATAATGATATTTCCCACTATTTAGTATTACCAGACACTGGTGCCTCATATATATTATGTAATTTACTTGTTGCAGTTGCCCTGGGATTAGTTTTATTTTATTTTATTTATTTTTATTTAATAATAAATTTATTTTTTATTGGTGTTCAATTTGCCAACATACAGAATAATACCCAGTGCTCATCCCGTCAAGTGCCCCCGTCAGTGCCCGCCACCCCGTCACCCCCACCCCTCACCCTCCTCCCCTTCCACCACCCCTAGTTCGTTTCCTGGGATTAGTTTTAAAAGCTGCCTTTCACTTATGGGGAAATAGAGGTTCAGTGAAGTTAAGGAGCTTGTCCAAAGCCACAGAACTGATGCATGATAGAAGCAGGATTTGAACCCACTTTTCTTATTTTTTACTACATGGTGATACTTCTTTAGTGAAAAACTAGGTAATGCACACTATTGGCATAACATAGTATTACAAGTAGTGATTTTGCATATTTGTTCTTTAAATGAACAGGTAACATTTGTAATTATTGCAGTAAGTTTCTATAGACAGATGGGTTAAATTAAAGTAATTTTATAGACTCTTAAAAAACTGTTGGCTTTCATAAGTAAGCTAAATATTTCCTTTGCAATCTTTTTTATATTTCTATAAATAAAGGCACAGCTGTGATGTCGTGGAAAAAATACTGGATTTAGAAACACAAATTTGGGAAAAAAAACGTGATTTCTGCCTCCTTCCAAGGTTGCTGTGTGACTATGGGCAAATTTTCTACCCTCTCTGTACCTCTGTTTGTTCAAGAAATCAGTGAGAGTAGCTATAAAGTGCTTACTACTGTGTCTGGCATGTAATAAGTATACAATCTGTGATGGCCCTCTTGCCCTGGGGTATTTCCAGAAGGAGGATTCAATCTAATCAACCCTGGGTACACTTCAATGAGTTTGTTTCAAGGCTCGAGCTCTGCCCTGCTCTGAAATCCTAATGCCGTACAACCAAGAGATGCCAGACACTGTCCATTACCAAGAATGCCACCTAATGCCTGCAGTACAAAAAAAGAGAGGTCAAGTCTTGACCTTTTCTGATGTTTAAATATTGCTTTGCGGGCAGCCCGGGTGGCTCAGCGGTTTAGTGCCACCTTCAGCTCAGGGTGTGATCCTGGAGACCCGGAATCGAGTCCCATGTCGGGCTCCTTGCATGGAGCCTGCTTCTCCCCCTGCCTGTGTCTCTGCCTTGCTAGGTCCATGCTCTTTTACATACTGAGAACCTTAATACTATCAGGTAACATGTATTCAACACTTACTATATCCCAGAAACTGTGCAGATTATCTCCTTTCTTTTCTTTTTTTTTTTAAGATTATTTATTTATTTATTTATTTATTTATTTATTTATTTATTTATTCATGAGAGACACAGAGAGAGGTAGAGACATAGGCAGAGGAAGAAGCAGGGTCCCTAAGGGGAACCTGATACGGAACTCGATCCCAGGACCCCAGGATCAAAACCTGAGCCAAAGGCTCAACCACTGAGCCACCCAGATCCCCAATTATGTCCTTTAATTCTCACCTCATTGCTGGTAGACCAATACTCCTATTCCTTCAGGAATCCACTAGATGAGGAAATAGAGGCCTAGCCCAGACAGGCTACAAAGTGGATGTACTCAGTAGGTCGAAGAGCTAAAATCTGAATTTACATCTAACACTTAAGCCTGAGCATTTAACCACCCATGCTAGACTTTTTTCCCCCAGTCAGGAAGCCCTCAATAGGAGGATTCCTTAAGGGGACTATATATGTGCTTATTGCAGTGCAGGCTTTGGGTTGGGAGGATCTGCCCTTCTGGGCATGTGGTGCATCAGACTTGTGCATGCTAAATGGTCATCTATTAACATTTGGAAGGTAAGATTGCCTTTCTTGACTGTCTGGCGCCACGAATCAACACGGCTGCCTTAGACATATTGATTTCTTTGCCATCTCAGGGAAGCTTCCCCAAGCATTAGAAAGTAAGGTCTGACGGCTGACCATTTTGCTTTTATCACTGCCTTTCTCCTATCAACAAAGGAGTCTCTTTCACCCTGAATTGATGCCTAGCATCCATGTCAGAACCAGATCAATTTGTCTGTGCCACTCTATTGGGATCTCTTGTCTTTTTTTTTTTTTCTTTTTTTTTTTTTTCATTTTAGCTGCCTCCCAGACCATCTTGTTCGCAATATAAGCTCCAAATGGCCTGGAACTTGTCTTTTATGGCCTCTGCCAGATTAAACATTTAGAACATAATATACCCAGCGTCAAAAACAATTGTGCAGCCTTCCAGCCAAGCAGCATATTGATTTTAATTTAGGCAATTGCACACGTTTTCAGGTCTTAGGAGGAACTCTGGGGCTTTAGGCCACCAGTGACTCATGGCCCTTTCCTCTCCCTCTTACCACTTCTTCACTTGGGGTTAAGAGAGCCTCGAGATCACAGGGTGAGAAACATAGGCCTCCTTCTGTGCATTGGTGTTTTCTCTTTTGGAACTGAGATTATCTGAGTCTCGGTTCTAAAACTGCTTTGAAGTAGAAAAGAAGCAAGGTAACATAGGAGTGGTGTGGACACAATTGGGCTTGGATCCCTGCCTTACTGTGGAATAGTGCATGAACTCATTTCACCCTCTGGACCTCAGACTTCTCACCTGTAAAATGGGGGCAATGAGGGCATGTAACTCACAAAGCAGATGTTAGGATTAATTATCAACCACTAGAAGATCCTCAGGAAATACCATGTTTTTTGTTGAGTGACTAACCATGAGAGAATATTTTAATGCCCAGGAAGGGTTTCTTCTCATCCCAAGGTGGCATCAATTCAACAACCACTGTGTGGAGACAATGAAGCCTGGTGCATTTTGCATTTTGATTAAAATAGTGGCATCCTGCATATAAGGCGGATGGTACATAACTTCATTGATTAGCTAATTCCAGGGACTCAGTCATTAACACAAGACCCCCAATAGAGCTTCCACTTATTTATTCAACATACATTTCACACAGTCCTTGCCTTGTGCCAGGTCTGTGGTAGGTGCTGCTTTGTAATTGTGAATGCATCAAGAGTGTTTGCCTTTAAGGAGCTCACTATTTAAGGTCGAAGATGGACACACATAATAGTAATTTCAATGCAATGCTCTTGTGGCTGTTCCCAAAGAAATATCTGCTAAGGCTGGGAAAGGCCATTCTGAGTCTTCTTACTTTCCAGTCTCAGGGGGAATCACAATAGCAGAGTTACTAGGAAATAAAACTCAGATACAATGGCTTAAACACATTATCAGGTTATTTTCTGACTTTTAAAAGTAGTCTGAAGGTCAGCAGTTAGGGCTGAAGAGCTCTAGCTGTCACAACCACATGCCAGTAGGAAGAAGAGGAAGGGTGTAGGGACAAAAGGTGTTCTTTCAGCTGAGTTAGCCCTCTTTAAAATGGTTCCCCAGAAGCCCTGGCCTCTTTCCTCTTGTTGAGACCCCTGGAGATGGTTAGCTGGGCACTCTGCCCCTACAGAATGGAAGGAAGAGTGGTTACTGCATTGATAAGTAGTCATTGCACTCTCCACCCAATAGAATGTTAGCTTTTCTCACCATCTTGAGATCTCTTATATCTGTAAGTAATGATGGATGAGGGAAATGTCAGGCTGAACCAATGATGAAGTTTTGTGGAACAAGGTAGGGATAGCGTGGCTTTCAATGCCATGATTGATATTAATTTGTGTTCCTGCATGATGATGAGCAGAGACTAAGAGGGTGAAGGATGGAGACGAGATGGAGTGAAGGAGCTGACTGGAGGCCAAGTCAGAAAGAAGTGGATTCCTTGGGTGTAGGAATGGAGCTTTGGGAATGGAGCATATGGACAGCCATGTTTCCTGCAATCGGGAGGAGAATTGGGAATGGAGCATGTGGGCAGCATGTCTCCTGCAATCTTTTCTCATCTTCAGCTGAGCCAGGAAAGCTAGAGAGAACACAAGGAGGCAGTCATTATTCTGGGGCTATTTTTTTGGTTACGATGTTCTGACTTGAATCTATATAGCAGCACTAAGAGGAGTTTCACCACTTCAGCAAACTGCCTGAGAGGCCCCAGACTGCTGGAATGAGCTTCAGCTCTCAGAAATGAGCCTGGAAGTTATGCTATCAGCCTCTTGCATTCCTAAATTGATCTGTCATGTTGGTATGAAGCAATTGTGTCTTTCAGGTCAGGATGACTGTACATTTAAAAAAAAGTTCTAACTCTGGTTGCAGAGAAATTAAATTAGAATAATGAATAGAGTTTGATGAGGGAAAATCTAACGTCACCTGCTTGTAGAGAAAGCCTAATGTCGGCCAAAAATGAATATTTCAGTATGTTGGAGAGTTTGATAAATGACAGGTACTGATAACCCATTTTGTGGAGAGGTACTCAGGTTTATGGAGAGAGATAGGCAGTGGGGCCTCTTGTAACATTCATCCTCACCTCCCCCTCCCTGTTATGCTCACACAAAGCTGTTGGCCCTGCTGCCATTGTGGAAGTAGCACATCCAGCTGCCTGTCCTCCATCCCTACTGAATGCCCATGGACACCCCAAATCCAGTATCTAAATCTGACCATCATCCCTCCCCTTCAATTCTGTTTTCCATCCTAATTAGAACTCTGGGTGGCATTCTGAATCCATGCTATCTGCCCAATTCTAGTGAATCACAAAGTCCTACTAATTCAAATGCCAGAATTTTTCTCAAGTCTCTTTTCTCCTTTTCACCCTTGGAACAATGGCCCTGATTCAGACTTTTCTTTTTCCTGTTCTATAGCCAATCTTTCACTGGCTATTCCTGCCCTCAAATCTCCTCCATCAATTCTGTCTCTGTATGCATGTGATAGTCCCACTTTCTGATATGGAATAATTCACTGGCTCCCTTTGTTATATGATAGCATCCAATCTCTTTGAGTGTGGCTTGGTCCAATGATCTGTCATAGAAAGTAGTGGCACACGGCAGTGAAGAATATATGTTCAGGAGCCAGCCTACTTTGGTGTAAATCTTGGCTTGGCCACTTGCTGTGTGATTTGGAGCAGTCATTTTTACTGCCTGTGACTGCTCTTCCCATCTGTAAAATGGGGTGATAGTCTTATCTCATCAGGTTGTTATGAGAATTAAATGGGTACATACATACATATATATGTACACAAAATAAATGTACACACCCACATACACACATGCTTAGAATCGTGTCAGCCACATAGTAAGCACCATATAAGCATTTGCTATGATGACTTCTTTCCCCATACACAATGCTTCAAACACCTGGTAGCTTCCTCCACTCAATGTAGTTTCCTCTCTGTCAGGCTATCCCTAATCTGTTTAAGTAGCCTTTGTTCACATTGACCTTCTCCCTCGGATGTCTACTTAACCTCCACCTGGCCAACTCCCCTATCCATCTTTGACTTAATTCAGGAATTGCCTCCTGGTCAAGTCACCCGTGATACTTTGGGCACATCATTAGCCTCCCGTTTCCTTCTTTGTCTATAATGATCTATTTACCAGCCTATTTTCCCTACTAGCTTATGGGGAGGAAAGGTTGTATCTTATTTATTTATTTTTTAAATCTCCTGCCTCTAGATCAGTGATTGGTATCCAGAAGAAATGCAGTAAAAGTTTGTGGACTGGAAGATATTATAGTACTAATAAAAACCCTGCTGTCAGAGCTATCTTTCTAAACATAGATCTGATGACAACTTTTCTCTACTCAAAAATGTTTATGCCGAAACAATGAGGACTGTTTTTAGAATAAGCTACAAGACTTGTGTTCCATTTCTTACTTGCAGGGCTGAGGGAGAACCTGGCTGGAGAGCTGCCCCCTGGAAAGGTTACTTGACCCATTGGAGGATGGACAAACAAAGTCCTAACTGAATGACAATTGGGGCTTGTTAGCTCCTTCCTGAGGGGACAACTGCCTTAGCTCCTCTTTGCAGCAAACCAGCTCTGCCCACTCAATTCCACCTGCTTATGGGGACCCTCTTGGTGAAGCATCATAACCTACCACATCTTACATGTTACCTGCTCTAAGGTGCTCGGGTGCTGGTACTCAGGTGGACAGAGGGGCTGTGGGCTTCTCTCTGTTAGGTGCCAGAAATGATCTCAGGTGACAGATCTGGCGGTCATAGCCCCATAAAGCCATTAAAAACCTGGAAGACCAAGCCCCACTGTGACTCCCAGCCCTGGCTATACATTAGAATCAGCTGGGCCCTGCTGAGCCCTCTGCCCACAAGTTCCAGGTGCACCAAGTGCTACTTGTTGCTTTTTGCTCCATAAGCTCTTTTCACCATTGGGGGGAAGCTAGGGCAGGGAGAAGGTGAAGATGAGGCTGTATGAGGTTTGGTGGGACTAAATTTGGAAAGGTCTTGTGAGCTGCAGAGCTTGAACTTCATCCTTGGGAATGAGGAGTTAGGGGAGGATTTTCAGCCTTGGAGGGCCATGATCAGGCTGGGTTTCTAGAAGATTTCTTTGTTGGCTAATGTGGGGGATGGACTATAGAGGAGTGATACTAGATGCACAGGACTATGAGTGCCCTGAAGGTTCTGTCTCTTTTGTTCACTACTTTTCTCCAAGGTCATAGCTGGAGGTCAGTAGATATTTGATGAGTGAATGAAACCAGTCAAGGAGGTATTGTTCTGGTTGAGGTGAGAGATGACACTTAAACTTGCTCAGTGGCTTGGGGATGGAGAGGAGTCAGAGATACTGAAACGGTCTGGAGGGAGAGCTTAGGATTGGAGGGCACAGCTGTAATAGCAACTTAACTGGTTTTACTCCTTTAGCTCAGCCCTGAGAATTCAGCAGCCAGACTGCAATGGTAAGGACCTTTGTTTGACTTGAGATTCTCTATTCACCATCCTGGGGGGTGGGTAGGCTCCTGCTTTGAGGAATTGTTCACTTCATGAAAAGCATCCTCGTCAAGGAAGTCTGGCTTAGGTACCACTTTGTCCTTTGTGATCCCATGACACCAGGGCTTCCTGGAACAGCAGAGGAATTGTTATTGAATTTGCCATGGTACATGATAGAAGATCTACAACTAGAGTCTCTGACATATTTTTTCTGTTTAAAACGTAAAGGAATATTGTTAAAATAGTTCCCCTCCTGGATGCTTCTAGAACTCAACCTCCCATCTTGCATGGTTACCATTTGATAACCAATGCAAAAGAATCCCCAAATCTAGTCTGCACATTGGAAAACTGCTGTTTACTCTCAAGCTTTTATTCATCTGTTTGTTTTTTATGTTTTTCAGGGTAATTGGGGCTGGTCATTACTGTTATGACTTAGAGCATAAGTTCTATCTTAGATCAGACAGGTTCTTAGTTGCAAAATTGGAAATCAATTTTGGTTAATTTAAGCAGAAAAGAGATTTTTTAAAAAGTTCTAAACATAAAAAACATATACATTTATATATACAACATAAAAATGGGAATTTTATGTAAATGCAGTAAATGCTCCAGTCAAAAGATATAGGGTGGCGGAATGGATTTAAAAAATACAAGACTCATCTATTTGCTGCCTACAAAAGGCCCACTTCAGACCCAAAGACACATAAAGACTGAAAGTGAAGGGATGAGCGCACCTGGGTGGTTCAGTCAGTTAAGCACCTGCCTTCAGCTCAGATCCCAGGATCCTGGGATTGAGCCCTGCATCAGTCTCCGTGCTCCACAGAGAGTCTGCTTCTCCCTCTCCCTCTCCCTCTGCTGCTGCCCTTGGTTGTGAGCGTTCTCTCTTTCTGTCAAATACATAAATAAAATCTTAAAAAAAATAAAAGTAAAGGGATGAAGAAACATTTACCATGCAAATGAAAGTGGAAAAAAAGAAAAGCCAGGGTAGCAAGACTTTGCCCGACAAAATGGACTTTAAAACAAAGACTAACAAGAGACAAAGAAGGGTACTATATATTGATAAAGGGATCAATCCAATAAGAAGATATAATAATAACGAATATCTACTCACCCAACATAGGAGCACCTAAATACATGAAGCAATATATTTTTTAAAGATTTTATTTATTTATTCATGAGACACACACACACACACACACACACACACACACACGCACAGATAGAGAGTCAGGCTCATGCAGGGAACCTAATGTGGGACTTGATCCTGGGTTTCCAGGATCACGCCCTGGGCCGAAGGCAGACGCTAAACTGCTGAGCCACCCGGGCTGCCCAACATGAAGCAATACTCACAGACATAGAGAAATTGGCATAATACAATAATAGGAGGAGACTTAACACCCCACTGCCATCAATGGATAGAGCATCCAAGTAGAATATCGTTAAGGAAACACCATCTTTAAATGACATATTAAACCAGGTGAACATAACAGACATATACAGAACATTCCATCCAAAAACAACAGAAAACACATTCTTTTAAAATGCACATGGAACATTTTCCAAATAGAACACATGATAGGCCACAAAACAAACCTCAATAAATTTAAGGAGTTTGAGGTCTTTGCCTGCATCTTTCTGATCACAATAGTATGAAACTAGAAATTAATCATGAAAAAAAAACTGGAAAAAACACAAACATATGGTGCTAAATAAACAACATGATACTGAACAGTCAATGGATCAATGAAGCAATCAAAGAAAAAAATTTAAAAAATACATAGAGACAAAAAAGGACCCAAATAAATAAAAACAGAAATGAAAGAGAAGTAACAACTGACACCACAGAAATACAAAGGATTATGAGAATACTATGAAAAATTATATGTCAACAAATTGGACAACTTAGGAGAAATGGATAAGTTTCTAGAAACACACAATCTTCTAAAACTGAATCAGGAAGAAGTAGAAAATCTGAACAAAATGATTATCAGCAGTGAAATTGAATTGGTAATCAAAAACTACCAAAAAATAAAAGTCCAGGATCACATAGATTCACAGGTGAATTCTACCAAATATTTAAAGAAGAATTAGTATCTATTCTCCTCAAATAACAAAAAAACAGAAAAGGAAAGAAAGCTTCTAAATACATTCTACAAGGTCAGCATTATCCTGATACCAAAACCAGGCAAAGACACCACAAAAAAGGAAACTACAGGCCAATATTTCTGATGAACATTGATGCAAAAATCCTCAACAAAATATTAGTAAACTCCATTCAATAATACATTAAAAGGATCATTCACCACGATCAAATGTGTTTGTTCTGGGAATATAAGTTTGGTTCAATATTCACAAATCAATCAATATGATACACCATGTCAACAAAATGAAAGATAAAAATCATATGATCATCTCAATAGATGCAGAAAAAGCATTTGACAAAATTCAACATCTATTTCTGATAAAAACTCTCAAAAAATTTAGTGTAGAGGGAATATACCTTAACATCATAAAGGCCGTATATGAAAAACCCATAGCTAACATCTTACTCAATGGTGAAAAACTGATAACTTTTCCCTTAAGATCAGGAAGAGGGTGTCCACTCTTGCCACCGTTATTCATCATGGTACTGGAAGTCCCTAGCCACAGCAATCAGATGAGAAAAAGAAATTAGAGGCATCTATATTGGTAAAGAAGAAGTTAAACTGCCACTATATGCAGGTGACATGATACTATACATAGAAAACTCTAAAGAGTCCCCCCCCCAAAAAAACTACTAGAGGTAATAAATGAATTCAGTAAGTTTTGCAGGGTACAAAATTAATACCCAGAAATTGGTAGCATTTCTATACACTAATAATGTAGTAGCAGAAAGAGAAATTAAGTCCACTTAAAATTACACCAAAAAGAATAAAATGCCTTGGAATAAACCTAACCCCAGAGGTGAAAGTACTATACTTTGAAAACTATAAAATATTGATGAAAGAAATTGAAGATGACATAAACAAATGGAAAGATATTTTGTGCTCATGGGTTGGGAGAACATTGTTAGATGTCCACATTACTCAAAACAGTTTTCAGGTTTAGTGAAAATCTCTGTTAAAATACCAAGAGCATCGTCCACAAAATTAAAATAATCCTAAAATTTGTGTGGAACTGCAAAAGATCCTGAATAGCAAAAGTGATCTTGAGAAAGAAAAACAAAGCTAGAGGTATCACAATTCCAGATCTCAATATACACTACAAACTGTAGTAATTAAAACAGCATGGTACTGGCATAAAAATAGACACATAGCAATGAACAAAATTCAGAGTCCAGAAATAAACCCACACTTATATGGTGAATTAATCCATGACAGAGGAGGCAAGAATATACAATGAGGAAAGACAGTCTCTTCAACAAATAGTACTGGGAAAACTGGACAGCTCACATGCAAAAGAATGAAACTGGACCACTTTCTCACACCGTACACAAAAAATAAATTTGTAATGTATTAAAGACCCAAATGTGAGACCTGAAGCCATAAAAATCCTAGAAGAGAACACAGGCACCACTTTCTCTGACATTGGCCATAGCAACATTTTTCTAGAACATCTCCTAAGATAAGGGAAACAAAAGCAAAAATAAACTATTGGGGCTATATCAAAATAAAAAGTGAAGGAACATTACACAGTGAAAGAAACCATCAACAAAACTAAAGGCAAACTATTGAGTGGGAGGAGATATTTGCAAATGATATATTTTAATAAGGTTAATATCCAAAGACTATAAAGAGCTTATACAGTTCATCACTAAAACCCCCAAAGAATTCAATTCAAAAATGGGCAAAGGACTCAGACATTTTTCCAAAGAAGACATCCAGATGGCCAACCAACACATGGAAAGATGCTCAACATCACTCATTATCAGGGAAATGCAAACCCACATCACCATGAGAGATCACCTTACACCAGTAAGGATGGCTAAATTAAAAAAAACCAAACAAACAACATCAGAAGTAACAGGTGTGGGCAAGGATGTGGACAACAAGGAATGCTCATACACTATTGGTGGGAATGCAAATTGGTGCAGCCACTATGGGAAACAATATGGGGGTTCCTCAAAAAATTAAAAATAGAAATATCATATAATCCAATAATTCTGCTACTGGATATTTATCCCAAGAAAATGAAAACACTAATTTGAAAAACAGTCTGCATCCCTATGTTTATTGCAGCATTATTTATAGCAGCCAAGACATGGAGGCAACCTAAGTGTTCATTGATAGTCAAATAGAGAAGGAAGATATGGTATAAATTTTTTTTAATTGGAATTTTAACTTTTTAAAAAAATATTTTATTTATTTATTCGTCAGAGACACACAGAAAGAGGCAGAGACATAGGCAGAGGGAGAAGTAGTCTCCCTGCTGGGAGCCTGATGCAGGGCTCGGTCTCAGGACCCCAGGATCATGACCTGAGCCAATGGCAGACGCTCAACCACTGAACCAGCCAGGTGCCCCGGAATTTTAACTATTTTAAAATGTACAATTCAGTGGCATAAACTACATTTAATTCTTGTGCAACCATCACTACACATTAGCAATAACTTTCCATTCTTCCTTCAGGTTTCTAGAGGTAACGTGAATCCTGCTTTTTGTCTCTATGAATTTGCCTATTCTAGATATTTCATATAAGTGGAATTACACAATATTTGTCCTTTTGTGTCTGGCTTGGTTCACTTAGCATAATGTCCTTGAGGTTCATCCATGTTGTATCACATTATCAGTACTTCATTCCTTTTAATGGCTGAATAATATACCATTATATGGATAAACCATATTTAGTTTATTCAAGGAAAGGATTTTTAAAAAAGATTTATTTACTTGAGAGAGAGAGAGAGAATGAGCAGTGGAGAGGGACAGAAGAAGAGAAATAGAGGCAGACTCCTTGCTGAGCAGAGAGCCTGATACAGGGCTTGATCCCAGGACCATGAGATCATGACCTGAGCTGAAGGCAGATGCTGACCCCACTGAGCCACCCAGGTGCCCCAGGAAAGGATTTTTAAAAAGGACATTAAATAGGTTCTATGGAGCAAAGCCTGGAGCTTATGTAACCAGTGTGGGGCTTTTCCCCAGAATATCTGGGTAAATCGAAGCTGCCTCTCTACTGTGTGCTCTGGGTAAACTACTTTGAGCTTCCATCCCTCCTATGTAAATAGGGATAAAGAATCTTGTGCAGACTGTTTAATCATTTGAGATAATCTATGTAAATCACTCAGCATAAATTTTGACACTTAAATAAAAAAAATACTCATGAATGTTAACTGTTATCATGGCTTATAAAAATTATTGTTTATACTTCTTCCTAACACAAAATCAGATAGGCAGGACTTTTTCTAAAACATCTCCTCCTGAGGAGAGAAATAAACTAAGTTGCTTTTTTGGTACATGTTTTCAATGGATTGTTTCTTGGGCTTGGAAGTTCTGAGTAAAGGAAAGATGCTCCCCTCCTGACCGAGAGGCAACCTACCCTGGTCAGTCCAGCCTGACCTCCTTTTTAGACGGGGGCGACTCTAGGGCTTTGCTTTCCAAGTCTAAGCCCACACCGTGGAAGCACAAAAGGGCCAGATGGCTACAGGCGATGTCTGATAAAAGGGAATAAGATGTAATTCCTGTCGACTGTAACGGGACTCCCCAGTGATGGGAACTAGTCATAGACTGGGAGGAGGTTGTGGCTCTTCAAAAGCAGATGGACCTGGATTCAAATCCAAGCTTTGTTGTTTACAGGTCAAGTTTCCCAACCTGTAGGGCTGAGAGAAGTTGTCCATGTGAGCCACTGCCCCAGGGCGTTGCTGGCAGAGGCACCAGCGAGGAGTCCCCCAAAGAAGCTGGAACATCAGATTGTAGTGTCCTGTTGCTCATTAGTCTGTGGGCTCTCTGCACTAGTTACCTGGACACTTTGGCAGTGGGGAGCCTTCAGTGTGGTCTTCAGTATCAGCCTCAGCGAGGGAGGAGCATGACAATTTTCTATCCATTATTGGTTGAGATTCAGTAATTCTGAGTAGAACTTTAAGCCAGCTTGCGCAACCTTGAGATGTAGCTCTGCCCTCTTATTCCCAAAAGTGTTTTTATTTAGTTGTAAAATTGACTTTTTTTTTTTGGTGTAAATTTTGTTACAACAAAATGATCCTCACCTACACTTCGGATGCCCTGAGAAATCAAATTTATATGCTACACTTCTGCTTTGCTTGTGCCACTGACTAGCAAGGCCATGGGAGTGTGGGCGGTACAGTTACAGAGCATTTTCCAAAACCTATCGTGGACACTCCTAACAGACTTATTGGACTTCATTATAATGACTATAATAATGATCGCTTATACAATACAGGTCATTTAACTCCATTACTTAATTTATTCTTTCCAAAACCCTTTTTGTGCCTGGCATATAACAGAAGACTAGCCTTCATCTTATAGTTGTGAAACTGGACTCGGACATCGATTGCCAACAGATGGCCTAGTTGGGGGGGCGGTATCCATACTTCTGACTTCTGGTCCAGTGGTCTATTAAATAAATAAATAAATAGAATGGAATTAAATAAATTCCAGATTTTATGGACTTGGTGGTTTGTGATACGGTTCACTTGACCTCCCTCTGCCTGGAAAGGGACCAAACCTGTGATCTTTCTCTCTCTCCAGATTTCCAAAGAGGAAGCAACTCTCAACCAGAACAGGAGCCTAAGCCCGGTTTGTAGACAGTGGGGCATATCGGTGGCTTATTGCCATGTGCCCTGGGGTAGCAGTAAATTGATATTTGCTGATCTCCAAGCCTCTGGCAGAGATGGGGAGGGAGGGCTGGGAAAGTGACATTTCTGTAAATAACCACACCTGGTTCTAAGAGCAGAAGGATTGGCATATCCCTGTAGCCTCATCAATTACCTTCAACCTTTTGCAAAGGGAGCCCAGGGGAGAGAATCTCTTCACACTCGTCACATTATTTATAGACACCTCATCCTGTCTGTACTCAGGGGGGAGCATGGTTTGCTCAGCAGCGACCTCCTTCCAGATGTGTTTATATTTTCCCAGGCCCAGTGGAAAGCATCCTTCAGCCCCTCCACTCCAGGGAGCAGAGGGGATGCCTGACGTTGGGACATAAAGAAGATGTGAAAGGGAAGACATGAGCAGGATGCCTGAATTTCTCAGTTAGATTCGTGTGTCTCCCAGCGAGCACTGATTGAATAGCCACTTTGCTGCGGAAGAAGGCAATTCAGGCAATTTATGGTTAAATAAACATGCTTTGCAAGCAGGTAGACCTAGATTTAAATCCCAGCTCTGCCATTTACAAGCTGTGTGGTTTGGGTTAAGCTTTTGCCTCCATGTCCTCATCTGTAAAATAGGATAATAGCTCCTCTCGGGGTCACTGGGAGTGTTTGAATGCAAAGGGCTACTGACACAGCAGATGATACGTATAAGGTGCCTCTTCTTCTTTTTTTAATTTTAAATATGGAACACTTCATAAATTTTCATGTCATCCTCATGCAGGGGCCATGCTAATCTTCTCTGCACCATTCCAATTTTACAATATGTGTTGCTGAAGCCATCACTGGTGCCTATTCTTGTAAGAGACTACCACTTGCAGCGTGTGTGTGTGTGTGTGTGTGTGTGTGCATAAGGGGGCACACGAATATGATTTTGATAGACACAGGACTCTAGAAACAGAGACAATGTAGGCAACACAGGCAGGGAATTTTTGGTGAAAAAGTAGTGATTAAAATCTAGAGAAGGAGAGAGCTCTATGGACAGGACGAGTCAGAATGAACTCCATGGTGGCAGAGAGATTGAGTTGCCAGAGGGACGGAGGTATGTTATTGCACCATCAGTGTGCCCACCGCCCACTGTGGGCTGGCTGACTGTTTCCGGCTAGCTTTTAGGAAAAGGTGGTGTAGTCTAGGAAGGTGGCCTGGACCCAGGGTGCAGCGTCAAGGCTTGCTAGCCTCTCCGGATGGAGACTTTTGTTGGCATACCATACTCCACGTGCAGCATTTGTTAGCTAATCCAGCAAAATGATGCTGCCTAGAGTAACAAAAAAAAAAAAAAAAAAAAAAAAAAGACACATTTTGAGTGAGTTTAATGGATTTTCTTGCTCAGTTCTCTAGTTTTGAAAGGCCTACCTCACCAAAAATATAGTGATTACCTGGTTTATGAACTTCATACATGAAATTGTTTTTGTAACAAATTCAAAAGTTCACAAAGGTCGACAGGATAGTATAACAAACCTTCATGTACCTATTACCCAGACACAAAATAAACTCACAGCCACTTTCATTTCATCTATACCCCTCCTCCTGTCCGAATACTTAACACACATTCCCTAAATAATGTCATCTGTAAATATTTGTGTATGCTTTTCTAAACAATAAGAGGCCCTTTAAAAGTACGATCTCAACATCATTATCACATTGGAAAAAATTAGTAAGTTCTTAATATCATCAAATATCCAGTCTTCCACAATTGTCTCTTATTTTTCCCAGTTGAATTAGGATCTAAATAAGATTTACACATAGCAATTGATTGATGTTTCTCTTTGTCTCCTCAATTTATAGATAGCCCTGCCTTTCTTTTGACTCCTTTATAATTCATTGTTGAAGAGATCAGTCATTTCCTATTTTCGAGATAGGACTGTCCCTCTGGTATTGTTTGCCTTGCTCCTTTGTCCCCAATATTTCCCATCAAATGGCAGTTAGATCTGATGACTTGGTCTAATTTCTTTCTTTCTTAACAAGACTACATTATAAGTATTGTCATGCACTTCTCTTGGCCAGCACATACGACTAATTGTCTCTTTCTGTGATATAACAGCCATTAATAATCATTGTCTAGATTCATGATTTCATTTGGGGCTTTGCAAAATGGTGGCATTCTAGTTCTAACATTCCTTCTTCATTTATTACCTGGATTGTTTCTGTAGAGAGAATTATTTCCTCATCAACTACTTAGTTAACTTATGATACAGTTTAATGAGGAAAATCAGGGGAGGAGAGGGACAAGCAGACTTCCTGCGGAGCAAGGAGTCCCAACTCAGGACTCCATCCCAGGACTCTGGGATCATGACCTGAGTTGAAGGCAGACACTTAACCAACTGAGACACTCAGGTGCTCCGAGTTTGATAAGATTTTTATAGATTTTGGATACTAGCCCTTTATCCAATATACCATTTTTTGTTTTTTATTTTTTTATTTATGATAGTCAGAGAGAGAGAGAGAGAGAGAGAGAGAGAGAGAGAGAGAAGCAGGCTCCGGGCTGGGAACCCGATGCGGGACTCGATCCGGGGTCTCCAGAATCGCGCCCTGGGCCAAAGGCAGGCGCTAAACCACTGCGCCACCCAGGGATCCCCCAATATACCATTTGTGATGATCTTTCTCCATTCCATAGGTTGCCTTTTAGTTTTGTAAGGTTGTTTCCTTTTCTGTGCAAAAGCTTTTTATTCTGATGCAGCAATCAATACACTAGTGTATTTTTAATTTGCCTTTGTCTTATTATGTACACAGTCAGGATCTTCTTATGTAGATAAGAGACATTTGTATTTAGTTTTCTGTGAATTGTCTGTACATTTCCCTAGCTTTTTTCCCCACTCTACACCATTATTAGACTTTAATTCTTTCTTTTTTAAGGCTTTTTATTTATTGTAAATATTAATCCTTTATCAATGATAAAGTTGAAAAATGTCCCCCAGTTTGTCTCTTTACTTTCCTTATGGTGTTTTTGTGCTATGTAAGTAAAATTTTTTTCTTCTTTTATGTAATAAATTCATTAATTTTTTTCCCTTATGGCTTCTAGATATTGAGTCAGAGGAAGAAAAGTTCCCCTCACTCCTGGATCATAGAATAATTCAGCTTTGTTTTTTCTATACTTGTATAGATTCATTTGATACATTTAACTTCCTAATCCACTTGGAGTTTATCTTGGCACACAGTTTGGGGAATAATACAATTTTATCTTTTTACCTATGGCTATTCAGTTAGCCTCATGCCTTTGAGTAAAAAGCCATCATTTCCCCCACTAACTTGAGATTCTGGCTTTATAATATGCTAGATTTCCAAATGCAATTGGGTCTATTTCTGGATTTTCTATTTGTTCCACTGGACCATGCATGTTACACTGCCACACTCTTAATTAGAAATATAGTATGTCTTAATATCTGACAGCACTCTCCCTTTCTCATTTCTCTCTCTCTCTTTTCTTAGGCTTTTCCCCTCTTGGGTATTCTTGCTTATCTGTTCTTCCAAATGAATTTTATAAAAAATTATCTAGCTCCAGAAAGAAACTTACTCATATTTTCATAGAATTATATTAAATTTATGAACTATATTACATTTTATGGACTTAGACCTAAAATTTCCTATATTGAATCTTCCTGTCTAAGAATATGGTATATCTTTTCATATACACAGGATTATTTTTGTGTGTTTTTAAATTAATCCATAGTTATTCTTCCTGAAGGTTTTGGACATTTCTTGATAAATTTATGCCTGGGTATTTAATTATATTTAGTATTCACAAAGGTGGTTTTCTCTTCTAATATAAACTGATTTTTGTTTGTATATAGGAAGACTTGATTTTTGTATATTGATTTTATACTTTACTAAATTATTTTGTTTATTTTAGTTTTCTAGTCCTGTAATAGTTTGTATTTTCTGGATACATAATTACATGATTCTCAGCTCTACTAATATGATGGATAATATTAATAGATTTTAGAATATTGAATCTACTCTACTTGGTCATGATGAATGCTTGAATGTGCTGTTGGATTTTATTTGCTAGTTATTTATGTTAGATTGGTTGATAGTTTTGTTGCTGCAATCATTTTTAGGGTGATATAGACATTATATTCACTTCATACGGTTATTTTAAAAAATAGAACATCCCTGAGGAATAGCCTGGGCCTGGAGCATTTTTGTGGGAATGGTGTTTTTCTACTTCCTCTATTTCTTCTGCGATATTTTATGTTTAGGCTTTCTGTCTCCGCTGGGATTGATTTTGATAAGTTGTATTTGCTAGAGACTTATCCATTTCATCTACTTTTCCAAATTCACTTGCAAAGTAGATTCATATAAAGCAGTGCTCTGTCTGATGGCTATTTCCTCATTGTCATTTCCAATTTTATGTATTTAAAGTCCTCCCCCTTTTTTCTCAATTGCATCAGCTAACAGTTTTTTTATTATTATGTTCTTTTCTTTTCTTTTTTTTTTTTCAAATAGTGAACTTTTGAATGTATTTATTAGTTCTGTTTTTAACTCAACTCTTTTTCAAGGTATAATTAACTTACTGTGAAATTTAGTTTGATGATTTTGAATAATTTATACACCTATGCAATAAAACATTAATCAAATAGAAAACGAGTCTATTGTTTTAGAAAATTTCTTCTTCCTCCTTCCAGGCAACCTCCTACTGAACCCTAGAGGTAACAATGTCCTAATATCTATCACCATAGTTTAATTTTGCCAGTTGTCAAATATAATATAAATGGGATTATACAGTACATGCTATTTTGTATCTGGCTTTTTGTACTTAATATATATTTTAAGATTCACAAATGCTCTTGAGTGTGTCAATAACATGTTCTTTTAAATTTATTAATGATATTCCATATTGGATATACCACAATTTATGCATTCATTTGTTGATGAATTTGACTCATTCCATTTTGGGGTTATAAAGAAAAAACTGCTATACAAAATTAGACTATTGGGACTACACCAAAATAAAAACCTTTTGTACGGTGAAGGAAACCATCCACAAAACAAAAAGTGACTGACTGAATGGGAGAAGATATTTGCAATGATGTATCTGGTAAGGAGTTAATATCTAAAATTTATAAAGAACTTATAAAACTCAACACCAAAAAAAACCCAATTAAAAGTCTAATTTTAATCTAATTAAAAATGGTCAGAATGCATGAGCAGACATTTCTCCAAAGACATACAGATGCAACGGACACATGAAAAGATGCTCAACATCACTCATCAGGAAAATGCAATTCCAAATCACAATGAGATACCACCTCACACCTGTCAGAATGACTAGAATAGAAAACACAAGAAGTAAGTGTTGATGGAGACATGAAGAAAAAGGAACCCCTGTTCACTGTTGGTGGGAATGCAAGCTGGTGCAGCCACTGTGGAAAGCAGTATGGAGGTTTCTCAAAAAATTAAAAATAGAATTACCATATGATCCAGTAATTCCACTACTGGGTATTTTCTCAAAGAAAACAAAAACAGTAATTCAAAAAGATATATGCGGAAATATCAGTGAGGGAGACAAACCATGAGAAACACCTAACTCTGGGAAACAAATAAGGGGTGGTGGAAAGGGAGGTGGGGGGTGGTTGGGGTGACTGGGTGATGAGCACTGAGGGGGGCACTTGAAGGGATGAGCACTGGATGTTATACTATATGTTGGCAAATTGAACTCCAATAAAAAAAAGATATATGCACCCCTATGCTTATAGATGTGATATATATATATAATGTTAAATATATATTAAATATATAATATATGTTAATATTACTCCCTATAAAAAAGAATGAAGTCTTGCCATTCAGAGCAGCATGGATGGATCTAGAGAGTATAATGCTAAGTGAAATAAGTCAGAAAGACAAATATATGATTTCACTTATAAGTGGAATTTAAGAAACAAAATAAACAAAGAAAAGACAGAAAAACAGAAGAACAGACTTTTAAATATAGAGAAAAACTGGTAGTTGCTAGAGGAAAGATAGGTGGGGGATGGGTGAAATAGGTGAAGGTGATTAAGAGTACACTTATGGTGATGAGCACTGAGTAACTGTTGAATCATTATTTTGTACACCTGAAACTAATATAACACTGTGTTAATAATACTTGGATTAAAAAATAAAATAAAAAGAATAAATCTGCTATAAATATTTTTGCACAAGTCTTTTTGGGGACATGTTTTCATTTTACTTGGATGAATATCTAAAAGTGGAACAGATAGCTCATAAGGTACATGTGGCTAAACTTGATAAGAAACAGGCAATTCCACTTCTTGTTATTTATCTGAAGGAAATGAAAACACTAACTCAAAGAAATAGTTGTACCAAAATATTTATTGCAGCATTATTTATAACAGCCAAGACATGGAAGCAACCTAAGTATCCATCAATAGATGAATGGGTAAAGAAAATGTAATACACACACACACACACACATACACACACAGGAATATTATTCAGCTGTAAAAAGAAGAAAATCTTGTCATTCGTGACAACGTGAATAGAACTTGAGGGCGTTATGCTAAGGAAATTAAGTCAAACAGAGAAAGATAAATACCATATGATCTCACTTATACATGGAATCTTAAAAAGACACAGCAAACTCATAGATACAGAGAACAGATTGGCTGGGGTGGAGAGGGGGTGGCTTGAGGGCGTAAAATGGGTGAAGATGGTCAAAGGGTACAAATTTTTCATTACAAAATAAGTCATGGGGCTGTAATGTACAGCATGATCACTGTAATGAATAATTCTATACTGTATGTTTGAAAGTGGCTAAGAGTAGATCTTAAAAGTTACTACCACAAGAAAATAAATTTGTAGCAATGTGGGGTAACATTAATCAGGCTTCTTGTGGTGATCATTTCACTATATATATATATATATAAAATTATGCTGCCCACAAATATAATGCTATATGTCAATTATATCTCAATAAAAATTTTAAAAAATAATAAAGAAGCTAAATAAAAAAAAACATGCAATTATTTTCCAAAAGTGTTGTACCATTAATAATCCACCAACAATGCATGAATGTTCCAGTTGCTCTATATCCTCACTGACAATTGGTATTACTGGTCTTTTTTTTTTTTTTTTTAAAGATTTTATTATTTATTCATGAGACACACACACACACACACACACAGACAGAGACACAGGCAGAGGGAGAAGCAGGCTCCACGCAGGGAGCCCGACATGGGACTCGATCCTAGGTCTCCAGGATCAGGCCCTGGGCTGAAGGCGGCACTAAACTGCTGAGCCACCCAGGGTGCCCGGTATTACTGGTCTTAAATTTTAGTCATTCTAGTGGGTGTGGGGTGTTATTTCATTATAGTTTTAATTTTAAAACAAAAAACAAAAAAATAATTTTAATATCTCTGATGACTAATGATGTTGAGCAGCTTTTCATGTGCTTATTAGCCATTTATATATACCTTCTTTTATGAAGTTCTTTTTGAAGCATTTGTTCTCTTTAATTGAATTGTCTTTTTATTATTGATTTGTAGTTCTTTATATATTTCTGACACAACTTTGTCAGGTATATGTTTTGTAAACATTTGGTTTTGGTCTGTGACTTGTCTTTTCTCCCCCTTTACTATGTCTTTTGATAAGCAGATCTTAATTTTGATGAAGCCAAATTTATCGTTTTTTTTCTTTTATACGTGTATTTTGTGCTCTCTCTAGAAAATTTTTCCCCATCTGAAGGCTATAAAGATATTCTCCTAGGTTTCCTTCTAGGTTTATTATTTTAGCACTTTTCCTATCTCGCATTAATCCTTGTATATGGTCTGAGGTTTTAGCTTTTGCTGTTTTTAGCATGGATATCCAGTTGTTTGATTCATTGAAAAGGCTTTTCTTTCCCCGTTGGATTGTCTTAACACCTTTGTGAAAAATCAATTGACTATATATATGTCGGTCTGTTTCCATTTTTGCTAGACATCAATTTGTCTACGCTTACACCATTACCACATTGCCTTGATTACCGTGACTTTATAGTAAATTTTGAAATCAGGCAATGTAAGTCCTATGACTTTTGAAAAAAGATTTAACAAGATTGTTGTGGCTATTCCAGGCCCTTAGCCTTTCCATTTAAATTTTAGAATTGCCTTGTCAATTTCTATTAAAAAAGCCTTCTGGGATTTTGGGAGGATTTGTGTTAGTTTGATAGGGCTGCCACAACAAAATACCCTACACTGGGTGGCTTAAACTGCAGAAATTTATATTCACACAGTTCTGGAGGCTGGAAGCCCAAGATCAAAGTGTTAGCAGGTTTATTTCGTCCCTGGCTTACGGATGGCTACCTCCATGCTATGTCTTCATATGGTCTTTCTTCTGTGTGTGGGCATACCCAGTGTCTCTTTGTGGGTTCAAATTTCTTCTTCATAAAGAACACCAGTCACATTGCATCAGGGCTCACCCTAATGGCTTTATTTTAACTCAATCACCTCTTTAAAGGCTCTATGTCCAGATAAAATCACTTTCTGCGATACTGGGGATTAGGGCTTCAACATATGAATTTTGGGGCACATAATTTAGTTCATAACAGGATTATATTGGATCTATAGATCGACTTTGAGATAATTGACATCTTAACAGGATTGAGCCTTGCAATCCAAGAGCATGTTATATCTCTCCATATATCCGAGTCTTCCTTACTTTACCAGAGATGTTTTAAAGTTTTCAGTATAAAGAGCTTGCATTTATTTTGTTAGACTTACTCTTAAATATTTTCTGGTTTTTGATACTATCATAAATGGTATTTTTCAACTTATTTTCCATTTGTTTGTGGTTAGTACATAGACATGCAGTTATTTTTTGTATATTGACCTCATATCTGAAATGTTGTTAAATTCCCTTATTATTTGGTATATTTGGGGGATAGATATCTTATGTATGCTATAATTCGCTTATTCCTTTCCAATCTTTGTGACTTTTTCTTCTTTTACTGCATTGGCTGGGAATTTCAGTACAATGGAGATAGAAATGGTAAGAGTAGACATCCTTGACTTATTCTTGTTCTTAGAAGAAAAGTGGCCCATGTTTTATTAAGTATAAGGTTTGTTTTGGGTTTTTCATACATAACCCTTTGCAAGCTTGTATTGCTATAGAAACTGTGAAAATGTGGCTTTCAGATTTCCAAGTGTGGGAAACTTAAAGCCTCACAGCCCCAGCAGTTGCATTTTGAAATCCATCACTGTTTTTTTTTTTTTTTTTTTTTGTGCTGAGGTGACACTTCCCAAAGTGGACAGTTCTCTTCCAGCCAATGCCTGGGAGATGTGGGATTCCTCTGGTGGGTGACTTTGGTGTAAGGACTGACTCCCTGATGGCCTTATATAACTCTGAAAGCTGCACTGTAGTTTCAGAGGCTTCTCTACCTTCCTCCTCTCCTCCTTCACCTGGAGTCAGATTTGTTTCATGATTTGACAAGTATCTCATCTTCTTCTAGAACTTCTCATCATTTCCTCTTATAAGCATTTCCTCTAATAAATTTCTTTCATGTCTAATCCTATCTTGCTGTCTGCTTCTTAGAAAATTAATATTTACACAGATTGAGGAATTCCTGTTCCAATCTTAGTTTGCTGCGAGATTTTTTCTCTTAATCATGAGTATTGAGTTTTGTGAAAAGTTATTCTGAGTTTACAGAAATTATCATATGAATTTTCTCCTTTTTTTCCTCTTTATATGGTTACATTGATTGCTTTTTGAAAGTTAAGCCAACCTTGCATTCCTGAGATAAACCTTAGTCATGAAGCTTTATCTTTCTATATACTGTTGTATCTTGTAGTATTTTCAAGGGATTTGTATCTATATTCATGGGGGTTATTGATTTGTGTGTCTAGTGTCTTCATAAGGTTTTGGTACCAGGATTATTCTAGTCTCATGTAATAGTTTGGGAGTGTTCTCTTCTCTATTTTCTAAAAAAGTTTTTGTAAGATTGACATTATCTCTTTGAAATGTTTTGATAGAATTCACCCAGGCAACCATCTGGTGCCTGGGGTTTTCTTTGTTTTCTTTTCTCCATTTTTAGTCTTTATTTCTGGCTTATTTACTTTCTGTGGGGACATTTTGCTCATTATTCCTTTTTTTTTTCCTTAAAATAACTGTGTGGGATTCAAACACAATTCTTTTTTTTTTTTTGTTCATGCTTGAAGGGCATGAGTTCTCCTATTCTTTTTGGAGGGGTGCGTGGGCCAGGATCATTTTCCTAGTTTCATAGCTCTAAAGTTCACTATTCTGTTGTTCTTACAACGTGTTCAAATATATGGCTTTTATTTATTCTAACATCTGCTGGCTCAGTTACCCTCCCCCCCCCCCCAGTTTTATCTGGAACGTTTCTTTCTTCCCCTAAAACCTTGTCTTATGTAAATTAGATTCTATTTTCAGTATTTTCTACTCAGTGTAGGCCTTTGTCTTGGAAGGGAGTTCTTGTTAGTTCTAAGAGCTCATAGCACCCAGACTGTTATAGTGTTCTCTGATCTTGTGCTCAGAAACTAAAGTGTGCAAGTCCCCTGCCAGTTAAGGCTGTTTTTCCCAGATTGTGTTTCCCTTCCCTTGGGAGTATCTGTTGGCAATTTTGGGTTCTCTGAATTTCAATTTCAGCACAATTTTCTTTGTCTCTCCTTTGCTTCCCTCTGCACCCTTGCTGATGCTACATGTTGCTGGTGGTATTCAAGGTTGTTCCTCAATTGCTCATATAGTGGAGCTGGTAGGGGTTCCTTGTATTGCTGTAGATATTGTCTGTGGCATTTTGGTTTTGCCATGTTAGTCTCTCTGTTTTGTAGGGTGATTCAGAATGAAAAAATTACATCACCATTGCTACTACCTTCCTAGAATCCCATCAGTGTTTCTGAAATCTTTATGGTAGGGGTGAAGATATCCAATTATATGTCCATCTTAGGAGCTTAAGCAATTGGTACAAACCACCAAGAGTCCTATTTGATTTTGAAAGAATTGGGACTCTCATGTGAAACTACAAAAGACCTTTAAAATTGAGGGTGGTAAGCCCAGAACACTAAAAGTAATACTTGTGAAATAAAAGTGGGAAAAAAGTAAGAAGCTTCTCACTGAGCTCTTCTTTGTACCAGGTATTGTGCAAAATTTTTACATGATTGTTCTCAATTAATTCTCTCAACCAACATATAAGACAGGCACTATTATAACACCTACTTTATCACTTTTATCACTATTATCATAAGGTGGCTAGAATCACACCTACTTTACGGTATTGAAAATGAAGCATAGAAAGGTTTGTTACTTTTCCACAGTCACATATCTCTCAAACTCAAAGCTGGTGCTTGTAGCCATCCTGCCAAACCACCTCCCATCTATTTGTGCATATACACTGTGGGAAAAGGAGCTCAGATGGACATGGGATCACTCTCATGTAGGGGATTACTCTCAAACAGGTAACTGAACTCTTGCCTGAGTCGTGGGGGTGGTATCATGTGTTTAGCCTTACTTATTTGTCCTCATGGAAAAATGCAACACTGCTTCCTCCCTCACAAAAAGAAAAACTGTTGATGGAGTATTGAAAGAAAATGGCAACTCAGTAGTTGAACGGTAGGAAGAAAGGGCCCTCCCCAGTTGGCAGGGTAGCCAAGGCAGATGTGTCAATAATAGCAAGACCAGTAGTAGAAGCTTCAGTGGAGGTCATCAAATAGCAGATGGGAGACCAGCTTCACTGAAAACATCAGGAAAGCCTCAACTGCTCAGGATGAGAAAGTATGAGCCAGCCTGCCATGCTTGAGGAAAGGTAGTGAGTTTGGGTCTTTGACTTCCAATAGATTCTCCATCACTGATGGAGATTGCTACCCAGAGGGAGTATGGATTAAGCATGGAGGTTCTAGAGCAAAATACCTGGCTTATATACTGGCTTTGTCAGTTCATGGTTGTGGGAACTGCAGCAAGTTATTTGGCCCTTTTTGCCTCCTTTCCCTGAACTGTAAAATGGGGACAATAGTAATACCTGCTCCATTGTATACCCGCTCCATTGTGTTGCTGGCAGGATTAAATGAGTCAACACACGTAAAGCACTTGGAATGATTCCTTGTGCCCTGCAATCCATCCTCATTATTTGCAGATTCAGTATTTGCAATTTTGCCTACTGGCTAAACTCTATTTGTAACCCCAGCATCAATACTTACGGTGATTTCATGGTCATTTGTGCAGAATGGTGACAAATTTGAGTTGTCCAATGTACACATTCCCAGCTGTTGGGCAAGATGATGCTCTGCCTTCTTGTTTCAGCCCTCATACAAGTGTAAACAAGTGTCCTTTCTGCAGTCGACTTAGTGGCATGTTTCCTCTTGCATTTTTGTGCTTTCTGTTGATGGATTTCATTGTCTAAGGTGCCCGAAGTGTGGTGCTGAAGTACTGTCTGCTGTTCCCAAGTACAAGAAAGCTGGGATGCGCCTTACAGAGAAACACGTTGTGTCAGATAAGCTTCAATAGGGCATGACTTTTAGTGCTGTTGGCTGTACGGTCAATGTTAATGAATCAACAATATATATTGAGTAAGGTGTCTTTACACAGAAAACAAAGTTACATGTTGATTGGTTGATGAAACTGTTGTGAGTAGAGGTGCGTAAGAACCTAGCTCCGATTTCCTCTGTGAGCAATGATTCTGTGTTGGAGACAACCTGATAAACAGAACCACTGTGAAAGATGAGAATCCCTTGTATTGTCTTTCCGGGACTCCTCCATCCTATGCAGCCCGGAGAAGTGAGGCATATGGAAAGGAGCAGATTTCTGCCTCATGTCTACTGGAAGAAATACATTTTAAACTCAGAACCCACAGTTTTGTATTGCTCCGTGCTTTCGTTGACAAAATGGGGGTGGGCGAGGATATTTTGAGAAACTTCAGCTCGGAGGGCTCTGTAGACGAGTGGGACAGGCCGTGGTCCCAAGCGTGGATGCCACCTGATTGATGCCCTTGGTAAGTTCAGAGTCACTCCTCCCTGCTGACGCCAGGAGAAGGTTTATCCTGGCTAAGGAAGGGATTGAGCTGTGCTGCCCCTTGCCTGCCTCCTCTGACTTGGACTGACAACTGCTTTTTCTGTGGCAAGCTTTGAAAGCACCTGGCAGACACCTGAGACAAAGCTGAGATCAGATCACCTGAGGAGAAATGCGTGTGGCATGTTTGGAACCCTTTCTGGGGCTTCAGGAGGAAAGGGACCAGTGAAGGGGACAAATAGTGTCTTGGACACTGAAATGAAAACAATTTTTGATCTCAAACCGGATGGGAACCCATCTAGCAAGAAAGGTAGTGTCCCACATACCTCACTGCCTCTTCACAATGCGAGCTCACAAAGCCAGAGCACAGCAGAGTCACCATGGCCTTGGAACATCCTGGCAAGCTGGGGCATCATCGCTGTGAGACAGCTGTTCCAGCACATGGCCAGAACATTCCACCACGATGAAATGGAACTTGGCACCAATACAACTCTACACCACATGCCACCACCACCACCACCACACCATGACGCAAGGGTTGTAATATGACAACCTGACAGCCCCACTGTCCTTATCACGGCATTGTCACATGTCTATCACCTTGCAACACCCTGACAATACAGCAGCACGTTGCTAAGCTCTAACCCCACAGCATCTGTTTTATTGATGAGTCTCATCAGCGCCAAGTCTAGATATTTCAGGGACCTTTAAGCCCACTGACATAAACATCCAAAGGAATTCCCTCTGGCTGTGCCCTCCCTGTGCTATCAGTAGACCTACCTGCCTTGTCCACCAGGTGTGAGGACAGAGTTCATTCCTTCTTCACTTGTCTATGTCTCAGCACTTAACATAGCACCTACCTCAGAGTGAGTGTAAATATAGAAAAGGCTGTTTGGTGAACGTGGCATTGAGATAAAGAGATCCAATAAAGGGTCGCTGTGTAGGTCACAGTCATGGGCTCAGAAGTCACTTCAGACTGGAACCAATGGTTTCCAGAGTTTACTTATTCCTCTATTTATTTTTTTTTGCCGTATTTGTGTATTATTATTAGCACAATATCTTTAAATGTATATATTTTTTAAAAAGATGCAAATTACATTCTTTAAAAAGAAAACAAAAAGCCCAAAGAATTGATGGCCCCTCATCCCATCTCCCTGCAGGCGGAGTTACCCCAATGTTGGCCTCTGGGCCCTGCTTGATGTGTGAGGGCTACATTTCACATGCTGCAGGAGACCAGGTGAAGCCCGAGACAGTCTGTGCCCCCTGATGAAGGGAAGGTTTCATGGATTTGGTGACACTGGCCACAGCCAGGTGGAGGGTGTTGGGGTTGTGTGTGTGTCACTGCAGCTGGGGAACTGGTTGCCTCAGGGAGACTAGGAGATTTAAATTGGTCTCCTCAAGCCTTCCTGGGAAAAGGGAACTGGGGTTCTTGCAATGTGCCTGACAGAGACTATAATCCTGGAACTCTTCTTTTTTACTACCCTACCTAACTAATATTTATTGAGCTCTTAAACTAAAGTGTCCTACTCTCTCTTTTATTTTTTTTTTTATTTTTTGATTTTTTGATTTGTGCAGAGACTCCAAGTAGACTTTGGGTTTTTTTTTTCATTTTTTATATTTATTTATTTATTTATTTATTTATTTATTTATTTATTTATTTATTTTTAAATGATAAATTTATTTTTTATTGGTGTTCAATTTGCCAACATACAGAATAACACCCAGTGCTCATCCCATCAAGTGTCCCCCTCAGTGCCTGTCACCCATTCACCCCCACCCCTGCCCTCCTCCCCTTCCACCACCCTTAGTTCGTTTCCCAGAGTTAGGAGTCTTCATGTTCTGTCTCCCTTTCTGATATTTCCCACACATTTCTTCTCCCTTCCCTTATATTCCCTTTCACTATTATTTATATTCCCCAAATGAATGAGAACATATAATGTTTGTCCTTCTCCGATTGACTTACTTCACTCAGCATAATACCCTCCAGTTCCATCCACGTTGAAGCAAAGGGTGGGTATTTGTCGTTTCTAATGGCTGAGGAATATTCCATTGTATACATAGACCACATCTTCTTTATCCATTCATCTTTCGATGGACACCGAGGCTCCTTCCACAGTTTGGCTCTTGTGGACATTGCTGCTATAAACATCAGGGTGCAGGTGTCCCGGTGTTTCATTGCATCTGTATCTTTGGGGTAAATCCCCAGCAGTGCAATTGCTGGGTCAGGGAAGATCTATTTTTAACTGTTTGAGGAACCTCCACACAGTTTTCCAGAGTGGCTGCACCAGTTCACATTCCCACCAACAGTGTAAGAGGGTTCCCTTTTCTCCGCATCCTCTCCAACATTTGTTGTTTCCTGTCTTGTTAATTTTCCCCATTCTCACTGGTGTGAGGTGGTATCTCATTGTGGTTTTGATTTGTATTTCCCTGATGGCAAGTGATGTGGAGCATTTTCTCATGTGCGTGTTGGCCATGTCTATGTCTTCCTCTACTTTCTCTTTTAAATTACATAGCAGCTGGATGAGGTTGGTATTTTCCACTGTCTCTAGTTGATGTGGGAAACTGAGGCTCAGAGTGGTCATGACTTACACAAGTTCACACAGCCAGCATGAAGTGGAGGCAGAGTTCAGCTGCAGGCTCACAGCTTTCTGGCTTCAGATTCTGGGCTCTTAACCATGGCACTTGACTCCGTCTCTGGACTATTTTTTCTAAATTGTACCCAGCTACCCAATATGGGCAGGAAACACAGTGGAGGTGGGTCACCATATTTGAGGTGATGTCCTGCTCACCATCTTTGCTGGGTCAAAGCCATTCTTGGAGGGTTTGGAGAAGCTAGCTGGTGAGACCTATAGTATCTGGGAGCCAGTGGTCAGCTGACCTGTGTGGTACTCTGTCCCCAAGTATGTCTGGAGGCCTGGCCCGAGCTGCACCATGAGGTGCTAGAGAGCGCAACAAAACCTACTCTCAGGCATAAATAATGAATTATGAGAAGGTAGGATGTGGCTAATTGTATTGCCATCATTTGGCCTAACTAAATGACACTCCCAGAGACGTGTAGTAGTAATTATTCCTTCTCTGTCACAACCTCTTTTTTCCCCACTAATTTGCCCCTGGAATCCACTTCCAATCCAAGGCCTGTCATGACTGACTCTTTCTGAATCTACAACACTTTTCATCTTGCTCACTTGCTGGGACTTTGTCCTGGTTTGAAACACAGAGAGGTTGGCTTCTGAATGTGAGGGTCCCCAGATGAAAGCCTTGAGATGGTGAGAACAGATATTTACCCTAAAATAAAAACTTGTTAATACTACATAGAAACCAAGTACATGTGCCCATATGTTCATAGCAGCCCTACCCACAATAGCCAAAAGGTGGAAATAGCCTAAATGTCCATCAGTGGACGAGTGGGTAAACAACATGTGGTAGATCCATACAATGGAATATTAGTCGGCCACAAAAAGAAATGAGGTCCTGGTACCTCCTACAAGGTGGATGAACCTAGAAAAGATTATGCTAAGAAGCCAGACTCAAAATATCACATTATATGATTCCATTTATATGAAATATCCAGAATAGTAAATCCATAGAGACAGGCACAGATTGGAGGTTGCCAGGGATTGGAGAGAGAGGGGAATGGGGAGCAACTGTTTCATGGTCTGGGGTTTTGGAACTAGATAGAGGTGGTGGTCACACAACCGTGTACTGAATGCCACTGAATTGTTCACTTTCAAATGGTTAATTTTACATTATGTGAATTTTACCTCCAAAAAAGGAGGCCAAATTTTTAAAAATGCTACGTAGGAGAGATTTAGTTGAAGCATCATGTAATTGTTGGAAAGGATTTGAAGTCATGTCGGCAACTACCTAATCCTTTGATGGAAGCAGCATGTGTATCTTTTCATTTTTACACGTTGCCATTGGACAAGCACATTCCTCATGCTGACAGGATCACAGCGTGTGTTAACCACAGGTGCCCCAGGGAAGCATCTGGGTGAGATGGTGGTGGGGGCAGGAGGGGAGGTGGGGTGAGCCTGGGCGGGGGAGTTAGCCTCTAGTTCTAGACACTCTGCCTGGGATATGGGAGGGAGGAGACCTTTTTATAATCCAGTTTCTCTATGACCTATCAAAAAAAATCATTAGAGGATACATAATTAAATAGCAATATACTTTTAGAGGAATGGTAAATGTCCTACTCATGAATTTTTTCTTTAAAGTTTATTGTTTTACTTGACTATAAAAGCAACATAATACTTATTATATATTGGGAAGCACAGAAAGGCATCAAAAGAAAGGGAGGGAATCAACTGTTATTCCACCATGTGGAAGTAGCTACTTTTAACAGTCAAATAAATCTTTCCAGTATTTTACGCCTTTATTCACAGAGCTAACATCACATGATGTAGACATGATGTACTTCTCTTTCCCGTAATATCATAGAATAAGCATTCCTCTGGGTCATTAAACATCACTGTGTTGGCTGCACAATAGGCTACCGTAAGGGGGTATGGTTTGTTTAACCACTCCCCTATTGTTAGATATTTTGGCTGCCCTCTGAGAATAAAATACTCCACTCTGCATGTACAGTAGAAGTGTCAAGTGGAAGGACCCAGGAGAGACTGCGGGTCTGATTGTGTGGCTGGGTATATACAAACCTCAGCCAAGTCTTAGGAAGACTCAGTATAGTCTTAGGAAGGTGACACTGGTGTGTAATTATAATTTTGCTAGTAGGAAGCAAACTCACAGCAGTATGTATACCATTTGGAGAACAAACAGAAGGGGAAGCTCAGCCTGCAGCCTAGAATTCAAAGTTGGCAGACTCTTGGGCACTGCCCAGTTAGGAGGAAGTCCAGGACCATAGGTTTATTTTTTAAAAAATTTTTTTAATAATAAATTTATTTTTTATTGGTGTTCAATTTGCCAACATACAGAATAACACCCAGTGCTCATCCCGTCAAGTGCCCCCCTCAGTGCCCACCACCCATTCACCCCCATCCCCCGCCCTCCTCCTCTTCCACCACCCTTAGTTTGTTTCCCAGAGTTAGGAGTGTTTATGTTCTGTCTCCCTTTCTGATATTTCCTACCCATTTCTTCTCCCTTCCCTTATATTCCCTTTCACTATTATTTATATTCCCCAAATGAATGAGAACATATAATGTTTGTCCTTCTCCGATTGACTCATTTCACTCAGCATAATACCCTCCAGTTCCATCCAAGTCGAAGCAAATGGTGGGTATTTGTCATTTCTAATGGCTGAGGAATATTCCATTGTATACATAAACCACATCTTCTTTATCCATTCATCTTTTTAGATTTGTATTTTAGTCCCTCCAGTAGCAGAACGCCCTTTACAGGGCAGGTGAAGGGGACATCGTAGGAATAAGGCAACCTGCTTGCCTCAAAGGAGCGTGCTAAGTAGTAGGGCAGACCGTGTAGGTTGGTGAGGATTGTTGAGTAGTGCGGCCAGGGCCGTGGGAGGACTATGCATTCTGGGAGCATAAAGGAGGCATGTTGGTCTGGCCTTGGTATCAGGGATGGAGGGTTGGGATGGGGAGGTTTCCCATAGAGTGACTCCTGAGCTGAGACTCAGCAAAGGAACCACACACAGAGTCCTCGGAGCACTACTGTGAACTCCCCCATTCGCCACGCCTGTTCTGATTCCACATTCACCGTGTGGCATTGGTGAATAACTTGGCTTCCAACATCCAGAGAGAGGCAATGCACCGTTCAGGTCCATGTGATGGATGCACTTATTGCCATGGCCATGTTGGTATCTGTTCTGGAGCCTGGTTCCCCTGAGAAATGGGCCTGCTCTTTTTTTTTGTGACCCAGTGAGTTTTCTGAGCCTGTAAGGATGTTAGGGCTTGAGGGAAGGAAAATGCACCAACATGACCCAAGTCCCCTAAGAAGGCCTCTCCAGGAATATCATACATGCTTTTTCCCTTCTAACTGCAACCTCTCATTCTCAAGGGGGTTGTGTAGAGTAAGCAAGATGATGTGGGCAATGATGATGTGGCTCAGAGCTGGTGCTTAGAAGCTCTGAGCTGGTTATTCTTGTCATCCTTCCTTGTAGACTGCTTGGGGGAGGGTGGGTACCTGACAAGTGGAGATGATGAGTCACATAGTTCACTAGCACCCTCCAGCTAGTTCTCCCAGTTCATTAGCCAAGCCATCAGTCAGTGTGACTAATTGTAACTTTTTGAGATAAATGTTTAAAATATCATCTCCTATGACAAGGTTCTTTAATAGCTCAAGGACTTGTTGGGGGTGGTAGGGAAAGATAGTAGGCATGCACAGAACAACCAGAAAATAATGTCGGGAGCTGTTTGACTATGAAGGTCCCTTCCTCCAGGTCTGGGCTGGAATATGCCAGTACAACCCAGTTGGTTGTTTATGGTCAGCGTGGGATCTGACCACATGGTGATCACTTGGTACCACTTCTCCTCAAGCCTCAGTACAAAGGCTGACTTCTTTCTTGGCTTTCCCTGGCTCTGCGCCTCTGCTAGTGCTGGCACCAGGCACCTTTATATCTGTGTGGGGAGCTGAGACTCTCCTTCCTTGGACCTCTGTGACTCAGTGGCCTACCTATAAATGGTCCTGTTGAAAAGCCTGATGTGGGCTCCACCTGGGAGAAACAAAAGGCCCTGCACTCCTTCCTTTTGTGACCTGAGAGCTAAGAGAGCTTGCGTAAGCTTGGTTACTTAGGTGGTGGGAGATAGGGGCTTTAGGCTATAGGTAACATAATTTTCAGGGGCCTATATGAAGCTTTTAGGAACTTCCACAAGTGCCCCTGATAGTCTTGGAGTTGAACTTGGACCTCTGAGTAGCCCAGGATCAATTCTTGTAGGTAGAATTCTAGATGGACTGGGCCAAGAACACAGCCCTGGGGATGTCAGAGTTGTCTGGGGTCCCCACCAGGAATGCTCCTGATCCACACACACCTAGAATCACAGTTTTATTTCTCTTTCCCTAGTTTGCTCTTCCATCCACCTTCTGTCCAAATCCTTCCCTGAAAATGTTTCATCAGTCTGAGTCCTGGGATTGCCATGGCTATACTGAGGGGAGGAGTTACCACTGAGGCTCTTGCTCTAATTGGAACTCAGTGGTGGTCAACTTTTGCTAGACACAGCCTTGTGCCTCTGAGAGGGTCACATGGATCCTCCTGGTTCACGGGACCCGACACACCCCAAATGCAGCAATGGACTTATCGTGCTCTTGTTGTCACTGATCCTGGACCTTTTGGATGTTTGCTAGCTTGTCGGCTGGCTGAAAGAAATCATACTTAGACTTGCATCTAGGAATAAATACCCTTTTGAGAGGTGAAGCTAGCAATCGATAAGCAAGCAAGCAAGCAACCAACACCACCCCCACCATCACTAAAAAAAGAACATGAAAAGAAAAAACCAGATTCTAGCACTCAGTTCCTAATGTAATGCCCACACCCATCATCTCTCACACTCCCACCCCCAAGTGCTGCTTCAGATTCTTTTAGGGGCTCAGAGGACTCAGTCATCTATGCCCATGCTCCTGCAAGGAAGGAGGCCTGAATATAGTTCATAGGTCAAGAACAGAAATTCTGGGACCAGACGCTTATGTTCAAATTGCTGCTCAGTAGGTCACTGGCTATTTGATCTTGGGCTAGTTATCAGCCTCTCTGTGCCTCAGTTTCCCCATATATAGAATGAAGATGATAATATTACTAACTTCATAGGGTTTCTATAGTGATCAAATGAGTTAATATAGGCAAAGCAATTCAAATAGTGCCAGGAATATAGTAAGTACTATGTAAGTGTTCACTCTTACGAGGCCCTGGATGGTCACTGGGTTTCTGGCTGGGGCCAGCCACCCGGTCTAGAAGGGATTCTGCTCTGTGCTTTGGTTCTTACCTGTGCTTTGAGCAAGGGATCTGCCATTTGCAATAAAACGACATTTATTGTAAGGGACTGGAATAGTGGGTCACTGATATTTACCCTCTAAAACAAGTGCAGAATTAAAACATAAGATGTGACTCAACGGAGTCTCAGTAGAGTAACTCAACTGAAAGACAAGGGAAGCCAGTTTATTTCTTGCAATAGCAGCCAAAGTCTTTGAATTCACCCCTGTGTATTCCTGATTCTCAACCTGGTCTCTTGCATCTGGTTTCTAGATGCAAGCATGTGTCAAACCCGTATGGGGTGCACGAGGCTCTCAGCAGCCGCCAACAGGTTGCAGCATTAAAACCCACCTCTGACCTTCAAAATAGAAACCATGCCACTGCTGGTCTGTGTTGGCTCCTCTGCCACGTTAGACCTGAAGCCTCTGAAACTGTTGTTGATCTACCCAGAGTTTTTTTTTTTTTAAGATTTTATTATTTATTTTATTAGAGGGAGAGAGAGAGAATGAGAGAGCATGTGAGTGTGGGATGGGCAGAGGGGGAGGGAGGAAATCTCACAGTGACTCCACGCTGAGTATGGGGCCTGATGTGGTCCAGTCCTACCATCTCGAGATCATGACCTGAGTTGAAACCAAGAGTTGGATGTTCAATGGACTGAGCCACCCAAGTACCCCGGATCTATCCAGAGCTCTGTACCTAAGATGCTCGGGTGTTTTCTGGCCAATCTTTGTGGCTGTAAGGAGAATGAAACATATATTCTGGTGAAATCTTCACCTACTGAAAAGGCATCCCTTGACTGTATTATCAGCAGTGTGTTAGAAGAGGGTCTGCAGAGGACCTGAAGCCCAAAGCAGTATATCTCCTCTTTGCCAGCTTAGAGTTCCTTTTTGGTGACTTATGTCTTTGTTTTCCCTTTCAATGGCTGATGAGAGTAATAATAATTAAATGCATTAAGCACTTATTGAGGGCTTTCATGTCCGATGAAACTAACATGGAAGTGGGTTCTATTATTATCCCCATAAATTAATAAACTAAAGTCCAGAGAGGCAAGTGACTGCCCCAGATCACCTAGCTAGAAACTGGCAGAGCTGGAATTCAAACCTAGTCTGTTTTTCTAACCCTCCGAGCCTGTACTTTTGACTGCAATGTGTGGTGCCTCCATGTGTGGTGAGCGGACAGAAAGGTCATGGACTTTGGTGTCAGAGAGACCCAGCTTCTGCCTTACAAGCTGAATAAACCTGAACAGACCATTTGGTCTCTTTAACAACATCGGCGACATGACACTTGCTAGAAGCCAGGTGTGCTGTACTATTTTAACTTGTTTAACTTGCAACAACCCTATGAGATTAATAATTGTGTTTTGCCAGGGAGTTAATGACAGGACCTCAGTGTTGTCTCATGAAGATTAAATGAGCTACTATGCATGCAAGTACTTGGCCTGGCAAAGAGTAAAGTAATATTTGGCACCTGCTAAATATTAGGAAGTGTGGATAACTACAGCTCTGAGAAAGACACACAGGCCCATTCTTTTCTGCCAACATCCTCTGTGAGAAGAAAGGACGCTGAGCTGGATTAGAATCTGTGTTCTCTTTGAGAGCATAACTACTCTGTTTCATGAAGCTGCCAGTCCTGTTACTTTTGAGCACAGCCCAGGCACTCCATTAATGCCTGTTAAATGAATGAGCCAAGGGGACCTGCTCCAGCCACCTGTAGCTGATGTTGTCATCACACATTCCAGAACAGAAAGGCCATTTTCTCATAAACGGAGAAAACTCATCTCCGAGAAAAGCTTGGGGGCAACTCATGAGCCACTGATGTTTTTGTGTGGTGTTTGGGGAGCATTCTTCTTTTTATTACTAGAAAAGTAGTCTACCACCATCCCACTCCCAAGAGGATGGCCTATTGCCCTCCATATAATTCCTAGGATTTTTGTTCCTAGGGGTAGGAGGCAGCATGGGGGCTGGGAGATGGGGAGAAGAGCCATCAGTGCATCAGCTGGCAGAGACACTGGTAACCGAACCAGTGGGCATCTGCTCCTCAGGCCACTGCCTGGACAGAGGCCTCCCTGAGCAATTGGGAGGCCTATGCTCCAGGCAACATGCTGTACCACGCATGTCCATTGTAGTTCCTTTAAATGGCTCATTTCCACCTTCACAGGAAGATTTTATCTATTACCTATTATCTATCATCTATCTATCTATCTATCTATCTATCTATCTATCTATCATCTATCTATCTATCTATCTATCTATCTATCTATCTATCTATCTATCTATCTATCTAATTTACTTATTTATACCAAATCTGAGCATCAACTCCTCTGGAGCACAAACTCATTTCTTTTGGTCCTGTGCTCTGAGCAGAGAGGGGCCAGCTGGTCAACCACTTTCTATATAATAACCGTTCAGATCTTCAGAGACTGTTATTAAACCTCTCCTCGGCTACCTCCTGTCCCACTAAATCATTCCTGCCCCTTTCACCTTTCTTTCCAGGTCCAGTTTTTCCCCCCTGTGCAGCATTGTTCAGAGCCCCTCCATCTCCTCCAGCAGGATATCAGGAAGACCAGGGGTCAGCCAAGTCCTAAGGGCTGCCAGCTGAGGGATGAGGACGAAGGGCAGGCGGTGTGGGGGGAGGTGGGGAGGGTGGGGCGGGAGCACATCATACTCCATGGCCCGTGGGTCTCAGGGGCATAGCTTCGGCTTCTCTCTTTGCTGCCGCCACCCTAGGAAAACATCTTTCCCACCAGGGGACGGCCCTGGCACCCATCTCTCCTCCTCTCCCTCTCCCTTCCAGCTCTGCTCCTCTCCATGCCGTCTGTGGCCATCTGGCACCCTGCACTGGGTTCAGACACGCCAAAGAGGACAAGGAGAGAGCTGAAACAGGCAGCAAGAGCACCAAATAACGAGAACAGCTGGCATTGTTCACCAGCTGCCAGCTAACCGCGTGCTTTATCTCCGTTCCTCAGACAACCTGATTGTCCTCTTTTCACGCGAGGAGATTCGAAAGCTCAGTGGCAGAGCCTATAAGGCACTTGTCTGAGACCACACGTGGGAGATGATATGACCAGAAGTGAAAGCCAGGCAGTGGGGCTTAAGACACAGTGATTTTAACACCAACTGTCTCACTTTACTTATTTTGCTGAAGGTGAATGGAGGATGGGGGGAAGAGCCCATAATGGGACCATTCAGGGCAGGTTACTACTGTGGACAAATGGGGCTAAAGAAAGGAGACTCTCAGGGAACAGTTACAGAGACAGGAGGAGAAGCTGAAGAGTTTTAAGAAGGAGGATAATCAGCGTCAAATGTGCAGAAAGGCTGAATAGAATTGTTTCCGTGTCTGTCTCCTACCCAGGCCCAAATAAAGTGCCTCGATTGGACCCATTTTCTGGACTCTGGAAGAGGCTCATTTGTGTCCCAGGCCCATCTTCTGAGCTGACCCTCCTCTGCATTAGGGCTCTCCCCAAGCTTCTCCAGCCCCAAGACTCCAAAGCCCCCTCAAAGCCACCTCTTGGTTCCTGCAGGGGCAGTGAGAGGCCAACCCTAGGTGGGGCACCCTGGGAAGGTATACATCCTCCACCTTCTCCCTGTGCACAGACCTCTCCTGCTCCCCAGGTCACAGGTCTGGCATCCGACTGTACCACCAGCACATTTTTGCTCTCTAATTTCACCTTCTCTCTTCCTTCCCTCTCTGCCATAACCTGTGTAGCAAAAAGGTCTTGGCTCCTTTTTTGTTTTCCACCAGCTAGGGCATGGTTGGCTGAAAAGTGGCCCCCTATGAGGTATCTGTTTCCTAATCCCTGGAACCTAGGAATGTTACCTTTTGTGACCAAAAAAGAGATGTGATTGCGTTAAGTAGATTTTGAGATGGGGAGATTATCCTGGATTTTCTGGGTGGGCACTAAATGCAGTCACACGTATCTTTATGAGAGAGGAGCAGAGAGATCATTGATACCATCTGGTGTCAAGGGCTGAGAAGAGAAGGTGATGTGAAAATGAAACCAAGAGATCTGAGGATGCTGACCTTGAAAATAGGAGCCATGTGGCTACTGGCAGCCACCAGAACCTGGAAAAGGCAAGGAACAGATTGTCTTCTAGACTGTGGGCTAAGCACAGCCCTGCCGACCCTTTGATTTTGGCCTAGTGATACTGATTTTGAACTTCAAACCCCCAGAACCATAGGAGAATACATTTCTGGGCTTTAAAGCCAGGCAGTGGGGCTTCAACTGTCCCCCAAACACCTCACAAGTTTATAAGATAATTTCTTGCAGCAGCCACAAGGAAGTGAATATAATGGGTATCACCAATACACATTTGTAGGTTAAATCCCAACACCATTCAAAAATGCTTGGATTCCATATCTAGGGTTCAGTGTCTTAGGGGGTGGGCTAGGAGTGAGGGTGGAGCT
The DNA here is from genome assembly GCF_011100685.1 of Canis lupus familiaris. Taxonomy (NCBI): domain Eukaryota; kingdom Metazoa; phylum Chordata; class Mammalia; order Carnivora; family Canidae; genus Canis; species Canis lupus. The sequence continues at coordinate 35,358,819 of NC_049242.1, read as the reverse complement.
CAAAGATTCAAATTCATAGGGAGGCAGTGTTTTGCTACCATTCCTCATGCCTCCTCTTCCCTCCATGCTCAAGGCCAGAAGTGTCTCCTAGAGGCAGGAGAGGAGCTTGTTGAGTTTGTTAATTTGAACCTTCTCAGGGATGTTTGCATTTTAAAAAGAGGGGCTCCCAGCCCCATCCGCCCTCAAAGAGCAGTCTTTAATCTTGTGCCTTCCCTGGGCTCCATGGGCCCCGGAGAACAGGCCACTTTGTTGACCTCCAAAACGCTAGAAAGGAAATAAAGATAGCGAATAATGAATAGCGGGGTGAGGGAGGGGATGATGCCACCTTGATAAGGGGATCAAGAAAGACTTTCTGAGGATGTCACCTTCATGCCCCAAATCTGAGTTATTCTGGGCAGAGAACAACATGAGCAAAGGTCCTGAGGCAGGAAAAACGTCAGACATATTCTAGAATGGAAAGGAGGCCAGGGTGGCTAAAGAGTAAAGCTAAAGTTGATCATGTAGGGATCTGTCAGTAATCCTGGGGAGTTGGGATTTTTCTTTAAGTAAAATGCAAAGCAGGCTAAGTTGTCAGTGTAAGATCCCAGCCCCTTCCCACTTTCTGACTTCTCAGTACCCTCTTTTTCCATCACTGTCACACAGATAAAGAAACAGACGCAGAAAAATTAAGTCGAGTAACTTGTTTAAAGTTACACAACTAAGAGAGAATCTGGATGAAAACCTAGTTCTAGATGACTCTAGACTCTGTTCTCTTAACCCCCACAAACCAGGGTCTCGGTGACATACAGCTCAGGATGGCTCTAACTAGGGACAGACCTCTTGGAGTGTAGTCTCCAGTGTCACAAACCTTAATTATATCATTTAGCAAACTGATCACCCAAGATGTGATGAGGAAGCGTGGTTAATTCATCCTGGGGCTGGGCCCATCAGGCCCCTGGCTTTGACTTTTAATTGTCTGAAATGCCTTTCTAATCTAATGTAATCCAGAGTGCTAATGATCCAGAAACTGCTGCCTGTTGAGAGAGAGAGGGAGACAGAGGAGGCTCAGTCATCAGGGACTCTTTAGGACTTTTGAGGTCAGGGATCTAGTGGCTGACACACAGAGGAGGAAGACTAGTAAAATCGTCAGCCTTATAGCAACTGGTTTTATACCATCGTGAATCCTGCAACATCTTGAAGTGGCCCTGAAGCGTGTGAGGGAGGTTGCTGTCCCTCCCTCCCCAGCAGAAATGGAGACAGAGATGACTCTAGACTCCGTTCTCTTAACCCCCACAGACAGAGACAGAGACAGATCCTGTCACAAACCCCCACCCAGACCTTATAGTGGGTCAGATCATTGGCCATGCATTGCCCCTGAAATGGCTGCCTCTTGCATCTGGAAAATAATGCAGAGCCTCAGAGAGCTGTACCCTTTGAGACACTGTTCTAGATCATTCTACCACCACCTCAGTGGCAGAGTGAGATCCTTAATTCTGTCTGGTTGGTACCTGCCTTCCCAACTGCCAAGGGCTGCAACGGTGTTGCACCAGCTCCACTGGGGCCTGGGTCTTGGGTCATGGGGGAAAAGATTACAAATGCAGACCCAGACTGGGCCTTGAGGGTGATAGGTAACAGGAAGGGTGAAATCTGGCCTGGGGTTTGGTACGTGATAATGATCCTCTAAAAAAAAAAAACTCAATTATACCTCTAAATGGAACGATTCCTTTATTCCCTTGAACTGAATACCTCAGACTTGGGAAGCCGCTGGCTTTCTGGCTATCCGGTCTATTTCTACTTCTCTTTTCTGGCCAACGTGGTTTGCGCGACATTCCAGAAATCTTGTCCAGAGTGGAAATCCTCATGAAAAATGGTCCATTGACCACTTGTAACTCAGAGTTCCTCATAGATCCGCTCCCCCAGGCACCATCATGAAAATCTGCCATACATCCAGTGACCCCCCGATGCTTTCGATTCACTGCTCTGGCTTGGTTTATCCTAAGAGTAATGATATTTACCATATTGACTCACATAGCGGTATCCAGTAAATTATTTTTTGGGGAAAAAAAAAGAAGGAACGATGGAAGTGAAAGCATGTAGTCTAATGCCAAGTAAGTGATGGAGATAATTAGTAGAACCTGAATTTCATCAATTTCCTTATTTGTGAAAATGGGAATAATAGCACCTCTGAGTAGGGTGACTCTAAGAATAAAATGGGACAATCTGTTCAAAAGGCCCAGCGGTGGGATGCCTGGGTGGCTCAGTGGTTGAGCGCCTGCCTTTGGCTCAGGGCGTGATCCTGGAGACCCGGTATCGAGTCCCACGTCGGGCTCCCTGCGAGGAACCTGTTTTTCCCTCTGCCTGTGTCTCTGCCTCTCTCCCTCTGTGTCTCTCATGAATAAATAAATAAAATCTTAAAAAACAAACAAAAAAAGGCCCAGTGGAGTGCCTGTCATGCATGGGCATTCAAGATCTGTTCACTGTTATTATCGTCCTTACAGCCTTGGGGATTTTTATAGTGTGGTTACTTTGAAACCTGGAAGTGAGAAAGGAGCAGCCCCTGAGAAAGTACACAGCTCTCCACAGCACAGCAGGCCTGAGAGTGTCATGTATGGTGTGTGTGTGTGTGTGTGTGTGTGTGTGTGTGTGTTAGGGGGGGTATGGCTAGATGGAGAAACATGGGAGGGACACAGATACCTCAAACAACATTCCTGGCTGCTAGTTACTTTGTAAGACAATGGGAGTCTAGGTAGGTCCAAGTAATGCTTTTTGTTGCAAGAAAGGAGGTAGCTAAAAGGTACAGGAGGCTCAGTGTGACCAGCTCGGGCCTGCTGTCCTTGGAATCCTGGGAGCATTTCAAGGGAAAAGTCCGATTGCCATCGCTGAGCAGGACTCAGGGCATTTATGACAAATGGCTTCGTTTCTAGACATAGCTGTTCACCTTAGAGGGCAAGAGCAGACTAAGGCAAAGGCGAGCAAGGGAGCGGCTGCTGAAAGCTTCATCCCGATACGAGACTGAGCAGATCTGCAAGACCTGGGCTCTGTGAGTGAGCATCAGACTAAACCTGGCACATATTTGATGTCAGTTGGGGTCTCCCTGTCTTTTAAGGCCTGGAGCATATGGATGTGAGTCCCTATTCTATGACAGATTTCTGTAATCCCGGGTGGCCTCATGTCCTCACCATGTTTATTCAGATGTGGAACTCCTCCCTTTTCTAAATTTATACACACATGAACTCACACGTCGAATGGTGCATCTAGCAGACCTCACTGACGATTTTGGATAAATAAAAGGTACATAACTTAAAATTAAAGACTTTTTTATTTATTTATTTTTATTTTTTAATTTATGATAGTCACACACACACACACACAGAGAGGCAGAGACATAGGCAGAGGGAGAAGCAGGCTCCATGCACCGGGAGCCCAACGTGGGACTCGATCCTGGGTGTCCAGGATCACGCCCTGAGCCAAAGGCAGGCGCTAAACCGCTGCACCACCCAGGGATCCCCATAACTTAAAATTAGATACTAGCTGTTCCCGTCCCTAGAATGTGTCTTAACCCTTTCCTCAGCTGGGAGCACTGCTTCCCACCCCTGTCTCTCCTCTTGGCTCTCCCAGTGACTCGTGCCTCCTCTTCGGGTCAGTTCCAGGCCACCCTTGTGGATCAGAAAGTGAGTGTCCTTGAATGGGATGCACTCTCCTCAGGAGGCAGATGTGCTTCTAACTTGCCTCCTCCCCAATCATACCCCAAACCAGGAGGATTTCTAGACCTCCCTGTTGAAGAAGGGCAAGAGAATGTGTTCTGTGTGCCAGAAGATACTTCCTCCGAGGCTGCGCAAGACAAAATAGGTCTGAGCCATCTGTCTGGAGCCACAGGCCTACCTTTCCAGCCTGGAGAATGGACCAGCCAGGCTGGCTCCATCCTCTGGATGGACAATGGTTTTGGAATCGGCCTCAGGCCTTCCGGTTCTGCACACAGGGCTATGTCTGTCATCAGGCATGTCCTTTTGCTGCCTCGGACTAATAAACTGGGTGACAGGTGGCGAAGTGCAATATCATAAGCCGAAGGCTTCAGCGAGATGCCAACACTCACGCTGACCAGACCCAGTTCTCTGCAGCAGGGCCGGCACCACTGCTATTCACTTCTCTTCTGTTCTGCAATGTTACAGGAGAAAATTAAACATATTTTGATTGTTTCTGTGTCCTCCCGAAGAGCAGAGGTCACCCAAATCTCTTTTTCTAGCCTTTATTGTAGGCATACTTTGTAAAGTGCTCTCCATAGGTCCTCACAGGTAATTCTGTGGGGAGCGATCTCACCTCACAGAGGAAGATGCCGGCATGGGTTCACAGAGGGCTCCAGAGCCTGCCCACTTCACCCTTCATGGTGGCTGACCTGTCCTTCCTGGGAGAAGAGGAAGGATGCTGACATTTACTGGGCACCAGCAGCATGCCTGGTGCTTTCACATAAATGTCACCCCTTTACATTCTTATTGCACTGCTTTGAGATATTATCAGCCCCACTTCCCTGATGAGGAAACCAAGTCTCAGAGAGAACCATCAGAGGTCACATCATTATTCTGGCTGCAGCTCATCTCCCTGTTGTCACCCACAGAGCAGCAACTCTGGGTTAAGCTGACCTGGACTCAGCTCATTATGTGTGGATGCCATTGAGAACCTCACCAAGCTCCCCATCCAGCTCTGCTGGGTGATTGTTTCCAGTCCTCCCCAGCTGCCAGCTCTCATAACCAGCCACTGTCAGGCTCAGCCCTGCCAAGGCCCGCAGCCAATAGAAGCCTGGCCTGGCACAGTGGAGATTCATCAGAGGGGGACTTCTGGGGTTGGCCTGCTGTCCCATGCCCTATGACCAGGTTGTCTAGAATGAGTAAGCTGAGCAGGAGGTGGCCATAGCTTCCCTTCTGGAGCCCTTCTGCCTGCCTGGCTTTACACCAGGACACCAGTTTGCAATCTGGTTACTGCATCACTAGGGCTTACCTGGCCTGGAGAATGGCCTTGACTGTCAGCCTTTGGTCTGGGGCTTTGATCTGATTTGAAAGTATCTTGGTCAAGCAACGTGCCCTTCTATACAGGTTGGAAGGAAAAGAGTACCCCTGGCCCAATCCCAGAATGCAATGCTTAAGTACTGTATTAGAGTTCTACAGAGAAACAGACCAATAGGATGCGTGTGCGTGTGTGTGACGCACACATATATGGGGGGACATTTATTTTAAGGAATTGGTTCACCAAATGGGGGCTGGCAGGTCTGAGATCTGCAGGCAGTCCAGTAGGCCAGAGACTCAGGTAAGATTTGGTATCACAGACCTGAGTCTGAACCCAGGAGAGCAGCAGGCTGCAAACTCAGGCAGGGTTTCTGTGTTGCATTCTGGAAGAGAATTCCTTCTTCTTAGGGAAATCTTAGTCTTTGCTCTTAAGGCCGTCAGCTGATTAAGTGAAGTCCACTCACACGATGGAGGGTAGCCTACTTTGCTCAGTGTCAACTGATTTAAATGTTAATCACATCTAAAAAATACCTTCACAGCAACATCTAGACTGGTGTTTGACCAAACTGGGCACGATAGCCCGACCAAGCTGACACGAAAAGTTAACCATCACAAGCACCCATCTGTGAGCAGTAGCAGTGAGTCCAGAAGCCAAGTCCTTAGTCCTCCATAGCTGCTTGTGATGTATTAGGGGTGGCCTTGCACAGAAGCTCCTATAGTGCCCGCACACAGGTGTCACCATAAAGAGCAGTAGAGCTCTCCCCAGCATTCTGCTCAGGGGAAGTTACTCGGCTGAACTGATCAGGGCTCTTTGGGTTAAAACATTTAAAGTTCCCAGGCATCAGGAGGTGGATTTTGCTGCGTCAGACCTGTGCAACTAGAAGCAAAATGCCACTGACGGCACCACGACATTTGTGAGTTAAGCAAGTGAGTCTCACCAGCAGAAAGCACAGGCAGGTCAGCTACCCTGAAGGCGATGTCCAGAGCGTGACAGTGGAGGTGGAGTTCTCTGCTCTGGCTGCCACCTCAGGCAGCAATTCATGGCATGGTGTTTGGCTATGGGGCCCTCCTGCCTGCCCAGGCCTAACCCCAAAGGGCAAGAGAGAGAGAGCTATTAGCTTTTGGTGCCTCAGTTCCTGGGTCCAGCTGTAGCAAGGTGACCCACCAGAAAGCTTTTTCTTTCATTTCTGTAAAAGAAACTGGCTGCAGCTCTCTGGGCAGGCAGTGCTAAAGGTTACATTTCTTAATATGGGGACCTGGGAACAGATCATCAGGAACAGTAATACAGCTAGCAAGCCCTGCCTCCCTCCCCTACAACTGTGAGGCCAGGGTGAGAGCACAAATGAAGGACCACATTTCATATGCTTAAATATTTAGGAGTTATAAGTCATGCTAATATACTGTTAAATAAAATATGTTCTATCCTCCAACCTGCACAAATATACCTTCAAAAGCACCTAGAAAGCTGGACTGAAATCAGAACTCAGCCTCCCGTGGGTTCTGAGAATATGGTTTTGCAGGGAAAGCCAACACGGTGCCCCCAGGCCCCAGAATGCTTCTCTCTCCCTTCCCATTCCTGGCTCTGACCCGCATGGCAAGGGTCATTGCGTGCACACACTAGGTGTCCCAGCTTGAATGTCTAAGCTCTGTCTGTAAGCCCTGCAAGCTCAGGCCTGGGGATGTACACACTATTGGAGTGATCTAACTTTTGGAGCATGGGTCCAGGGAAGAGGCCTGCTTGAATCTGGGAGGCCGACTTGGGCTGCCTGGGCAAAGAATGGCTACCCAGAGTGCGATTCGGGTGCATGGTGTGGGCCAGCTGAGGGTGGTTTTGTCCTCTAGACATCAGACTCTTTGCTTTAGAAAGAGGGGCATGGCCAGTGGAAGTTCAAAGCAGTGTTCCCTAAAGTGCCGGGGCCAGGACAGGGACCCCTCTTGCCTGAGAGTGGTCCTGTACATCGGAATGGTACCATAGGTCCTAGATCAGGATTCGCTTCTTGCTCTGGGTACCAACTGTTTTGTAATCTGATGTGCAATCTGTTTCCATGGTTATCACCTCCCTTTCTTTCTTTCTTTTTTTCTTTTCTTTTTTTTTTTAATCACCTCCCTTTCATTGTCCTCTTCTCTTCTCCTATTCTCTCCTCTTGGAGATTTTTTTCCCAGTGTGTTCTTTCTATCACAGATTAGGATTTTTTTTTAGTGGGTCAATCTTGCTAACCATTGCCACTTAGGGAGATTTAAAATTTTTTTGCTGTTTTATTTTGGGTTGTGTTATGAATTTGAAAATTTCACCCAGTTCCCTGTGCATCCCAGATTTTCTCTCAGCCCAGTTCCCACTTGTATTCTTTTGGCCAACCTTATAAAGACCAGAGCTTCTTTCATGGTATTGAAACATCAAGCATATTTCTCAGTTTCTTCTGTCTCTTGTGGGTAACTGTTTTTTGAAGACTTAGTTTTGTTTATTTCTCTGTCGTGCTTCATTTTGTATGTCTTGGTTGGTTGTTCATTTGTGAAAAGAAATTAGACTAGACTTTCTTTCATTTTGCCAAGAGACTGCCCGACTTCCTCCAGAGTCCTGGCATCTCCCCGCCCCATATAGCCTGAGCCACTGGGTGGCCCAAGAAGCATGGCCTCTAAATCAGTTCGGGTTCCCAGCAGCTTTTCGGGTATCTGCCTTTGGACAGGGGAGCTCACCCTTGTTCTGAGGCCCCTGCGCCCTGCCTGAGTGTCAGCCTGGGTCCAGTCCCCTTTTATCTGTGTGTAGTTCACGGAGGGCCCTAAGCTGCTGAATACTGAGCATCTTGGGGTCTGTCTCTGTCCCTACTTATGGTTTGCTAAGATGCAGCACCTTCTACCCCAAACACTATAGTATTCTTGAAGTTTTCATTTCTGAACAGTTCTAAGAGGTAGGGCCAGGGGAGGGGAAAGAACAAATAAATTAGCATGAATTTGGCTGCCTCAGAAAACAAATATTGAACAGTAAGGCTGGTAGTTTTCTTGCTTGGTAGATACAGGCATGCTCAAGCCACAGGAAGGCAGTGAGGGGATGAGGGGCATACAAAGCCTGTTACTGCCTTCTCCCCTGCTCTCTGCCTGGGGTTCAGAGGGCAGCCTATTTAGTCATTGACTGTGTGTTTCAATCCACCTTTAGCAGGAACGTACTAAGTGTTTGCTTTGTAAATTAGCCCTATAAGTTAGAGATATTTCCACCTTGATTCTGGCAATGATCTCCTCTTAACCTTAGTTTCTCCCTTATTCAGGGATTATTTAGTTGCAGGTGACAGAACCATGCAAGCTAATTTAAGAAGAAGGTAGGATTAATTGGGAGCACATAAGAGCTTATCAAAAACCCAAGGATGGGAAATGAAGTTAATCCCATGAGGGACCGGGAAGCCAAGATGCTTTGATTTATAGCGTGGGATGTGATTCGCATGCGTTGGCCAAGTGTCAGCGTGAATGCTTCCCATGCTGGTAGCAGTAGGAAGATTAGAAATCTGGCTAACTCTTCCAAGGCCCCAAAACACCTCCCCCTTTTATATACACAATGTTTATACTTTCAGCTTGGGGCATCTGTTCATCCCATTGTGGTGTAGACTCGGGTGGCAAGGTGCTGGCCGCTGAGTGAAACCTGGCCTCGCTGGGTCAGGTCTAAAGGCCAGTCGGTGACTGTGGCAAGGTGCTAGGGCTCCGTCCTCACCCAGCCACACACATTTTGAGAAGCTGTGAGCCCACTGCCCAGTGAAAGGACTCCTGGTAAATCGACCACGTCACTTAGCCTCTCCATCAATGTGTGGAGAGTGCCCCTTGGGTGATCGAGTCAACACAGGTTCCAATGTCCCCAACCTTATATGTTGTTAGTAAAAAGTAGCAAAACCTTGCTTTCTGCTGCAGGAAATAATTCATGGAGCATAAGGATCTTTGAAATTTATCCTCCTTCAAATCTCTACTGTAGAGGCTGATGTGGAACTCTCTTCAACTACTATGAGTTTTAGTCAGGAAGGCTCCATGTTTTAAGCCTATATGTTAGAGCATTCTAGAACATATATAATTGGCTTTTTCAGTAAAATTCATGGTGCCAGGATAGGGCTTAAGGCAGAATCTGAAAGGCTGGATGCAAACTGGCTTTAGTACCTGCTGATGCACACTTTCTATTCCCTTTCTTTCTATTTTTTTCCCCAAAGATTTATTTGTTTGAGGGAGGGAGGGAAGCAGGGAGAGAGAGAGTGAGAGAGAGAGAGAGAGATCGCAAGCGGGAGACGCAGAGAGAGAGGAAGAGAGAGAATCCCAAGTAGATTGCACACTGAGCATGGACCCTGATGCAGGGCTCAGTCTCACCACTCTGAGATCATGACCTGAGTTGGACGCTTAATCAACTGGACCACCCAGACACCCCTGTTCCCTTTCTTAATAGGGACTACCCCATAATTTCTACTTGTTTTCAATCTTACGGCATCTAATTTGGGGGATCCTGTGCCTATCACTGGTGCTGGATTGTGATTAGGGACATTTAAGTTTACCCCATAGATGTTCCTAAATTTTAGAGGTAATGGGTTAAAGGTAAGGATTTCTTCCCTCCCAGAAACTGTGTCCATTATGCAAAATTTCCCACTTTCTTACCAGAGCTCTGCACACCATAAACAAGTAAAAGGATCTCATTGTGTCATTTCCCCATGGCTGGCACTTCCTGCCTCCTGCCTTACACCTACTTAATTGAGAGAGGTCCTCAAGAACAGACCAGGGTGAACCTGAACCCCTTCTTCTTCACCGAAGCCAAGGATTAATGAACTCAGATGGGGGCATTCCAGGATAGCCTGAACCAGGGAGTCAGTGTCATCAGTACCAAAGGCATTCCTCTTCCCTTGCCCTCCCCTCTCCTCTCCCTGGCCACTCTTCTCTGCTTTTCTCTATGGAAATGGTCCATTCTCCCATTTTTGTAGAGCATCTTTCTCCATCACACTTAAACATGATACAAACATGGCTGCCCTGGTGCCACCTTTACACACCTCCCCAGCTGCAGTGCTGTAGAGAAACCAACTGGAACACCTGTGTGGCAATTTTAAAGTCTGGAAAGAAAGAATCACATTGGCCAGTTTGGGTCAGGTCTTCACCAGTGGACCAATCAGCCCTTTCCAGGGTGTGGGGCCACAGATCCATTGCCCAGTCATTAGAGGCTACTGGAAAATCTCTCCAGGGGTGGAGACAACAGTGCAGGGAAATGGGAACATATACATTACAGTTTCCAACACTTTGTTGTGTTTCTTCCTGGTATTTTGATGAAAGGAAGTAGAGGATTGACCAAGTGTTCTGTGTTAACCTAATAAGTGGGTCACTTGTGATAACCTCCTGTGGTATCTGGCCAACCCAGATCTGTCATCTGACTCCATGGGACAGAGACTGCCAAACTTTTGAGGGTATGGAGATTTTATATCTAGAAATGCGCTGATCAAGCATTAACTCTTTCATGATACAGGGAAGAATAATTTCAACATGTGATAATTCTTCATTTGTACTCAGGGTTTCAAAGGAGACAGGAAGTAGCAAAATGAAATGAAGTCTGGACTACGAGGTTGAGGATGCAGAGCATGAGGTTGTAATAAAATTCCACTTTTCCTTTTATTTCATAATTTATCTAGGTCACCATAAAACTAGTGCAATATATTTTCTGCCATCCTGAGTTCCCCTAGGTGGAATTGTGTCCCTTCCTTCTGCACTCCCACAGCACTTTGTCCATATCTCAATTTACCATTTATTACTCCGCATGGTAGTTATTTGCTGAGAGGTCTGCTTTCCCAGCCAGACCAGTCTTCTCTATGAATCTGTTTCATATTCTCTGTGTACTCCTAGGATGAATTGGATTTGAACACAGTTAAGGTTCAGTACATATATGTTGAATGAACCAGACCCAGGATTTGATGAACCGAGGTAAGTCTTGGGTATCTGTGCAGCATCCAAGTTGAAGACTTCCCTGCTTTTCTGCTTCTCACTGGGTGGACTCCATACACGGTTTGGATCTTCTTGTGGTTCCCTGCCTCCTATCACATAGTTTCTTTCAGATTAGGGCACTTACCCAAATCCCAGCCTACTTGGCTGGAGTCTTGACCCTCTGCCAGCCCTCTCAGCCCTCTACCTGGGACACCAGACTGAACTGTGTTCCTCTCAGCACTGCTTGAATCCATCCTGAACTGATAGATCTCTGACACTATGACATAGCACTGTACATGATATAGTACAGCTTCCTGCTACTGCTTTATTTTGCGTGTTAGATTAGACAGTGATCCTTGTACACCTCATTCTATCACTTTCTTTACCGTGGACCATATTTAAACTCCATAAGCACTGTGTCTAGTACAGTCCCTCTCTCTGTGTCTACCCAAGTTGGCATTATTCACTCTTCCTCATGCTATTGGCTGATCCCTGTCTTCCTTATTCTAAGCCCACTATCAGCTGCACGCCAACACTACCACACATAAGGGCCCTATCTTCTCTGGGTCACTATGCTCCTTGTGAGCCTTTCTGGGTCCCTTTTAGAACTTTTTCTTATTGCTAGTACAGAAAGAGGCATTTTCATCCTGTGTTAGCTGGAGCACTCAGTGTTTCCTCAGCTGGTTGTTGCCATGGCCACCATGTCAAACAGACCCTCCTGAAGCTAAGGCTGGGCTATAAAATCTGTAAAATCAAGGCATATTTGTGTTTGGCTGGCTGACTTAGCACAGAGCTGAGGGCTGCCTGACCAAAAGCAGAAGAAGGGAGACCTAGGACTTGGGATAAAGCCCACCTACTGGGAAGGGAGCAGGAACTGCGGGCAGACTTAGCTTCTATGGCTTAGGAAAGCTTCAGTCTGGCAAGAAAGTCTGTGGGGACCACAGTAACGGTAATGATTGTATTTGTCTCTAGAGTTGCTGTAACAAGTACACAATGTGGTTGGCTTAAAACAATAGAAATTTATTGTCTCACAGTTCTGGAGGCTAGAAGTCCAAAATCAATGTGTCGGCAGGGCCATCTTCCCTCTGAAACTAGGAACAACCCTTCCCTGCCTCTTTCTAGCTTCTGGTGGTTTGCCAGCAAAGCTTTGCGCTCCCTGGTTTGTAGCTGTAGCATTTCAATCCCTGCCTCTGTCATTGCATGGCTTTCTTTTTTTGCGTATCTCTGTCTCTATGTCTCTTTGTCTCTTATCTTTTACTTATAAGGACATTAGTCATAGTGATTTGAGGGCTCACCCTATTCCGGTATGACCTCATCTTAATTTGTCACATCTGCAGTGGCCCTGTTTCCAAATAAATTCTCATTCTGAGGTACTGGGGTTAGTACCTCACCATATTTTGGGGAGTACCCAATAACAGTAATGTCACAGAGGGTGCCCGTTGAAGGTTTGGGAATTTCATTAAGTAGATAGGACTAATTAATGGAGCATTTAGGATGAATATTGATCAGGAAACCTGGTAGATTGTTGGATGGTTTGGGGAGTCAGAGTGAGGTTTGAATTGTATTATGACAATATTAAGGCCAGGGACACAGTAGTGTTTGAAAGCTAGTCCTTCTTCCCACTAAACCATTAACCAAGGGAGGTATCCACAAGGAACAATGGCCAAATGGAGAAAAGAAACACTATCCTCAAAAACTGGGCAAGCACCTGAACTCCTAAGTCCATTATTTAAACATGGCACATCGATTGTCTGGGTTCTGACTAATCAGGTTACAATATCTTCTCCCTTAGAAAGAGCTCCTAATGGGAGAAGCAGTGGTCATGCTCACTGGGCAAAACTCCAAGCTTGGATGCATTCAGCTAGCTACCTGCATGAATTTGAGCAACTGAATATTGCTGGTGAAAATCACACAATCAATCGAGAAGCTTCCCTGTAAGCTCAGAATCTTGTTCCACTGCCTGGCATTTTATGGGGATCTAATAAACTTGCTATTCCATTCTTTAGGATGACGTTTCATCCCTTCATCTTTCTTCTCAAAACTCCTACATTATTCCTAACCGCTCACTCTGATCTGATTATCCAGAGTCAATTGTAGCTAAATGAAAAATTAGAACCAATAGACAAGAACTCCCCTAGTCTACATCTGCATTCACCTACATCTTCCCCTTCTACCCTCCTGGTACAAAGGAGATAGTGTGTTAGTCCTGTCATAACTCAGCTCTTCCTGGACCTGGAAACTCTTAGGGCTCTGGGTCCTGTCCTCTCTCTAGTTCTCAAGATTTTTTGCCTCCAGTTATTTCCTATCCATCCTAAGTGATCGATCCTCCCTTTTCTATGGGACAATTCTATTCAGCTCACAAACATGATTAACTCTTCTTTATCATACATGTCTTCTTCATAATTATCCTTCTTTGTTTCCCTCATCTCTTTCCAAGTACTCCCCATTTCTCCACATCCCTTCACCACCTAATATCTCAAATTAGTTGTTCACATGCTTTTCTCCATTGTTTCACCTTAAATTATTCATCAAAACTCTCAAATTGGGTCTCTCCCATTATCATTTCTCATCTTGAGATTACCAATGATCTCCATGTTGTCAAGTCCAATGGACAATTTGTGTTCTCAGTGCACTAGACCCAAATGATCTCCTTTATTTGTTATTATGCAATTGGCTTTCTCCTCACCTTTGATATCATTGCAATTTCTTCTTAGTCTCTATTAATCACAGGACTTATTTCTCTACTAACATCATACATGTTGGTGTTTCACAAGACTTGTTCTTTATGCTTTCATCCTAATTGATTTCTTTCCATGACCTACAATATCATCTACATGCTCATGACATTCAACTCTTTATTTCCATCTCAATCTCTCATTTAAGCTTCGGACATACATATTCAACTCTCAACTTGGGTTTTCTACTTGAATACGTCATATGGATCTCAGCCCAAATATGCCCCCAGATATCTTGATTCTCCTCTATACCCTCAACCAAATCATAGTCTGCCAATCCATTGCAGTAAATGGCAAGACTGTCCACCCATAGGCTCAAACAGAAAATGTAGGTATTGTCCTTTATTTGTTTCATCCTTTTAAAACAAACAAACCCTATCATTTCTAGCTTCTCATACATGTCAAATCTATATACTGGCTTCCCTTATTTCTCACTAGTCAAAGCCTTCAGATCTTTCTCCTAGATTGAGGTAATAACTCCTTTAGTGGTCAGTCTACTTGCCCTTTAGCTCCATTCAAGTTGATTTTCACATAGTGATCAGAGGAATCTGTTAAGAACAAGTCACATTTCTCTCTTGCTTTAGAAACCCTTCTGCATCTTTCCATTATATTTTAAAATATTGAGCTATAATTTACATAAAATAAAATGTGTAATCTGATGTGGTCCATTTAATGAATTTTCATAATTATAAACACTCCAGTGGCCATCAACAAAATCAAGTTTGATTTTATATGAGTAGTTTATTTATTTATTTATTTAACTGGCCTATTGTTCCATTCCACTGTATGGACATATCATTTATTTATCCATAGTCTGATTAATAGACAATTGAATTATTCCAAGTCTTGGACCGTTATAAATAATGCTGTTGTGAACATTCAAGTCTGTGTAGATGTATATTTTTCATTCTTCTTGCATACTTAGTAGTGCAACTGCTGGGCTGTATGTTGAAATTATATTTAATTTTTAAAGAAATTGCCAAATTGTTTTCGAAAGTGGCTATTTTTGTAAGATTCGATATAAAATCCAAATTCCTTTCCCGGCCCCAACTCTTTTTCTCTCCCAACTTATTTCACTCTTACGTCTTTCCCACCTCCATGTCTCATCCATGCTATTCAATCTATCTGGTTCCTGTACCCCTCACTCCTTATACTTCAGGACTCAGAGAGCCCCTTTTGCTCTCTCCATTCTAAAAAGATTCCTTCTTAACATTATAGATTGGTATTTCCTGTTAGTTTTTTCATAGCACTAAGCACTCATTTATAATTATTTTTGAGTTTATATGCTTATTTCTTTCTCTCTCCTCTGCTAGACTGCGATCTCCTTAAAGGCAAGACTGTGCCTGTTTTCTTACCACTGTGTACCCAGCTTACAGTACAGTGCCTGGGATGCAGTAGGTGCTCAATAGTGTTTTGCAAAATGAATGAATGTCTATTGACTTGGCTTCTGATTGCCTTGATAATGCAGATCCCTGAATTGGGCAAGGATATCCCCCAGGACTGTTACTTACACTAAGAAATTAATGCCAGGGAAAGAATATAAGATTTCTTTCTAGGAAGTCTGAAAATATTTTAAATAACTGTGCCTATTCATTTATCTAATTGCACAGAGCCCTTCCAAAAGCTCTCGTTCTAAGTACTTCAGTAAAATAGAATAATGAGTCAGAGTGTTGAGAAGAGAAAAACTGCTTTGGAACTTGAGGTTTTGGGAGAATCAGGACTAATACCCTAAGCATGGCTTCACTGTGAGGAGGGAGACGGATCCAAAGGGCCAGGATGGGTCCGTCATCAGAAACTGGGACAAGATGCCCAAGCCTAAGAGATGCCTTGTTAGGCTGAATACAGACCCTTCATACCTAAAGCATGAGGTCTATTTTACATTGCTGTAGAGAAAGTGTTAACTTGGCTAAATGGAGTTAGCATCTGTTGCCTGGGATCCCAAATACATGTGACTCCTTTAAAGATTCATTACTTTCCCACTTTTAGACAGCCTCAAATGTGAGGGTGAGGTTGAATCTAAACAACTGAGGCAGAGCCAATGGTGTCTCTTGCATAAAAGGCAGCCCAGAAGGTTGGATCAGAGACTACTGCAGAAAAATAGCAGTAGAGCAACTGATTAATAAATAAATATTTTATTTGTTTCAAAGTTGGTATGTTTCAAAGACAGATATTCTTTCCAAAAAGAGGAGTTTCTTCCAGTTATTTTAAATGGACTGGGGGAGAAACTGGCCTCCCTGGAAACCAAGCTATCTCAGAGAGGATTCTTGGGATGAAAACAATAGAAATGGACTCTGATGGCTTAAATGAGAAGAAGGGAGTCATTGGGAAGAAGGTGGCCCTAGGATTGAAGGGAAAGGAAAAGGCTTTTGAAAGGCCAGGAACCAAGGGAGCTCCAGGGCTCTCTGCTACAGAAACCGATCAACATTTCTTTAGGGAACTACCATCCAATGACTTAACACTCAAAATCCTGAGTGAGAGAACTTGACTGACCTATATCATGGACTGCATGCCTCCTTTAGTGGTTGGGGAGGGGTGGGAGCCTGAGATTCTGAGTCCCACCAGAGCTACAAGAAGTAGAGAAAAAAAATTCACGAAGGAATTGATGTAGGGCGGACATAAATAAGTGGTTCATTATTCTGGTAGTGGTAAAAGTGTCAGTAACCAGATTAATGAATTCATTCATTATTAACCTTATCAACACTTCTATAATTCAATCATGTTGCTATGAGCTGTGTTATACGGACGGAATAAAATACACTGCTTACCCTTAAAGAAGTTACTATGCAATACTGGGAGACAATTAAAAAGACACATGAAATTGTTCAAGTTATGGCTCCTTTGGTTACAAGAAAACAAAACTCATTCAAAGTTACTCAAGTAAGGAAGAGTGTTTATTGCAAAGATCCAGAGCTTTCACAGAATCAAATGACATGAAATCAAGTGCCGCTGAGCATCAGGGGAGGCTGAGAGAAACAGAAGCAGCTGGCAACTACCTCAATTTCCCTCTCTTGGGCCACAGGCTCTTCTCTCCTCTCTGCATCTTGTCAGTTCCATTTTCCTTCCTCTGCAGAACAGGTTCCCCCTTGCACTCATCAACTTGCAAATGGTTACCATTACTTTCAATTTACTGTAACTTCCTACCACCAAGTGTCAGCAATCTTGTGTCTTGTTTTAAGTTCTCAAGATAGAATCTCTTCAGCCCCACTCATCTCCTAATGCAAAGTCACACAAAATCAGATTTCTAGCCAACTTACATATTGGTTATACTTTGGGGGCGGGTGGTCATCACTAGTTCAATTTAACCCTAGCTCTGTGTGTGTGAATTTTAGGGGTTGGTGGGGGTGGGAGGGTTGGACAGAAGGGTGTGTTTGTGTAAAGCTATGAATGGGGCAGGCTCTATGAAATGTTTCTTTTACAACAGTACCTTACAATGAGTAGAAAAGGATATGTGACTAATGCTGATAGAGAGGGCTTACTGGATCCATGCTTTGGAAACATTTAATGGACAGAAGGAAAGAGATGGAATGAATGGAAGCTTGGTGACATAGAAAAACAGAGCGGAGGTGTGGTGAGCATCTATTGCTTTTGCCAGTCAAATATTACTTCTGCGTTTGACTTGCACTAGTATTGCATTTTTGGTGTTTACTTCTGTTCTTTTATCCCTAATATTTGTTCCAAGCACATCTAAGCTTTACACTGATTCTAGAAATTTTAGTATTTTGTGTCTTAATTTTTATTTAGTTCAAAATATTTTCTGATTTCCCTTTTAGTCTGTCAAGTGAGATTATTTATAAGCACATTGTTAATTTCCAAATGTTTGGGTTTTCCAGATATCTTTATGTTCGTGGTATCTAGTTTAATTCCATTGTGACTAGAAGACAGTTTATGTAGTTTCAACCCTTTTCATTTATAGGCATTTTTATGATAGAATATAGTCATTCTTGCTTAATGTTATGTGTGTTCTTGAAAGGAAGGTGTATTTGGCTGTTGTTGATCAGAATGTTCTTTGTGTGTCAGATTCAATTTGTTTATGTGTTCTATGTCATTTGTAATCTTCATTGAGAGTTGTTTAATTACCAAAAGCTGTTGAAATATTAAACAACAATTGTGGATTTGTCTAATTCTCCTTTCAGTTCTATCAGTTTTCTTTTTTCTTTTTTTAAAAAAGATTTATTTATTTATGAGAGAGAGAGAGAGAGAGAGAGAGGCAGAAGGGAGAAGCAGGCTTCATGCCGGGAGCCTGATGCGGGACTCGATCTGGAGACTCCAGGATCGGACCCTGGGCCAAAGGCAGGCGTCAAACCGCTGAGCCACCCAGGGTTCCCAGTTCTATCAGTTTTCGCTTCATTGTTTTGAGGCTCTGCTATCAAGTCTGTTATGTTTTCTTGATGGATTAACTACTTGATTATTTTCTTCAATGTACTGTTTTTATTTCCTTTGGGTATATACCCAGAAGTAGAATTGATGGATTATATGGTAGGTGTGTTTATAATTTTTTGAGGAAACTCCATACTGTTTTTCATAGTGTTTGAACCAATTTATATTCCTACCAACAGTGTAGGAGTTCTCTTTTCTTCACATACTTGCCAGCACTTGCTATCTCTTGTCTTCTTGATATTAACCACTCTAACAAGTGTGAGTTCACATCTCATTGTGGTTTTGATTTACATTTCCCTGATGATTGGTGATGTTGTGCACCTTTTCATGTACTTTTGGCCATTTGGATGCCTTCTTTGGAAAAATATTTATTTAGGTTCTTTTTGAATAATTTTAAATTAGATTTTTTTATTTTGAGTTGTAGGAGTTCTTTATATATTTTAGATATTAACTCCTTATCTGATACATGGCTTGCAAAAAGTTTTCTCCCATTCTGCAAATTGTCTTTTCATTTTTGTTATTTGTTTATTTATATTTTTGCTTGGCAAAAGCTTTTAAGTTTGATGTGGTCTCATTTGTTGATTTTGGTGTCATATCCAAAATTAATTGCTAAGGCCAACATCAAAGAGATTCTTCTCCATATTTTCTTCTGGGAGTTTTATAGTTTTAGGTCTTATGTTTAAATCTTTGAACCAGTTCCATTAATTTTTGTGAGTGCTATAAGATAGGGGTCTATTTTCATTGCTCTGCATATGTTTGCCCAGTTTTCCCAACACCATTTGTTGAAGATACTGTCTTTTTCCCAATGGGTGTTCTTGGTTCCCTTGTTGAATATTAGTTGACCATATAAGCAGGGGTTTATTTATTTATTTTTAAAGATTTTATTATTTATTCATGAGAGACACAGAGATAGAGAGATAGAGAAGCAGAGACACAGGCAGAAGGGAGAAATAAGCAGGGGTTTAATTATGGGTTCTTGACCCTCTTTCATTGGTATATGTATCATTTTTGTACTAGTACCATACTATTTTTATTACAACAGCTTTGTAGTATAGTTTGAAATCAAGATGTGTGATACCTTCTGATACCTTCAGCTTTGTTCTTTTTTCCTCAGTACTACTTATTAACCATATCTCTACTTTTTTTTACTCTAAAGTTGACAATATACATCTTTAACTTATCACAGTCTACCTTCAGGTAATATTATACCACTTAATGTATAGGGTAAGAAACTTATCTTTTGTACTTATTGTCATGGTTTACTTCTATATATGTTGTAAATCTCATGGTTACTGGCATTATTTTTGTTTTCAATAGGCAATTTTATTTTAAAGAGATTAGACAATGGAAAAATGTCTTTTATATTAATTCACCTATTCTCATTACTGACACTCTTGAATCCTTTGTGTAGATACAAATTTCCATATAGTATTATGTTCCATCTGCTTGAAGAATTTACTTTCAAATTTCTTATAGTGAGCTCCGCTGGTAATGAATTTTCTCAGATGTTGTTTGCCTGCAAAAATGTTTATTTCACTTTCATTTTTGAAAGATATTTTTGCTGGGTATAAAAATATAGTTGACAGATTTATTTTCTTCTGGTTTACATGGCTTCTAACATGAAATCTTCTGTCATTTTTATTTTTGTTTCTCTGTACATGTATTTTTTTCTCTTCTGGCTGCTTTTAAGAATTTCTTTCAGCAGTTTGATTATTAAGTGGGCTGTTGCATGAAAAACATTTTTTTTAATGAAAAACATTTTTATTCTCCTTGGAGTCATTGAGCTTTTTGGATTTATCTATCTATCACCTATCTATCTATCTATCTATCTATCTATCTATCTATCTATCTATTATCTATCTATCTATCTATCTATCTATCATCTAAAAATTTGGAAAGTTTTCAGCCATTATTTCTTTAAATATTTTTCTGTACCCCTCCCTCTTTGCAGGATTCTGATTATACATATTTTAAAGACTATATTTATTTATTCATGAGAAATACAGAGAGAAAGAGAGAGAGGCAGAGACAGGCAGAGGGAGAAGCAGGCTCCATGCAGGAAGCCTGATGTGGGACTCGATCCCAGGACCCCAGGATCACACCCTGGGCTGAAGGCAGGTACTAAACCGCTGAGCTACCCAGGGATTCCCCCCAATTATACATTTGTTAAATTGTTTGATATGGTCCTATGGGCCACTGAGACACTGCTCATGTTTTTTGATCTTTTTACTTTCTGTGCTTAATTTTAGGTCATTTCTATTGCTATGTCTGTTACTTCTTCACTTATTTATTGTTAATCTCATCTGATACTTTTTTTATCATTTAAGATTGTGTATTTTTCCATTGTCAGAAGTTTCATTCGGATGTTTTATATATCTTTTAATTCTCTTTCTATCATCATGTTTTCATTTATCTTCCTGAACCTATGAAGCAGTTTTGAATAACCATTTTAATATTCACACTTGCTGTTTTTATCCCATTACTCATTTCTGGGCCTGTTAGTATTGGTTGATTATTTTCTGGAAATGGGTCATATTTTCAAGCTTCTCTTCATATTTGGTAATTTTTTTCAAGATTTTTAATTTTATTACTATAGTAATATGTTATTAAAAATGATTTCTTTTTGAAAAGCTTTTTAAAAAGCTATTTTGAGATAAAATTGACAAATAAAAATTATAAATACTTAGGCTATCCAATATGGCTTTTAAAAATATATACAATATGATTTAATATATATATATATATATACATTGTGAAATGATTAGCACAAACAAGCAATTAACATATCTATCACCTCACATAGTTAACCTTTTTGTATATGGTGAGAACACTTAAGGTTTACTCTCAGCAAATTTCAAGGATCCAATATAATACTATTAACTATAATCACCAAACTGTACATTAGATACTCAGAATTTATTAACCTTATAACTGAAAGTTTGTACTATGTGCATATCTGGTAATCTCTTACTGGTTGCCAGACATTGTTGATCTTTTGTTGTTGGGTCCTGGATTTCACTGTATTTTTTTGAAAAAACAGTTTTGGGCTTACTTTTTTCCTGGCATGTAGTTAAATTTCTTAGTATCAGTTAGATCTTTTTCAAGTTTGATTTTAAGCTTTGTTAGAGTAGGTCCAAGGCATCCTTTGGGTCAGGTTAATTTAGGCAATGCCCTTCTGATGATGACTCCAGCTGATATCATTTGTATTATGAGATCTTTGTACTTTGGCTGGTGGCAACCTAAACTATTCTCAGCTCTGGGTAAACTTTGAAAGTTGTTCAGCCTACTACTTTCTGGTGATGTCTTCACTAGGAAGACTAAACTTCAGGCAGTTTTATCATATGTACATGTAGATTAGTACTAGTTGGAAACTCAAAGGATCCTTTTGCAGAGTTCTGGAGCTCTTTCTGAGCACTCTTTCTGCACATTCTCATCACAGCAGACATTCTGAACTGGTTTCTGTCTTCTCAACTCATCAAGATCACCAGAATTTTTAGAACCTTTGTCCTAGCATTGCAGCCTGGAAATTGCCATTAGGGCTTATCGCATTTGTTTCTCTTCTCACAGAGATCATGGTATGTGCTGCCTTTTGTCCAATTACTAAAAAATTGTTTGATAGATTTTGTCTGATTTTATTGAGGTGAGATGGTAAATCTAATCCCTGGTACTGCATTATGCCTGCAAGTGAATATCCTATATCATTATTTTTAATTAAAAAATACCATCCAGTAAGTATTATATCTGTTTGTTTTACAGCATTAAATATATCTGAAAGACTTATAATGAAAGACATCATTCCCCTGTCCCATGCCTTCCCACCTCAGTCCCACTATGTAGAAATAACCTCTTCTTTAATTAATTACCTTTTCTTTTTACAGCTAAACCCATATTTCCAAATAATATGCCTCTATTGCTGTGTCTCATTTATTTCTGATGTTATCTATTGACTTTCTGTTATAGTAGGAAAGGCTTTAGCTTTTTTATATCACTTCTCAATTTCTCATCTCCTATCTTCCCATTAAAATTATATCACAATTTTTATATAATAAGCAATCAGTGTTGTACCATTGTGACTATGCAAATATTGCTTATTTCAGAGTCTAATGTACTACTATGATTCCATTTTATTTCTACATCAGTTTTTAAATTATTCTTCAAATTTATAATTGCTTAATTTTAAAATATGTGCATATTTTGCTATTTGTATCTTACCAATCTTTTTCCAAATGCTGTATATTTAAAGACATTATATGAAGTCCCTTCTCCCTTTTCATTAGAAGTGACGATCCTGGGGTCCTCTGTGATGCTGGAAAGTTACACGTTTGTTACCCTGAGGTCTCCCAACTCCATTTTTCTAAGTGTATCTATTGCTTCCTGTTTTCTTTGTCATCATCCTTCTTGGTTAGAGTATATCCTTAAGTACCTTTTTAATAAATGGAGATACTTTGGGATGATGAAATGCCTAAGATAACTTCATTTCACTTAAATTTGGTGGATAGTTTGTGTGCAAAATTTTAAGTTAAAAAAAGTTTCCAGCAGAATGTCGAAGGCCTTGGTCCATATTCTTCTGTCATCCAGTGTTGTTAAGGAAATGTCTGAAGTCACTGTAATTCTGATTTCTCCTTGTGATTTTTTTTTCCATTTTAAAACATCTTATAATTTTTTCTTTATTTCCCTGGTCCCTGAAATTTCATATTCATGAAATTTTAATGTGGCTCTTTTTCCATTTATTGTGCTAGATACCCTGTGGGTTCTTTCTATCTATAGACATGTTTTTAAGAATGTAATAATACCCTTCTTCTAGTCCCTCCCTCTAATTTCCTCTGTTCTTTCTATGTCTCCTATAATTTGTATCATAGAGTTCTTGGATTTCTCTTCTATTAATTTTTTTTCTTTCCATTGGTCATCTCTGTCTTTTGTCTTATTTTTGGAATTTTGGGCTTTATTTCCAAGCATTCTAGTCAAGTTTTTAATTTTGGTGACCACATATGCTAATTTATAAAAGATCTTTCTTAGTCTCTGAATGTTTTCTGTTTCCTACTGTTCAATGTATGTGTTTTTTTATTCATATGTAACTGATGGTAATAATTTGGGGAAAGTGTTTTCTTCTGTCTTGCATTATCTTTGTTTTGTGGGTATGTTTCTTTGTTTTAATTTCTCACTTTCATGTTAGAGATTTTTCTCAATTATTTGGTGACCCTTGATTTTCTATTTAAGAGTAAGACATGAATATGTGAGTGTGTATGTTCAAGTAAGAATGTTTGTGGGAGTTGGGGGTGGTGGTGTTTTCAACTGAAGGGCTTCACTTCAAGATACTTGGACAATTAGTTGGTCATTTTACTGGTGCTTCACAAATTCTGGGAAAGAGATTTCTGAAAACCACAAGGGAAGGGCTCAATTACAAGCATTGTGTCTGTGGGGGGTCTCTTATGATGGGAACAAAAGAGGACTTGGTCCTAGCACTTCATTTTAGATTGTCAGTTTATCTCTCTGTCATTACTCCTACTCTCCACCTCTAAGGTATCTCTGAAATCTGAGTTTCTCCTATTAATTTTGTTAGAGAAGAAAACTCAGCTCTTATGCCAAGGAAAGAAGGGAGTAGGTTAGGTACCAGACACCTTGATCTAGGTGCTCTGGCTCCACTGAATTATTGACCTTTCCAGGGTTTTATGGAGTCAATTACTTCCTTTTCATGTCCTTCCTCTGGCTTTCTTTACACTGCTAAATCAGTAACTTTTCCTTCAACTTATAGTCTTCTAAAAATGTATTAAAATCTTACATTTTTCTGATGTCTCCTTTCCCATGCCTTATGTGGTTTTTAAGAATTATTCTTTTTATCATATTAGTGGGAGAACAGAATGAAGAAGAAATAAACACATGGTAGCAAACTACCATCTCTAACCAGAATTCTATCTTGCATAATTTTTATTGATATTGCTATAATGAGCACTTCTTTGTGCCTGTAGAATTTTTCTCCTTTTGCATTTATGGATTAGTATAGGATCAAAAGCACAAGAAATTAGATTTAAATAATTAGAGCGATGCTTATCCCATATTTCCAAAGCTAAAAAGAACTGTAGAGAGGATTTGAGGCTGATAGGAAGGGAGATGAAGAGCTTTGTATCATTTATTTTCTTCTTTTTGAAAATAAATATATTTGTAAAGTGACAGGATTGTGAATGTCTTGGGCATAGGGGGAGTCTAGAGCACTTTTATTTGAAAAGTAAGGAGCTATATTAAGAAATATCTACAACTTTAGTTCTTTGCCTGAGGCAGGCTCTGTTGGCAGCCTAGAAAACTCAATCCCCCAAGGAAATAAAATTTCTATTGGGAAACCCAAGGCATTAGCTCTGAGAGCCAGATGTCTTCCATGGATGAGGCTTGGGTATGCCCAAAGCCCCTACTTTTCCCAAATCCCAGTCCCAATGGACCATAAGTTTGTGAAGAATGAGGAAGGATCCTGCAAACACTACCCAGCAGATAGAAGCTGTTCCACAAGTGCTCTATGTCTGGGGTGGGACCAGCTACCTGCACAAGGCTTCCAACAAATGAAAGACCCCTCTCTTTAATTGATTAACCCTCAGCTCTGGGCCTCAGCTCATTTAACTGGACTTGTAGGAGAAAGGTCTTTCCCAAAGTGAGCAGAAGCTGGTTTCTCAGTGCTTGGGACCAAACCAAAAACAGGTCGCCCTGGGCTCCCAGAATAGAGTAGGAACTGAATGACTTGTCTCATTTCACCCAAGTTCCTCCCTTGGACTATGAACTCTTCTAAATATTTATTTCTGTCTTAAAAAAAAATGATTTTATTTATTCAAGAGACAGAGAGAAAGAGAGACAGACAGACAGGCAGAGACAGAGGCAGAGGCAGAGGCAGAGGCAGAGGCAGAGGCAGAAGTAGGCTCCATGCAGGGAGCCTGATGTGGGACTCGATCCCAGGACTCCAGGATCACACCCTGGGCCGAAGGCAGGCACTAAACCGCTGAGTCACCCAGGGATCCCTAAATATTTATTTCTCATATTTCCCCCACAAGGCCTCATACAGGAATGTGAGCACAGTAAAGGCACTAAGAAAGGGCCTATTGGCTAAAAAGTAGTCCAAAGAAGAGGGTGGTAAATGACAGCTCATCTCATTCACATAGAGTTTTACAGTTTTCACAGCCCTTTTCTGGGCTTTGGCTCACCTGATCCTTACCACAGTCCTGTGAAGTTCTTAGGATAGTGAATAATGTCTTTCTTTCATAGAAGAGGCAACCAAGGCCTAGGTTAGTTACATAGTTTGTCCAAAGTCAGACAGCTAATCTATGTCAGCAGCAGGACTGTGTCCCAGGACTTCTGACTTCAAATCCAAGACTATTTCCAATGTATGATGTGGTCTTGGAAAAATAATAGTGACATTGGATGTGGGAGTCACCAAGAAATATCCATGATAAAATATATCCATGAACTCATATTATGTTATATCAGACACTTGAGTCTGCTTTCAAGGGGTTTTATGATCTGGGTCTATCATTGGATTGATTGATGAATTTCCATATTGTTGTCACACCAATTCATACATTAATTCATTCATTCACTTTTAAAATATGCATTAGTTGCTTACTATGTGTTTAGCAATATTTGGTAGCCAAAGAAAAATACAGACTCCAGCCTATGATATCCATAAAGTAGAGTATATAATAGGCAGTATATAAATTTCCTATTGCTACTATAACAAATTACCACCAATATAGTGGTTTGAGACAACCCCAATTTTTTCTTTATCTTACATACAGTTCTGGAGGTCAGGATTTTGAAATGAGTTTCACTGAACTAAAACCAAGGTGTTGGCAAGATGTTCCTTCTGGAGGCTCTAGGAAAGAATCCATTTCCTTCCTTTTCCCAGCTATTATGGCCTTCTGCATTTCTGGGCTCATGGCCTTGTCCATATTTAAATCTAGCAATGGCCGGTTGAGGCCTTCTCACAATGCCATATTTCAAGTTCTTGCTATTCTGTCTCCTTCTTCCTTATTTAAGGCATCTTGTGATTACTTGGACACACCTGGATAACCAGGGATAATTAAAGTCAGCTGATTAACCATCTTAATTCCATCTACAACCTTAATTCTCCCTTTCATGTAACATAACATATTCAGAGGCTCTGGAGGTTGGGATATAGATATCTTTGGGCATCTACTACAGATAAGAAGAGATCTTACCCTCGAAACAACAATAATGTAATTATAGGCATCATGCATCCAAGAATCAAATGAGTTTTAAAGGCCATAAATGCAGAGAGCAGGGAGGAAGGCCCTCTTCTGGGCTAGAGTGATCAAGGAACTCTTCATATTAGGCTAGGAAGCAAGTAAGCAATGTGTCAGGGGTAATAATGAACATAGGAAGCTACAGGAGAGCCACAGAGGTCATCTGATGAATGTTTTGAGTATGTAAATCTGGTGCTTATATATCCATGGGCCTCATTCGATTATTGCTGGCTTTGTCCTTCTCTATTTTATAGAAAGGGAAGCTGAGGTCCAGGGAGTTTGAATACCTCACAAGAAAGCTAGTTACCAAAACTCCTGGCAAGATGGAAAAGGGGTTTTTCGTGGTTCTGGGGAGAGGAAGAGGCTCCAACTTTTGCCACTGCCCATGAGTGTTTTCAGTAAACCAAAATCTCTACAATCTCAGTAAACCAAAGTCTCTACAATCATTCCCAGAAAAAAATTCCTAAAATTGGCCTTTTCTGTCTTGGCTCCTGATCATTTTCTCTTACAGCATGTGCATTTTTCAGAGTCCACTGCTCCATGCCCAGTTGTAGTTGGTGGTGGTGATGATGGTGGTGGGTGGTTCTGGAGCACAGGTTGTGATAAGGAAAATAGAGCTTCTCTGGAAACATTTTTGGGAAGTCTTTTTGCTCTAGTATTAGATTACTATTCAGAAAAAAAGAAAAAAAAAGATTACCATTCAGGTCACATTGGATCATCAACTCTGGGCCTTTGCCTAAAGCTTTAGCTCCATTTTTAGCTACTTGTTTTGGGAAATGTGAGGCAGCACAGTGCAGAGAAAAAGCATAGTGAGGAGGGGCAGAAAGATCTTTCTAGCCCTCTGTTGCTAGCTAACCCTGGAAGTGTAGGCAAGTCAAGTCACTTTTCCTAGTGTCAGTTTCCCCATCTGTCAAATGGCTTGATTTGGCACAGTAAGTCTTTGAGTTCTGAGAGTTTGTATTCATGATTGTAGGACTTAGCATAAGTGGAGGTCAGAAGTGGATCAGGGTCCACCACTAATAAGTTCATCTCCCCTTTTCCCTAACTTTATGTACTTTCATCATGTGCTTTAGGTCTCTACTTCACCTTGATTTGGCAACTCTTTCATTGGAGATGCCCCAAAATATGTGTCATTGGATGTCACTCATTCATTCATCCCTCCATTCATTCACCATCCAACAATTAAGTACCCATTTTTGCAAGATGAGAAATTCTAGTTTCCAAAGCCTTCTTATTAGGTAGGATGGCTTATTGAATCATGGACATGAAAGAAAATCAGTTGGAAGGACATTTAGAAGCCATTATGTTCAATAACTTTCTTTTTACAAACAAGGAAACAAAAGCGCAGAGAGGTGAAATGATTTGCGTAAGGTCACATGGCTAGCAAGTATCAGAACTGGGAATAAGAATCAATTTTCCAGTCTTCCAACCCAGTTCTCTGCCTTCTTCCTTCATTATCTACCACATTCTACTAACTGATTTGAAAACAAAGCTATAATGAGCCCTAAATTATTTTCTCCTTGAGCACAAAGAATTTTTAATGGGGGAAGGATGTGCCCAAATTTGTGATGAGAAACAATTAGCACAGCCTCAGTGGAATTACTGGGCCATGGCCCATTGTTTTAGCAAAGGCATTCTATAATGGGAGGAAAAAGAAGATGAAGAGGGAGAAAATGCTGTTCTTCCTTGTTCTCAAAATCTTTTGTCTCCCATTAAGCTGTGTTTGTTTGCCAAACATGAGCCTAGCAAGTTGCACAGCCCAAGCAATTCCAACTATCCACCCTAACTCCTCAATGTCACATTTGGTAGCTGATATCTCAGCTATATTTCATTGCCAAGCTTTGTTAATTGACCTTGGCTGAGTTCTCTCTGTAAAAAGAGGTCTTGGGTACAATGGCTCCATCCTCTTTGTGATCCAATTGGGACTGGTAAGCATCTGCCTTACTTGTCTTCAAACCAGGCCACCCAGGCCACACCGTACTGAGCCAGTGAGAGTCAGAGACCAGTCACAACTGCAAGCAGGGCAACTACATTTGATCTTTTTTTTTTTTTTTTTTTTCATTTCTTCTCTGGTCTTTTATTCTCCATTCCATTCTGGTTTCTATAAGATTCCCAAATCTTTAGTTTCCTATTTCTGTCCCTATTAAGTCAATCCTTGAACTTAACAACCAAATTTATTTGGCTCAACCCTTATTCTTCCTGCGTCATGGATTACACTCATCCTCTGACTTTTTCCACTCCTTTAGATTAAAGTCCAACCCAGTTTTTATTGGATTGATTTTTATTTATTTATTTATTTATTTATTTATTTATTTATTTATTTCCCAGAGCAATCACTCTGCCTGGCTCATCCATATAGGCTTGCCTTAGTGCCCTGTAAAGGGTAACTTAGACCAGATATCCAGGCCACTGTGTCTATCCTGAGGACTCAGATCTCTCCAGCTAACTGCCTGGATCTGCCATTTGTACGTCACCTTCACACTTCCCTGGCCTTATGCTTTACTCTCAAAACCTGCTTTGGACCTCTTCCTCACCTTGGTTTGGCAACCTCTTTTGCAGTATTGGTTTATCCACCATAGCTCTTCATTCACCAGCTCTGGGCTCTGCTGTGGGATCATTGGTGCGTTAGGTAAGAGACTGTCCCTCTAATCCCTTATATAATACTTATTAGGGTGAAATCACAGCTGTTTCATTCTCATGCATTGGCCCTGCTGCCAAGGAAGAGATATATAGAAATGACTAGTGATTTTCTCCTGATACTTTCAGCTAAATTCTTTAAATTCTTGCATATTTGGAACTTGAAACTAACCACAGATTCTTAGGGTTAAAAAAAGCTTAAAGATCAAGTCTAAAATCTCTCAAATTGTGGTTCTGTGACTACCTGCACCAAAATTACTATATTAAAAAATACAGGATACCAAGTCATCATCCCAGGCCAACTGAATTGGGGGAGATTATGTAGATTGATGATTAGGCACAAGAATAATTGATAACTGATTTAATCTCCCAGATTCCAGTTGGTATTTCACTTAAGCCATCCTTAGCCATCAAAGGATCCTTCTGGTCTAAGTGAGTCTTGTAAAAAGGAGATTCCAAAAGTTACCAGACTATCAAAGAAATATTGATATTACATGTATCCACTATTAAAAAAAAAAAACAACCATCAGTACTTTTACTGGATAACTTCTTTGTGTAGAACTCTGACCAGCCCTAGTAGGGGATACTAGTTGACTAAAACGTTCAGGTTAACCATGACTCTAGAGTGAGGACACACATTTTCATTTGTGTCTCTTAGAAAATAAACAGCATGGGAAGGGATTGCAACAAGTTTCACCTTGTCAGAGGGAAGCTGTCAACTTTGGCAGATAAGTTTGTTTTGAGACTGATAAGTGGAAGTATGTGTGATGAAGAAAAAGTGGGTCACCATTCTGAGATCCAAAAATTGACAATAACTTTTATGTGAAAGTAAATCTCTATGGGAGGTACCTATCAAATTAAGAGAAGCTTATGGAAATGAAGTCAAAATATGTAGAGGATAGCCAACAAAGCTGGATTATTGGAAGACTCTGTAGAGCATCATAGATTTTTGTAGGAAGGGTCCTCAGAAACAAAAGAGACTAGTGGTTTTCAAGTTTGTTTTTTAGCACTTGGACTCATTTGTCAAACAAAATCCTATGCAGAAATCTAATATGTAAATCAGGTAAGTACAGAGGTACTCTGGCTACAGCATGAGTGTAGGCATGTGGGTGTGTTATTAGTCCAAATAAGCTAAGTTATGTGCAGTAAAATAGAGCCCCCAAATTATTTCAGCTGTTACAACAAAGGATTTTCTTGTTCATGGTAAATGTCTATCACAGGTGGACTTGGGCTCAGCTCACAGCTTCACTCCAGAACCCAAGCAGATAAAGCAGCCACCATTTTGAATATTGTTGATTCCCATGACAGAAGAAACAACTCTGAAGAGTATTGGTTGGTAATTAAATGTCTGATTTGAAACTGGCACACAACACTTATACTCAGACACTATGGGTCAAAACCAGTCACACAGCCCTACCCAATCACAAGGGGCCAATAAATACAATCCCACCATATGCCCAGGAGGTATTTTCTAGTGAAAATGTTTGGTAGACACCTCCATTGTCCATCACAGTGAGCATAAATGTGTGTGCATGTGTGTATGAGGGCTCCCTCACCCCTGGTGTTCTCACTAGATACCTCCAAGGAACTCCTAGACATCTAGACTCCTTGATATTTGACTCAGCTTCCCTATAGATGAAACTAAGCTCAAGTTGCTAAGTTAAGGTCAAGTAATATCAAAA
Organism: Canis lupus familiaris; assembly: GCF_011100685.1. Classification (NCBI taxonomy): domain Eukaryota; kingdom Metazoa; phylum Chordata; class Mammalia; order Carnivora; family Canidae; genus Canis; species Canis lupus. Next base: position 35,328,250 of record NC_049242.1, on the reverse strand, counting down.
CCTAGGCCAGAGTGGAGCTCTCTTGGCTTTTAATCCAACGCTCTTCCCATTTAGTTCAGAACATGGTGTGTGTGTGTGTGTGGTATGTGTGTGTATGTGTGTGTGTGTGTGTGTGTGTGAGAGAGAGAGAGAGAGAAAGATACAGACAGACAGAGACAGAGACACAGAAAGAAAGAAGTGACTCAAGAGTTAAATGTAGATAAAGAATCATTCTGGAAGGAAATGCGAACTTGAGGAAATTTTCCGTGAAGGCTTGCCATGCATTCCAAGTGACAAATAGATGCAGTAAAGACATTATATTTGCTCTGATTACCCAGGGGATGCTGGGCAATATAAAGAGTTTTTGAAGAGAACAGCAACTGATGATGAAACGTGGTATTTCTAATGTGGTGAGGAAGCTGAGCAGAAATCACCAACTTTGCTGAGACCTGGGAAAAATACTCATATCAAGATCACAAGTGAGGAGGGCATCAATTGATTTCATTTAAACCAAGGGCATTGTACCGGGAACATTTATCCCACAGGATTAAGCAGTTCCATTGGGTTCAGCAAACATGAGTAACCACTCCTTTGTTCCAAGCACAGGGTTCAGTGCCAGGGATCCCACGACAAATAGCACACAGTCTAAAGAAGAGATGGTGAGACCTAATTCCAGAAGTAGTGGAAGATACAGGACTCTCAGATGATTATTATGTGTGTGTAGGTGGTTGTAGGGGTGGGAAAGGAAAAGCACATTGAGAATGGCTCCCAAGTTTCTCTTTATCTAGTGTTTTTCACTGGGCATTTTGGGCAGGACAATTCCTTGGGCACGTCTATCCCATATACAGCAGAACATGTAACGCTTCTACACCCAGTGCTTCATTCTTACTCATTTTGGCTCCCCCTCAACACACATACGCCACTTCTGTATGTCCCTGAAGGGGCAGTTTCCCCTTCTTCCTGCCTCTCTCCCTTCAGAACTACTGTAACTCTTCACCTTCACCTCTCACACTGCAGCCAGAAAAAAAATCTCTCTTATCTTCCTAAAAATACACATATCATCCCATCCTCCCTCCACCTAACTCCTTCATTGTCATATAAGGTGTCATATAAGGTTGGCTCAGGTCTGAGCGCTTCCTGTGTCTCCACCCTCATCTCTCCCTACTTTTTCCCTTGTCCTTCATTTCCTCCCACCTGTGCTCCAAATACCTGAAAACTGTTTGCAATTCTCTTGGTGCCTAATGCTCTTTCCCACTGCTGTGCTGTTGCATATGCTTTTCTCTTTGTCTGGATGGTCTCTCTCATCCACCCGGTGAAATCCTGCTCCCACTGATTTGATCATTCTTCCTTATGATCACTAACTTTGGTTTGTCCTGATCATACTGCTTGCAGTTATTTTTTTTTTCACTTAGAGAAAACTGTATAGTCCAGTGAGAATAGCTCAGATTCTAGATAGACTATGTGAATTTGCCCAGCTTCAATATTTAGCACCTGTAAATTGGACTCTGAATTTCAGCTTCTTCTGTAAAATGAGAATAATAATAGTAATTATAGTAATAACCCTGCATAAATTTATTCTGAGGATTAAGAATGCGAGTACAAGCTAGCCATAGATGCTAGTTATTATAATCATAATTATGATTATGAATACTATTTTGATACTTCCCCTACCAGACTATGAACTCCTTGAGGGTAGACATCTGGTTTAATGCAACTTTGTGTTCTTAGTTCTTTGCATAATACCAGGCAAATGGGGGGGGGGTCCCACACATCTTTTTGAATGATTGAGCTTAATCAAGAAAGTGTTAAATTGTGCTCAGTGAGTAATAGGCAGGAAAATGTTATGTATGTTTTAAGATTTACAACTAACACTTTTGAAAAACAAAACCTTTTTTTTTTTTCCTTTGAAAGGCATACTTCATTTATTTGGGAACTTCATCAATGTGAATCTGCTGGTTCCAGAGCAAATGATTGCACATTCTTTCACACTAGAGAGGAGTGTGGGAATGTGAGTGTGCAGTCAGCCCCAGTAGGTTCACATCCAGGCTTTGCTACTTTCTTACGTGTACTGGCTACCTAAGGTTTGTAGAGTGATTGTAAATCTATCCATCTTGACGGATTATTTAGATTAGAACTAGTTTGTTTTAGTCCATGGCTTACCATTTTTCTGGTACTTATTGGGTGCTAATGCAATGTTAGTTATTTCACCTTTAATTGCTGGGTGAATTTTTTTCTTAGTAAGCTTATGAGTAACTTGGAGATGGAGATTCAAGGTCTGTGTGTCAAGGATCTTTGGTTGGCAAGGACACTCAATCAGTGAAGCTCATCAAGCTTTTATAAGTTTGTTCTGTCTCTCTCACTTTTTGTGCTGCTTTCCCTAAGCATTTTTCCTTCTTTCCTCTCTGTTCAGCTGGCTTCTCTGTGTACTCTTGTACTGGTACAAGACCCATCATGGCTGCCCTGAAATGGTGATTTTTATCTCCTGACTGCACCATTTTTTCCCCACTGCTAACAGACTTAGGCTTTTGTGTCTCAATCATAAATTCCTGGGAGAGAAAATCTGATTGGGCTAACCTCTGGCCAGAGGGTGCCCCCCCTCTTGTTCAATTAGCTTTGCTAGAAGAGGGGCTGAGGGTGGTGGAAGAGGCAAGGTGGCCAAAGGTGCCTGCCAAGGCTGAGGTTTATTCCAGGAAGAGAACGTGGGCACTTCTGGTACAATGTACTGTCTTCTAGGGTTCTTTAGCCTTCTGTGTTCAGTGAAAGAAAGCAGAATAGGAAGGAAAGATGAGATTTTGTGACAGAGCAAAAGTGCCATCATATGGACTAATTTTCTTTTTTTCCCTTTGGCTGCTGAACATGCTGTCTTCCTTGGTTTTCATTTGTTTTGTTATTGCTTTTGTTGATTTTAATGTCTTCTGAGGTGCCACCATGAACATCAGCTTAGTTTTTATGGGATCCAAGGAAGTCCTGTCACTTGCCTCCTCATGTGTGCCCCTTAATTTTATTCTTCTCAGGTCAAACTCTTAAAGGTAGTCATTGAAATAAATCCTCAGGCTGGAGCTTACTTGATCAAGTCATTATGAAGAAAATGAAATTATAGATTTCAGCAACATCTAAGGCAATGGGGTGTCTCCTTCCCTTCCTATGACCCCCAATGATACATTCCCCACACCTTTCTTCCCCCATTATTGATCATGTAGATTATACCTTAATGTGTCTGCTGACCTGAAACCTACAGTCATGACCTGTGGTCTCACGCACAATCAAATTAGAAGGCTGTGGTGGGAACAGGGTCTCCAACTGAGAACCAGGGAGGCCTGGGGTGAACATGGAGGTGAGAGGAGCTCTTCTATGCCAGGGGCAGGAACATCAAGAAGGAAAGGAGCTCATGCTGGGCTATAAGATCGTTAGACCCAAAGGAGTGGGACAGGCTAATAGTGATCCTTTTAGCAGAATGAAGACTCCACCTTAAAAACCCAACCCTAAGGGTAAGCATTATATATTGCTTCTCATTTGCTTGCTAAATTCTCAGAAACCCTTGATCAGGGAGGATTTAGGGTTTTCCTTTTTCTCTCCTTTTCCTTTTTTTCCACTCCCTCCCTGCTCCTTCTCCCCCACTGCCCCCAACATCAACCTGATGGCCCAGAGCTTGAAAATCCTCAAGTTCAAGGTTGACTGGAACCAGATCTGGTTGTGCCCATCAGCTGCTGGGCTGTTCTTCAGGGAGGCTTGCAAAGTTCCAGGACAGCCCTGCCTTTGAACCAGAATCCCTCTACCAGTACCGTCTGCACACAGATCCTGTGTAATGGAGACAGAAATCTTTGTTCTCCATAAACAACAGAGCGGTACTCTTGTTGGACCCTTCCCTCTGCTGAGAATTTGGAGTAGCATTTTATCATCCCTGAGCGCGCTGCCTTGCTTTAATGTCTGGCAGAGCATGAATTGTAAACACGTCATTAGGACTTAAAGGCTGCCCCGAGATGCTAGCTGAAGGAGAACAGGCCCTGAAGAAAAGAGGAGTTTGGCTGAAAATGAGCTGCTGAATAATTTATCATGAATTGAAAAGTCAATACCTTAAGTGAGGCGTGGTGAAGCTCGGGAACTTGGAGGTAAACACTGCGAGGATGTAATTTTGGAGAGAATATTACCAAAAGGAATGGCTCTTTGGCAGAAGCAGGAGACAGAGAGCCCATGATGGGGGCCTGGGGTGGGGAAGGGGCACAAAAGGAGAAGTTAGAGCAGAGCTTGCCTTCAAGGCCACTGCCTTTTCACCAGAGGAGAGGTTAGGCCCCAAAGGAATCCAGGAATGGTTGAGAACAAAAAGAGCAATGCTAGAGAGGAGTTCCAAGAAGGGCTGAACTGGGAGCCCAGGAAAGCTTCCTGGAGGAGGGAGGCCCCAGGCCTGGAAGAGAGGATTGGATGGAAGGGAGAGGCAGGGGAGGGAACTTCATCAGACAAACTGAAGGCTCAACAGAGAGAAGCCGAGGAGGGTGGTGGTGGCGCAGGCTGAGGAGAGCCCCATGGAAGAATGGAAATGCACCCAAGTTTGGCATGGGAGCCCCAGCAGATTCTCTGGCAGGAAATTGACATTTGTTCGCGGATTCATTTCGCGAATAGCAGCATATCATTGAGTAGCTGTGTTCCAGAGACTCGGCCCAGGGCTGGGCATGCCGTGGTGAGCACAAGGCAGGCATGATTCCTGACCTCACAGAACCCACATTCTAGTCAGGAAGACAGATAATCAAAAAATTGTAAGCACATTCATTGTGCTAAGTGTGCTATATGCACCATCTCAATCCTTACTGTGAGGTTACGAGGTAGGTGAAATAATTATCTCCATTTTACAAGTAAGGAAACCAAGGTTTAGGGAGGTTAAGTCACTTGCCTGAGGTAACCTAGCCACCAAATGGTGGAGGACAAATCTGTAATGCTATTACACATTAAGATTTTGGTGAAATGTCAGAGGGGGAGATAGATGGGGCCATGGGCCAATGTTGGACTCATGATTTTGTTCAGGGGATCAGGGAGGCTTTCTGGAAGACGAAGCGAAGATGACACCTGCAAGATGAGCTGGGTGATGTGAGGTTAAGAGTGGCCTCGTGGTGAAGGGGAAGGTAGAAGGGGCCAGATCTGGCAAGGCTTTGGAAGCCTGTCAGGGAGGCTGGACTTTATCCTGAGGGCAGTGAGAAGCCACTGAAGGGTTCCAAGAGGGGAGGGATGGAGAGTGTGTGTGTGGCAGAAATCAATTTTGCATTTTTAGGAGATCACTCTGGCTGCTTTGCAGGGAATTGATTGGTGGGGCCAGGAGTGCAAGCTGCTGGAACAGTGAGGACGTTGAGAAACAGGAAATAAGTGAACCAATAAATGTGTCAAACCCTTGAATGGTTTATTCATAGGAGAGTCCCTCAGTCCCGTGCTCAAAGCCTTTTTCTCCCTACTTACATCCAATTCTAATAATTCAGCTGTTTGTTTTCCCAATTTGTAGCAGATGAGTAATAACTTAAGAAAGAAATCAAGAATGCAGCGGGAAAGAAGCACTGGCCACCGTGGAAAGTGGCAGCTTGAGTCTAAGGAAAGACACACATTAAAAATACTAAAATTAAATTGCTCAGCAGGTTGGGATTATTCAGTAGAAAGGCAAATAGTCCTGCCCCAACCACATCCTCTCATTTCCACCTGGTATTTGATAACTTTAGTGATTACATTGAATCAACAACAAAATGTGATATTAACCTCTCTTTAAAAAGTCAGGGGGAGAAAAAGGACAATTTTATATTCCCAGCAGTGCTTGTGACTTGTTGAGTTGCTGCTGGACTGATCCCAAGACAGCCCTGAAGCCTGGAGCTCGTGTTCCCGCTCCAGTCCCCAGGGCCAGCTCTGGGTCTCCTCCTGTACAAGGGTGGCCATCCTAAGGTCACTAGAGCAGAGCGACTGGGGCTTGCTCAAACCCTCTGGCCTTTCATCAGTGAACCTGGCACATGAGCTGAAGCAAGATGACAGAGCGGTCATGACTGCCATGGTCCTCCTTCACAAGCTCAGCAGGGACATTTTCTAGAGTGACACAGTCTTTGAGGGACTTGGAAAGGTCACAGCTGCTAGGGAACTTCCTCAGAGAAGCATAGGGCATAAATGGTCCCTCAGCAGTTTCACCAGCTTGGGCGTGGCTCTAGCCCCTCACTGGCCCCCCCACTGAGTCTCTCACTGAACTCCTCACTGAGCCCATCACTATGACCCCCATTGGCCCCCTCACTGCCCCCTCACTGGGTCCCTCACTGGGCCCTTCAATGTGCCCTTCACTGGGCCTCTCACTGAGTCCCTCACTGCACTCCTCACTGGGCCCCTCACTGGACCCCTCACTGAGTCCCTCACTGGGCCCCTCACTAGCCCCTCATTCAACCATGGTGGGCCTTGGCCTAGATTAAGTGTGAGATGCACCCTGGCTATGGGGACTTGGATTGGCTCTTCTCTGGTCTGAGACTGATGCTCTCCAGGGCCCTCATGCTCAGGTGGTCAGGCACTCTCCATCATCCCTGAGGCCAGTACTCGATCTTTTGGTTTTGCTTGGGTGATGAGAAGTACTGCCAGGGAGCCAGGTCAATGAAAGACTCCTGAACAACTTCTCCTATTTTGACTAACTTATTTTGTTGTTGTTGTTAGTGTAATAAACAGACTGAAACCTCCATTAGAGTTGCCTGAGACGTTTGGATTCCATTTGGGAAACTCATTAGGAGAAAAAGCTTTGGTAGCAGAAAGTTGGTTGGTTCTGAGAAGGCAGCTCAGACCTCGAATCTTTACTCCGTTATGACATCTGGCTGGAAACCATGGCCATTGGAAGTAGGACAGTTGAAGGTACGATGTCTCTTGCACAACTTCTGCTAGCTGGAGTTTTAGCTATGTTTTTTGGTGCCCTGATAAATGTAGTCTTTTTCTTTGTTTTGAAATTACTTTTTGGAGTGTAGAAACGCAATTGATTTTTGTTTATTGATCATATATCTAGCAACTTGTTAAAATACTTTATTAATTATAATAAACTGGCATTTATTTGGGGTTCTTTCTGTATAATCATTATTAGAGGATAATGACAGTTTTATTTCATCTTTTTGAAAGGGAAAAAGGAATGCATGTTTGTATATTTTAGGATTCTCATTCAAAGTAATTGAAATAAAAGAACAAAGAAATTGAGTTTCAATTATCTGGATATACTTATATGTCAGATTTATTGTTCTTTTTTTAGATTTATTGTTCTTTGACACTATCAGATAATACATAATTTAAGTAAACATATTATTCATTAATTTATTAAATATTTATGTAGTACAATGATAGGCTTTGAGGCTATTACTGTGAGTAAAACCCAGAGACCCAACTCTGCCCTCTTGGGGCCAATAGACTAAGGCAGTTTACCAGTTACTAGTGTAAGAGAGAGATGAAAGCAGTATAGTTAAGGTCATGGGGAAGACATGGAGGGACGTGAAAAGGTTTGTGACATAATTAGTAAGTTGATCATGGATGGGGTGTGAGGAGCAAAGAGAGGGAATTGTAAAGGATAATTTCTGGGTGTCTGGTTTGCACAAATGAATCGGTGTTACCCTTCACTGTGATGGGGAACACCAAAACAGGACCAGATTGGGGAAGGCAAACAGGAGGGGATGCTCATGAATTTGGTTCTGCCATTTTGATGTTGAGATGCTTTTGAGTCATAAGGAGGGATGTTGGCAGACAATTGAATATACTGTTCTGGAACGTGGAGGAGAGACCTGGCTGGAATCATCTGTCGATAGAGAGTAATTGATGGTTTGGGTGTAGATGAAATTGGCTAGGGCTGAAGAGAACAGAGGAGGAAAAGGAGAGAAGTGTGAATGGAATCTTGAGGAGTTACAGCATTTAATGGCCAAATAACAAAGGATAGGTTGGCAATGGGAGGAGGGAAGAGAAAATGCAGGACAGTGTATTGTCCTGGAAGTTAAGGGAATTGAATGTTTTAAGAAAGAAGGGAAAGGTAACAATATCAAAATCTCCTGAAAGGTTAAGTAAGATGAGGCCTGAGAAACCCCAGTGGATTTAACCACATGGTAATCACTGGAAACATTATTGAGAGCTATCTTAGAGATGGTTATCATGTTGAAGAGTGAGTGGGAAGTGGGATTTTTTTTTTTTTTATAATTTATTGGAAAATAAATGAATCTGCACTGTTGTATTTTGGTTTCAGGATGCAACATCACAAATAAGGATGTTCTCTGTTAAGGCTTACAGAAATAAGCTTTATGAACGAGCAACTTTAAAATCCTGGGCCTACCCATTCAACAGTTGTTGGAGACCCTGCAAATGAAATTAGGGTAGGGTGGCAAAGAGTTTGCCTGTCAAACTACTTGGGGACGTGGGTCCTAAGCACTCTATTTTGGGGTCTATCAGCTTACTGCTCATGCTTACAAATGCCTGGATAAGGATAAAGGAGCCCAGGCATATTGGAGAATCATTACCAAATACTAGACACTATTTAGGTTTGTGTTCCATCAGGAGAGTGATTATCTTGTTATCTGTAAATACATTCGGCCACATCAGCCTATCTGTTGGCACCTGCTGAGGCTATTTTATCTGGAATCCTCCATCTGAGTACTTCGTACTTTTGTGCATCTGCATTTGTTTTGGAACTAAGTATATAGAAGTTCTTTGATGACAAATTCCACAGTGCTCTAAAGAGGGACTCTGGCCCTGCTGCAAATGCAAGCTGTCCCCATCTCTGGTCTCTGGCTCTGTCATAGGAAGCAGATTGTTGACTATCTCCCAGCTGCTTCTTGCCACTTGCAATTTGTGCTTTCTGCAGAAATCACTCTCTTCTGAATAAGCCAGTCACCTCGCCGTTGTGAAAAGGTTGTGTGTCTGTTGAATATTTTATTTACCATCTGTCTGGCAGGACAGTACAGAACCTACATAAAGGCCAGTAGTGCCCCAGACCCCCACATACAATCCTTAAAAGGTCGCTAGCTTCTTCTCGTGCCTGGCTGGTGCCATTAATCCCTCACACAGGTCCTGCGCTAGTCTTTTGAGGCTTTGAGAAGGAGGGCTACAGGCTGTAAAGCAACTGAAGGAGATTTCTGTTCTTCAGCCCCAGTATCGGGGTAGCCTCCAGACATTTTTGGGTATGAGGGGGTCTGCGACTCTACTTCTGCTATCTGTGGGAACTCAATAAATGTGACCCCCTTCTTCATCTTTACCAACTAGATTCTCTCTTTTAGAAAGGAGGAATTTAGTGGCTCTTTCCCTTGTTCAGGAACGATATCCAATTAGGGATAGTGCTTCTGTTTTCAGCAGTCCTCTTTGCAGATGCAAATACTTCCAAGAAGTCTCTTACTTTTGAGACTTACTCAGGCAGCAATTACTTTGTTGACTATAGATACTCCTTAACAGATACCCGGGAGGGTTGTGATATATGGAAAGAGGATGGACTTGGAATTAGAAGCCCTCTATCAGGGATCCCTAGGTGGCGCAGCGGTTTGGCGCCTGCCTTCGGCCTAGGGCGCGATCCTGGAGACCCGGGATCGAATCCCACATCGGGCTCCCAGTGCATGGAGCCTGCTCCTCCCTCTGCCTGTGTCTCTGCCTCTCTCTCTCTCTCTCTCTGTGACTATCATAAATAAATAAAAATTATAAAAAAAAAAGAAGCCCTCTATCATGTTTTAATGTTTGACCTTAGATACAATTTCCTCATCTGTAAAATGGGTATAATAATAACTTACCTTGTGGGGTTGCTGTGAAGATCAAGATATTTGTAAACAGTGTTCCATGGGTTGAAAACACTAGTATTCACTACCTGCCCTAGAGATAGAGGTGGTCTAACAAGACACATCACTATTCTGTGTAGTTCTACTTTTTTTTTATTTGTTTATTTGAGAGAGAGAGAGGGTGTGTGAGTGAGGAGAGGGGCAGAGGAAGAGAGAGAATCATAAATCAGACTCCCTGCTGAGCATGGAGCCAGATAGGGGGCTTGATCCTGCCACCCTGAGATCATGGCCTGAGCCGAAATCAAGAGTCAGCCACTCAACTGACTGAGCCACACAGGCACCACTTGATTCTACTTGTATACTGATACTCATCCCTTTAAGTGATAGCGACATAAAAAATACACACTTAGTCCTTGGGCTACAGATGGGTTAGGTTCCTGAATATATGCTTTGTAATATGTATAATTACGGGATGGAAATGAAATGTCATGATTTATTATTTAAATAAGTGTTAAGTACTATTAAAACTCACATTTGTTAAAGGCTTACCGCAGACTGAGTAGCGAGCTTTACAGATATTATTTCATTTAATCTTCACAACAACCCTATGAAGTAGATATTAGGTTTTATAGTTGAGTAAATTGAGATATAGGAACTTAAGTAACTTGGGAAGATTCATAGAATTCATGAACGGCCGTCCCAGAATTCAAATCCAAGTCTGTCTGATTACATATATATGATCACTATGTTCCACTGCTTTCCTAATGAACATATCTTCTACTCAGCATTTTTTTTAAGAAATAGGGAGCCAAGCATGTATAGAATTTTTCACTATATCTTCACAAATAGACAACTTTATAAAAATGTTATTTATGTAAAATGCACGGAACTAAGTAAAGTGCAAAAGTAAGAGGTGGTGGTTGATAGCATTCCTGGTCTCACTAAACAGTGAACACTAAACATGTGGTTATGTACCTTGCAGATTCCTTTTATTTTTTCAATTGGGAATACATATAACTAGCATGAATAGTTCAAGAAGTGTGTGTGTGTGTGTGTGTGTGTGTGTATAGCTCAAGTCACAAAGTGGGGCAGCAATCAATGTGAAACATATTTCAGCAAAACCAAATGAATCATTTTAATTATAAATATAATAATTTGAATTTCAGAAGCATTATATTAAGAGATATTCATTTTAAAATTCAGAAATTACAGATGAACCTGGTAAGAGGTTGGCCACTATCCTTAATTGTGGTTCTTTCCCCCAAGAAAGATGTGTATCGCATCTCAGATTTTATTGTGTATATGACTCATCTGGGTATTTTGTTAAAATGCAGACTCTGAATCTGTAGAAGTAGGATGGGCCTGATAATAAGTACCCAGCTGAAGCTAATGCTACTGGTCCAAGGCCCACACTTTGAATACAAGGTTATAGAATATGTGCATTTTAAATTTCATTTACTGCCAAATTGCATTGCAAATGGCAAGATTTCATTCTTTCCATGGCTGAGTAATATTCCATTATATGTATATGTAGATGTAGATGTATCCAAATCTCCTTTATCCATTCATCAGTTGTTAGACATTTGGGGTCTTTCCATAATTTGGCTATTGTTGGTAATGCCTCTATAAACATCCAGGTGCATATATCCTTTAGAATCACTATGTTTTTATCCTTTGGGTAAATACCTAGCAGTGCAATTGCTGGGTCATAGGGTAGTTTTATTTTTAACTTTTTGGGGAATCTCCGTACTGTTTTCTAGAAAGGCTGCACCAGTTTGCATTCCCACCAGAGTATTAAGAGGGTTCCCCTTTCTCTGCATCCTTGCCAACACCCGTTGTTTCCTGTGTTGTTAATTTTAGCCATTCTGACAGGTGATATTGGAGTTTTGATTTGTATTTTACTGACGATGAGTGACGTTGAGCATCTTTTCATGTGTCTGTTAGCCATCTGTATGTCTTCTTTGGAGAAATGTCTATTCGTGTCTTCTGCCCATTTTTTAACTGGGGTATTTGTTTTTCTGCGTGTTGAGTTTGATAATTCTTTATAGATTTTGGATATTAACCCTTTATCAGATATGTCACTTGTAAATATCTTCTTCCATTCCATAGGGTGCCTTCTAGTTTTGTTGATTATTTCCTTCACTGGGCAGAAGCTTTTTATTTTGTATTTTATTTTTTATTTAAATTCCATTTGCCAACATATAATACATCATTATTAGTTTCAGATGTGCTTTTTGATAATTCATCAGTTGTATATAACACTCAGTGCTCATCACATCACATGCCCTCTTTAATGCCCATTTTATCTTGATGAAGTCCCAATAGTTTATTTTTGCTTTTGTTTCTCTTGCCTCAGGAGACATATCTAGAAAGAAGTCGCTATAGCTAATGTTAGTGCCTGTGTTCTTCTTCTCTAGGATTTTGATGATTGCCTGCCTCACATTTAGGTCTTTCATCTATTTTGAATTAATTTTTATGTGTGGTGTAAGAAAGTGGTCCAGTTTCATTCTTGTATATGTCACTGTCCAGTTTTCCCAACACCATTTGTTGAAAAGACTGTATTTTTTTCCATTGGATATTCTTTCCTGCTTTGTCAAATATTAGTTGACCATATAGTTGTAGGTTTATTTCTGGGTTTTCTATTCTGTTCCATTGATCTATGTGTCTGTTTTTTGTGCTAGTACCATACTGTCTCCATCACTACAGCTTTGTAATATAACTTGAAGTCTGGAATTGTGATGCCTTCAGCTTTGCTTTTTTTTTTCCTTCTTCTTCTTTTCAAGATTGCTTTGTCTATTTGGTCCATACAAACTTTAGGATTGTTTGTTCTAGCTCTGTGATACCAAACTACAGTCCGAAGAGATGGTACCAACTATGATCTCATCAGCAGGATATATGAGTACTTATTTCTCTTACATTCTGATACTTATTAGTTATCACATTAAATTTGTCAATCTGATAGGTGAGATATGGTATCTATATTCATATTTCCTGATTTTAAGAAGGTTAAGCATCCTTTCATGTATTTTTTGGATATTTATACTTTCTCTTTAGTTAATTGCTTGCTCATATTTTTGGCCCATTTTTCCATTTGGATATCTTTGCCTATATTATGGGTTTATATGAATTTTTTATATATTCTGTATACCAATCCTCAGTCTATGAAATGTCTTGCAAATGTTTTCCTCTGGGTCTAATGAACAAATCCCTCCCCCCCCCGGAGAGCTGTCTAGTGATCGAATGGAGGTGGAACCATTCAGAAATTACATAACTATTTGTTGGGGCAGAATTTGGTACCTTCATCAACTGCTAGTGCCTTTCTCTTTTATATTACTATAATGCGTCACGTTGGAGCTTTTCAGACTGTATTACATTTGTTTATTCCTCCACTAAACAGTGGAGCTAAGGGCAGAGGTGTGGGTCTGTGAGTCATCTCTGTGTTACCTGTACCCAACGTTGGGTCTAGCACAGAGCAGGCACTCCAAAGTATTTAGTGGGTGAATAAATGGACAGATGGCTAAATGGGTCTAGTTGCAGGATTCCTGTCAGGATCTGCTCTGCAATTTAACTAAGGTTTTCTTCGGGTTCTTCAACAAGGTGAAGGAAGAAGAATCAAACATCCATTTCTAGGACCCTTTGCTCCTAGTTAGAGGAAAATTGCCTCTGGTGGCTGGTCTTCTCTCCTTTCATTGACCTTTCAGTTATTTTGTTGCTCAGAGACTGTAATAGTACTTATAGAGCTAATACTTATATAGTGCATTCAGTGTGCTTTATATACATGAATTCATCTAGTTTTCACAATAACCATTTTCTCAGATGAAGAAACAGAGGCACAGACTCGTTAAGTAGCTTGCCCAAGATCATACAGCTAATAAATGGCAGACTGTGAACCAGCTGTTTGGCTCCCTACTCTGTGCTCCAGAGACCAACCCTAGACCTGACACAGTTGTAGGTTTTAAACAAACATTCTTCTCTTGGTTCACCTTTTCTCCTCTAGAAGTCTGCCTTTTTCAGCAGTGATATCTCAGGCCTGTGGCTTGGTGGAATTGAATCTTGTATGCACTGTTCCTCCACAGCTTTTGTCTCTGAACTTTGCATCTATCCCTGCTGGATGCCTCAACAATCCCTTTTCCCCAGGGGGACCTGGCAACCCCACCTGCCATCCGGCCAGACAAAGGATTCAGGCATTCTACCTTTAGGGACCATTTTCTCCTTGTAGCCCCCAAATTCTAATTGGCACCTCTGGCCCCAAGACTTTGCTTGGTGCTGCCATCTGGTGGGTATAGATGACCACTGACATCTCTCTCTAATGAGAGGACTCCTTGCCATTGGCCAAGATTGGTCCACACTGTTCCTTTTAATCTCCAGGTCAGGATACCCCGCTTAGAATATAATCAACTGGTAAGGATTAATGATTGGCTTTTCCCACCCTGGCATTAAAGCTTTTCTGAATGAAGGCTTAGTAATTGGTGGGATGATAGTGTGGCGGTACTTGTAGGTAAGAAGTCCTGCTTGGCTCCCCCTCAAATCCTGTGAAGAAGGCAGCTGCCTACACAAAATAAAAGACATTTGAAATCCAAAGGCTGTAGCGGGGAGACCCTATCAAGGCTCTCAAGTCTTTTTAATAGATTCTTCAACATATTCACTTTTCTCTTACAGCATGAGTAGAAGGAGACCCCAGGTCCAAATGCTAGGCATAGGTTTAAAGAAATGGGTTATACTTGAGTTCTGCTAGGTCTGCTCACATCCATTATCTGAGGAAGTTCACAGTGACCTCCTAAGGCAGGATTTATTTAAAATAAAAGCTAGGAAACACTTCAAAGTCAGATAAATGACCTAACTTGAGAATCAGAAACATCCTTCCCATTCATGGGTGATTTTTAGCAGCTTTCCAGGTTCAGAAAAGAGGCCCATATTGAGACTATGAGACTCCAATTATATCCACATGTCTGGAGTAAACTAAGCAGGGCCCAGAGCAACTGATCATTCAGACAAAACCTCAAGGACTTAATAATTATTTGTCGGATGTAATGTAATTGAACTGAGGGCTAAAAATATGATCTGTGTATTGCTTATAGGAGGGCTTCCATAGGGGGCCTTTTTTCTGGTCTTGTGACTCTAAAACCTTTGTGGGTAAAGTCCTTAAGCTTCCTTCCAATTCACTTGTTTATAACCAAGGAGTTGACAGTGTTAAGTGGAAATTTGAGGGTATGGGGTGGCAACAGCCTCTGAAACCAGCTTTCCATTTTTTTTTTCCAGCTTTCCATTTTGAATAGCCTATCGACCAATGCAGATCACTGCACTACTGATGGTGAAGACAGACATTAGGAATAGAAAGCCAATGTGCTGGAACCCAGACAAGATGAGCACCTTGCTGCATATGGCTTTAATTCCTGTTAGCTTCCATCGGGGGAGAGCACTGATACTGGTTGGTGGAGAAACCAAGTACACTTGACCCTGGAACAATGCAGGGGTGGAGGATAGGGGGCCCTGACCCCCTGAACAGTTGAAATCCAAGTATAACTTTTGACTCCCCCAAAACTGAAATACTAATAGTCCACTGCCCACCAGAAGCTTTACCAATAATGTAAACAGCCGATTAACACATATTTTGTATTATTTGTATTCTATACTATATTCTTGCAATAAAATCAGCTAAAGAAAGGAAAATATTATTAAGGAAATCATAAGGAAAGTACATTTGTGGTATTGTACTTTGCTTATTTTTAAAGATCTGCATAGAAGTGGACCCACACAATTTAAGCCCATGCTGCTCAAGGGTCAACTGTATTGTTAAACAGGAGGTTGGCGTTTGTGGAGTTGAGTTCTGGCCTGGAAGGGGAAGGACCATATCCTGGGAAGGAAACTCACCTGATCCTGAACACCCACTGTGTCTTGCACTAATTAAGGCCCTTTCTGGTGCATTCTCTCATTTAATTTTTTTTAAAGATTATTTATTTGAGAGAGAGAGACAGAGACAGAGAGAGACAGAGATAGAGAGAGCATGAGCAGGGAGGAGAGGGAGGAGCAGGGAGCTGCTCAGCAGGGAGCCTGACACAGGGCTCATCCCAGGACTCTGGGATCATAACCTGAGCTGAAGGCAGATACTTAACTGACTGAGCCACCCAGGTGCTCTTCATTTAATCTTTCTAACCACTCCCTCAGCAAGTATTGTTTACCTATGACATTTGGGGTTATTGAGCCCTAGCTATGTTTTAGAATTTGTCCAAGCTCACATAACTAAGAAGTGATGGATCTGAGATTAGAGTCCAGGAATCTGGCTGCCTCTCCAGTGAATATTCTTTGAACTGGTCAACTTGTCCGTCCCAGTGACCTTTCAGAGAGGAAAACCTGTCCTGCATTCTCTTGTTGTGTTCATCCCCACCACAGTTACAAATTATCTGAGAGGATCGACTGAACAAAAATTTCAGGTTACACAATCCACTTTGCTTTTTTGCCTTAAATCTTATTTTTAAAGTTGGGGCTCCCCCTCATTTAAGAATGTGAAAAATGAGAGTTGCCTCCTCTCTATCTAGCCCTGTGGTGGTTTAGGAAGATCCTGGGAAGAGATGAACTTTCACAGTTCCTCCTGGGACAGGGTGCATGGCAAAAGGAGGAATTAGACCTTTGCCATTAAGTGTACTCAAGGCTGGGACAGCCCGAGTGGCTCAGTGGTTTAGCGCCGCCTTCAGCCCAGGGCCTGATCCTGGAGACTCGGGATTGAGTTCCATGTCGGGCTCCCTGCATGGGGCCTGCTTTGCCCTCTGCCTGTGCCTATGTCTCTCATGATAAATAAAATCTTAAAAAAAAAAAATAAAAAGTGTACTCAAGGCTGTTGCTTGTAAGTTCATCTAACCAGACACAAGTCCAGACTCTTTATTTGTGAGGTGATTATATATCTAGAGAAGGGAGAGGTGGGTTTTATTTCCTTCTGGTTGTAGATTTCTTTACCTGTTTTTTCTTTTCTTTCTTTCTTTCTTTTTTTTTTTTAGAAAAAGATTTAAGTGTGTGTGTCATCTTCTCTCATACATATGGACACATACATACTCTCCTCCTCTCTTCTCTTCCAAACTCCTTTCCAGCTATGGTAAAGAGAAATCTTCCAGTTGGTGTCATAACATGTTTTTGAGGTTTTGTAAGCAAAGCCCTGGTGGATCAGCTGATGGCTGATGGCCATAAAGTGTCCCTTCTTAGGTTTTGTGCCCTCCCCTTTTTGAAGAGAGGTTCTTTAAATCGAGAGACAATCCCTTGAGAGACCGACCCTGAGTAGTACTACTACCATGGCAGGTTGGGGTGCTGGTGTACAAGGTGGCCACGCAGCAGGCTGCCTCCCTGACTCTCTTCAGGCCAAGCACATGCCCCTACAGATGGAGAAGAGAATAGGAATCTGTGTTTTAGAAAGTCTTTGTTTAGACCATTTCTATTCAGATGCTGAGAAGAAGTGACTTCAGCAGAAGGGGACGATATGAATCAGTATATTTGCTCTCCTAACAAATAAAGTAGTGTCAGCCGTTAGAGCCCGGCCGTGTCCCTTGGCTGTTAGTCACAGCTCGGTCCTCTCTAACATCAGGTGCAAGCAGCAGGCCCAGCGACTTTACAGTTCACGGCATAATTCCACGCTGGCCTCTGTAGACTTCCCCTCGCCCCCCCCCGCCCCCCGGGGGGGGGGTATTTTGTGCAGGATTTCCCTATGCCCTGAGATG
The DNA here is from genome assembly GCF_011100685.1 of Canis lupus familiaris. NCBI lineage: Eukaryota > Metazoa > Chordata > Mammalia > Carnivora > Canidae > Canis > Canis lupus. The sequence goes on along the minus strand of NC_049242.1, from coordinate 35,310,846 downwards.
AGCCTGGTCCCCCACGGATGAGGACTGGGTTACAGGCCACGCTTCTGTCCTGGGAGCTGTGCGGATTTAAAAAAAAAACAAAAAACGAATCTAGACAGGGACACAACTCTTCCGGGGGTTTGGTGGAGACGGTGGTGCAGAATCTTGCAGGAGGTGCCTGGGTGGGTTAGCTCCGTTGGCAGATGCCAAGTCTGGGGACATCCAGGAGGCAGGCGGACGGAGGGCGCGGGACAGGGGGAGGTGGAAGTGAGGCTGGGGAGGAACTGGGCCCCCCCACCCGGCCCGGCCGAGGCCAAGGCTACTCCGAGGATCCGGCCCAAGCCTCCCCGGCCTGCGGGCTTCCCGGCCACCAGGGAAAAAGGGAAGAGGGGCCGGCGCGCGGGGGGGTCGGGGGGGGCGAGGGCGACAAGCCCCGCCGCGGGGCGCTGAGCCGCGTGACCCCGCGAGGCCCCGTGGTGGCCGCGGGGGGGGGGCACCTGCGGGCCTCCGGGGACCCGGGGTCTGCGGGTGCGAGGCTCCGGCGCGCCCCAGGAGGGCGGGAGCCGGGGGCGGCCAGCAGGTGGGGCCCGGGGGCCGGACTCCGCCCCGCGCGCCCTCCGCGTTGGTCGGCGGCCGCCCAGCCCCGGCCCCTCTCCCGAGCCCGAGCGCGATTGGTGGCGGCGCTTGTCGCTCGGAGGGGCCGGGCCGCTCGCTCCGCCGCTCGCTCCGCCGCCCTCGCCGCCGCCGCCGCCGCCGCCGCCGCCGTCCTTCCAGCAGCGCGGGCCGGACGGACGCACGGACGGACGGACGGACGGCCGGGGCCCCGCGCCTGGCGATGGGCAGCGGCGCGCCCGCGGACCCGGGCTGTGGCAAAGTTTCCCGGCGCGCCTGTCGGGGCGCGCGGCTGCCGGCCACCCGTGACCGCTTCCAGAAGGGGCTCGGAGGGTTTTAATTTGGGAGGAAAAAAAAAATCCACCCCGTTTCCTTTGTGAAGCTCCCTGTCTCCGGGTGGCCAGCGGCGGGAGCTCCAAACTTGGGCACGGCGGCTCCGCGGGCAGCAGCCGGCTGCGGAGGACCTCGGCCCGGGGCCCGGGCGAACCGGGGGGCGTGCGCGCGGGGCGGCGCGGGCGCGCGGCGAGGAGGGTGCCCCGGGAGCTCTATATGGAGGAGGGGGCCCAGGATGGTGTGCACCAGGAAGACCAAAACTTTGGTGTCCACTTGCGTGATCCTGAGCGGCATGACCAACATCATCTGTCTGCTGTACGTGGGCTGGGTCACCAACTACATCGCCAGCGTGTATGTGCGGGGGCAGGAGCCGGCGCCCGACAAGAAGCTGGACGAAGACAAAGGGGACACCCTGAAGATCATCGAACGGCTGGACCACCTGGAGAACGTCATCAAGCAGCACATCCAAGGTACGGGCGCCCCGGGAAACTTGGGCCGCCCGCGAGGCCCGGGAGCGCTGGGGCGGGTGCGCCCCGAGCCGGCGGCCGCCGGGGGTGGGGGTGGGGGTGGGGGTGGGCGGGGGGTGCGTGTGCGCCCTCGCGCGCGTGGAGACCCCCCTGCCCGCGGCGCCGCGCGCTTCTCCGGGGCACACGTGTGTGCGGCTCGCTGGCGGTGTGGGGGCGCGCTGCGCACGTGTCCACATGTGCCTGAGACTCCGGGCTGCTCGCCGGCTCTCGGGATCACGCAGAGGTCCGGGCTCAGAGTGTGCGTGCGTGAGTGAGTGTGTGTGTGTACAAGGCAGAGCGGGCGCGGGCCGCCCGGCTCATTCGGCCCCGGCAGGGGCCCAGGGCGAGATGCTCGCGCGCGGCCCCGGGCTTTGGCATTTAGGACCTGCGGGACAAGCCGGGCCCGGGAAGCTTGCGTAGACCCAGCCCCGGCCCCTAATGTGCGCCTTCGGTAGGCGGTTGGCAATGCCGGGGTGGGGGTGTCTGTGGCTGGGGGTGCTGCTGGCACCTCCGGCGCGCCCCCACCCCCCCCGCCGCCCGCGGGTCCAAGACCCTCTCCAGGAGCAGGTGTCGACGCGCGGAAGACGCACAGGAGCCTGGCGCTCGGTCCACTGCGGCGGCGCATCCGCCCAGGACCCAGAGGACCCCCCGCCCGGGCCGTGCCTCCCCCGCGGGGCCCGGGAAGGCCCTTCCCTCTGGTAGCTCCGCTCCCAGGCCCGGGAGCCGTTGGGGCGGAGCACACGGACTCGCGCGAGCGGGGCTGGAAAGGCTGCGCCGGGCGGTTGCGCCCCGTCCAGGCCAGGGCCGGGGGCCGGGGGGAGGACGGGGGACGGGGTACGGGAGCTCTCCCCCGGCCACCCCGTCGGGTGCGCGGTCAGCGCAGGGGGTGGAGAGCTGGGGCTCCGCGGGGCACCGCGCCGGTGTGCGCGCCGCCCGCGTCTCGCCCGCTGCCACTTGTCTCTGTTCACCGCCCCGCTCCCCCTGCTCTCGCAGGGTGTGAGCAAAGGCAGGGAGCCGTGCTCACCAGCCAGGCTCTGGGGCCACTGCCCGGCAGGCAGCCCTCGGCACACACCTCGTTGAATGGAAGGCTTTCTCCTCCGGGAGCACTCCCTTGTTTACACCTGGGTGTCTGGGTCTGGCTGCTGCCCCAGGTGCCCCAGATTTCCATTCTCAAATGAATATGTTTTGCTCTGGAGCCTTGCTCAGGCTCCTCTTTGCTTTGGAAGGAAAGTTGTCCCAGAAACTGCAAATGTCACAAAATGCCGGGGTAGGGATAGCTGCTCTGTCGACAGTTGGTAGGTTTCCACACATGTTCCCAGGGAAGGGTCAGGAGAGGGCAGGAGAGGTGTTCGCATCCCTTGTGCTTTCCAACTGATGACTTCAAACCAAGCCGGGGGCTTGGGGCCACTTCCTAGCAAAGGAGACCCTTGACAGCTTCTCCTTCATACCTGCCTCTGCCTCTCAAATTGGCACTGGGCTTGGCAGACCGATTTATCTATCTGATGGCTCCTGTTGCTGTTGTTTCTTACTTTTTTCCATCCCATGGGTCTGGACTGACAATTAATCAGCAGTACAAGTACAGTGTTTGCCCCAGGGTGATTCAGAACGTTTCCAGGGAGATGTAAGACCATACCTTACTTTGGCGTTTCCAGTTTACCCACCGATTTTGAGAGATTTTCATTCACAGATTCTGTGTGTGTGCGTGTGTGTGTGTGTGTGTGTATTCCTGGAAAATGGTTCTCTTGCGCTTTCCAGTCTGCTCAGGGAGGAGGCCAGCGAGGTACTACTTTGGGAAGCAGTGAGGACACATTGTTAACCCATGAGCTCATCACAGAGTAGCCCCTATCATGTTGAATGTGGACCATGTCACATGATTTATAAGGCTCTACATGAAAATGAGTACAGTGCTGAAGCTGAAAGGAACCTTTGTGATTCTGTTCCCAGGAAACCTTATAACTATGCATTGTTCTGGACTTTAAAATATTTACCTGAAAAAATTGGGAGAAATAGGAAGCAAAGACAGAACAGGATTCTTAAGCCATGGTCGGCCCAGTTCTCTTATTATATGTGCACTGACTGTATTAGGACTCCTGTGGATATTTAGAAATGACCAGAGTCTACCAGAGTCTGAGGACAGAAAGGCAGAAGCCACAACCTGTAGAGATGTGGGGAAGGGTCAGTGACTTGGGGGGAGACTAGAGAGGAGGCAGGTAGAAGGCAGAGATTACTTGCTTGGCTGTGCCGTGATGGTATAGTGATGACTAGTGGCAGCTCCCCCACTGGTGCTGGAGCCATCCAGAGCTAGGATGTGGGGAATTAAGTAAACTTAGGGATTTACTTGATTTGAGTAAGACGTCTGTTAAGTTTGAGACTGGCCAAGTGCAGCTCTCTGGAGGCAGAGGGTGGGAAAGGACAGTTGGACTCTTGTACTTGGTGATGTGGACCGTTCACGTGTATTCCACTGTCACGTTTCCTCTAGTCAGTACAGCTTTATGAGCAATCCAGTTTAGTCTGCTGAGCTGGGGAAGTGGAGAATAAAGGATAATGTTAACAGCTGAAAATTATATAGCACCCATTAATGTGCCAGGTAGTATTCTAGGTGCTTTATGTATATCGACTAATTTAATCATCACAACCCTATGAGATAGGTGATATTAACTCCATGTTACAGATGGAGGGAGTCTATGATTTGTCTAGGGTCACATCACTGGTATACGGTAGTTTAAGGATTTAAACCCAGCTTATGTGGCTTCTTTAGAGTCTGTGTTCTTAACTGCATACCATACTGTCTCCTTAGAGGGCCAGCAGATCAGAGGGGGAGCAGTGCTCCCCTGGAGTTACTTGATGTTGGTAGTGGGTGTCAGAATGAGAGGCTTCAGAGGATGGCCGAGGAATGATGAAGTCACAGCCTTCCCACTTTGAGACTCTTCCATAGATAAACTTGGGAAGCTCTGGGTTTTATTTATCTCATGCTGAGAGGCAGAGGTTACGTTCACTAAAAAAGCGTTCATGGAACACCCAGGACAGTTCCTGGCACATTCTACAGAGCGTAGGTGTTGGATAGATGAATGGATGGATGAAAAAGTACACAGTGTGGATGCCCAGTGCACCGGTTAGTCATTAATGAAAGCGTTTCCATTCTCAAATGAATATGTTTTGCTTTGGAGCCTTGCTCAGGCTCCTCTTTGCTTTGGAAGGAAAGTTGTCCCAGAAACTGCAAATGTCACAAAATGTTCAGTAGAATGTTCCATAGGACTTGCAATTAGAAGAGGCTTTGGAGCATCACCCTAGAGGTCTGTTCTAGTCATGACTGAAAAGTTTATTTTCCTCTTGGGGGTTGCAGTGATATTTCATTTTAATTTGTTTTCTGATTGAATGATTTAATTAGATGGTGGTTGACAATCTCTTGGGAATGTAAATTGCAGTTTTGAGAATTTTTTTAAACCAAATCTATGGTAAACGAGAGGGTGGATAGCTCCAGATTTCAAAAATAGCATCCTGTTGGGTTGGAGACGCAAAATATGTGTTAATACAGGTCCGCTCTTTGGAGGAGATAGATGGAATTGCTGGTGAGGGAGTGAGGGGGATGAAGCAGAGGGTGTGCTGGAGCTGTGTGTCGGGGAGCTTGGGAAATGGCAGTGGTGGATCAACTCTTATTTTGGAAGTCCAGCAGGAACCCAAACAGCTTTCTCCTTTTCTTGGTTAGTACCTTTTCGAATCTGTAAAGAACATGTCAATATTAAGGAAAACATTGAAAAATGTATAAAACTGTTGGGGATTTACTCCAAAGATACAGATGCAATGAAACGCCGGGACACCTGCACCCCGATGTTTCTAGCAGCAATGTCCACAATAGCCAAACTGTGGAAGGAGCCTCGGTGTCCATCGAAAGATGAATGGATAAAGAAGATGTGGTTTATGTATACAATGGAATATTCCTCAGCCATTAGAAACAACAAATACCCACCATTTGCTTGGATGTGGATGGAACTGGAGGGTATTATGCTGAGTGAAGTAAGTCAATCGGAGAAGGACAAACATATGTTCTCATTCATTTGGGGAATATAAATAATAGTGAAAGGGAATAGAAGGGAAGGGAGAAGAAATGTGTGGGAAATATCAGAAAGGGAGACAGAACATAAACACTCCTAACTCTGGGAAACGAACTAGGGGTGGTGGAAGAGGAGGAGGGCGGGGGGTGGGGGTGAATGGGTGACGGGCACTGAAGGGGGCACTTGATGGGATGAGCACTGGGTGTAATTCTGTATGTTGGCAAATTGAACACCAATAAAAAATAAATTATAAAAAAAATAAAAAATAAAAAATAAAAATAAAACATTAAAAAAATAAAACTAAAAAAAATGTATAAAACTGCCTCTCAGTCATTCTACTCTAACCCAACTATTTTGCATTTTGAGCATTCCCTTCTAACTTTGCCCATCTGCCTTCCTATTTAAAAACAAAGGTGTAGTCACGGTTTGGACGTAGTTTTATGTTGTGCTTTTTATTTGGCTTACTTCTTGTTAGAAGCATTTTTTCATGTTTGCTACATAGTTTTTTTGATCCAGTCTTTATTTATTGGAGACCTAATATGTACCAGGTAGCACACTGGGGAGCACATACATTGAATCCAATGGTGAATCAAGGCAGTCTTGGACCTTGTCATAGTAGATTTGTTTTTAAAGGGACAGTAAAATCCCTCTTATTCAACACAGTTGGGGCTTAAGTTAGTTAACAGAAAAACTCGGCAAAGAGGAGGATAAAACAAAACATTGCACACATGCATTACATATTTTATTTTTATATTATTTTTGAATGTGTTGTACATTCATTTGCCAGCCTTTTGATGTTAGGGCCAAGTCTTTGTCTTTGGGCTAGGTGGGCCAATTGCCTTTCTGATCATAAACCACTCCCATAATGTGCTGCTTACAGAGACTGATTTCGAATTCTGTTTTCCTTAAAATTCCCTGAGAACTTAAAGATGCTTATGAAGCAATCTCCGTGTAGTAACCTAAATTTTTATGACTTTTGCCTTGTCCTTTGAGGTGATTTTGCTCACATGCAATCTGACTGCTGTGTAAGTGACAAGCTTTATAAAGTCTTTCCAAAGCAGTGAAATTAATTTTCTTAGAAACAACAACTCTCATCTTCTTAGCAGTCATATTCCATTGGTTTATAGAATATGTAATTAAATTATGCTGTTACGATGACAAGTACCAAGAGTATAAACATATTTGGGAGCAAACCCAGAGGACTGTTGATAAGCATACAGCTCAGTTGTTAGCTGGAGACGGGAGTGGAGTTGAGGTGAGAGAGAAAAGCTGGTACAAAGGGACTAAAGCTTCCTGAGGCTTATTATCCAGGGAGACTGAAGGGGGGCTTCATCTGGAGAGGTGACTAGGGGAGGGTTTTTAAAGAGAACTTGTACTGTATTTTTAATGATTGCATAATATTCCACCATCAATATACCATTATTGATTTAACCACTTCCCCATTATTGAACATTGACCTTTCTACTATAATTAACACAGAAATAAACATCTTCACCTCACTCTTCTTCTTCTTCTTCTTTTTTTAAAAGATCGTATTTATTTATTCATGAGAGATACAGAGAGAGAGGCAGAGACACAGACAGAGGGAGAAGCAGGCTCCCTGTGGGAGACCCGATGTGGAACTCGACCCTGGGACCCCAGGATTACACCCTGAGCCAAAGGCAGATGTTCAACCGCCGAGCCACCTAGGCGTCCCTCACTCTTCTTTTGAACTATTTTTAAGGATCTATTTCTAGAAGTGGAATTACTACTGACTCAAAGAGTATGAACATTTTAATGAAAGAATGTTTTCAAAATCTTTCTACATGGCCACCAGCAATATATTATGTTACCGGTTTCATAGAGCCTGGTGGATCCTGTTATCATTAAACTTATTCCAGGTAAATATAATCACTGTCAAATGTTCTTTTGATTTGTACTCCTTGGATTACTGTAGAACTTAATATCCTTCCCCTACCCCTGTTTGTTTTTGCCTTGTATTGTGTCTTCTGCCAATTTTTCTCTTGGGATATCAGTGTTTCTGATTTACGTAGATCACTAAATAAATAAATAAATAAATAAATAAATAATATAGCACATATTCTATGTTACATACATAATTTTTTCTTTACATAGATGATATAGGGCAGTGATTTTCGCATTGTGTTCCCAGGAGCTCCAAGCTTCTAGAAGGTTGGATCCAGGATCTGAGAAATAAAAGGGTCAAGTGAAGTCTCCTGGGACCCCTCCAAAACCCACCCACCCCTCTCCTTGCAATCAGTGTATCTTCTTCATCTGTCTTATATTTGGTGTTCTGTAAAATATTTTTAAAAAGGCTATGCTTCTTTTCTAAAAAAATGTTGAAAATTGCTCTTTTGGGAGAAAAAGAAAGATCAGACTGTTACATTTTTGTGAGGGATGATGGTAGCATAAAGAATTCAAGAGAGTAAACAAATCTAAAAGGAAATTGAATTCCTGGGTAGTGTTCTTATAATATCTATTTACCCTTCTGAATACCATGATTAATAATGTATTACATTATATGACTAATTTCCAAATCCATTATCTTACTTCACTGAGTGAAGATCATCCCAACAATGGGAAAAATGGATTATTAGGTGCTTTTTGTTTCCTAAAAGTTTGTTAGGCATATTATTTGCATATTAATGTACATTAGGTCCGTGAAAACATGTTGCTCACTATTATTACAAACCATATGTGGTCCCTAAAAGTCAGAAAATCCTACGCCTGGATGTTGGGAGGTTTTTTTTTTTTTCCCCCCTTTCTTTTTGTTTCCTATAGCTTTTGGATGTCACCTCGAATTGGTTGGTGTCCTTCTCATCTTATCCCTGACTTGGCAGGGTTGTAAAGAAGAGGATATGATGTTTGCTGAATACTTGGAGTTTATTTGAGGAAAGGGTGTCATTTAAATGGTAAAGCTATTTGTCCTTCGGAATGAACTGTGGCATGTGAAATTATATTCGTAACAGTGATTGATATTTTGAGAGAGTGCAAAAGCAGGATTAGAAGTTGAGCCCAATTACCTTTATTAATAGCCCCAGACCACATCTTTGTGGAGTAGGAAAACCTTGCCAAAGAATACAACTTCTTCCCATGGCCAAAGAATTTTCATTTTTATCCAGAAGTGTGTAGGCTGTAAAATAAATGAATTTCACATTCTTTCCCACTCACTTGACATAAATTGTTATTTGCCCTTGATAAGTAGGTTGATGTAGAATCTCAAGGAGAATTCGGAATGAAATGGAGAGCCACAGTCTGGTTTGTGAGGGCCTCACAGGTCAGCTTCAGTCACTTGAGTTAGGTTGGTCTGTGTTTTTCCAAAGGTATCTATGGGATTCAGAGCCACATACAAGGTTACTGGACCATCTTCATTATCAGCCTAGAGAATTTCACTTCACTTCAAGACTTCACTTGACCCTTTTATTTCTCAGGTCCTGGATCCAACCTTCTAGAAGCTTGGAGCTCCTGGGAACACAATGCGAAAATCACTGCCCTATATCATCTATGTAAAGAAAAAATTATGTATATAACATAGAATATGCGCTATATATATATATATATATATATATATATATATATTTATTTGTTTAGTGATCTACGTAAATCAGAAACACTGATATCCCAAGAGAAAAATTGGCAGAAGACACAATACAAGGCAAAAACAAACAGGGGTAGGGGAAGGATATTAAGTTCTACAGTAATCCAAGGAGTACAAATTAAAAGAACATTTGACAGTGATTATATTTACCTGGAATAAGTTTAATGATAGCAAGATCCACTTGGCCAGCTGAGTGGGTTATTGCCTTGATTTGGGGCCTCGAGGGTCTCTTTGGGACTGGTGTCCTTTTTCACTGCTTAGGTTCTATCCAAGACGCTAGGACAGATGACTGCCCTGGGAAGAAGCATATAGGAAGGCAGTCTAGCTGGAGGTGATATCACCCAGAAGGTCCTTTGGGGGAAGCACCAGGCTGAGTGAGTGACGAATGTAGCCAGAAGGTAGGGAGATGGGATTTGGGGAGAAAGAGGATTATGCATGAAGATGGAGGGACAGAAGTCCATAAATGTGAGATGGGCATCTGCAGTAGAGGGCCAGGGACGGAGTGGGGTAGGTCTGCTGGTGGGTGATCCAGACAAAATGAATGCTGGCCTGCACTTTTTAGGCTGGCCTTGAGTGTCTCCCTAGGACTGGAGGTTCTTGAATTGGCTAGAGATTTGATTATTCTGTGGTGCCTACAATTGTCAGCTTCTCAAATCCCACTCTGCCTTTGGTGTCAGGGTCAGCTCCATTCCACACTGCAGTATGTGAGTAGAGAAGTGCTTGATGGTTTCCCTTTCCTCACACACATGCCTTCACATGCAGGGCACACGCCCTGGGGCAGGGCCCGGAAGAAGCATGTCCCAACATGGTGCATTCATTCTCACTTTAGCCCTTTTTCTCCCCCTCAAGAAAGTGTATTAGCATGCACGAGTATGGGATAACTTTGAAATCCCTTCAACTTATTAGTTAAACCTAATCATTCATATGTTTTGCTACTTAAATTATTGTTAATAACAAATTACTGCACAACTGTTCCAATGTAAAATTTGTTGTGGTGGTGATTGAAAACAACTGCTGTTCTGGACTCTTATGTGTGGGTCTGTGTACTTTTTAAGGACCCAACTGAGTGCAGCCAACTGGAACTTTGAGCAAGAGCATTCCTGATTATGTGAACACAAATGCTTTGGTAGTTTTTCTGACTACATGGTAATGGATTAAAATATATTTCTAGGACATCCCAGTGGGTATGGGGTTCTGATGTAGCTCTTTCACTGCCCAACATTCAGTGTCAGTTTTGTGAAGGTTTGCTCTTGGGAGATGAAACTGCCTGTAATGAAGCTTTCTAAAAGCCCTAAGTGTCCAGCCCCAGTGAGATGGTGATGGGCTTCCTGTGTAATGCCACCACTGAAATGGTACTAGAGCCAGCAGGCATAGTTCTCTGGGCTATGTTTTGTTACTATCTCCCATCAAGAGGCCACAAAAGCACTGTGTTTGGGAATATCCAGAGAAGTGGCATCTGTACCCTTCTCCTTGGGGCAGATGGGAACAAGGAGAAATGATGCCTGAAGGAGAGGCTTAGGGCCAACTCTTTGGAATGAATGGGTTCATTCCACCAGTGTCCAGAGTTTAAGACAGAGGTGGAGCACCTTGTTTGAGGTTCTTGGGTATTGCATTTTAAGCAGTGGGGACTTGTATGCCTTGCCCATCCATCTCTGTCCCCTGGGACAGGCCATTAAAGGCCATTGAGATCCTAGAGGAATGGGAACGTAGTTCAGGGACCTGGATAGGACAGGATTTGAAACCTGGGCTAATAGATGTCATGCTAATGGCATCTGGGACTTAGAAGAATAGCACCAAAATTGCTTGAGCCAATGAATATAAGTGTAAGAAAGCTAAGAAGGGATTTGAAGTTCCCGAAGTGACAAATGAAAATCCCAGCCAAATCCTTGGTTTATTTTAAGAGCAACAGGCATATAAAGTATTGAAGATTGATTGTATCAAGAGGCACAGAGGAAGAGAATTCCTGTGTGTCAGAGACTGGGCTAGATGCTGTCCATATGCGGTTGCTTTTTATCTTCACAACGTGGAGGAAGAGTTTTAGAGATGAGAACACTGGGGCATAGAGACTTGAAGAGTTTGCTCAAGGTCACACAGCTGATAGCGGTGGAGATGAGGAGGGAAACTTTTTCTAACACATTTTTCTCTACAGAAGAAAAAAAAAGTGAATATCAGAGAGAGGACCGGGAAATCATTTTATCAAAGACCACGTTCAGGTGTAAGCTCAGATGCCTCATCAGGTCAAGTGGGAGGCTCGTGGGTGAGGGCGGGGAGCCAGGCAGGTGGCTTGGAGTGTCCTTGTGTAGGTGAGGAACCTCGAGGTTGGGTGCCAGAGGCAGAGGGCCTTGCCCTGGAAGGGTGAGTGTGGTACTGCTACAGAGGCCTTGGAGAGCCCTTTCTCATGGATCATTGTGGATCTCCTGGGATCATTGTAAGCCCCCAGGGACTTGTCCTATGGGAGAAGCAGAGTGTGCCACTGTAAGCTAGAGCTCATTCCAGTTCCACATGGGACTTGGGAGCACTTACCGTGTGTCAGGTGCTGTGCTGTGTGCGTTCTTGTTCACTGGCATAGTCATGTGTCTTCCAGGGTGATCAACTTGTCCCGTTTGCCCAGGACTTTCCCTGTTTTAAAACTGTAATGCCCAGGTCCAAGGAGGCCCCTCAAGCCTGGGCAAACCTGGATGGTTGGTCACCCTTATCTTCTCACACTGGTAAGTTCTGTTTAATGGCAACTCCTAGCATCAGGGCAAATAGCCCTTTTGATGGCACCATATCTGGGTCTTCTGCTTTCTACTCTTGAACGTTGACTTTGTCCAAGAGTGTAAAGAGGACAGTGAGGGTCCCAGCAGTCCCTGCCCCATTCTCCCTGCCCTCACAGGCTGCCTCCTCTCTCCTTTGTCATTCCTCCCGCCCTGGCACTCTGTTTTTTTAGCTGTCTGAGCCTCTCAGGATTTGAAAAGGAAAAAACAATTGCTGTAAAGGAAAGCTCTAATAAAGTGGTTTGGGCACAAAACATCAGCAGCTCTTTATTTGCCCCAAACAGTAGGAGTCTGTATTAATAACCTTGTGAGTTATATGCTGGGAAGTTAAAAGTAAGCAAAAATCTTACTTGAGATCCGCAAATGTGACTTTATTCCTTTATTGAACTAATCTCTCTTCCTGTTTATGCTGGTGACATTTTCTATTATCCATGTGGAAGATCCTTCTTGATATTCTGCTACAGATTTATTTGGCTCTGCCTTGGTTAGGGTCCCAGAGCGAGGGGCTTTCTGGTTTCTTCTTTTTGTAGTTATGATGCTTGGTGTTTATGTGGTTCCCGCCTCAAAGGATCTTGACAAACGGGACAGGCTTTGTCTAATTAATTATCATAATATTTCCCTGATGGGACAGAAGGAGCTATGGAGGAATGGGAGGGGTGTAGGAGAGACTTTAGACCTGCCTCTCAGTTGTTTAAGGGCTTGGAAAAGCGAGTCTTTTAACATTTTGGTTTCTTCCACATCTAAATCTCAGCTTAATAATAAACCGATCCTCTGATTTGCTTTATTTTCCAAAAGACTGCTTGGAGGAGAGTTTACTACATCGGGATTATGACGTGGACCCTCCAAGTCTATAATTGGGCCAGGCTTTTAAAAATTATTTTACTGGAATCTAGAGATTCATGTTAGAAGGGAAATCCAGTGGAAAGTGGATAAAAGAGACTGTTACCAATGATTCAAAAATTGGAAAAAGGAACCGGTGAGGAAGGGTTGTAGAAACAGGCCTGCACTTGTTGGGAGAAGAGATGGGAAGAGGAAGAGAATTAATGTTTGCTGAGCGTCTATTAGGTGCTAAATGCTTTGCACGTGTTACCTCGTTTTAACCTTGCAAGCAAGCCACCTCGTGGGATGTTGTCCCTCCCTCTCCCCCCACCCATTCTACAGAAGAGGAAATCAAGGCTCAGCAACTCTAGTTAACTGTCCAAGGTCACACAGTTACTACGAGATAAAACCCTATTTACTCTACAAAGCCCCCTTAGTAAGGGGCCAGAGATCCTCTTGCTTTTCTGATCTTGATGGAGAGAAAACAGGCTTATCTCTTACTTTCAGCAGAAAGGTTGCAGATGAGACTGAAGAAGGAGTCATGAGAAGCGAGGCCAGGAGATGGGTTACCAAGTGACTGTTTTGCAGGTGTCCTTCCCTGGAGACACAGGAGGATGCCTGTGCCAGCAGCTGCCCGGAACTGAGCTCAGGAAGGCTGCGAGAGGCTCCGGGTATGGCTCTTCGAAGCCAGCAGTATCGCTTTCTTCAGGAGATGACTTAGTGTGAATAAGACCATCCCTTCCACTCACTCAGACCCAAGGTTTTCGGGAGGGTCCTCCAGGCTCAGAGCATGAGGTCAGTTTGGGGACCGTGGAGGGGACTGGTGCAGATCTGTCCAGGTTTGCCAGGAACTTCCCATTGAATTGAGGCAATGGGACTTTCAGGTAAAGTATATGTAGTGATGGGCCCCAGCTCTGTGGGCAGATACACGGGAGGCAGACACCAAGGCTGGCACTGTTCACTGGGCCCTGATGGGGTGGTGGGGCTGGGGGGCTGAGATGGCTGGGGGAAAGTGCAGACCTGCTTCCAAGTTCCGGTTCTTCTCCAGTATGGCTGGGCAGTTGACAGTGACCTGGGAGGTACTCCTGGTTTCTGTTGGTCACATGCTCAGACCAGCATTTATTGGGTACCTAGTAAGTGCTGAGGATATGTCAGTGGAACAAAGACAAAAATACAAGGAGTCACAATTAAATGAGATGGTCAGGGGCTCTCCTGTTGGGAAAGACTTGGAGAAAGTTAGGTGTGAACTCTGTCTCAGAGGAGAGATTTCCAGGTGGAGGGAACAGCCAGCGCAAAGGTCCTGGGGTAGGAGTGTGCCTGGTGTGTCTGAGCAACAGTAGGGTGGCTAGTGTGGCCAGAGCAGAGTGATCATGGGAGAGAGGGGTGGCAGTGAGGCCAGAGAGGGGCTAGTTGAGAAGCAGGTTGTACTGTGGGAGGAATGGAGAGCCATGGGCAGGGGTGTGCAGAGGAGCCCAGCTTTTAAAGGCGTTAATCCAGGCTGTTCTGTGGTTATTTCCTGAGCACTTCTCATGGGCTTGACTCTGTACCAAGCATGTCGGGAGATGACAAAATATACAGGACATGGCTCTTTCCTTTAAGAAGCTCATAATGGAGCCAAGAGGACAATACAAGAAACAGATGAGGAGCTTTTTCAAGCTAACTAGTGTAATGAGGGTTAAAATTGAATTCTAGAAGAGTGCATTGTCTGAACGGACTTCCTTGAGGAATGGAGACTTATGACACATCTTGGAGGAATGAGGAGAGTTTAGAGGAGTGGAGTAGGGAAGATTTGGAGAGAGGAAGCTCAGATATTAAGTGAAACCAGCAGTTACCTGAGCCTCTCCTTTAGCGTAGGAAAGAGTGCTGGCAGTCAGTGCCTGGAATCAGCACTGCTGTTTACAGGCTGGGTGACCTTGGGCAAGCCTCTTTGCTGTCCTGTGCCTCAGTTTCCCCAGCTATACAAGTGAGGGCAGTTGCTCCTTAAATCCTGCAGGGTTGTTGTGCTGATGAAACAAGATGCCAGGCAGGAAAGCACCCCCGCCCTGCCTGTCCCCAGGGTCAGCGTGAGGGCAGGAAGCACATTCTCTTTTTTTTTTTTAATATTTTATTTATTTATTCATGAGAGACAGACACACACACACACACACACACACACACACACACACAGAGACAGAGAGAGAGAGGAGAGAGAGGCAGAGACACAGGCAGAGGGAGAAGCAGGCCCCATGCAGGGAGCCCGATGTGGGCCCAAGGCAGACGCTCAACCACTGAGCCACCCAGGCGTCCCTGCAGGCTCCCTCCTTCCCTCTGTCCTTCCTTTCCACTATCTTTCCTTCTTGGAGCTTATGTAGAAAATATGATCAGTAATATATTTTTCTGGTCGAAACAGCTAGGAGAGCAGGTTTGAAGCCTATTTTGGTGCCATTAGACATGATGTGGGTGCTAAGACTTCCCCAGTTACATCCAGCCTGAGAAGGTCGGAAGTGAGCTTATGGGGGAGGCCAGACTAATGCTATTGCTCAAGTGTCTCAGACAGCCTCGCCTACTGCTCTGAAATTCTAAGCCTGCCAGCCTGGGGACCTGTTCCTGTTTGTAGAGAAAGATTTGTTTTGTAAAACCCACTTGGCATTGCAGTGGGCAGCGGACCATGCAGGAATGTGCTATGTTTGTAGGAAGCTTGGCTGGTGGAAGAATTATGCAAGGTGCCCGGTTACCTGGCCAGAGTCTCATTTCCCTGGTGATGCAGGAGAAAGGACTCTTTCCCCAGTGGCAGAAGGAGAGTCTCCTTGAAGAGAGACTTGGGTTTTCTTGTGTTTCCACCTCCCGACAGACCTGGAGCCGCATCAGCCTATCTTCCTGCCAGGGTGAATTTGATTTAACTCTAAGCAACGTGACTTATAATTTCAATTGCAGGCAGGAAGGCGTGATTTAAGACAATTGTCAGGAAGACTCAATTTAATCTCTTCTTTCTTCCCCTTCTACAAAATGTGCATTTTGTTGTGTGATATAATTTTAATATACATTCGTTACAACTCAGACGTAGATGTAATTTCACATTGGGAAGATACACTCTACATTTTTTTTCTTTTAGTATTTATCTACTTAAAGTTTTTGCGAAAAAAGATTTCTTTCTAGTGACAGCAGAAAACTAAGGGATGGTTTTGTTTTTCTTCCTAGCGAGAATTGTAGTAAATCACTGTGAAACTTCCTGGGCAGTTGCTGTTTCTTGATTAGCAGGGCTTAGTTTGGTCACTTAGTAGACAGATAATTATATTAACAAAATAAGGGAAAAAATCATTATTTTATTTACCCCAAACTGGTACACTTGTGAATTTTGAATGTTTTCAACAACAGCTAGTTGTTTTTAGCAAAATAGGCATGAGTATTTTTGAGTTTGTAATTACTTTGGAAGTTCAGAAAGTCGCTTTGATTTTTGTAAGTTGAAAATTAAATGTATTATTTCACCCTGGTCCATATTAGAAATGTATTGCTGCACAGCTCAGTGCATCCCCTTCCCTCTTGCTTCATATATTAGCAAAGAAGGATGAGTTTTCTCAAGCTGTATCTTAGTTGTGAAAGCTCTAGACTGGTAAAGATCTGGAGAGATCTTTACTTAGGGTCAGAGCATGCTAGAGCTCAGAAGTGACCTCAGCAACCATACCTTCAACCTGTTTGCTGAGGGATCCAAGGTCCAGTGTAACTTGGTGACTTCCCTGGTGGTCCTTTCCTGGGACCTGGAGACTTTGCCATAGGGATCTAGAGGTCTGAATCGAGGCTGGAAAGTTTCCCTCTACATCCTCTTACTTCCTTCAACCTCAGAAGAAACTTCTGCAGTGGGAAAGTAAATCCATGATTATACATTCTCAGATGAAGCCAGATACTTAAGGGATAAGGAATGGGTAGATTTCCTTAGCTGGGGTCTGTGGGGACCCCTTGGTCCCCTTTCTGTGGCCTGTCTGGGTCTCTGGGGCCTGCACTCTACTGCCTGGGATCATCTTTGGGATTGAGGACATAGCTGTTAGTAGAACCTGACTTTGGTTCCAAGCAGCGTGTGGCAGCTCCTAGAGATGCAGCCTCTATATTGGAAGAAGGCTTCTTCCCAACTTTGCAGATCCCAGTGGTGGTGCCCATGGAGGAGGGGCAGAGATTTCATATCGAGGAGAGGAAATGAGAGAAAATTGACATTTATTGGGCACTGACTAGATGTTTGGCACAATTTAGTTCACTTCATTTTATATAAGCCTGTGAGATCATTAGCCCCACTTTATAGATGAGAAAGGTGTACTGTATTGTGACTATTAAACTGTTTTTCCCATTATACTGTGGGTCCCTTGAGGGTGAAGACAGGGTCCTAATTTTTTCATTTTCCCATTTGACACAGTGGCAGTCATATAGTTGGGGCTAAGTAGGAATTTGTTGAGTGTATGAATAAATAAGCAGGCCTGCCTGAAACCACTTAGTAAGAACATTCATATCCAGGTGTCTGGCTTCAACGCTGTCTGAAAGAGAGGCCAGGGGACTGAGGAACTGACTCTCATCCCTCCAAGCGTGGGGGTGGCTTGCACAAGGTGATCTCAGGCTGTGTCCTCCTTCTGGGTCAGAGACAGCAAGACACATATTTCTGGTGTCTCTTTCAAGGCACCTCATAGCTTATAACACTGCTGGGGGAGCTTTAATCAAAGAGAAGCAGCAGCTCAGTGGAGTGTGTGTGTATATGCGTGTGTGTGCATGTGTGTGTATGTGTGTGTATAGAATGTGCTTTCCTGTACTGAGATCCCCCAGGAATCAGCTGGTGAGAGGAACTAGAAGCCTTCAGGGGATCCTCGATATCTTTATTTTAATAAAGCTGTCACTTGTGGTCACTTTCAAACGAAAGCAATCTTGTGGGTACAGAAGGGGAAAAATAAACCTGCACCAAAAGCAGAGAATAATGCCAGAAAAGATATAGCTGAACAGAGAGGCTCTGCTTCAAAAGGAGGGACAGAGTTGAGGTCATTTAAATGGATACCTAGAGAGGAATAGGAAGGAGGAAGCATAGCTTAATTTCCAAGGAAGGGTCGAGAAATTCCTCAGGGCCCCAGGAGCTAAAAGGAAAGGTAGCCTTTGGCCTCCCAGCCCACATGGCAGCAGCTTGGCCTCCTGTCTACACTGTGGCTGGTGAGTACCTCAGAATGGATCCCACCATCTTGGGGAGTCTGTAGGGTGGCAGTGGTAAGTTGGGACCAGCTCTTCCCACACTCAGGAGGAAGGTGGCGAACTGTCTGCAGAGAGGAGGAATTCTCCGAGAGGGTTGCTCTGGACTCAGGAGAGGCTTTTTTTTCTACCTGCTTTGTCGAAATTCCTTGGGTTGGGCCGAAGAAGGTGTGAGCAGAGCTAGAAATCGGAGAGGCCAAGCCCCTGGGTCCCCTTGGTGGCCACCTTGGTCCCACTCCATGGCCCAGCACAGCTTCTCCCACCCGCTGCAGTCCGCAGGCCCTGGAAGAAGGTGCTTCTCCGACTTGGCCCCATGGGACAGAGCAGCCCGTAAGCAGGAGCCACAGATTACTGTGATTTTTCTTTTCCTATTATTCCCTGATATTTTCAATTTGAAAAGAATCATTTAAACAGTAGGGTAGAAGAGGGCATAGTAGACATAGGGGAAAAATTGA
The DNA here is from genome assembly GCF_011100685.1 of Canis lupus familiaris. Classification (NCBI taxonomy): domain Eukaryota; kingdom Metazoa; phylum Chordata; class Mammalia; order Carnivora; family Canidae; genus Canis; species Canis lupus. Next base: position 35,292,543 of record NC_049242.1, on the reverse strand, counting down.
AAATGTCATTTAAAAATGACTATTGCATTCTTTTTCACCTCAGCAGACAGATGGCTGCCTCACCTTTTGCCCACGGCCAGGAGCAATAGCCTGATGGGTCAGCCGAGGAGAGCAGTGATTTTATTTTTCTTTTCATTTCAAACAGATTGTGTAGCCCTTGGGGTGTGGGGGACCGGTGGAATGAAACTCTGGGCTGGGAAACTAATTATGCCTCCCTGCATGGCTGAGCTAGTTAATACCAAACTGTCATTGAGGCTGATTCTTCCCTGGGGCAGAAAAGCTTCCCAAATTCCTTATCTCTTTCTCTTTGCCTTGGGAGTGGAGGCCTTTTGGTTTTTTTGCCGGTTTGAGAAAACCGGAGCAAAATTCAGGAAGCTTCTGGAAGCAACGGTGCCTTGGGTTCTGGTTCGACACATGCCCTTCTGATACACAGCAGCCATTCTTCCTCCAGCTCAGATGAGGAGCTGAGTTTTAGAGTCAGTTAAACTTGGCTCCAATTCTGGTGCTGCCACTCACTGGTGTGAGGTTGCCAGAGGCTGCCCAGAGGGTCTGGGACTGTAAGCAGATTGTCTGTCCACCCTGTCCCTCCTCACTCCCCAGCAATGTGGGCTCAATGATGGGTCACCTGAACAGTAAGCCTGCCTCACTTTACTGCTCCTGAAACTAAGACTGAGCCAGGTGCATGGGCTGGCCAGCATGGAGTCACCAGTGGGAAACCACGCGTGATGATAGGTAAGCAGAAATTTAGTAGTGCTTTTTGAATGGATTTTTAGCTTATTAAACAAGCCACTTGAAAAATGGTCACACATATATGAGTAAGACATATTTATTCAATCTATAGATAATAAACTCATTATGCTTTGCAAAACTCTGACTCTAGTGTTTTCTGTTGCTTTCCCCAATCTGGAGATCTGTGGCTCATAGTCCATGCAGTCTCCAGCTAGCCAGGTGTCTCAAATAGTGGATCCAATAAAATCTATGAGTCTTTTTAAGGACAGAAAAAGGATTTTAAATATTGGGTAGCAGCATTTAAAAATATAGCCTTTGTGTCAACATGAAGATCATGAATATTCAGTTTGTACACAATCTCGAGCAATTAGACAGATGCATATTTCCAGGGAGGGTGTGTTATCCTGATGGCAGAGGGGATTGGGGCTGTCTATCATTTCACAACCAGATTTCCCTGGTGACTTCAGAGTCTGATTTTAAGAACATTTGGGAATGAAGTTTCAGAGACAGCCCTATTCACTTTCCCCAAGTTTGCCAGCCTTCATTGCCCTTGCCTACATCCACAGACCTAGGCTTTACCTGAGAAATTCCCACGTTGCCCAAAAGAGAAAACTCAACTCGATTCTCGAATGCTGATGTGATGACTGATTTAGAGCTGAAACAAAGCAGTCCCGTTTCTATCCAGCCTGGGAGGATGGGTTTTACGTGGCAACACTCAGTCTTGGCTGCTGGTGCTTTTTGTTTAGAGCCCAGTCTCTCCATGTTGAATTCCTATTAGAATTAATTGATTGTCTTTGGAGAAGCACCAAACACAAATCGAGATGGTTGATGGGAAGACACAGCTTGGAACTGTTGCCTTTCAAAGGAGACCTTGTATCGGCCAGGAATTACTTCTAGCTTTTTAGGAGAACCAGAGTTTTAGCAACTATAGATCTCCATGTTTTCTGGGGCAATCTGCTTTCAAATATTCTGATCTGTTGTCTCTAGAAACCATCTAAATGAATTGTAAATTCTAGTATTTCCAACATTTACTGCCCATATTGACTCCCGTACCTGGAAGCAGTACAAAGCCCTTGCCAGAGCACATGTCCCTTATTTTTAATTTAGAAAATATGGCTATAGTGAAGTAAACAGAGTACTGGTAAATGGAGCCAGCTGTTCCCTAAATGATTCTTTTTTCAGTGCAAATCACATGGGGTTAGGAGAAGTACTTCAGGGATGGCATTATGAGGAACTCTGTGGATCCTTTCCCCAGTGATATAAATATAACTGGTGAAAATGATTTTAAAAACCCTGACCTTTTAAAGTCTCTGGAAGTTTTTCTGCATGTATATATAAATGGAGAAATACTTATTCAAGATAATCTATTAAATCTCGGAAGAACAACACTGTGGCTTTTGAGACATGGCCTGCTCCCTCTTTGAACCCCAGTTCAGAGACAGAAGCTGTTCTCTGGGCAGATGTGGTTAAGAAGATAGGGCTTCTTTAGGAGAGGCACGCCACTGCATTCCTCATCTCTCCCAACTCTGTGTTGCAGAAGCTTTATTCCATGCAAGCATGGCTTGCATGCAGTCCGGGGCTGCTTTCTGCCACTCAATCTCCTCTTATAGGGTGGAAGCTCTACCCGAGGCCAAGAATACTGGATCCTAATCACCACTACCCCAGGGTGAGGTGATTACACATAGGGTGAGGTTGCCATGCCAGGAGCAGCCTTTCAAGAGCAGTGGCTACCATCAGCCCCACCCAGCACCCCATCCATAGAGCAAACATGTCACTTTGAGAGAAGCAGGCTGCTATTCCAACCCACCCCCACCTCCACCCCTAGCTCCAGAGCAGTGGTACAGAGGTTCTGCCTAGAGGGAGAGGCAGGCTGTAAGGACACAGAGGTCTGTAGCTCTCCCTAAAGGAATTGACTTCATTTGGAAAAAAGTGTGAGAAATTTCAAGCTTGAGAACAATTGATGAACATTTAAGAGGAGGCTGGTAGCTCTGTAATAGCAATAAGAGATACAGTAGGCCAGCTAGACCTGCTAAAAAGTTTAACAGAATCAGAGAAAGAGACAGCTGAAAAGAACCCTCCTGGGATTAAAAGAAACCTTAAAGATTGGCTTCAAAGACAGCCTCTACAAGGAGCCTGAATTTAAGTGGATCAGACTGTGGAGCAATTTATACCTAAGGGCACTATTGGAAACAATAGAGCAGTTGGGTATCAATTAGTGGAGGCTAACAGCTGGGTGTGATTCCAGTAGGGCAGTCCAGCCAGAAACTTAACAGGGAGATAAGCGAAAGAGACAGTAAAACATATCAAACAAGCCAAAATGCCCTGCTAAACTACTATCATCCAAGGGGCTCTGACAGAGGGAGTTAGATAGAACATTGGGCACATGGCCAGAGATACACCCTCCAAGGATTGACATTAGAGACTGCACACTTCATGGAGTAAAGGCCTTGAAGTAGTCCATCTAAGTCACTAAACAAATAAGCAAATAACACCCACAAGTCCTGAGTAGGGGGTGAGGTGGAGGGAGTGATCATAACTAGAGTGGCTAAAATAAATTATCTAAAATGTCTAGTTTTCAACAAATACTTAAGAGGTATCAAAGACAGAGGAACATAAAGAAGAAAAGAACAGATAACAGAAATTGTCTTTGAGGGGGCCTGGATGTTGGGCTTATCAGACAGACTTCAAAAGTAGTTATTCTAAGTTTCTTCAAAGGACTAAAGGAAACTCTGATGAAAGAATAGATAAAAGTATGATGACAATATCATATCAATGGAGAATATCAATAAAGAGATATACATTTAAAAAGAACAAAGTTGAAATTCTGGACTTGAAAAGTATAAAAAAGAAATGAAAAATTCACTAGAAGCATTTCAAATTAGATTTGAGTTGACAGAAGAAAGTATCAGCAAATTTAAAGATAGATCAATAGAGATTATGAAATCTGAAGAAAAGACTGGTAAAATGAGACAATAGAAAATCTTAAAAGCAGTTAACAGAACAGAACAAAACGACCTACAAAATTACCTACAAGAGAACGCCAATAATTAAGAGTTGGCTCTTCATCAGAAACTGATGGAGGCTAAGGATCTTATGTAGAGCAGGAGTATCCTTCAAAAATAAAGGCAAAATAAAGACATTTCTAGGTAAAACAAAATGGAGAGAATTTGCTGCTATCATATCTACCTTATAAGAAATATTGAAGACCATTAAATTTGAGCGTATTAGACTATCCAATCAAAATGTGGGGATTGTCAGACTGGATGAAAACATGGATGCAACTACATACTGTCTATAGGAGACAAACTTTTGATTCAGATACAAATCATTTGAGAAGGAAAAGATGGAAAAAGATACAACCATAAGAAGGCTGGTGTGGCTATATTAATATCAGACAAAATATACCTTAAACAAAAAATATTTCTCTAGAGATAAAGAGGGACATTCCATATTGATAAAAGACTCAATCCATTGAGAATATATTAGCAAACACATATGCATTTAAGAGCAGAACCCCAAAATATATGAAGCAAAATAGAAGTAATTGAAAAGGGAAATATAGACAATTCAACCATAATTGTTGGAGACAATAACTCCTTTAAATAATGAATAGAACAATTAGGCAGAAGTATAAGATATCTATGAAACATTTCACTCAACAAAAGCAGAATATGCATCTTTCTTAAGCACATGTGGAACATTCTCCACAATGAACCATATGCTAGCCCAAAAAATAAACCTTGATAAATTTAATGACTGGACCCATACAAGTACATTCTCTGACCACATGGAATAAAATGAGGAATCAATAAGATAAGGAAATCTCAGAAATTCACAACTATGTGGAAACTAAGAAACATGTTTCTGAATAATGGATCAAAGAAGTCAAAAGGGAACTTAGAAGTTGTGGCCCTACCTCACTCTATACACAAAATGTAGCTCAAAATGATCATGGAACTCATTATAAGAGCTAGGACTGGAATATTCTTAGAAGAAAACAGTCATAAATCTTTGTGATCTTGGGTTGGACAAAGTCTCCTTAGATATGACATCAAAAGCACAAGTGACAAAAGAAAAAATAGATAATTGAACTTCATCAAAATTAAAAGCTTTCATGAAGGATACTTTTTAAGTGAGTGAGATGATAAGCCACAGAATTGGAGAAAATACTTGGAAGTTATGTTTCTTTTAAGGAATTGATATTCAGAATATATAACAACTATAATCCACTAATAAAGGTGATAAATAACTCAAAAAATAGGCAAAGTGTCTGGATAGACATTTCTCCAAAGAAGATAAGCACATGAAAAGGTGCTCAACATCATTAGCTATTCAAGAAATAGAAATCAAAAGCACAGTAAAATAGGACTTTACACCCGCTAAGATGGCTTTTTAAAAAAGATTTTTATATTTATTCTAGACAGAGAGAGAGAGAGAGAGAGAGAGATGGAGAGAGAGAATCCCAAGCAGACTCCCCACAGAGTACAGAGCCTGACATGGGACTCGATCTCACAACCCTGAGATCATGATCTTAGCTGAAACCAAGAGTCAGTCACTCAACTGACTGAGCCATCCAGGTGCGCAGCTAGGATGGTTTTAATCAAAAGGCCAAATAATAGTGTTGGCAAGAATGTAGAGAAATTGGAATTCTCAGAAATTGCTGGTGGCAAAATGGTGTGATCACTTTGGAAACAGTTTGGGAAATTTCTAAAAATTGTAAACATACAGTCACCATGGGGCTCAGTAGTTTCACTCTTAGGAATATATCCAAGGTAATTGAAAACACGTCCATACAGAAACTTGTACATGAAAGTTTTTAGAAGAATTGTTCATAATAGGCAAGAAATGGAAACAACCGAAATGTCCATTAAGTGATGGATGGATAAACAAAATGGTATGTCTATCTGATGTAATATTCTTCAGTAATAAAAAGGAATGAAATACTGATACCTACTATAGCATGAATGAGCCTTGAAAACATTGTGCTAAATGAAAGAAGCCAGATGCAAAAGACTACATATTGTATCATTTGATTTACATAAATACGTAAATCTGTAGAGACAGAAAGTTTATTAGTGTTTGTTTAGGGTTGGGTGTGGGAGTGAAGAGTGACTGCTAATGGGTACAGGGCTTCCTTTGGGAGTGATAAAAATGTTCTAAGATTAGATTGTGGCAATGGATGCACACAGCTTTGTGAATATACTAAAAACCCTTTAAGTGGGCTGTTGGAATGGTATGGAAATTATATATCAATAAAACTATTTAAAAATTCCATGAGGTTATTAATTTTAAGAACTGACAAGCTAGCAGTTTTCCAACTGTGATGGATGTAAGAGAGCCTTTCTACATTTAACACATCTCTGGAATGAGGTCTATTTGGAAAGAAACTGTAGATATCAATGTACTGTGGCCATCTGGACTTTAAAGGACTGTGCTTTCTCCTCTTACTCCATACAGACACAGAGTCTTATGCAGAGTAAAATCTACTTTTAATTCTAGAAAGAAGTATTTACTATGTTTGTTTCCTAGCAAAGCTGAGAAGAGAAGAGAGCAGCTGAGAAGCAATACAAAAACATCCTTCATTTAAAATTGAACCACTCCCCATAGGACAAACATGAGGACCAATTCTTTGAAAAGCCACAAGCAGCACAAGAAAACAGTGTTTCAGTGATCATATCCACAGAGCTTGAGAGTACAATTGAGGAAGTTTGGAAATTTTCAGATGGTGATATCACTTATAGTAGCCTCTGGAGACTGTAGAAAAAAAATCAGTTATGGTCCAGATACATAAATTTCCCACTGGTATTTTGAGATGTGGCATGTGGGGAAAAGGGAACAAAATCTCTTGTATACCTTACGACTCTTTTGTTAGCATCAGTCTGTTTCCAGAGAAGGAAGGTCAAGCTTCATGGTAGCTTTCAGAAATTTGGAAAGCTGAGGAAGGGATTTGGTATGGATCTTTCATGTCATAGATATTTTAGACTCATGAACAAAGTTGGAAGGATCCCTTGAGACCTTCTAGTCCAAAGACAGCAAACTCAAATCCCAGGCAAGTAACTTAAATGGCTTATAAGGTCTTGTTATAATATGACAGGGAACAGTTAGGGCTACAGAGAAGTGGATATTGTGTGTCTTGCCTAGAGGGGGCTGCGGTGGACAGATTGAAATGAAAGCTTGGGTCATAACTGTTCTCGTTTGACTCCTGACATATTATCTGTAAGAAAGGTGGCCAGAGGCCTTGAGAAGAAAATGATGTGCCTTCTCTTTTTACTTTATGACCTTACTTCCAAGGTCAGTCCCAGACTCCCTTAGAAATCAGCTTCTGTCTTACCTTTGGCATTTCAAAGAGTTGGGACTCCCATAAAATCATGAGTTTATTTCTGGGCTCTCTATTCTGTTCCATTGATCTATGTGCCTGCTTTTTGTGCTGGTACCATACTGTTTTGATTACTACAGCTTTGTAATATATCTTGAAATCTGGGATTGTGATACCTTTAATTTTGTTCTTCTTTTTCAAGATTGCTTTTGCTGCTTGGGGCCTTTTTGGTTCCTTAGAAACTTTAGGATTATTTGTTTTAGTTCTGTGAAAGCTGCTGTTGGTATTTTTATAGGGATTGCATTAAATGTGTAGATTGCCTTGTGTAGTATGAACATAGTAATCTATAATGAAGGAGACAAGAATACATAATGGGAAAAAGACAGTCCTCAGCAAATGGTATTTGGAAAACTGAACATCTACATGCAAAAGAATGAAACTGTACCACTTTCTTATATCATATACAAAAATAAACTCCAAATGGATTAAAGACCTAAATGTGAGACCTGAAACCATAAAATTCCTAGGAGAAAAAATAGGCAGTATCTCTCTGACATCAGCCATAGAAACATTTTTCTAGATATGTCTCCTTTGGCAAGGGAAACAAAAGCAAAATAAGCTATCAGGAGTACACCAAAATAAAAAGCTTTTGCACAGTAAAGGAAACCATTAATAAAACAAAAAGGTAACCAACCAAATGAGAGAAGTTACTTGCAAATGCTGTATCTTTGATATATATGTAATATCCAAAGTAGATGAAGAATTTATACAACTCAACACCAAAAAACCAAATCCAATTAAAAATGGGCAGAAGACATGAATAGACGTTTTTCTAAAGAAGACATCTAGATGGCCAACAGACACATGAAAAGATGTTCAACATCACTTATCATCAGGGAAATCCTGCGAATCCAAGCCACAATGAAATATCACCTCATGGGGCAGCCCAGGTGGCTCAGCGGTTTAGTGCTACCTTTGACCCAGGGCATGATCCTGGAGACCCAGGATTGAGTCCCACATCAAGCTCCCTGCGTGGAGCCTGCTTCTCCCTCTGCCTGTGTCTGTGCCTCTCTCTCTCTCTCTCTCTGTGTGTGTCTCTCATGAATAAATAAATAAAATCTAAAAAAAAAGAAATATCACCTCATATCTGTCAGAATGACTAAAAAAAATAATAAAAATAAAAAACAAGTGTGGGTAAAGATATGGAGAAAAAGGAACCCTCAGGTACTGTTGGTGGGAATGCAATCTGGTGCAACCACTGTAGAAAACAGTATGGAAGATCCTCAAAAAATTAAAAACAGAATTACCATATGACCCACTCCTTGATATTTACCCAAAGAAAATGAAAACACTGATTTGAAAAGCTGTCTGCACCTCTATGTTTATGGCACTATTGGTCACAGTAGCCCAGATATGCAAGCAATCCAAGTGTCTATCCTTAGATGAATGGATAAGGAAGATGTGATACACACACACACACACACACACACACACACTGGAATATTACTCAGCTATAAAAATGATGAATTATTTTCATTTGCAATAACTTGGGTGGATTTAGAGGGCATAATGCTAAGTGAAATGAGTCAGAGAAAGACAAATCCCATAATAACATATGATTTCACTTATATGTGAAATTTAAGAAACAAATGAATAAAGAAAACAGGAGACTCTTATATATAGAGAACAAACTTGTGGTTACTAGAGGGGAGGTGGGTAGGGGGATGGGGGAATAGATAAAGAGGATTAAGAGTACACTTATGATGAGCACTGGGTAATGTATAGAATTGTTGAATCACTATATTGTAAATCTGAAACTAATATAACACTGTATGTTAATTATACTTTACTTACAAATAAATAAAAATTCAAAGAGTTAGGATTCCCAAATATGCTTTTGGGAGTGGTAGAATTTTTATGTGAAGAATGTTCCCATGTTTTTCACTGTCTCTGGTTTCCTTAGAAGGAATTGTATACTTGTATACATCCTTTTTCTGAATTTAATGTTGTTTTGAGCTTGTGCCAGGCTCAGGATGTGTGTTGTGTACCCATAGGTGACGGAGCATGATTCCTCCAGGGAACCATGAAAGGAATTTTGGAGAGGGAACCCGTTGTTTTGGTCCTGGAAAGTGGAGGACAGTAGTGGGAAGACTGAATGGCTCAGGATTATCTAGAAAATTCAGTCCATTTCCTTGCAGGAACAGCATGTCAATATGTTTTTGTCTGCTGAACAATGTGTGGGAAACATCTTTGATTTTTTTTTTTTCGTAACTGTGCGTATAATTTCTTAGCATTTTGCTTCCGGGAATTGATTAAAGCTTTTCTGTCTCTTTAGAGTCATTAAATAGAAAAATGTCTGCTGGAGACAGATTGACGGTGTTTCTAGGGACTTGCTTAAAGAATAGGAATCTCCTCAACTGGTTGGAAAGTTTGTTCTGATCTGTGCTGAATAGACATGAATAGCTAATGTTTATTGAGTATTTGTTATGTGCCAAGTACTATGCCAAGTGCTATATATGAATCACCTCACCTTATCTTCATAGCAACAGTCTGAGATGTTGACTTTTTATGATCCCCCTTTACTGATATTAAAATTGAGGCACACAAGCCTTAATATACCCAGGGTTACATAGTTACCACATAGTAGGAAAGGAATGGACTCCATGTGATCTGACAGCAGGGTCTGAACCCTTGACAACTGTGTTACATCAAAACCAGAACCTTAAGTCCTTGTAGTATCTTTTTATTGTTTTTAAGATTTTATTTATTTATTCATGAGAGACAGAGAGAGAGAGGCAGAGACATAGGCAGAGGGAGAAGCAGGCTCCTCGCAGGAGCCTGATGTAGGACTTGATCCAGGACCTGGGATCATGCCCTGAATGGAAGGCAGATGCTCAACCACTGAGCCACCCAGGCGTCCTAGTCCTTGTAGTATCTAGTCACAGCTGGGTGTTGGCTTTCAGGATTATAGGTATGTTCTCAGGGCCTTAAACCTTGTAACTGGTGTATTTGGTCCCTTCAAAGAGTATGGGAGATTACTTGCATGGCTGGGTTCATTGTATTTCTATCCAGCACTAAAGAGGGTGTACATCTATCACTGACTTAGCCTCCTTTGACTCTCACTCCCCCAACATACACTCAGAGGTGAGCATTTCCATAAAGTTGTTTGAAAATGACAGCACGATGCCCTGGAGGGCTGCCTTCCTTATGGACAGAATGACTGTGGTTGAGGATGGAAGGAAGGAAGAGAAAATTCAGGCTATTAAGCCTTCTCTCACCAGTGGCCTATAAAATAGAAAGGAGGTATTTGGCACAACCTTCAGTTACAAATGAGGAACCTGAGAAACACAGATGAGAAGGAACTCCATGAAGTTCATTCATTTCAGTCAATGGTCAGCCAAATACTGTGCTAGGTGCTCTATAAACATGATCTCAGCCAATCCTCATAATAACCTTGTTCAGCGGACAGAAACATCGCTGTTTCACCTATGAATAGATGTGAATGGAGGTTTCAGAAGCAAATTAGAGGGTGGCATTTCACTCACATGTATTAGCTGCACTGGTATAGCATCATAGCCAGGGTCTTTCTGTTTGGTTTATACCTTTTTTATTTAGAGGAAAGAAAGTTCACTGCAGTACCAGCTTCCAAACTCATTGGCTTTACCCAGTAAACATGTATCAGTGTATCAGTGATCAGTGTAAAAGTTGCTGGTGAGCTGACATTCCTCCTGCCATCCAAGGATACAGGCTTGGGCCTGCAGCCTTCTGCTCTGGACCCTCTGCATGGAGCCAGCAGAAACATTAGGAGAGAGAACATGGAGAACTTTGCAGAAGGCTTTCATGGGCCAGGACTAGAAGTGGAGCACATAATTTCTGCCAGATTTTATTGGCAGGAACTCAGCCATGTGGTGCCCCCTTACTGCAGGGGAAGCTGGGAAATGTAGTCTAGCCGGTGGCCCACGAGGAAAAGGAAATGAGTTTTAGTGAACCCTTGGCATTGTGCCACATGACTATGCTCTACTGGTTATTATATATTTGAGTCTCACCTTAGGTTAAGATACGAAGTCAGCAAGTGGCAGAGCCAGGGACAGGACCCAGGTTTGTGAGAATCTCAGATCTGGATTCTTTGCACATTTCTCTATTCTCTTCCAATGGCTGGATCAAGTTCTGTGGTTCTGGATGCAGTGAGTGCTCCACGTGACCCTGTGGTGTCTGCCTTCCTAGGCCATATAGTTCTATGAATCTTGCGAATACCCTCCCTGTACCCTGCCATGGACTATTTGGGCTGTGGATCTGAGAGTAGATTGTTGGGAATTTTTGTGAACAGACTCAGGATCAGGCCTTTGAAGCTCCTGGCTTGTGTGGTGCTGCTCAGTGGCTGTGATGGACAAACTGTGTCACTCTCCCCAGCCGGGCTCAGGCTGTCATTAGCATTCAGTAAGGCTGTGGGTCTTGTACAAATCAGCTGTTTGAGGCTTTAAAAAAAAAACACAACAAACTACTGAATGCCTCTCTTGGTTGAAGCTCCTATGAGTGTGGAGCTAATAGTTTCCCACGCTTGTAGAGCAGGAAAAGGGGAGCCACGGTATAGTGTTTTCCTTTCGAGGCATATTTGGGAGTCGTTTTTAGCAATGTGGCCAAATGTGAAGATCTCCTGGAATGTGGGTATTCATTATCTTTGGCAAAGGGCATTGCTTGCTCTGCTTTAGGGCTCCAGACCTTGTTCATTCAGAGGCACAAGAAGGATCTATTGGTTTCATACATGTGCTTCTCTCCTGGAAAAAAATGCTGGATTTAACACCTCATCCCCCACTTCCTCATTGGTCCATGGCAAGAGACTCAAGTTGCAGAGTAACTGCATGCCTTCTCTCCCTCCAGTCCTATGGGGACCCTGAGAGGAGGGACACACAGCTAAATAGCAAGGTCTAAAAATGCCATCCATTATTCAGGGCTTCAGAGTCACTTCATTTTCTCCTGTCTCTTGGGAAGGTGATTTCATGCATGTAGTCCTCTCCAAGATAAAGTCTTGGTACACTTTGTCAGTTTTGACTACCATCACTGTGCCCACTGGTGTAACTGATCCTGTTTCCTCAGGCTTGGGCTGAAACAGGCTTCATAGTTAAAAGAGTTCTTATGGGCACTGCTTGCTCTATGGTAATGAAGTGGGCACTGGGATTTTTCCTAGTTCCAGGTGTCCGGGAGTTAGAAACAAATAACATCTGTTCTTATCAAAAGGGAAAATGACAAAGTACAAATCACAAGTCACTCTTAATAAATCCTGGATCTGCAGTTTGAGAGCTAGAGTGGAGCCTGCTTACTTGTGTGCATAGAGTATTTGCAGTATTCCTCTTTGGATAGAGAAAGCAGAACTAGCATTTTCCCCAGAGCCCAGAGCTGACCAAGACAAATCTCTTGCTCCATGGCATCCCCGAGTCTCCATCCACCAGATTTGGGGAATGAAGATGGGTTGGTCAGGATGCTGAATGATAAGGGGGAGAAGGAGATTGCTGAGCCTAGCATTTGCTTGATTCAGGGAGAGAATTTATAACCAGTAGGCAGAGGTAAGAATGGATTTACCTGACTGGAATCAAGGCATAACATTACATCATTGCTTCTCCCTTCCTTCCCTTCCTTCCCTTCCTTCCCTTCCTTCCCTTCCTTCCTTCCTTCCTCTCCATTCATGCATCCATTGGTTTAGTCAACAGACAATGCCATATTCTGTTCTGGGTGCCCAGAGGGATACAGAGGGGGAGATGCAGTCCCTGCCTACAACTTTATACCCACAGTATGGGGGTAACGACATGGACAGAGGTAACCCATCCCCAAAGTAGCATGTGAAAAGTGCCATAAGAAAGAGACCAATGAGAATGCGTGATAGAAAGGCAGCAGAGGGTGGGCTCACTTCCAGCTGAGCAGAGTGTGCATAGGTTTGGGGAAGTCTTCATGGAGAAAGAGATACCTGAAGTGATCACTGGAAGATGGGTTGGATTTTAACCACAAAAGGTTGGGGAAAGAGTTAGGAGCCTCAAGGCAGGAAGACCTGTATGTATAAAGGTGTGGAAGTCAGAAAAGAAAATGTAGATTTGTAAAATGTCTAATTCATGGAAAAATGCCACTCAGGGAATCAGGGAAAAGGCTTTCTGTCTCCTTCTCTCCCTCTCTTTCACCTCAGATTTCTGCATTTGGGGTTTATATTAATCTTTTGGATCATGAAGACGTCTCCTTGCTTAAATTTTTGAAATGGAAGTGTGGGAGGCGGGAGTGGGGGTGGGGGTGGGGTTTCACCTTGCCTTCACCAGCCATGGACTTTTCTCTTTCACTTTGAGCACCTGCCAGGGGACATTAATTTTCCTTATTATAGGTTGGCTTTGATGTTGATAACTAGTCTTACTCCTCTAGAATATAACTTCTGAAGCTGAATTTCTGAGAACATTAGATTTTAAGCATCAATCTCAGCTTTTCCCACTTCAGGGTATTTTCTCTGCTTGACTGTGGTTGGCCTGGCAAAGCTGGGTCTGTAGCTCCTGTTCAAAGACTACATTGAGCATTAAGCTCCTTCCGAGATCTGGGCTTAGATACGGCTGCTGCTCTTTCCCATCTCACAAAAACTGGGAATCCACAGCCCCCTCTTGCATTTCTCATTGATTTGGTGTGTAACTCATTCTTTAGAGGCAAGCCTGCTTTGTTGGTGGGGTCAGTCTACATGACGTAGTGACTTGGGCATCATGGTGTTTCCAGCCAGTGTTCATCCCTCTGGAATATTGTCCCATTCAAGTCTCAAGCTGCCCTCAAGTTTTTTCATCCTTGAGGGCATGAGCCAGTGAAGGTTGATATTTAAAAATATGAACAATAGGGGATCCCTGGGTAGCTCAGCGGTTTGGCACCTGCCTTCAGTCCAGGGCATGATCCTGGAGTCCCGGGATCGAATCCCACATCAGGCTCCCTGCCTGTGTCTCTGCCTCTCTCTGTCTCTCATGAATAAAAAAATAAAATAAAGAAATAAAAATATGAACAATAATGTGGCATTTGGCAGTATCCAGGCAGAATAGTGTTAGAAAGCTACAGTGTTAGAGTCTCTGCTGTGCCAGACAGTAACTATTTAGTTGCTAGGTTTTTGGGGGTGGGGCATTGGAGTACTAGGGGAGGGACAAGGATAGCAGGTGGTATAGGACATCTCTTAAGTGGTGGAGGACAGTAGCTTTTTATGAAATGTTAAGACTTCTAATATTCAGTGTTTTCTGGAGTTTAATAACTAGTATGGTGTATATATGCTAAATAATCAACCTTAAACATATTATTTTTCTTACCAACTTCACCCTATTTATAGCTCAAGCAAAAATGTCCCTATTGGCTTCTGCTTGTCAAAAAGGAAGATTTTATTGGGATTTGGAGGAAGCCAAGCTTGGATCTTAGGAATGAATGCTGGGCCCTGAATATGGAGAATATCCTATTGTCTAGCATTAATTTAAACCTGTTGTTTTTAAATGTTTTGAGTATAGGACCCCTTTATATTCTTAAAAATTACTGAGGATGTCAAAGAGCTTTTGTTAATGTAGGTTATATCTACCAATATCTATCACATTATAAATTTAAAGTGAGAACATTTCAAAATAATTATTACTTAATTTTTAAATTAATAAATTTATTTACAAATGGCAATGATAAATCAAACTAGAATCACTATAAATAACATTTTTAATGAAAAAATATAGTTTTCAAAACAAAAGCTACTTTTTTTGGGGAAGAGTGACATTGTTTTATATTTTCACAAATGTCTTTCATGTCTGGCATGATAGAAGAAATCTAGATTCTCAGATCTCCTTCTGCATTTAGTGTGTTGCTATATGTTGTTTTGGTTAAAGTACATGAAAAGCACTCTTCACCTGGATATATAGACAGAAAGGGGAGGAGTCTTTTATACCATTATAGGTAATTGTGGATATTCTTTGATAAGCCAAAACTGAACAAATGGTTAGTTTTTAGAGGCTAGTTGCAATGTGGAATCTGAAATTGTATCAATAAATTTTTTTGTACTCTGTCACATTAAAATCCACTGTACTTGTCTTGTACTTTTATGATGGTATTTTTTACCCAAGCATGATTTTTGTAATACTTTGCACTGTTCTTTTGGAAAAGATAGTTTCACTGGATGATGCAACTCTTCTAAATGTTGATACCTTTTATCATACAATAACAAAATTGCTTTTCATTAATATTACCATTTATATCATCAGAAGCCCATAAGTATTGGGAAGCTATCAAGCCCAGGGTAGTGGATGCAGGTTTTCCAAAACTGTAATTTTTGCTTAAGAGCTTGAATTTTATCATTGGGAAAAAAATACTATCAGTAATTTCCCTTGAACTGACTAGCTCACTTCTTCTTCTTCTTCTTCTTCTTCTTCTTCTTCTTCTTCTTCTTCTTCTTCTTCTTCTTCTTCTTTTTTTTTTTTTTTGAGAAAAGTCTTCTAGATTCCCAGCTTTGAAGAATTAGGGTCTATTTGTCAGTGTTCTTTTGAGGGAAAAGAGCGTCCCATGAAAAAAGTGGCTAGTTCAGTTTGCAACTCAAACAATCATGCAAGCACTTTTTCTCAAGACAGCCATCTTACGTTAGCCTGCAGTAAAGGTGCTTTATGTGTGTCTATGTTTATAGAGATTGCTGAATAATAGGAATAATTTACAGTATGGCTCATTGGTTTTGTTTGCACTCCAGGTTCCTCAGGAATCTCAAGGAGCAGAGGGCTCTCTGTTTTACAGGAGGCTTTCCTTTCTATCCTTCCACGCTGCTCTGCTCGTCTGAGCTCTGCCCGCCTCACTTACTGCTGAGAATGTGGCCAGTTGAAATGCCCTGGAGAACAGGAAGTGGTCTCTTTCATGATGTTGACCATCAGCTTCCCATCTGTTGGTAATCTGATGTCTCCAAGGTTCCTGTTTACTTCGATTTACTTTTGAAGACTGTAAAATACAGGCCGTCCCATTATATTTGTATTTTTTTTTCCTTTCCTGGACATAACTTCCGAGCCTTTTCTGACATAGTGATGTCTGTCCATTAACTTCCTATCCCCAGCTGTTGGCAGCACAGTTTGCTTCAATTTTGCCGCCTCTGGCTACTTGGAACCAAGTCCCTGGAATTCAGGGACCACTTTTTTCCTGCTTCCACTTCCTGCTTCCCTCTGTGTGTCCTCTTTTCTTCTATCTGCCCGGTCACATTCTTCAAAGCTTAGATCGTCTCTAGCCAGCCATCTCATGAGGCCATTCCTTTCTGAATTCTTATGCCCTTCTAAGAATTTGGTTCATCTCTATTTTATTGAGTATGACCATGTGCTTTCATTTTATGGAGAGCTGTTGACTTGCCCAAGACTGAAATTCACTTATGTGGATTTGCCATTGGTGTTGAGATCAGATGTTCCTTGCATATAGGGCAATGCCTTCACCTCTCCCTCCCAGTCCGGCTAATGCCTGACATATTATAAAGATTCAACGACCACTGACTGATAGAGTGGAAATTGCCAGTTTGGTTTTTGCTTTATTAAAGGAGAGAAGATTTCAACATTTTCCCTGGCCACAATTGTGGTCAGGGCATAGGAAATGTCTTGATGTGCGCCCTTCGGAAGGTCTGCATTTGAACGAGTGACAGGTCATAGGACCTCTGGTCTTTTGATGTTCTTCCTTTGGGGAATGAGATGTAAATGCATCCTTTGCTAGTACCAGGTGGAGAAGATTTAGTAGCTACAACCCTTTTCATTTATTGATTAAACCCAGCTTTCATGTACTTTTCAGCTAGAAAGAGAGTTAGCAACCTTTTTACCCTCTGGGTTTTATTTTCACCTGTGGATTCTGATATCATGCATTTATTCATGCATTCAAAATATGCTAATCGAGCACATACTATATACTAGACACTGCGTGAAATACCCTGGAGGATACAGAGGCATCAAGTAGGTCATCATCTACTAGAGGAAGTGAGATGTGCACACAGAGAATGAGCATCCAGGAGGACCAGGTGCCAGGAGAGAGAACCCAAGAGATTGTCCTCAAAGAATGGAAGAACAAGGGTAGATTTGGCTTTATCTTTCATGGCCAGTAACTGACCAGGGGACTAATATCTCAAGCCTGGATCTATGATATTTGGAAAAACCCCTTCACATAGTGATAAACTGAATGTGACTTCTTAGTAAAGGGCAGGAAAGCACCATGCCTCTGTCGGCCCTGATGGCTTCTGCAGAAGAGCACATGAACATCCTTTCCAAGGCATGCACACAAGAGTTGGAAAGGGACCAGCGCCTTTTAGTCAGGATATAAAATAACGTGGGAGATGAGATGGCTCAGGGTATCTTATGCTCTTCCTTCCTGCAGGCCCACGGTGGCCACGTCTTCAGGGTGTGTGTGTGTGTGGCTGTGTGTATGCCTGGGGTGCTGTGAGTGAGGGAGTCAGGCTGACAGGGAGTCTGTTCTGCATTCACCAGTGAGGGTGGTCTTTCAGAAGTGCAGTCAGATCAGAACACTCTTCTTAAAGCCCAGTAATGGTTGTTGGTTATATGAAGGATAAGTTCCACCTCCTTTAATGGGGCCTGCAAAGGCAGTGTTCATGAGTTTCTGCTAGCTTATGCTAGCACCTCCGGTGCTCTCAACCCCAACAAGAAAGGTGTATTTCTCGTTCATATTGGATGGCAGCCCTTTTTCACATGATTTCTTCATTCCAGGATCTGGGCTAAGGGAGCTGCAATGACTGAATATCATAATGGCTCTCAAATTGTTGCCTTGAAAGTGGCACACATCACTTTTGCTCACATTCCACGGGCCCAAGTCAACGAGATAGCCACTCACTGTGGGGCTGGGCATATTGTCCCCATTTGGTAGCACTGCAAGTCCCAGGGCAATGGATGGACACTTGTCACTGTCTGACAGGAAGATAGCAGATAATTGGGAATGATAACACATCCCCCACTAAAGGCCCTTTGCCCTCTGGCCCTGGCCTCCGTTCCCACCACTCTTTCTCCTCATTCCGCTCTAGCCCTGGCAGCCTGCGCTGTTTCTCAGACACGCCAGCTGTGTTCCTGCCTTGGTGTCTCTGCCCAGCACAGCTGGCTCTTTGCATGGCTCCCTGTCACTTCTTACAGCCCTTTGCTTGGATCTCACCTCCTCAGAGAGGCTTGCTTTGACAACTGTTCTCCTCTTTCCCATTGCCTTTGCTTTGTGTTCCTTTGTACACATATAACCACCAGAGATTACTTGATATATCTGCTTATTTGTTGTCTTTCTCCTCCCGTAGACTGTAACTGTCATGGGGCAGGGACTTGGTCCTCTTCTTAGTATCTCATGTACCTGGATGTCTGATACTTAGCTGACTTTTAGTAAATACATATGGAACGAATGGTTGCTCACCTGTAGGACAATCAAGTCAGTCCCAAAGCAGAGAGGATCCCAGCAGAGGGGAGTAGCAGCCTCTTTGGGGATAAGCACAAGCCTCCAATCAGCCTGGAGGCTTCTATCCTGCTGAGCAGAAACAGACACATGCCTTTGTTTTATTAGGCCCTTGCATGAAGACTTTCCCCTTTATCGGCAAGCCTAGCCAGGAGGGGCAGTGGAGCCAGGTGTGAGGAAGTGCCCGTTGGCAGTCTCTGTTGAATTACCAAGGAGCTGTACCCTTCTGCAGCTTGGTGTGTGTGACTGCAACAGATGACCTGGCTTGTGGTGGGTTGGGAATGGTAGAGGGAGGGGACAGCTGGGTGGCTGGGAGGTCAACAGGGGTCTCAGCTGCTTCTCTCCTCTTGGATCAGTGTTCAGATCCAAAGTAGCAGGAAGGTCAGTAGTTAATTCCAGGTGGATGAGAAAAGCAGAAAATCCTGGCGGGCATCCTTGGAAGGCAGGAATTACACATGACCAGCACCTGGCTCTGTTTAGGGACCATTTGTAGCTGGATGGAAAATGAATTTGTCATATCAGCCAGAGCCAGTGGGACTCAGAGATTCTGTGAATCCAAATAACAGCCGGAAAGCCAGGCTTGCCTGGGTCCTGCTGCTTACTCTGGCCTCCCCCTCTGCCCTGTGCCAAGTCCACGCCATTGCCTGCGGACTGTGCCCCTTGTCACTGCTTCCCAACCCACCTCCCAGGTCTGCCCCACTCCTCAGGCCCTGGGATACTTCTGTCCTGTATCTCTGAGTAACTTAGGGCAGATGAAGCCTTTTGGGCTGCCACAGCTGGGGCCCAGTAAGCCTGCTCGTCTCAGGACACCAGCAAATAGACAAAACTCACGCAGCACATACATTTTTCTTGTCAATACACATATGGTCTCCCTCTCTCCAAGGGATTCAGGGAGTGGCAAAGCAGGGCTTGGGGTGGCTCTGTGAAGGAGGACATATCCTTGGTGTCCTTTCATTAGAGTATCCTCATGCTGGAGGAGGTAAAGTTTAAAGGAGCTCCAGTGCAGTTGCCCGGGGTCAGGGTAGGATGAAAATAATCCATGATCCTGTGGCTATAGACCTGCTCTTGGAGATGCTTATCAGCAGGTAGAGAGTCACTCACCCTCTACCTCCATCCCTGCTGAGTCTAGGAGTGAGTTATGTTCATATTTAGCCGGGAGGAGAGGCGGCCCTGATATGGGGTGATGATAGGAGGAGGCAGGGCTGCTGGTCACTGGAACGTGCTATGTGGCCATATGGGCCGTCCTGACAAGTATCTGTTTGGGTTGGTTGGGTGTTCTGCTTGAGCAGTGCCCATCCTATTCTGATATTGCGTATTTCTCCTGTGTGGAGGTCTCATTAATCCATCGCCTCCAGTGGCTGGAATGCCTGGCCATGGAACCGTAGGCATTTGAACTTGAAAAATAAGTAAGTGTTAAGTAGCAGAAGGCTGAAGGGAGGGATTCCAGATTGAGGGAACAGCCTGGGCAAAGGCCAGAGACACAAGAAAGGTTTAGAGGTTCACATCCTGGGGATCATTTGATGAAAGCCTTTGGTAAGGAGCACCTAGAGTTAGGCCTCGGGGTGGAGAAAGAACAGAATGGCACCTTTCTCCTTTAGGATCAATGAACAGATGAGATTTGCCCCAGGCCTGCCCAGATACTTTCCCAAAGGGGCTTGCATCTTCGGAACAGACTAGAAGACCTAGTTGGGAGCACAGAATGTGATGTGCCAAAGGTCACAAGGTGAGTTAGTGGTCAAGCCAGAGCTACTCTGATTGTTGACTAGAGGTCTCAGTTTCCCAGAGAAATCTCTTACCTGTCCAACTATCTGTCTGCCATCTCCTGTCTCCTTGTCTGTAATCCACTTAATTTCTCTTTTGCTTTCTTGACCAAAGTTGAGTGATAACTTTCCATCATTCAGACGCTCTCATTCTGACCTTCCTTTCATTACCCTAGGAAAGCCATCATGCTGAGTCCTTGGGTCCCATGAAGCCAATTTTCCAGGTGTAGTGACTCGGCCACCCACAAACCCAAGGTATTAAAGCTACATCCCAACAGGCCCCTCTCCTGGTGCTCCTGGGACTCTTCTACTAACTGAAACAGGGCTAAAAGGTGGAAATTCATTCTTGAGCATTCCAAGGCTTAGCACATCGATTTATGAGATCATCTATTGGAATGGCCTCAGAGCACATAGGAATGGGCTTAATAGTTTATTAGAAAGGGACAGATTATCATGTAAGTAGTCTTGATCACATCTGCTCTTTCACTGCCCCTCCCCATGTTGCAATTCAGTTCCGAAGCCCTTGGCTTTTCTTCGTGGTTTCTGCTATGCTTTCCTTAGGCCCATTGGGTACCTTGGCAGTGGTCCAGGGGCTGTGGGATGATGGGTAGGGGCAGGGCCAGAGACCCCCATCTCAACTTCCACTTCCACCAAAGCAGCTCTGCTTTATCTTTACTAGATACTGGGATTCACACAGGAATTCATTTGGACACAAGGTACATGACAAAAGCAAGTTTGGAAATCATTGTTTGGAGTGAGCAAGCCAAGTGGCCTGCTGTCTGTTGCCTACAAGCCCGAGTTGAGGCTGGAGAGATGGCAGCAGCTCGGCCTCGACTCAGCACTCACTGGTGACAGTACTGGGCAGACCAGGGGACCCAGCAGGCTCCCATAAGGCAGGAGAGGTGGCCCTATGCCATGGCAGCAGTGCAGGACACGTCCTCTGTTGTCACCACCACTTGGCCTAACAAATGCCCAGACTCACATCCCCCCCAGCTCCCCACTGGGATTGCCTGTCCTTAGACAGTTGCCAGCCACCTTTCATGTCTGCTGAGATGCTGCTGGCTGGGAAACTCAAGCTGCCCTCCTGGCCGGGTCCAGCTCCGGAAGTGACCTGTCCCTTTTCCAGCTGTCCAGTAGTGCTGGCCTCACTCCCTTCTTTCCTGAGGCCTCGGACAGAGAGAGGCCACCCATCTCTTTTAGATCTCCAGGGAACCAGTTGGTCCAAGCCTCCAGTGCATAGCTGTTGACAGAGCCCTTCAATTTCCGAGCAGCCACAAAGCATTAGAAGGCTGATTTTAGGAACCAGCTGGTCAGGAAAGGTTGGTTGGGACTGTGCTTTCCTTCTCCCCATCACTGCCTCTGCTTACGTAGCAAGAGTCCCAGAGGAAGATGGCAGCTGGGAAGGAGACGGCAGTGCCCATTTGTCCTGCACGTGGGAGGCCTGGGCCTCCTGTGACCACGCAGCCCTGACTCGCCCTCCCCTCCTGACTCCGGAAGGTTGGGGGTCTCTTTCTGAGCTACCTCATTGCCTTTTCTCTTTCTTCTTTCTTTAAAAGCCAAGCAATAAATCCATCCTGGTGAAGGAAAGGATAAAAGGGAAACTTCTTCTTAATTGGCTCAAGGCCATCGCACATATTACCAGGTGTACTCAAGCTGCAATTTATTTTTTAATTAAAGTTCTTTCTACCTACAGGAAAGCCGAACATTGGGCCAGTGTTCTCTCACTTGAAAAGGGTGTTTAGGGGAGCAGTTACAAGGAGAAAGCGAGGAGATCATTTGGCTTATTGGGTTTGATTTTTTTCTTTTCCCTTTTGATTTTTTTCAGTTCTTCCTTATGCGTATCTGTCTTTTCCTGGCCCAGGCCTGGATCCTTGCACAAACCTGATGGTTGCTACCATTCTCTGGATTCACTCCTTCCCGGGCCCTGATTCTATGGCCCAGGGACACTGTCAGCCTCCACAGTGCTTGGGCACATTCTGGGGCCCTTCTCAAAATCTCCTCCAGGTCTGGCTGTGACCTGTACACCTGTGCTTTCTTCTCTGCTCCATGTTAATTCTGGGGAGAGAATCGCTCCTTCAAGCAGCCTCATACAGGGCATTCACGACACCTTCACTTGAGGGCACATGGGAAGGGCCGTGGGGAAGGCCACATCTTGAGGTTCAGGCCTTGCTTGATGCCAAATTGCCATCGTCTTTCCTCTTATTAGATATGGTGGTTTCCTGCTTCTTGGAAGCCTGGGTCACACTAACCTCACCCAGGCCCTGTCTTGCTTCTACTGAAGCACTTCCCAAACCAAGAATCTTCCTGATGATGATACTCTCTCCCTCAGGGGGCCAACTGAGAACTTGTCTGCCTCCCCAGCCCACTGAGGTAAAATGTGCCATCTTTCTAGGGTCTGTCTGTGATCATCCAGCTCTGCTGGCTTCTGGGTGTGGAGCCTGGGATTCTATTCGCTTTGCTCAGGCCCCCTAGATCAGAGGGCAGAGAGTGGCCACAGATCTCTTGCTAGAGACACTGTCTCTAATGAAACAGAAGCCAGAGGGGCAGGGCGTTTGCACTTTCGGAGTGTGCGAATGGCTTCCTTCTCCAGCACTCAGTGATCACTCAAGTCCCAGTATTCTAGGCAGTTTCCAGAGAGTGGGCAGGGAAGGTTCAGGAGGCACTGACCCCCGGGGAGGGCAGGATGAGCAAGGCTGCTCCTGCTGGAGACAGGTGCCCTTCTGTGGTCTAGAGCAATGTGTGGTTCAGTGCTTGCCACAGTGGTCTTCACAAGGGCCTGGGGGGTATGACATCGAAAGGGGAGGATAATAATCAGAATGCTGGCTGACATTACTGAGGCCTGGGTACAGGTAGGTGCTTGCTGAGTGCAGCACAGACATTATTTCATTGAATTCCCACCACCAACCTGTGAAGTAAGTATCATTATCTCCATTTGAGGTGAGGAAACCGATTTTGGGCCACACAGCCAGTCAGCACTGTGGATATGTGGTCCTGCATCCAGGTAACAGTCAGACACTCTGAAGGGCAGCAAAGATAGTTAGACCATGGCTGAGATCTCAGTTTTGGTCTCTCTTGATAGAGGGCACACTCTAATATCCAGCCCCTGGTGGTCCGAGGCCAGATCCTTTCCTGGAATGAGCAGCGAAGGCCTGCCCTCAGCCAGCCACCCCACCTCTGCCTTCTCTGGAACTAATGATGTGCATTCACCCTTGTGACAAGTGGGGCACGGGCCATGGCCTTCTAAAGAAGAGAAATCTGCTCTGTGCAAAAGCAAAAAAAAAAAAAAAAATTTTTTTTTTTAATGATAGTTCGGGTTTCAATTTCTAGAACACATTCTCATTCTCAGTTAACACAGGCCCCACACCCACAGCCCTGACCTCATTAGTTCCATTAGTTCCATGTGCTGACCCAGCTAAGGGAACAAGCCCAGACCCTAGCGTGAGCTTCAGAGTCGGGCGTGCCTCCTTCCAGCTTGTGACACTAGGCAAACTATTTAACCTGTTGCAGCCTCGAATTCTTAATCTGTAAAATGGGACAATAATCCCTCCTCATATGATCATTGTGCGACTTAATGAAGGTCACATGTATAGAATGCCTGGTACACCGTAGAACAGGTGCTGGCACGAAGTACGGAACGTTTCAGCAAATGTGAATACCCCCCCCCCCAACCCTCATCCCTCTGCCGTAATCCCATGGTCCTCTCTTCTCAAGCAACATCTTGTAGTTGATCTTTTTGGGGAAGTTAATTGGGGCGATATTATAATAGCTCTTAATTAGGTTTTTCTCTTAATTATTCCAAACTCAGAGCGTGAAGCCAGGATGAGGCTTCTCATGGAAGCACAGCCTGGTGAGCAGTGATAGCAGACCTGACCAAAGACCTCTTCCCAGAAACAGTGCCTTGGAACCTGGCCAGATACAGTCACAGCAGGAGAAGCATGCTGGCTAGAGAGATGCAGCACATACTCTCACCTGGCCAAGCTTTGATACATGCCTTCTGGAGAAAAATGACAAGTAGATAGCCAGGTGGTTCACTAGAAGAGTCTGAAACCCTAGGTCTGTGTTTCTGAGCGATGCCAGGTTAGTTGTTGCACCTCTTTGAAACTCAGTCTCTTCTTTTGTGAAGGGGGTCAAATTGCCCCCTTCCTTCTGTTGTCATGACAGTCACATTATAATTTTTTTTTAGATTTTATTTATATATTCATGAGAGACACAGAGAGAGAGAGGGGTAGAAACATAGGCAGAGGGAGAAGCAGGATCCTTGTGGGAAGCCCAATGCGGGACTCGATCCCAGGACCCCAGGATCATGCCCTGAGCCAAAGGCAGACACTTAACCACTTAGCCACCCAGATGCTCCACATTGTTAAGTTTTCAAATATGAATATTATTTTCCATTTTTGAGCCTAGTATACTTTTTTTCCTCAAAGGGGTAACCATAGTGTTGATTCATTTTCCCTAGAGTGGTTGACGGTTTATAAATGGAGCCCCTTACTTAGCTGAGCAACCCTTCCCTTCCCTTCCTTTCCGTTCCCTTCCCTTCTGTTCCGTTCCATTCCCTTTCCTTCTATTCTTCTCTGCCTTGCCCTCCACTTTCCCCCGCTTCCATCATTTCAGAGCATCTGCTGTTTGCCAGATACATGGTGCTGAGTGTTGGGGAGAACATGAGGATGGATGAAGCACTTTACACCCTTGAGGAACTCATGGCCTTGTATAGATGATAACAGAGGACATGAATTTCAGGGCAGGAGAATTGGAGTCAATTTTTGCCTGAAAAAAACTTTGAGGTCATCTTATCCAAATGAATGAACAGAGGCTCTGGAAGAAAGGTCTGGGCCCAGGGTCCACCAGCTCACTTCTAGCCTCTTCACTGACCCCTGTATAGTCTGGAGAGGTAAGAAGGAAGGGTATTGCCTCAGATGATTAGGAAAAGCTTTAGTAGAGCAAGCCCTTGAACTGGGCCTTGAAGATTGTTTAGAATTCTGGAAGGCAAAGGTGTATGGTAGGGAGTGTTTTTGCCAGGAAGAAGAAGGAGCTTGAGCAGAGGTGTGGTGGCTGAAAAGCAGAGGCTGATCAAGGGATGGCAAGTGGATTCTGGAGTGGGGAAAAGGTTGGGGGGTCCCCCCACCGCCCCTACAGAGACTATGGGTGACCATCCTGTGGCTCACAGATGTGGTGGATTGGCTTTCACCTTCCAGTGCCCTGCCAAGAATTAATTGTATTCATGGTAATGAGCTTGGACCCTGGACACCAGGCTGACTTAAATAAACCCCTCTTAAATGTTGGATTTATGGTACGTTATGAGCAGTAACTTGACTGGGCACATGCTAGATAGATGAACCCAAATACTTAAAGAAACTTGGTCCAAGAATGCCGGTGAAAAAGCCCTCATGATAAATCATGGCTATTAATTTGCATGCTTTGGGTCTGCCAGGCTGGAGCAAACAATCCGTTAGTCTCCCCGGAGTGTTGAGCAGCGAGCCTTTATGAACACTCAGAGTAATTTATACTAATGCTTCTGCTTGTCCTTGCTTTTCTAACATGACTCCTTCGCTGGGAGAGATATAGAATCGGTTCCATCTGTGTTGTGTGGCTCTCTTGGTCATCCCGGAGAAGGGATCCCCTTTTGATATCAGCTCCTGCCTGCACCCAGAGTGTCTGGCTTCCTTTTAGCCACCTCAGAAAATGATGGGTGCTGGTACATGGACTTTTCACGACATGAAACAGACTTTGGATCTAAATAAACCTTACAAGACATCCTGATGGCCATGGTGCTGTGGGTTCCTTTAAGAAGATGAAGGGTCAAGCCAGAAGCCAGATCTGATGCTTCCTCCTGGAGGGTTTGTTATCATGCAGTAGAGTTAGAATTTAGAGATGTGGTTAGGTATTGAGGGAGGGATAGTGTGTTTTGATCCTTTCAAGGCAATGCCTGATTATATGAAAGTTCAGGACTTGAATCAGGTCCTTAAGTCCAGACCAAAGGAAGGCTCACTCACTGTGCTTCGCCTTCAGACTCCTTCTACTCTCTCAGTTATAGGGAGTGGATTTGAATAGCTTTCTCATCTAGGCAGAGCCAGAAATTCATTTATAGGCTTCAGAAGCTACTTGCCTTCACTGGCCCTTCTATAAAATGAGGATCCAGTTTGGTTTGGTTTGGTTTGGTCTGACCTAGCTGGCTGTTGTCCTATCAGGAGACCGTTTTCCCTGCTGACGCTACAGAGAACCATTGGGAAGGGTGGCCTCCCAGTCATGAGAGGATAGAGCTTGTCAAGTGATGCATGATCTCCCTTTCTCTCCCATGGGGAATGGAGAGCCACACCCATAGTCATTGATCTGTTCAATTTTCATCTGCTGTTGAAAGACCTTTGTGATGTCACATGGTGAGCTCAAGCTCAGGAGTTGGGTTTGAGAATCCCAATTCCACCTGAGAGACTTGGGGGAGCCAGCCTAGTTTCCCCCTAGCTGTTTCTTCTATGAGAGATGGAACAAACCAACATTTAATGTCATGAGCACCAAAGACAATGGTGTAGGGAGCTTCCCAGGACAGCCCCTCAAACATAGTGGAGCAGGAAGAGTCAAGGTTGGCTTCGTGAAGTCGCTATTGACACTCATATACGGATGTCCTCCACATGGGTTTATTGAGACAACGATGAAGTTACACAATAGAAAAGAGGACCTTCCCTTCAGTCACACAAAGCCCTTGGTGGAGAGAAAAATATCTGTCTGACCTCATAACATCTCACGTTTTCCCCTTGGAGACTGAAGATTTGTTCTCCATCAGCCTTTTGCAGACTCAGCAGAGCATGTCTTCCCGGGAAGGTGAGGCTGCTGGGGAAATGCAGAGTCAGATAACATGCCCCCTCCCTCTGGCCCTTCCACTTCGCTGAGCTTCAGGTTCTGCATCTGGAAAATGGGACCATAGACCCCCATCTGGCATGGTGGTTGTGAAACTTGAATAACGTCATCTTTGAGCAAATTTTTAGTTCCCTAGTAGTGCTTGCTTAATTGTATCCTTTCATCTTGGCCAGATCGGTGGGCACACCTACTTTAGCATAAGGCCGAAACCCTGGTAACTCAGTCCTGTCAGCCTTCGCACATGCTCTGGGATGCTATGGCCCTGCCATGGGATAGGGAGCTTTATCTTCAGTATCTAAAGCTGTGTGTAGGGAATTTCCAGGACACAAGTGTGAGGTATGAGACCCTGCTGGGAGCCTCAGCCTGGTCAAAGCCACCCAGCCTAAGAGACATGAAGTGCTCTGTGGGGGTCCTGAGGCACAGGAAGGGCAGGGCTTCGGAGCTGGGACTCTCTGAACCAGATCCAGTGTCCACTGCTTGCTGGCCCTGGGACACTTTTTAATTAGCATCTCTCAAATTCAGGCTTGTCACCTGTAGAATGGGCTAATAAAAAGCCCTGCTCCTTGGGGCCACTGTGAAGGTTCAAAGAAATGACCATTTGGGAGGCTTTTGCGTAGACCTGGTGTTCAATAAACGGTAGCGTCTGCTCTTCTTTGTCACATGTACAAATGTGAGGGGCTGTTGTCTTAAGAATTCTTCTCCATACTTTTGGCTACTGGCCTTGGCAATTCAAAATGGCAACCTGTGCCCAGTTGGAGTGCTTACTGTCACTGTGTTTTCCTTCTTTCCCATCAGTGGAAACTGGAGCAAGCTTCCGCCCTCCTGACAGCTGGCAGGGAGGTGAGGTCACACGAGAGCCATCTGTTCCTTGTCCTCCTGCAGAAGGGCACTGGCCGAGCGTGTTTAACGTCCAGGGCTCCTCCGGTCCTGTCCCTCAGGCTCAGCCCTCACATCCTGATGCCGGCAGTGGAGGATGGACCGGGGAAGCTGAGTCCAGAATCGCTGTGTCACACATGTGCAGCACTCGCCAGGCTCCGAGGGCGGGACTGAGGAGGAGCCTGGGCCTGTCTCATGCCCAAACTCACATCTCACTCTTGGCAACTTTGGACAAGCCCCCTGACCTCTTTGTGCCTTCGTTTACTCATCTTTAAGACAGAAGTAACCATATTAACTCCCTCATGTGACTTTTATGAAGATGGAATTATGCAAGCAAAGTGCTTCATCTGCTCAGTCGTCAACAAATGTTAGCTATTTTATTGTTTTGCTCGTATCATCTGTGTGGTCCCTATGAGCCTCCCGAGGGACGAGCAGGCCCCTGTGTGAACTCCTTTTCTAGATAAGATAAGGAAATTGAGCTGAGATGTTACATGGTCAGAGACCCCCATGGGAAGGAGTGGGTGGCTAAGCCTAGATCTCTCCAAGACTCTGCAGGATGGCAGCATCGACACCCCCACTCCGTGGTAGTCCAAACACCACGCCACAGGCCTGCTTGCATGGGAAAATACAGATTCCTGGGCCCCACCTCAGATCTGCTGAATCAGGATCCCCAGAGGCCTGGAAATCTGTAAAGTGCCTCCCAGTTGGCGGCATCTCCGTCGCTGGATATACAGCTCACCAGCTCACCGTGTCCTCCGTGTTCTCTGTGTCATCTGGGATCAGAGGGATGGGACAGGGATCCCAGAAGGAACAAGCACCTTCCTAGCCCTCGTCCCAGGCAGAGTGCCGTCTGCAGGTTAAGGAGGAGTTTGTGGAGATGCAGGTGAAGAAAAGGGTCTCTTTTACACACACCAATTTTTTTTTTCCAGGTCATTGGATTTCTTTCTAGATTAAATAACCTCATTAGGTATTATGGGCTCTGTAGAGGAAGTCTATTTGAACTGAACTGAAGCGCTCTTTGTCAAGATATTATGTTTGGCCTGGACCTGGCTAATTGACAAGAGGTTGCCAGAGCCCACGAGGCCCGTTGCAGATGGCCCCTGGGGACTCAGTTGACCCACACATTCCACAGCGCCCTGCTCTCCGCCGCTGCACATTTTCTCTGCCCAGGGAGGGGCACCTCTCACCAGCAGTCACCCACCACTTCCTCCCAGGCTTTGATCCCACCTGGTCACCAAGAGGACTGGAGTATTGGGGGTCATCTGGACACACAGGGGCCCAGACCCAGAGAGTGGCACTAATTGTGAGGAGCTACATTCATTACCCAGTAGCCCTGTTTCCCAGCATGCTGAGGAAAGTCACTTGAGACTCGATTTCCTTCTTCTATCACAGAGTCAGGAGTTGGTTCTCCAGACACGTGCCCTTGGGACCTTTCCCTTTTATGCCTCAAAGCTGCCATATGGCTGGTGGCTAACCACATGGGCCAGGGGACAGTCTGCCAGAGTTCACATCCTGACCCTGACACTAGCCATGTGCTCTTGGGGAAGTGACTCAATTTGGTTTAGCCTCAGTTTTCTCACCTGTAAAATGGAAATAAGAAGATTCCCCCCATTAAGCTTGCTGTGGGAGTTAAGTGAGATGAGCCAGGAAAAGCCAAGTCACTAGCATCGTACACAGTGAGTGTTCACTGTCATTATCCCCTCATGTCTTCAGGGCAGCGGTGTGAGCTTAATAGGGTTAGAGGAAAAACAGGAACAGTTTGGAGACTTTCTTTACAGGCAAGTAGATCATGCATTCATTCTGTTGTTCAGCAACAACTTCTCAAGCCCGAATGCGCCCAGCACCACGCTGGCACTGCGGCTATACCGGAGAACCGAAATAATCCCTTTCTCATGGTGTCACCTCAGTCTGGAGCCTGCTCTTAAATGGATCAGCACATGTTGCAAGAAGTGTGATCACAGTGAAAAGCGACATTAGGTGAGAAGAGCAAGGTGTTGGTGGGGAGATCCTTCTTGAGCTTGGGTGGTCGGGGAGATTTGAGGCTGTTAAGCTGAGATCTGCTGGAAAAGAAGTTGCTGGTTAGGTGGCTCATGGGAAAAAAAAAAGCTTTCTCAGCACAGGACAGAGTCCCCAAAGAGGAGAAGAGCTGGGTGTGGTCAGGAGGCCGGGGCAGTGGGCAGGGGCAGAGCGTACAAGGCTCGGGGGCTGAGCTGCAGGGAGGGGTGAGTGCATGTGGGCAATGCCAGGCCAGCCAGGGCGTGTAAGACGGAGGGGACACACAGTGGGGCAGCGTTAAAAGATTGTTCTGGTTGCCGTGTGGAAAATAGGGGGAGTGGGGTGCGAGAAGGGGAGCCAGGAGACAAATTAGGAGGCTGCTGGGGAAAAAAAAAATAAAATAAAATAAAAAAAAAAATAAAAAAAAAAAAAGGAGGCTGCTGGGGTGGCTCATGCTAGACTGTCAAACCTATGAAATCTCATGCTGTGTGCTCAGCCTGGTGTGATGCCTTTGGGGCAAATACTGGTCTGTGGGGTGAGATCCTGTCTTCCAGGCACAGTCCAGAGCTCACCCTTACTTTGATTCTTGGCCTGCTGAGCTCACTCTCCTCTCTGCTCGCAGAGGAACCTAGGCCCTTCTGTGTGTTTTCCTAGCCGGGAAAGGTCCAAGCTGCCCTTCCCATCGAGCAAGCCCTCACTTCCTGAGCGGCCTTTGTTACTCATGTCTCTCTTATATAAATCTCCCTGAACCAGAGTTTCTGATTTCCTGAGCATTTCCTGTCTCCATGGGCCAGCTTCTCAGTGTTCCAATTAATCTCTGGCTGCTCCAGCAACCTCATGCCCTGTTTTGTGGTCCCCACTTCCCATCTCTGCCCTGCTTGCCTACTTATCAGCAACTTGAATGTAGGTCATAGTCACCCTGGTTTTGCCATGGTGTCTAGGCCATTCCTTGTCCCGTGGCAGATAGGAAGTGGCCCCTGGTATAGTCAAGGTCTGATGATGACGACTCTGCCCATTTCTCTGGGCTCAGAATGTGGGTTCACCCACAGGGGCTTTGGAAAATCAGGACGCTCTCTGTCCCTTGGGGAGAGACCCTATGTCTTATAAGCTCCCTGACACCAGAGTTTCTTAAAATAATTCATAGAGAATGTGAGAAAGACAGAAGAAGGATCAGGGTGGGGTGGGGGTAGAGAATGACAATCAGGAAGTTGTGACCAACAAATACCCCAACAGAGTTCCACACCCTAAAATAGTTTCCAGGGCACTTAGGCTATATAAGATGTTCCAAAAGTATAAATCGTACTCTGAAGGACCCTTTTCTAGTTGGGAGGTTGAGGTTGGCCCAGACAACCTAAGCAGAAGATGGACCCCAAATAGAAAGCTAAAACCATGAGTTCACTTCCATAGTGGCAGCGCTCAACTGATGTTTTCTTCTTTAGCTTTCTAAAGTCTGATCACCTTGCAGATCTGTGTTGTAATTCTTGGTGGAGTGGTTTTGAATCTACCTCATTATATTCCTGCTCATCAGTCAGGCATCACTGACTATCCTCTGGGTGTTAGTAAACACTTGACTGTTGTGACAAGGAAGTGGGTGACCACAGAATGCATAAGAAGTTGGAGGTTAAAAAAAAAAAGAAGTTAGAGGTTCATGGTGCATCACAGCTGGAAAAGCACTCAGAGATCACCTGATCAGTATTTTTTTTTAAATTTTTATTTATTTATGATAGTCACAGAGAGAGAGAGAGAGAGAGAGAGAGGCAGAGACATAGGCAGAGGGAGAAGCAGGCTCTATGCACCGGGAGCCCGACGTGGGATTCGACCCCGGGTCTCCAGGATCGCGCCCTGGGCCAAAGGCAGGCGCCAAACCGCTGCGCCACCCAGGGTTCCCCTGATCAGTATTTTTGAAATGCATTTGTCCTAGAAGTCTTGACCAAAGCAGGGGATGGAGGCCCACTGGCCGTAGGCTTCTCATCCCAGCTGTCCGCTAAGACCTCTCTGAATAACACAGCGCTGTGTTTAAAAACCACGGATCAGTTTAGACAGGGAGACCTACTTGTACAAGTCACACAGACCCTTGGAGACTCATGGTTTAAGGGGACACTGTGGCCCAGTGACTTGGCCTGAAATAGAGTCCAGCATTCTGGACTCCTCCTCACTCAGTGCTCTCTCCTGTATAGTGAACTCTCTGACTTAAACAGTGAGTATCCACTGGCCTTGGTGTGGAGCCTCCCCAGGAGAGGGAAAGGAGGCTGATACTCACCCTGAGATCCTCAGTGGTGGTGTTGAAAACTTAGGCTTGCTATTCCTTCTCCCAACTAGTATTGCTGGCAGGAATGAGTCATGAACTAAGGCTGCTGCTGGGCAGACTCACTCCTTAGGGAGACTTAGGTGTAAAGGAATGAGTCATGAACTAAGGCTGCTGCTGGGCAGACTCACTCCTTAGGGAGACTTAGGTGTAAATAGATGGAAAATGAGTCACAGTGAAGGTGGAAAGACCCAGCAGACTCCCAGCAGCCTACTGCTACTCGTGTATTGGAGGGTGTTAGTCAATTGTTGCCAAGTTTGGCTGCATAACAAACAGCCCCCAAATCTCAGTGGCTTACAAAACAAAGACTTATTTCTTTCTTGTGTTGCATGTGGGCTGTGCATTGGCTATGGTTCTGCTCCATATACTCTCTGTGACATGCTCATTTTATCGTAGCTGGGAAGAGCAAGAGCCTGAGACAGATTGCACGGTGACATTTAAAACTTCTGCTCAGATTTGGCCTAATTCATGTCTGCTCATGTCCCATTGGCTAGAACAAGTCATGTGGTAGATCCAGACAGTAGGATAGGGGAGGGCGGTTGGCTTACAGAAAAGGCTGAGGGTAGTGAGTAATTGCAAGTGAATGGAGCCTACCACAAAGGGTGTGTGGTGGGGATTGATGGAACACCTACAGAGTGCTTATCTCAATAGGACATGGTCTTTGAAGAGAGAGACTTTTTAAGATCTCTGGATCCTAGCTCTTAAGGACATTAAGAAAGTCTGTGTCATGTCTCCAGAGCCCGAGATAGATCCCAAGCAATGCCATGCATTCCTTGCGGAGGATTCGTTCCCCTGTTTCTTTCCCCAAAAAGGATGTAGAACTGGTTTGCAGAGGCAGTGAGTGCTAGGCATCCCCTGGGGGAGCTGGCCCGGTTTGGTGCCCAGAGAGGCTCGAGAAGCAGAGCACTACAGATACACTCTAAGGAACTGGAGGGGGCGGGAGGTGTCTCAGCCCTTCAGGAATTGTACATTTTTGTACTTTATGTTGTTTTGACAGATGAAAAATCAAAACTGGAGCTTTTTGAGATACTGGGCCTCCAAACAGCTCCACCTTCCCAATGGAAATCAATGAATGCCTACTTTAATGGAGGTGTTCGTATTTTTCATCCTATTGATTACTAGTAAGTCAAGAATTAGGAAATCACTCTGCAGCGGGACCATTGGAGATTCAGATCTGGGTTACTTGGGAAAGTGCTGCCGCCGACCTTTTTAACAGTGTCAGCAGCTCCTGGCTCAGCAGAAGGCGACACACCAAGCACCTGCACGTTCCAGGTGGCCTTTGATCGGCAAGGACGGATACAGACCTCCTTTCCTGGGCCACTGCTCTGCAGCCTGTCCCCTGCAGGAGATCCCACGGTGGGAGCACCCGCTGCTCTCAGCACTGCTTGTTCCTTCCCGGCCTCTGAGGCCCAGTGTCAAAAGGACACTGTTCTCCACGCTGTTGGGTGAAGAGAGCAAGAATTCAGACAAAAGGGGCCTGAGAAGGAGCCAGGGATCTACACCCATTTTTACATCCAAATGGCCTTCTGTGGTATAGCAAGAAAGGAGACACGTGTGATCAAAGGCGTGCGTGCATTCACCTTGCACACAAGCATGTGCTAGGGCAAGTCAGAGAGCTCCGAAGGATGAGCAGTCTGTTCAGGAGGACCTTTTTTTCTGAAGAGGCTCAAGCTTCTATTTTTCCTCCAAACCTTTTATTTTGAAAGATTTCAAACTTACAAAGAAGTTGCAAGATCAGTGCAAGGAACACCCCCATAGCCTTCACCTGGGCCTATGGCCTTATTTTTCTTACACATTTGCCTTATTTTTACCAAACCTTATATATATATTTTTCTAACCTTATATTTTTACCTGTATGTTTTTCCTATACTTATCTCCCAGAGGCACTTGAGCATTAGCGATAGCCTTTTTGTCCTCCCCATACTTCAGTGTGTATCTCCTAAGAACAAAGACGTTCTCCTGCAGCACCACGATAGACGTATCATACTCAGAAAAATGAACGTCACTACAATACTATTATCTACAATCGTTATGCATATTTCCCTGTGGGGCCCAAGGATGTTCTTTATAGCGGGCGTTGGCTACAGAGGCCAAATCCTGCCTGCTGCCTGTTTTCATAAATAAATAAATAAAGTTGCCTTGGAACACAGCTACACTCAGTCATTTACGTATTGTTTATGGCTGTTTGTCTGCTACAGCTGCACAGTGGAGTAGTTGGGAGAGAGACTGTTTGTCCCACCAAGCCTCAAATATTTTACTACCTGACCCTTTAAGAAAAAGCATGCAAACCCACCTTATTAGCACATGTGCAATTCAGGATCCCAACAAGGCTCATAGTTTGCACACGTTTGTAATTTTTTTTAATGTATAAATAATCCCTAACTTAGCAGCATTCTTCACACCCAGTGACGAAGGCTCCGTGTTGGAATGTGAGCAGATGTGAAGTAGACCAAGTCAGAACAGAAGCTTTAAATGTGACCCTACGGTTTAGCTCAGCCTTTTTGCTCTTCTCAGCCATGATAAAATGGGCATGTCGTGGAGTGAGAGAGTATATGGGGGCAGATCCGTGGCCTGACACCCTAAGGCTTCATGACCTGCTCCTCCACCCTCATTTCCCATCACTTCCCTGGAAGCCCCGAGCCCTGTGAAACTGCTTGATGTAATGACTAAGTGCGCATGTCCCATGCATCTTTGTTCCTGCAGTTTCCTTTGCCTGGGACACATCTCTACACTCTGTCCTTAAAGATTTAGTACCAGCATCCCATCCTGGAAGCCTCCGAGACTTTTCTCCTTTCCTATTCTCAAGACCCCCTTACCCACCACCTGGTTGTCTGCGCTCCTGACACCCACTAGATTTTCTAGTGTTGGAGCACTTACCACACTAGTGCTTTGATTCATTTTCTGTTGGTCTCACCCACTAATTTGTGGAGGCCTTGAGGGCAGGGGCCAGGTCTTATTCATCTGCGTCTCCTTGGTTCCTAATATAAAGTCCTAACATGCTCAGTAATTGCCCATTGAATGAATGAATGGATTCTTAAACGTCTCAGGGGCTTCCCTTTTATTCCCACACCACTTTGTGGCACTTCTGGCCCTCTCTTCCTCCTGTCCTTCCCCTTCTAGTGCCTGTGATTGGGGTACTTACCCTCATAGTTACTGATCTCAGAGTAGCCCTTAGATTATTCTGACACAGGGACTGAAATGACAGGGGATGGAGAGAGGAGAGCAGGGCAGACGACTGAGGCCATAAGGCTTCCAGCTTCTTGCTCTTCACCACTGGTCCTCTGCAGCCAGGAGCCCCATTTCAGCCCTTCACCCCCTCTGCCCCAGACTACGACAGTTATTGATGATGGCTTAGATTGGAGTTCCTGGCCATTACTGTGTAGCAGGTAGCATTAATACCGGATGGAGGGGGCACTGAGTGTGCTGAGCACCATCTCACTTGATCTTCATAGATGCCTGTGAAGAGGGCATTGTCCCCATGCTCCAGGTGAGGAAACTGAGGCACAGACAAGTTAGTGAGATGGTTAGGAGGTATCAGAGCTGGGACAGACTGGGAGCTATGTGATTCCAAAGGCCTACTCCCTATCCCCTGAAGTTTACCATGATTTCCTTTAGAAGGGGTGATGTCCCTGGCATCCCAGGTTAACCTCAGAAGGAGTTTATTTTCTTAGGCGTTGCTAGAATTTGGGGCCAGGGTCTAGATCAGGTCCATCCATCACAATGTTCTGGGATGATGGAATTGTTCTAGATCTGCTCTGTTCAGTACTGTATCCAGTAGCCACATGTCACCTATGAACACTTGGAACATGGCTAGTGTGACTTATTTAAATTTAATTAACATATTTAAATGAAAATAACCACATGCGGCTTGTGCTTGCTGTACTGGACAGTCCAGAGTGGAATAAATGTTGGCCAGGTACATTCCAGGTGAATGTGTGGCTGCTTGGGGACTGTTCCTTGAGTTAGCATGGTTTTCAGAGAAAAATTGGCATTAAATTCCAAACAAGTCTATTAGCAACCAGTTTGTTCTGGAATGGGGGGTTGCTTACACTGCCACCGCGGTGATGAGCAGTGATAGTTTTTAAGTTTTGAATTTTGAAGCAAATGAGTCTTGCAGCCCTCAAACACAGGAAATGCATGGGCTGTGGGGAAGAAAAGAGGGGGATGTGAAAGGCCCCAAGGGCCTGAAAGGGTGGAGGTCGTGTATATTCATTCTGGCTCTGCTCCCCCACATGCTTGCCTGAGAGCCTTCCTTCTGGAGATTTGGGAATGCAAGGCTGGATTTGGGTTCCCAGCGGAGGTTGACAGCAGAGTATATAGACTCCCCAGGAATATGACTGTTCTCTAGGACCTAGAATGGGGTCCCAGCAGAGTCAGGCATGCTGCCTCGTAAGCTGGGCTGTTCTGCTAGAGGCAGGATAGGGTAGTGCTCACAAACGTGAGCTTTAGAGTTAACCCAAAGTTAAACTTGGGGTTAAAGGCTACAAGCTCTGTGACCTTGAGCAAGTTCTTTCCTCTCTGTTCCAGTTTCTCCAGCTGTAGGATGAGGTAAATGTCAGCATCTAACTCATGGGGCTGTTGTCAGGGTGAAGCAAGCCTATACCTCACTCACAGGCAGCATCTAGTAGGTCCTCGCTGGTGTAGGGTGTTGGGAAAGCCATGATATTTCCAAAGTCAGATCAGCATAGCCCTTGATCTTTTAGACTCTGCTCACCCCTTCTTTCTTTTTCTTTTTTCTTTTTTTCCTTTTGCACTGACAGTTTCTTGCTTTCAGAACTCAAAATGCTTTTGGGAGCTTTGCAAGAATTTGCTCCCAAATCCTTGGGAAAGGATGTCTGTTTTCTCATCTCATCTCATCTCCCTGTCTCTGGATATTTATAGTTCTGGATAGAAAAGAGTTGCTTTGATTTTTCAGAATATTTTCCACAAAAGTGTGGTGTTGGGGAGGCAGGGCTATGGAGAGGAAGTGTTGAGTGTTGGCTTTGGAAGGCATGGGTTTGAATCTCACTTACTAGCTGTGGGAACCCCCTCCTCGCCCCCACCCCCAACCACAAGCGATGTAAATATCCTGAGCCTCAGTTTCCACAGTTGTGAAATGGACATAGAGTGATAGTCAAATGAGATAATACCTACAGGTGTCTCCAACCCACCGCCTGCACATAGAAGACACTCTGTAAGTGCCAATAAAACATGAGTATTTAAATCCTTTTCAGCTTTAATGTTCAGACTCACAGGTTAGAAGCTACTTGGGGCCCTTTGTGGTGGAGCTCCCAGCTGGAAGCTGTCCAGAGGCTTTCTTCAGCTACTTCGTTCAAGGCAGCAGAGCCTCTCTTCCTAGCTCTTGACTGTTCCTCTACCAAGAGGCCTTATTTAGACTACTGGAACTAAGCTTCTGGAAAGAACAGGCTGCAGGCTGGGCTGAAGATGCATTGGGGGAGCAAAGTCAAGAAGAGCCAAGTCCCCAGATTCAGGGAGGTGTGATACCAGCAGCCACACGCCCAATCGAGGAAGACCAACTTGGACATCGTCTTATGAGCTGAGGGCCTCCCTGAGGGCACCACTGCCAGGTGGGATGGGGGTCAGGGAGGCAGCTCCTGGGCTGGGGGTTCTATTTTACAGTGGGGAGGCTAAAGCTGGAAATATCAGAAGAAAGATGGTAAATTGTAGAAAATGGAGAGAACCAGCATGCAGGAACCACGGGTCATCTCTGCATCTATGTCTGTGACCTTGAAGACCACAGGGTGCTGCAGGAGGTCTACTGAAGCCTCAGCCAGGGAGAGGTGAAGAGAAGCCCGAGGCCCCCAGGCTAGTCCGAGCGACCCAGGTTAGACAGCCTCCCTCAGCCTCAAGGTGTCCCTCCTTAGAATGGGGATTAAAGGCACAGCACTTAGTGCCCAGATGAACTTAATATGTGACTGATTCTTCCTCCCCATGAGATTTCTTAATAAAGAATACATCATTTGCTCACTTACCGATTTATTTTGCTGTTTGCAGATGTCCATGTGGGGCCATGCACAGAGCGTCGAAATCATGCTGGGTGACATGGGGTTGATGGGGGTTGGAGGCCAACATGGCAGGGATGATGGTGGTGGTTTGTGCTTCCAGAACAATGCCTAAGGCGGCCCCACTTTCACCTCCCGGAATACCCAGCATCTCGGGGAGTGGGCCCCACCCCTTTGTTTAAATTGGAGGGGTTTAGAGTGTGGTCTGTGGGGGGTGCTCAGTGGCCTGGCCTTCCCTGACTACCCCACCCACCCTCATTTTCTCCTCTAACTGCTTCTGCTTTGCACTTAATCACTGTGGTACCTACCCATGGGCAGGTCACCCTGATAGCCATAGCCTCCTTATCAGGACATGGGTGCGGGTAGTAACACCTGCTGTACTGAAGACTTGTGGTTGGGTGAAATCTGGTGGCGAGTGGTAACTGTCATTATCCACTGCCCTTGTCTGTTCTGACTCCTCCCCGTGGATGGTTCCCCCTGGTTGGCTCTGCCCAGCAGCCCCCCACTCCTCTCCTGCTTGGATTCCCAGGACTTTTGGAGGCAGCACATTGTTTCTCTGGAAAAACCACACCTGTGCCCCCAGAAGGCTTTTGGTCTCAGATTAGGGAGTTGCCTGGGTGGGACTGCCTGTGTAGGGTGGAGAAAGGGCCTGCTATCAAGAGAAGGTGACTGTGCTCACACAGAGTCCAAATTTCCTTTGCCTTTTCTTTCCCTCCCCTCCTTGCCTTCCCTGAAAAAGGCACCCGGTCTTTTCGAGGCTGCTGTTTCTTCATGGATTTTTAATAAAGATGATGAATGAACTAAGAATTGATAAGAAAAGGCAAATGGTATTTGGGTTATGCATTGTTCTAGTAAAATATATTTTTCACTGCAGATCTTAAGTGACTTTTTCACTAAAATGCCATAATGGGAAGAAAGGTTAAATAAAACGAGTTTTCTGTGGCAGAAGTGTCAACCAAAGGGCCTCTGCAGGACAGGACCCTTGGGCAGCCGAGCGGTAAGCTTTGCCAGCTCCCCAGTGGCAGAGTTGTGGCATCTTATGCCAACAACACCTTTCTCCCAGCAGGAAGGCTAGAAGAGGGATTCCCCAGGAAAGGCCTGGCAGGAATGTCAGCAGTTCTGCTCCCTGGAGACCTGATTAAGTGTAGGGCCCAGGGAAACGGTCCCTGAGCTGCCAGTGGTGGCTTGACGGAGGTCAGTGTCCCGTGCGGTAAGCTGGCCTCCATTCCCTGGATCACCACGTGTGATAGAGCCTGCAGCCCGAGGGAGGGCCTGGAGCTGGGTTGTAGGGCAAAGCCCCTTCCAGCCCAGCTCCCTGCTTGGCTCTACAAGAGGCTTCTCTCATAGGCAGGATCCGGAGGGCTTGCCCTGGTCTGATGTCCCCAGGGATACATGCTTGTTCCAGACCTCAAAGACATTGGCACCAGTTGGTGAATTGCCTACCAGAGTAAGATTCCTTTTCTTCCCGACTCTACCCTGAGGCATTGTCTCTGTTGTGATCTGAAAAGATCTTGTCATAACTATTCTGCTCTGTTCCACTGCATCCTATCCCATCCTGTCCATCCCATGCTATGCCGTGCATTTCATTTCATTCCATCCCATTCCTTTCCAGGCTTTCAGTAGTCATGGGGGTGGTCTCAGTTCTAGGTCTTGGGGGCCAAGTACGGGGGCCACAGAGATGATCAAGATCTGGTCCTGCCTTTATGAAGCTCCCTCTCTAAAAAGAGTAATAAGCAGACGATAGAGAGACTAACCACTCCACCCCCCCACCCCACCCTCAGCAAAGTCACCTCATCATATACAACCAAGGACCAGAAGCGGTTAGAAGAGAAAATGAAGGTGAGTGGGTGGGGTAGTCAGAGAAGGCTTCTTGGAGGTGATTGCTGGGTTGAATTTTCAAAGGGTGAATAGGAGTTTATCAGACAAACAGCAGATCTCTAAATTAGCGCTTAAGTAGAACTTGCTAGGTGCTGGGCCACATTTTACCTATGATAACTCACTTCCTCCTCATAACGGCTGCTGAGGGAGGTGCTCTATTATCACCTGATTTCCTCCGAACAAGAAAGTAGATGCACAGGGTGATGCAGTTTAGTAAGTGGTAGAGCTGGGGGTTCGGACCCAGGCAGGCCAGGGCTTTAATCCCCATACCTGGGGGCTGTTCTGGAAAGGCAGGGAGGGCATTCCAGACGTGGAGGTGAGAACCATTGCTGTCCTCGGTCAGGGAAACAGTGAGCTGGGGGCTCCGGCAACCACCCCTCCTATAGTGCAGGCATAATTTTCTCCATGAAATCAGTCTCCCTGAGCCAAGCTCTCCGCCCTCTCTGTCACAGTGGAGCGGCAGGAACCGTTGCCATGTCTCCTCCACGCCCTGTGTACTTTCCTGCCAGGGAGGCTGGGTAAGTCCAGCAGCTGCTGAGCGGCCGGGGCTCCAGGCCAGGAAACTCTGAGCCTGGGCTGGGCTTTCCATCTCTGCTGTTTGTGGAGAAGGGTGGGAAATGCCTCATGGCTCCATCCCTCCCCCTACTTACAGCAGGCCTGGGGGCACACCCAGGCCCCACCCACAGGGACATGTGCCACCTGGGCCCAGAGCCTGGCCTCACCCTCCCCGACACTTCGTGCCTTTGTGAGGCACCTAGCTGGGGCATTTGCAAGCACTCAGCAGTAGGACTTAGCTGTTCTTTCCTTACTTGTCTTTTCCTCTTGAGGTTCCCTCTGCATTTGGTACAAGGCCGTTTCTCTATTTTAGCATGCCACCAATTATAAGAGTCATCATTGATTTAAAAATAATTTCTCAGAGGAAAAAGAAGAAACAGTACCCCAGGAAAAGTTCCCATTGATTGTCAGGTTTGTCATCACTTCAGAGATGTTGAAACGTAAAAAAGACCTGAGCATCTTAGATTCCAGGGAATCTGGTGTTTTCTAAACACATTGTGGCTGAGTGAGGACACCTGCGTGGGGAGCTTGTCCATCAAGCTGGGGAGTGGCGCTGGCTGCCATCGGTCAGGGCTGAGTCCGGGAGGCCCACATTCATCCTGCCCTCCCTCTGCTGCCTTCAGCTTCTACCATCTGGGCCCACTTGGGGGACAATTCAAGTAGCTCAAAAACACTCACAGCTGAATTCGTTCTTCAGCTGAGTTTGACAAATGATCAGCTCCCCCCCTCCAAGCTAAGAAGTGTGGAACTCAGGGGGTGGACGGGACCAGCTGTGATCGCCAGGAGCCTGGGTGCATCTTCTTGGAGGTTGGGTGGCAATTGCAGCCAGCTGTGTGGCCTGAGAGCACCTTGCCCCCAGCGTCAAGGGACCAGGGCTCTAATCTGGGCAACCTCGGGTGTGTTGCTTTGCTCTCTGGGGTCCCAGATTCCCCTTCTGTAGAGTGAGGATGCAAAACAGTAAGAATAGTAGCTAGCAGGTACCGAGTGCTTAGCATGTGGATGTGCCATCCATTATTCTATGTGTCTTTTAAGTACTAGTTCATTCTTTTCCCCACAACAACTCTGTGAGGAGTACTGTTATCATCTCTGTTTTTCAGATGAGGAAATGGAGGCACAGGGCAGTTGAACAGTTTTCCCCAGGGTCCCACAGTTAGTAGGTGGCCAGATAAGAGGTGAATCCAAGTTCTCTGGTTAAAGGGTCCATGCAATTAATTGTAAGGTTACCAGGGTAGAGCAATAATTATTGTATTTTAAAAAACCAACACAACCCTTTTACAAATGAAATCTAACAGAGAGCTCCAGAAATAAAACAGGTAAGATGGCAGCCTTTCTTTCTTTCTTTCTTTCTTTCTTTCTTTCTTTCTTTCTTTCTTTCTTTCTTTTTCTTTTCTTTTTTTTTTTTTTTTGATGGCAGCCTTTCTTATCAGGAGTGAGGCTCCAGACCCCCTGGTTCGCAGAGGCACCTCTGTGGCATCCTGGGGCTTTTTGAGATAGCATGAAAGCAGCTGGACTGGACAGTCTCCAAAGGCCATCCAACACCGATGTCCTAGCATTGTCAGGGTCTAGCACCAGGGCCTCCCTGAGATCTGTTGGCCTCCCAGGCAGGCTCACGGTGTAAGCCTCTTCTATCTAATATTCTAGAAATATTTCTTCAACATTTATTTGTTGGGACCAAGGAGAAATGGATTTTCTAGTAATAAAACCTGTACACCTCTTGCTTTCTGTTCTTTAGGCTATAACATGCACTGAACACAACATTTGAACTTATTTGGGA
Organism: Canis lupus familiaris; assembly: GCF_011100685.1. Taxonomy (NCBI): domain Eukaryota; kingdom Metazoa; phylum Chordata; class Mammalia; order Carnivora; family Canidae; genus Canis; species Canis lupus. The sequence continues at coordinate 35,250,083 of NC_049242.1, read as the reverse complement.
CCGTAGTTGACTAATTTTTCTGTCACTCATAACAAGAGATGTTAGTCGCTAATGTTTGCTAAAGATAATAATGGTAGCTTATGTTGACACGTCGCAAAGTGTTTGTTTCCTGCAAGCAGTTCTATGTTCTGCTTCCTCCTGTAGGAATTTCAGTTGACGACTGCTACCCAGTGCTAGCTGCTGGCAGCTGGCGTCGTGTAAGGTTGGTGGCGCGGTTTGTAGTGGCGTGGTGCAACTTCCACATGCAAATTGCAGAAATACTCAACGGAGGTAGCAAGTGGAACTTGTGTAAATAGTACATTTTTTAAAAATCGATATTACATGTCTTTTTTACTCAAGGGCACTATCATGCACAAAGGTGGGACTGACCCACTTTCCGCCAGTCATGTCTAGTCTATAGATGCCCGTGGAAACCTGAGTTAACCGGTGCCATATTGCTGATGCACTCCAGTGACAATTTTGCAGTCCCTGTAGGTGGCATTCAGGTCACAGTCAGGGCTGCCATGTATAGGGTACAGCTGTGTCCGGTGCAGTTCTAGGGGCAAACAACAATGTGGATGGTTTTCTCCTACTTTTACCACCTGCACATACACCCTGCATGACCTGGGCAGTTGACTTTTTAACCACGCAGTGGAGTTTCACCTTTGCTCCTTGCATTTACCCCGACTGCATGACAGCAGGAATCCTGGGTTTTATCTCTGCCTCTACCTCATTGTATGTCCTTGGGCTTCTAATGCTATTCCCATCTCTGGGGCCCAGTGTTCTCCTTTAAACTCTGAAGTGTTTACACAAAGTGACCTCTTACATCCTATCAACTCCATGTCATTGCTTGGCAAATGATGGTTTGCTGATGTCTAGCGTTGACTTATAGCTGATCTAAGTTGTAAGACGGCAAGGAAATGAGAGAACACAAACCAGATTAATGTCCAGATGATCCTGTGTTCTCCTAGACCTTTGCCTTTCCCGTGATAGTCTGAAATTCTTTGGAGAAGAGTTCTATCCGTTTGAGAAAGAGTCCCCTTGGTCCAAGAGAGGTGCCTCCTATCCAGGGTGTTCCAGCTGACTGTGCTGCCTAGCCCTTGATCTGAGGCAGCTCTGGCCAAGGGGGGCATACCCATGCAGAAAGTCTTCACTATTGCCTTGCTGCTCCAGGAATTCTGTTAAGGAAATGAGGTAAATCAGACGGGATGTGGCCTTGGTGGTTGGAACAATGTACCACTGAATGAATGGCTTAAAACAACATAAATTTATTCTCTCATAGTTCTGGAGGCCAGAAGTCCAAAACCAAGGTGTTTGAAAGGGCCATGCTCCCTTTGGAGTTTTTGGGGAAGAATCATTCCTTGCTTCTTTCTAGCTTCTGGTGGTTGTTCGCAACTAATTGGTGTTTCTTGTAAATGCCATCACTCCAATCTCTGCTCTGTCTTCACCTCTGAGTGTTTGTATCTCTGTTTTCTCTTCTTATAAAGACATGGGTCATTGGATTAGGGCACTCAAATCCATTGTGACTTCATCTTCACTAATTATATCTACAAAGACCCTATTTCCAAATAAGGTCACATTCTGAAGTTCTAGATGGACGTGAAGCTGCTGGTGGTGGTGGTGGTGGGGAGAACATTATTTATCCCAGTAGAGCATATCATCTGGCCTCCTGGCACACAGATCATCCGGGGTGTAACTCCCCTGGGGTCTTTAATGGGTATCACCATAGGTCTGTAGTCTAGAATCTACTTCTTTATTCTCTTTAGAAACTGGAACTGCAAGATGCTTAGTGCCAACCTCCTTTCTCCAGAACTCACTAGAGACCATTGAAATGAGTATGGTCTTTCACCGGCAAGTTCTTGCAGTGCCCTGAATTCATCCAGGACAGGAAATGTGCCTCATTTGGGTAGCCAAGTGCTTTCTTGCTTGCATCTTTTTTGACCCCTTGGACTTCTGTTCATTTATTCATCCAACAAATAGATATTGAGAGCCTTCTGTGTGCCGGCTATGTGCTATAGATACTATAGATACTGTGTGAACTGGGGTGACAATCCAGCTGTTGTTTCTGTGGTGGTCTTAGGCTCTAAAGAAGTAGATGTATAGATATGTAATGAAGCATCTGGCCATGCTAAGCCTTGTGAAAAGGAAAGTGTCATAGAGGAGGGGAAAGCTGGTGTTTTAGATAGGGAAGGGAGGGAAATCTTCCCCTTGCCCATGATTGTTCAATGCTTAGCAGCAGATTAGAGTCAAGACTGGGAGTTTTACAATCCAGTGGGTCCCAGCTCCAGGCACAGCTATACCCATATCATGAGGAGCCCTGGCACCCTGACAGCCAGCTAGGACCTCCACTCTGACCCAGATGCCACCATTGTTAACTAGTGCTAAGGCAGAAACTGTTCTGAGCATGACTGTGGCAATGAGAGTTATCCTAGAGGAGGCTTTCTGGTGCTTTTTCAACCTTTGCAAGCCCAGGACCAGATGATAAGGAGGAAAGAGGTTAGGTCCTGATAACAGATCAGCATGGCTATGTGACCTTTTACAAGTAATATAGCTTCAATCTTCCCTTCAGAAACTGGGGATGCTATTGCCCACCTCATAGCACTATAGTGAAGATTCAGTGAAGTTAAACTGTCGTGTAGCTGATGCTCACAGATATTGGTTCAGTTCTACTCACATATAAATAAGACCCTATGAGACAGCCACTTTCTGTTGGTGAGGGATGCTTCTGAAATCTTTTCTTGGGACATAGTGGGTGCTCAATAAAAAAATCTGTGGATGGATGGGGCAGATGTAGAAAGTGGCTGCTTGCCTTCGAAGCTGCTCAGCTGTCCCCCACTGGTCTGGCTATCCAGAGGAAGTGGGAGCTCTGTCCTTTCTCTGGCACCAAAAAGTGGTCTCTCCCCTACTCTCTCTCTTCCTTGTAGGACTTCCAGGCCTCTGGGAAATTGGGAAAAGTCAGTTCAAATGTGTTTGGAGATGCAGAAGCTGCTCCTGAACGTCTTTGGGATTAATCTGTTGGAAATTATGGGGTGTAGGGAATTAACTTTGCAGGCTGGTTGTTCTCACTTCTCCATTAACACCTCCTATATATTGAGTGTCTGGGGAATAGATGGATGTGCATAAGCCCCATGAAGAAAGCAGCCACACTTCTCACAACATAGCTACTGAGAGAGCCCCAGTTCCCAAAGTGCATTCCATGGTACACTAGGTCTCTGTGCGCTCTATGGAAGAGAGTTCTCTGGATAAATACATTTGAAAATCTTTCTTTGGGAACCACTTAAATACAAGGTTCTATGATACCTTATAGTAAGAAAGCCTGATTTACTTCCAGGGTGTCCCATGTGCATTTGGTCACTGAAGTCTCCCCCTCAAATCCATCCCTCCCCACATAGGTGCTTTCAGAGATATTTCAGATCATGGCACCCTTGAAGCTACCTGTGCCCCCCAGTCACTGCAGACCCCCACATCTCTGTGGCCCCCTCTCTTCACAGCGACTGTAACTCCCGAAACCCAGATGCTCTTGGAGAAGGGACAGGGCAGAGAGGGCACTTGGGATGGCATTTTGGGGTATTTCAGGACAGAGGAGGGCAAGCCTGCTGGGGAGATGTTTAAGGCAGGAATGGGAAATGCTGGGTGGCTGCAGGCCACAGCTCTACACATATTGCTGTCACAGTGCAGAGCTGTTCCAGTTGGGGTCCTGCTGGGGACACAGAATTGCACCAGAGCCAAGGGGAACAGTGGCAGTGGCAGCGGAGGGAGGTGGCGATCCAGAGAAAGCCACTCACCAGAGATGGATTCCACTGGCCCCTAACCAGCAGATCCTTTTGTAGTGATGAAGTGCTGAGCAGGGGCCAGCAGTGCAGAGAGCGAGCAGTCATCAATGTATAATTACACAAGTCTCAGGCAGGCAGAGCCGGGGAGCGGCTGTGCCTTGTGCGGCAAATTCCCCTGTGCTCCCTTAGGGATGTGCCCATGCATTTTCTAGGAGTTAAATGGATTTCTGGGCCACATTTGCGGGCTTGCAATCAGGGACGTGGCAGGCAACCTTGGCACCCAGCAGTGAACGATTGCAGCTCAGCAGAAAGTAAAACTTAAAAGGAGGGCTGCTTAGAAGGGCTTGGGAGGGGGGCAGCTGGTTAGCAGCGTCTCCTGTAGGGCAGGACCCCGGGGAGAGTGGAGGGAGCTTGCTGTGCCCAAGTCCTCTCCACAGTTCTCCCTGCTGCTAAGGGCCTTCTGTGGCTGTCTCTCTTATTCTTCCAGTGAGTTTCAAGGGTCTTTCCCATCCCTGAGCTGTCCCTTCCTTCTGGGCTGATGCCCACTGGCTCCATCCACACCCTGCGGCCATGCAGGTACACCTTGGAGGGGCAGCATCTGGATTCCAGGAGTGCTTGGCCTCAGGTACTGGGTCAGGAAGGTGACGTATACAGAGTTGGGGTTGGCCTGGCAGTAGGCAGGTAGGTCTGTTCAGGGCTCAGTACCCACCCTGGCTGGAACATCGGCAGAAGGCCCCAATCTTGGGACAGAAGGAAGTGTGATTAAAGGAGAGACACCAGCAAAACTTCAGGGTACCCCTCACTCTTGAGAATCTATTGGAATCCCCTAGTGGGGGGGGGGCTTATGGAAATGCAGATTTCTGGACTACAACCCCCAGAATTTGTGGGTCAGTAGGCTTGGAGCAGGGTGGGGCCCCATAGTTGGCATATCTAGCCAGTTCCCAGATGCTGCTGATGCTGTTGGTCCTGGGTCAACAGCTTGAGAACTACTGGCCTAGACTCAACTAATACGAGTAGGCCAAGCATAGAGCTGTGATACCAGGTACCCAGAGCTGTTCCGGGCTCTGGGATCACCAATGATGCAGGCAGCAGGCTGTCTGCCCTGAAGGTCCATTGGATGGCTCCTGGGAGACTGCTGATGTCAGCCTGAGGTGGCTCAGGAAGGTGGGTGAGGCATTAGTAACTGGGAATGGGGGGCAGAGGCTTGGAGACAGGGGTGGTTGGTACTTGGTTATTTAATCAGGATGGCTCTGTCTTCCCTGTGAAAAGCCAACGCAGAAGCTAGAATGTTGGGTCCAGGTGCTGGACAAAGGCAAGTTCTGGAGAGCAGGGAAAGGGGTCCCTAGGATTTGGTGGGATATCCTCTCCCTCCAGCTCAGTCTACAGTAAGCCTATGTCTATTGAACTCATCCTGGGAGCCAGCTCCAGGCTGGACCTAAAATGCTTTCTTGTATGTAACCCCTACTGTGAGGCTCCCTGAGGCTCAGGAGCTTGTTTTGGATCTCACAGGAGCTGGGCATTAGCATCCTCGGATGGGTCCAACTAATGCTTGCCCTCAAGAAGCTTCTGGTCTCTCCTAGGTGATAGAAACATAAACAGCATGAATACAATACATCAGTTGCTACTGTGAACATCTGAATGAAGAGTTATGGGGGCCAGAGAGGGGCTAACTTTCTCAGGGTCCCAGGCTCCTTGCCACAGTCTGGCCCTGGCAGGTAAGTGAGATGAGTGGCCACACTTTGCACAGGACACAGCTCACTGACCAGAAACCTCTGAGCATAGGGCAGATGCCTCTGTTCCTGCCCCTGGGGGGGAAGATCTGAGCCTCTAGAGGCCCTGCTGGCTGCTTTCTCCTCTTCCTTCTTTGTAGTGAATGCATTTGTAAAAACGTCATTTTCCTTTTTTAAAAGTCCTATTCTAGTCTAGGAAACGAGCAGTCACTTGGGCGGCTCTCACGGCAACCATATCTACCAACTTTTCCAAAGCCTTCAGCTTGCTCAGTCCTCACCAGGGAGATGGAGCTGGAGTGGCCTCCCAGGCAAGGCTCCTATAACCTTTTATTCTAAGCCTAACGAGGTCAAAGGTCTTGGAAATTTCTGGGCTTTCAGGGTCCATGTGCTCACTGGTCCCAGTGAGACCTCAGGCCCTTGCAGCTGTAAGGGTGGGACGCAAGATGTGGAGTTTGGAAAGACCAGGCTAAGGCAGTGGTCCTGAAGCCAGCTTGTCTCCTTTTCTCCAGGATGGAGCGGATCTGTTCTTTGATCCCTGTTGCATAAGCAAAAAAAAAAAAAAAAAAAAAAAAAAAAAATTCCAGTTTGGCCCACATATAAATAGATAGCAACTTTATTTAGTTTACATTTCCTCAGAAAGAGATATATAATGTCGAGCTGACCCACTTTAAAAAAAGTTTATTCTTTATATAAATAAAATGCACTCATTATAAAGCATTTGAAAAAGATTTTTGCTGTAACTCAGGCTTTTTTTTTTTCTTATACAGAGTTTTGTTTTTATGTCTATAGTTGGGTCACTCATTAAAATGTGACTACTTTAGAGAAATGTTTTCTAACCTCCAGGAAAGGTTACATTCCCTATACGGTACATCCTTCACTGTATACTGTTTGCTCCCACCGTGGTGTTTATTGCAATTCATAACTATTAAATTTGCATTAGGACAGCCGTTTGCTTATTTGTCTGACTCTTCTAGATCTCCAGTATATAAGATGGGAGCCAGTAGCCCACATGTGGCTTTTTAAATTTAAAGCCTGCCTCTCCAGTGGCATCTGCCCCAGTATTATGTGAGCCTTCCTTTTCCCTAGCTAATTTCTATGGCCAGATCAGGACTGGCCAGCAGCTGGGTCTTTTGAGAAGGCAAATCAGGCCAGATAGGCTCCTGACTTTGATTCCCTACCATGCTTTGAGGTAGACTGAATAAGGAAGGAGACGAGTCCATAAGGATATTTGTGTGGTTTAGGCTTTCCTAAAGGGTGAGCACAGGGGAAGGTCAATGCTTGGGCATCTCAGCCTAGACACTACCTGGTTTAGTGTAGCCAAAACAGTTCAAAGAAGCTAGTCACCTGGAAAGTGGAAGATGAACTAGACATTACCTATGTGTAATGTGGAGAAGAAACTGGGAATAATGGGAAAGAAAAATTGACCAGTGAATAGCAAAGAGGAAGGTCAAGGAGAGATCGAAGAATGGAGAAGAAATCTTGAGGGCCAAGTTCTAACTAAGGGCAGGGATCACATATTCCATTTGGATGCAAGCAGCCCCTTCAAGAAGCTCCAGCATGTTGAACAGAGTGGCCCTACATGCAATGTTTGGTACCGATGCAGAGGAAGATGCCTAGAAAAGCAAACCAAACCTTTTTAGGTCATCTGCTATACCAATTGGAATTAAGTTCCGCAGCAAGTTGACAGAAAACCCAGCATAACAGTGGCTTAAGCAGCCTGGAAGTCTGTCCCACATTTAAGGAGTAGGGAGTTAAGCAGTCTGGGGCTGGCCCGGCTATCCCAGTGTCAGGGGCCTGGGCTGTATCTAGTTTCTTGCCGTCATCCTCAACACGGGCCTTCCAATTAGTGGTACAAATGGCTGCTCCAGTTCCCACCATTATGTGTGCTTTCTAGCCAGCAGGAAAAAGGAAGGGGGGGAAGGGCACATTTTTTTCCCTTTAAGGACAATTCCTGGAAGTTGTGCATACCACTTCCTCCTACATCCTGTTGTCCAGACTATAGTCACATGGCCCACACCTAGATTTAAGGGAAGCTGGGAAATGTAGTCTTTCTTCTGTGTAGTCATGTGCCCAGCCACCACTTGGCTGTTCTAACTAATGAAATGCATTAGTATGAGTGAGAGTATGCCTACCAGGAAAAGCACCCATGGCAATCAGCAAAGAAGATTTTATATGTGTGTTAAATCTTCTGCTCACAGCACAGAGATCTGTTTATTGAATTTACAGGTGCTGCCTTGGGTAGGAGACTTGTAGCATGCAACGGTAGAGTTTGTTGTGCTGGGAAAAGTGATGAGATGGTATATGTAGGCCTCTTGCATGCTTGACACTTGTGATTCAAACTTGTTTTTATGTGCAGAGTCATAGATGGAGGGGAGTGATGGTTTGGAGCCCATGGCCACAAGGCCTTCTGAGGGGAGGGGCTCCTTCTGACAAATGGCGAGATCCCTGACCCAGGGGCCCCAGGAGGTTCAGATGTCAGAGGGAGTGGAAGCTGTGGAGAGGTTCCAGTGAGCAGAGTGGCAGGGACAAGAGTCTTTGTGTTGGATGGAGTAGTTTGTCTTAAATCTCAGTGCCCTCCCGAATGGGTGTTGGAGAGGTGCTTCCCTGTGGCCTGGGATGCCAGGGCCTGCCTCCACTCCCTGGACTCCTGCCTCCTGCAGTCCCATGAGGGTGAGCCACACAGTGCACGGTGACTGAGGGTAAGAACAAGGCTAATTGGGAATGGCAGCTTGTGTCCTCTATTGCAGCTGAGCCTTCAAACAAACCCTTGGAGATTCAGATTGCAGCTGAAAAATTGGGATGTAAGAAATGGAAAAGATATGTCCTGGGATCCCAGTACCATGGGTGTGGGCTCTTCTGGAATTTCCAAGTCCTTCCCCGCCGAAGAGTATGGAACTCAGAGTCACAAGAAAGGGCCTGGAGTCCTGGCTCAGTCACCTTCTCACTAAGTGACTTTGGGGTATTTCAGGCAGAATGAAGAGCACATGCAGATGCCTGCAAGTATGAGCAAACATGGTGGATCCCAGGAATGCCGACAGAGAGGCTGGAAGGGCTGTGAGAGGCCTTGAATGCCATGCCAAGGAATTTGGACTTTCTCTGAGGGCAATAGGGAGCCGCAATGAATGGACAGTAGGCTGGGGAAGGATAGAATGAGATCCATGTCAGTACTGCCCGCCCTGGTTGCAGTGTGGAAGGAAGATGGGCTAGAGGGTGTGTATGGATCCTGGCAGACCCATGAGGACCCTAATAATCCTGGTAGCAGGGACGAGAGGGCTAGCTTGCACAAGCAAGCTTTTGTGTTCTACAGAGGAGCTTTGTTTTAACTCTTTCTGCCTTTCCAAATGGGTGTTGGAGAGAAGCATCCCTGAAGGCTAGGATGACAGGGATTGCCTCTCTTCGTGGAAGGGGTGGAATGCCTGGCAACTTCGCAGAGGTCCAAGCTGTGGGCACTGCCAGAGGCTGCTGCGGAGCACCACCCTGAGTGCCCTGTCCCCCGGGCCTCATTACCCGAAGCAGGCTCTGAGTGCTCCTTGCATCACTTACTGTCTGGGGCCTTTGCCTGAACCCAAAATTGAACAAAGTAGGCCATGAGCTCCTCTGTGGCTTCCCCCACCTTTCACTCCAGCCTTCAGGAAAGCTCCGTCTCCCCCAGAACTAGGAGAGGCTGGAGGACCCAGGGCCTGCCCACTGGAGGGCGGGAGGCTCACATAGAGGAGTGTTCCAGGGGCAGTGGCTGTTGTCTCTGTGCACCTGCTATGTGTCAGGACAGGGCTAAATACGTTCAATAGACTTTCTCATTTAATCCTCGCAACGACATAAAGGTATAGGTCTCATTATTCCCATGTTTCATATGAATCAGTTTAAAAGTAGAGGCCAAGCTACCATTGTGTTTGAAAATGTCTGGTCAGGTTGTTTGCTTCCCGGGGGAGGCATCCAATGAAGATGACAAAAGCCAAAAACCAGGCTCCTCGTCCACCCACCCATCTGTGCATCCAGCCAGCCACTCACCCACCTATCTGGTCTAAAATTTCAGTGAGTGCTTGCTCTGTGCCAGGCCCTCCAGGAATTGATAAGCTGGATGAGGACCCAGGAAGTAATCAGTAACATTCAGGATATCTACTATAGCAGATACCGTGGGCTGCTCGGGGAACAGATGTGTTTATATGGCTAGAGGTCAGAGTATTTGGGGAGGCTTGGTGGTAGGTAATGTCAGACAGGTGGACTGGTCCTGGGTTGTGAGGGGCCACATCAAGATTTTGGGTTTATCCAGTGGGCAGTGATTTGTGTCGGACAGCCACACAGAAGGGAAGGTGGGTGCTGAGAAGATGCATGTTGGGAAATCCTTGTTAGGGGTCCAGGGGAGAGATGATGCCACAGGGCCTGGGGAAGGGCACTGGGTGTGGATGTGTAGATAAAACCCAGAGCTGAAAAGCAGTTCAAGTGGTAAAGGCAGGTTTTATTCAGGATGGTCGTGATAGGGGAAAAGAGATCTCCATATAGAACCAGCCTCAGTTCCAAATACAACAGGACAAGAGGGAATTTACAGTCAAGGTGCAGGGTGGGGTCAGTGGATGGGAAACCACTGAGGAAGCATCACGGGTAAGAGGGGATCCTCGCTAACCTGACGTCACAGGATTCCTGTGGAAGGCAGGCCAGTGTGACCAGATATCACCTGGGAGATGCCAGAGGATGAGGAACCCCATCAGATATCGAGTGGGGGGATCCTGGCTAGGCTGACTTAGCAGGATTCTTGCTAGAACTGAACAACCCAGAGATGAATGTAGAAGCCTGAAAATTGAGGCGAGGTTGGAAAGAGGATTCAGAGGAAGTTGACTAAAGTCTGGCTAAGGACTTTGTCAGTTGGGACAGAGACAGGAGGATTGGTCTAGAAGGGAATAAAAAGGCAGAAGCAGCAGGACGCGGTGCTGGAGGGAGTAGGAGAGGGAGCCTGCTGCCCCAGCCATGGTGGTGTAGATGGATGGCTGTGCACCCCATCTTCCAAGTATGCCGTGCTCCAGGACAGCCAGGCAACGGGCTTCCTTGGGGCCTGCAAGCGCTCTCAGGGATGTCAGGGCTCAGGGTAAGTCAAAGACGTCTGGGAACGAGTCCACGCTGGGCAGCCTGGCAGCAAAGCTGGGGAGGGGGAGCCCCAGCCGCTGGGCGTTCCCCGAGGTGTCCTGGCTCCTGGAGAGGTTGGGTCTGTGCCTTCCTAGGGTGCTGAGATGTGTGTCTCCCTCTCCTTGCAGATTAGTTGATGCTTTGCATAGACGGGCTTATCGTGTAAAGGCAGAAAGGCTGAGTCCCCTGGGATCCAGGTCTTCCCTTGGGTGCTGCAGCTCTGCAGGCAGCTTAGAGCAACGCAGAGTTTCAAATGTCATCTCCCAGGCAGCCCTCCCCAGCCTTCTGTCCCTTCCCCTGGCTTGGCCGTCCCCCGAGTGGGAAACTGACCTTTACACATGCACTCTAGCCGCTAAAACCTCCTTTGACTGGAAACCATTTTTCAACCAGAGGCTGTGTGATCTTTTGTTGATTGCCAGTTGGGGCAGCGGAGGACCACCTGCCACAAGGTGACTTTTTCAAAGGGCGATCCTGAGGAGCTGGGACTGTAAGGAGTGTGGCGTGGTTTCTGCACGCACGTGAATATCCGTGTGTGTCCTACACACATGCCGCACACACAGGTGGCAGGCGAGATCCACGTGGCAGTGCAGGTACACACAGGGTGGAAATTCCCATCCACGTCTGTGCTCTGTGCGGCCCAGGTGGTTCGGGAGTTCTGGGCCTACCGATGCCCCCCCAGAGACCGTGGGAGAAGGAGCTCCTCCCGGCTAGGTCCTGACCTGCTAGCTGGGTGTTTGCATTTTGTCCCTCCCTTCTGTCCATGGTTGACTTTAGTTGCTACTTTTCCATCTCATCACTCTTACCCTTTATCAAAGGATTTTCAAAAGAAGTCGGGTGGGGGGATCCCTGGGTGGTGCAGCGGTTTAGCGCCTGCCTTTGGCCCAGGGCACGATCCTGGAGACCCGGATCGAGTCCCATGTCGGGCTCCCGGTGCATGGAGCCTGCTTCTCCCTCTGCCTGTGTCTCTGCCTCTCTCTCTCTCTCTCTCTCTCTCTCTCTCTCTGTGACTATCATAAATAAATAAAGATTAAAAAAAAAAAGAAGTCGGGTGGGGTCTTGGAAAGAGCATAAGCTTTGCAGGGGCACAAGACCTGACTAAATCTTAGCTCTGGGGCCCGCTGGTCACGTGACCTTGAACCGATTGCTTAGCCTCATTTTTATATCTGTAAAATAGGACTGATAGTAATTCTTTCTACATATGAAAGGCATATGTAGGCATATGTAGTCATAAAAATTACACAGCAATGAAATGATTGATACTCTGTAAATGCAATTATTATTCTTTGGGTAAGGTTTGGGAAGACAGGATAGCACTGCCGTTTAGAATGTTGATTCTGAAATCAGACAGAGCAGGGTTCCTTCGTAAGCTTTGCCCCTTAGGAGCTGTGTGATCTAGTGCAAGTTACTCAGCCTCTCTGAACCCCAGTTTCTTTATCGGTAACATGAGCATACTAACAGACTTCTCCCATAGCACCAGACCAGTGTTAACACAGCCTGTGAACTAGGGATGAGGTGCTTGAGAAAAATTAAGCTTCCTGTTTGGGGATGTGGCCCAGAGTTAACATACCAGCTAAGGCTCATTGCATGCACACCTGTTTGAGAGGCATAATCCTAGATCGTTTGCTTCCTGAATGCAGGAACCATGGCCATTTGGCTTCATATTGAACCCCAGTGCCTAGCACAGCTGTTGGCATAGGCTAAGTACTCACTAAGGTTTTGGTTGAATGACACATGATTATATGACTTAGGCAGCCTAAGCCCTAGCCTTTCATGTAGCACCTGACATAGAACGAGACCTTAGTAGATATCCAAGTGTTTCATTATTCATAATAAAGGAAGGTGTGTCTCTAAAAATAAATCAGCAGGACCCAGCACTCCATCTTCACAGATCACATGGGCTTCCTTCCTGCACAGACCAAGGGTTGGGTTTCCTTAGTTTCTACCACAATGTGCCTGGTTCACTGAAGCTGACAATAGAGAGCCAGGCCTAATTTAGACCCTCCTGAACAGAGGAGACTGGACTTCCCACATCCATGGGGGTCCTGATGTCCTGCTTGGGCCCATTTGCCATCTTCCTCTTGCCTTTGAAGGAGTACTGAAACCTGAGAACCTTCCAGGCTGACAAGAAAGAATTGTGCTCACCATTCTAGGGCCCAAGGCATCAATTTTTTATGAGGTTTGTAGACATTCATGACAGAAGACTGGGCTGGCATTTTATTTTTCCAGGTTTCTTGGCTTGGACCTGGAGAGAGGAAAAATGATTTAGAAAAGGCTTTTCCTATCTCAGGAAGAACAGGTGTTTCCAGAAGCTACCAGAGCCTGGAGCACCAGGAGAAGAAAATGGGAACAATTATTGTACTTGCACCACTGAGGTTCATTCAAGGCCAGGGTCATGGCTCCAAGCCACAGGATGTAGGAATCCATGGTCTAACCCAAGACCCTCACTTTGCAGATTGAACAGGCCTGGGCCCCCAGGAGGATGGGATTTGTGCCAGGTCAGTGGGCATCTGGGGAGGAGATGAAGCTTGAACCCTTGTGTGAGGCCTGCTGTACTCTGTTCCCCCAGGGTGGGAAAAGCCTCAGTAACACTCGTGAGTGACCACCCTGCACAGAGGCAGGCCTTTGGTGGGGGGCAGGGTAGCTGCTATAGTCCGAATGCTTGAGTGCCTGCAAATGTATACGTTGAAATCCTAACGCCCTGGATGATAGTATTAGTAGGTGGGACTTTGGGAGGTGATTAGGTCATGGCGGGGAGCCCTCATGAAGGGGATTGCAGAAGAGGCTCCAGAGAGGTCCCAGCCTCTCCCACCTTGTGAGGACTCAGCAAGAGGTGTCAGCTATGATCCAGGGGGCCCTGACCGGAACACGACCACGCTGGCATCTCAGTCTTGACTTCCTGCCTTTATAATTGCAAGAAATTTACTTCTGCTGTTTATAAACCTCCCTGTGTGTGGTGTTGTGTTATAGCGGCCCAAACATACTAAGGTAGTAGCAGAGAAGCTAAGGGCGTGCTCAGCTCCTGACTGCAGGGTGCCCAGACTCCCCACTTGAGCCCCCTTTATCCTGCGCCACAGCCCCCATCACTTCAGCTAGCCCGGGGAGTGGGGCCAGGGCTGGGGGCTGAGGTGGCCCAATTGGAAGATTCCCATTGTGAGGGCCAGTGGAGCCAGGTTGAGGGGCGTCTCGGGCACCCTCAGATCCCCTGCAGGGGGCCCAGCAAGTCACACGCCAGCAAGGCTAGAACGAACAGCTCCTGGAATGGAGGCTCTGGAGACGGCCAAGACCCGCAGAGGTCATTGTTCTCTAAGTGACAGAGGCAGTGGAGGTGGGGTTCAGGGCAGACGTGGTGACCAGTTACGTGAGGGAGAGTTGGAGGAGCTGGCCATGGGCATGCGTGGAGGTGCAGGCAGTTGTTCAGGTGGTGACAGCCGCCCCCTGCCCGGGGAGGGGAAGAGCTTGTAGGTGTGGAGTGTGACGGTGAGAACCCTTGGCAGTCACAGCGTCACCCATTAATCTCAGCTGGCGGGGAAGGCTGTGGTGTTAGGACTGGACGTGGGGCAGGCAGGGGAGCCTGCTGTTTGCCTGGTTTTATCAGAAGCAACGTGGCATCTCTTAAGTGATCACATTTCTGTTTTCCGAGGAGCCTACCACTGTTGACAGGAGACTCGAGAGATTGCACAAGTCTTTTAGCCAGTGTGCTGTGTTTTATAGCGTTCCTATAGAGCGGGCAGGTTTTCTAACCCATGACCCCCCTCCAGCGATTCAGAGTCTGAGTAGACAGCACCGCCACCCTTGGCCTTTCTGCCATGACGCACGGCTGTTGCGGCCCCCGAAGGCCTGGTTTCGGGGGCGCCCGGGTGGCTCAGCGGTTGAGCGTCTGCCTTCGGCTCAGGCCCTGATCCTGGGGTCCTGGGATCGAGTCCCACATGGGGCTCCCCGCAGGGAGCCTGCTTCTCCCTCTGCCCGTGTCTCTGCCTCTCTGTGTCTTTCATGAACAAATAAATAAAATCTTAAAAAAAAAAAAAAAAAAAGACCTGGTTTCTGACACCCATTTCTGCTGAGTTCGTGTGTTTTCATGATAGAGCCGCCAAGAGGTGCTGTCCTGGCTTTCAGCACTTGCCGAGGCACCCTTGTGAAAGAAGGGCCCCATCCGAAGTGGCGGGAAAGTCATAAAGCATCACGGGGGAGTTGCGGAGCAGGCCAGTGGACACCCACGGAAGGCCAGATCAGGAGCTGGTTTTCAGGGCAAAGGGAGGCTCTAGTTGTGGGAGCATCCCAGTCTGGTCTCGGAATGCCACAATCCCAAGCTTTCTAAGGAAGCTGTGTGATTAAAGGGAAAGTGGCACTGACTCATATCAGCAAGCCATCACCTTCCGCTTTGGGAGCACTTCAGTATTCATACGTGCGCGTGGACAAAACAAGTGCAAACCACCCAGGAGCTGTAGACACACCATTGTCCTAGCACCAGGGATGTAGGAGTTGCAAGTTTCCATAGCAACGAGGCAGGGAAACAATTATCCTGCACCTTCCAGGGCCCTTTGCCAAGGTTACGAGGACACCGTCTTAGGCCTGGAGAAGAGATCGTGTGCTAAGGAGCCAGGACGGACTACTTCTGTCTTTGAAATATTGACACAGAAGTGACAAAGAGTTTTTAGAACCACTAAGTATGTGTCGAATAATCTAATGCCATCCCCTCAGTTTTCAGAGAAGGAAACAGACCCAGAAAGCTTCAGCCCCTTGCCCAAGGTTGCCCAGCTTGCGGGGGGGGGGGGGGGGTGCAGAGCTGTAGGTGCCGCCCTGGCCTTTGGGTCTTTGCCCAGGGCCCTTTCCCGCCCTGCCTCCCGTGGTTGGTGCTGGGAGCGCAGGTGCCCTTTGCCTCTGGCAGGTGCCGTGCCTCAAAGCCATGCATCACATTTTTGCAAAGCAAATTCTGGTCTGCCATTGACTTCCTTTATAGTCTAAGAGACTATTTCTGATCGATCTTCTTTTACACACCTTCCAACACTTTGGTGCTAAGGTTTTTTTGTTCTGTTTTGTTTTGTTTCCTAAGACCCAGACATAGCTTTTCTTCCAGCCTTTGGGTAAAGTCTATAATAATCAATAAATAAAGTTAAGTAATTGAGATGGATCCGTTAGTAGTTCACAGTGAGGAGTGTGTGTGTGTTTGGGGGGGGGGGGGGGGGTGGTGTCTGGAACATTCTGCAACCTTTCCCGTAGCCAGTTGCCTCTGTGTTCCCAGCAATCCGATGCTGTGGCTAGTTGGTGCTTTCACTGTTGAGGCTGGGTCCTCCAAGGGGCCTGCTCAGGGGAGGGTGTGAGGCTTCTCTTGCCTGTGGATTTTCCCGGAGGTTGTGAGCAGTGACAACGTGTCAGGACGCTTCTCTTGGAGGAGCAACCTGCTCGTTGCTCAGGAGAGGCTCTGAGCTCCACTCCACCTCTGGGCTTACATGGAAAGTTCCAGAAGGAGGGTGTGGTCTGAGTCTCTCTCTTTCTGGGAGGCTTTTCCCAGGACTAAAGTGAGTACAGGAGCAGAGAGGAGAGGAGCACGGCTCCCCCGCTGACTTAACCACACTTCAGGGCAAGAGGAGCCCTTGAGAGGAAGCCTTGTTGTCAGATCTGAGGGCAGAACCACACGCTCCAGATCGATTTGTCCTCAGCACTGGGCCCTGCACAGAGCAAGGGCTCAGTTCCCACGTGCTGACTGAATTCATTCATCTGGCAAGACCTGAGTGCATGCTGCTGGCCCAGGGAGGTAGCAGAGGAGAGTTAAGGTGCTGCCCTTGGGGCGGAGCAAAGAGGGGAGCCGAGGACCCCAGAGTTCCGGCGGTGGGACAGTGGGGGATGGGGGTACCCCTGCCAGCAAAGGAGCACCTGGTGTTTACTGGGGTCTCCGACTTGAGGCCTGGAGTGGGAGGCCTGGCAGTGCTGTCCAGGTGGGAATGATACCCAGGCAATTAAAGAAGGCAATGGCAGGAGTTAGGGAGGGGGAGTCTAAGCACTTAGGAGGCGTGCAGCGAGGCAGGTGCTTCCCAGATGGTGTCTCCTATAGGCCTCCCAGAGGCCCAGGGAGGCCCTCATTAGTATATGGCAGTTGGTAGATTCGCTGTCGAGGTGAGCAGCCTGCCTGAGGCACACGTCTCCGAGGTGAGGATTTCCCCTCAGGTCAGAGGGATGGACACTGTTCCTTCCATCAGCAGAAGGGAAGCTGCCTGAGCTCCTGAAAGGAGCCCCTAGGGTCGTTGTCCCCAGCAACAAAGTCTTCGCCTCAGTTGCTGTTACTGGGAGGGGCTGGTGACACCCCAGTTTCTCCCACTGTGCACGTTCAGGCCTAATGCTGCGGGCCTCAGCCCAGCACAGTCGCTGGTGTCAACAATAGAGGGACAGATGCCCCTGGAGGCTCAGCCGGAATGGTTGTGCAGCCGGAAGAGCAGCTCTGGTCCAACTAGTGCTGCGCAAAGGGAGCTGGTCTCCGTACCGAGTGAGTGGCCTTCTCCGCCCCAGCCACGGCCTGAGCTTCGATGGCAGCAGGTGGGCTGTTTGTAGCACTGACCTTGGGCTCCGCGCCAAGTAATCAAGGTGAGCGACAGGGGCTGAGTTCTGTCTCCGCTGTTGGGTTTTTCTGTGACCCTGAGCTAGTTACCCAGACTCCCCAAGCCTTGATTTCACCGTCAGTAAAATGAGGTTGATCCTAAGTAGGGATCACCATGGGCTGTGATGAGAATGAGCATAAATAAGGTGGTTAGAGCACTCCGCACAGTGGCTGGCATGTAGTAAATGCTCAATAATCGGTAGCTCTCATGCTCATTGCTGTGATGGTATCAGACTAAGCTGGTCGTGGGGCTGGGCTGTAAGTCACTCGGGTGGCTGAGTTTATATTTCCCAAGGAGGCACAGTGCACAGAGACTTAACGGTAAATAGAGCCATCAGGTTTTATGGCAGAGGACTCCAAACTTCCCTGTCAGAACACTTGGGAAGCTTGTCAAAGATTTAGGCTTTGAGGTTACCTCCCAGGCCCTCCTCTCTTCCCAGAGATTTCTACTCATGGGTCTGGGGTGAGGTCATGAATCTGCATTTTTAATAAAACCCCGAGATGGTTCTATTACAGGAAGTCTCGGAACTAGGTTTTGGGCAGCAACTGCTTTATAAGCTGTTTCCTCCAGCCCTGGCCAGCCCGGCAGCTGGCTCTCCTCCATGGCTGGGCTATTTCTGTCTAATCACCAGGAGCTATCATCTCACGTTGGGCTCCTTTTCCTTGGGCAGCCCTGGAGACATACGGACAAATCCTTTCCCCTCTGCTGCCTGTCTAGACACCATGCAGACCTACAAAATCACCTGTCTCCTGGAGACCACATTTTCTAAGCTCTCTCCTAAGAAACATAGTTAGATAAAGAGGATTTTTTTTTTCTGACTTGGAAATCCATCTTAAAATTGTTACAAAGATATATTTATTTTTATTTGTATATTGAATGGATTCCTGGCAAGTATACACTGGGTGGCACGGTGGTTAAAAATACAGGCTGTGGCAATGGACTGCCTCAGTGGGTTTGAGTCAGGCCTGCCCCCTCATTAGCTGAGTGACCTTGGGCAAATGATGTCACCTCTCTGTGCTTCAGTTTCTCACCTTTGAAACAGGACTAACAGAAGTACCTGTCCCATAGCATCATTATGAGGACTGGCCGAGTTAAAACTGATTAGTAAGCATTTCCAATATTGCCTGACCCATACATAGCGAGCCTTCTTTGGAGAGAGTAAAATGTGACTGCGGAGACAGCCCAAACAAATCCAAGGGGCGTAAGCATTGCATACATTTGGGAAAATTAAATAAGAAAGCAGATAATCATGCAAACTGGCTTCAGCCAAGTCCTATTCTTCCCTGACACACAGTTCTGCCTTGAAGCACCACTTTGGGATGCTCCGGTCATTTTTTTTTTTTTTCCAAAGAAAAAATGAAATCACCATGATAGTGGTGGGGGAAGTCCTATCCGTGACCATCATTTTGCTTAATCCCACTACCAAATTCTGGGAGAACTTCTCTTAGGAGAATTGCCCTAACTGCATTCTAGTTAAGTGGCACGCAGGGACCAGGGAAGTTTTTTCTTGGTCTCACTTCCATTTCCAAGACATGGAATTGCTGATGGTCTTGGCTGGTTTCCTCAAGCTAAGGAGCTATAAAGGAAGAACCTGATGTGACAAGGGGGAAACTAGCAGAGGCAAGAGGAGGTCATGTCCAATCAGACCTGTAGTGATGATGAGAGATAGGGGAGGGAAGCCCTGCTCCTCCCCATCACCTACCTCTGCCAGGCCGGAGCATGCTTCGCCTTCCTGGGGAGGCAGGACAGCACCGCGCCCTAGCACCTGGGCCCAGGAGCAGAGAGACCTGGCTGGGCAGCCTGGCCTGGTGCCTACTAGCTGTGTGATCCTGGGAACTTCGCTAACTGGTCTAACCCTTCGCTGTAGAGAAAGTGATGGCGTCTCTATCACTGAGTTGGACCAAGTAATGTGTGTAAAGTGCTAGAACTCCATAACTGAAAGCTTTTATTGCTCAGTGGTTTTTTCCATGTGCCCAATCAAGCCCAAAGTCTTGATAATTCAGGTCT
The DNA here is from genome assembly GCF_011100685.1 of Canis lupus familiaris. Lineage (NCBI taxonomy): Eukaryota > Metazoa > Chordata > Mammalia > Carnivora > Canidae > Canis > Canis lupus. The sequence goes on along the minus strand of NC_049242.1, from coordinate 35,230,886 downwards.
TTCCCTATACAGGACCCTTAAAAGTATAGGCAGGAATAGTTGGAGAGAGAACATCCACCAGCTTGTTTGGACCGACCCATGAATTACCCTGTGTGTTTTTGCACAGGATTCTAGATGCTTCATAGGACTTTAGTAGGGACCTGATGGAACAACTTGTCTAGTCTCCTTAATTTAAAGATAAGGAAATGGAGGTTTAGAGTGTGAACAGCCTTTCCTGGGCCACTCAGAAGACAGTGGGGGAGCCAGGGCCTGCATCAGGTCTGCTGGCTTCCCGCCCCACATTGTGCCCACTGCATCCAGCTGTGTTCCTGTCACTCTAGAGAAGGCCTGGGCAGGCTCATTATGTGGCACTGCTGCATACAGAACATCAACAGAATGTAACATTTAAAGGCCACCAGCCTATCTCGCAGGACAGGTGGCAGGAGTAATTTGTGTCTGCAGTTGCATTTGTAAACACAGCGTGAGGGACACATCAAGAAGCCAACGAGGAATGCACAGGTTCTAAATTTGCCTGCTAATTAAATTGAAGGAAATGCTAATGGCAGAGAAGATGGATGGGGTGGGGGGAAGATGGAAGTTTTTGAGTTGGGCAGACATGGCAATCTTGGGCCGGGATGGTTCTGCCCCTCAGTGGGGATATCGATGGCTTTGGCTCGGCTACTCCTATTTCATCTGTCTCACTGAGATCTTGAGGACAACATAGGGTCATATTTACCTTTGCATCAGCAGCACGCAGCATAGGGTCTGGCTTGGAGTAAGTATTTAGGAAATATTTGTCGAATGACTGAGTGGTTGAAAACCATTATTCAAGGTAATGGTGAGATCAAATGGCTGGCCAGTAGCTCTCTCCTCCTTTTATAGTACATCTACCGTCTACTCACATGCCTCCATGTTTAGCATGCAGAGGGCTCTGGGAGATTCCAGGGTCATCCTCTACCTCTTTGAACATCATCCTCCCTTGGGAGCCATCACCTTGGTGACAGAGCTCACCACTGGAGTTTGCTCGTGCTAAATAACCCTGGTTAAGAGCCTGGACCAACTGGCCATGGCCAAAGGTCCGATGCCAGGCTCACATTGCTACAGCTCAGGTCTTGGCTTCATACCTTTTTGCTGTGGGACCTTGGACAAGATTCTTGACCTCTCCATGCCCCAGTTTCCTTATCTGTAAGAGATATGCTGAGGACAGAAAGAGACAATGCACAGTGCTGGCATCTACTAAGGGCTGAATCCATGTGAGGTCTTTGTACTATCATATCTCGAGAGACCAGGGAAGGTGACGTGTCCCTTCCTGCTCTCTGCCAGGTGGGCGGTAAGCAAGCCCTGAATGTGTGCCCACGTTCGTTGCCTTTGTTTAGGAGCACAAAGGAGAGCAGGAGATAATGAGGTGGAGAGGAGAGGAGTCTATTAGAAATGGCACCAGGAGAAACTATCAGATACACAGACGTGCGCCAGGGCAAGCCTGTGATTGGCTAACCTTTCCATTCTGTTTCCTTCATCCATAACTTGGTTATTTAAAGTGCAGGAAAAAAGCCAGAATATGCTGTTCTCTTTGTATAAATGAGGTTTATAAATAGCTGTTTTGGAGAACAGGCAGTGGAGAGAGAGAGAGAGAGAGAGAGAGAGATTGGGATGGCCATTGTGAGGCCTGACTCAGTGCCACGGGGGCCTGGCTCTGCTGATCTGGAGATGTTACACATGTCTGCCTCTGAGTGACTGTCCCCTTATTCCTGGTGGCTCTTCAGGGAGACCTGCAGGACTCAGCCTTGAGGATAAGTAGAGCTGTGGCATTTGAATGGGGTTGGAGGGCACTGATGCCATTGAGTTTGGGACAGGGCAGATCTGGGTTTGAATCCCACTCCATCACGTGCCAGCTGTGTGACTATGGACAAGTTGGCTGGTCCTCAGTTTCTCCTCTATACACTGCAGGTAGTATTATATCATTCGTAGTGTTGCTATGAAGGGGGAACTCATTCCTCCTGAGAGCAGCTCAACGGGAGTTCTTGGTAGCTTCGGCAAGGTACGCAGGTACTTCTGGGGCCAGACAGCTGCAATATTTTCAGGGGCCTATAGATTCCTTAAAGGCTGGGGATTAGCTGGGTAGATGGAGGACAAGGTCAATGTGCTGGTCACTTTATTGGGGCAGGTATGTCTAGGTCCAGCTTTGGCCTTTGAACAGGCCCCTAACTTTGAGCCATATGACCTTCCAAAGGATGAGTCTAATTGTTATTATTATTAATGTAAATATTAAACATCCTCATTATCATCCACTTAGTCACCTGGCATTTCAGTTTCCATCAGCGATAGAGACTGCAGATTATCTGCTGCTGAGTTCCTACTTTGGCCTTGCTGAGAGGGGAGGCTGAGGGATGTGTTAGCAATTCAGTCTTCCCGATGCTTTGGTTCTCAGTCATGGCCCAGCCTTCAGAAAGCCCTTGGCCTGCAACTTAATGACACCCCCAACTTTGACCAGTGGCCAGCCTTGCACCAAGGGCCAAGCAGCTCTGTGAGAAGCTCTCCACGCTTTCTGTAGAGTTAGAGCTTTGGATACTATGCATTGTGTTGTTCAGAATGATCTGAACTTAGGCCTTGAGCACTTGGGCTCTCATCATGACTGATGAGCTTTCTCATTGGATGAAAGCTTGCCATTGGATTTCCTTCTCAGCTCCAGTTCAGTTTTATAAGCATCAACTGAGCACCTACTATGTGGCTATATGTGTGTGCCTGGTAGGAGAGACAAAGAAAGAGCAGGGTGGACTGGGAGAGGCCAGGATCCCAGCTCACCTATAGTTGAGTGCCTCTCCACTGCTCACCCACTGTGTGGCTTTGGAATTATTACCCAAAGCCTCTGAGCCGGGGTCTCCTGGATGATTATTTAATGGTTTTCAGAATAGAGAAATGGCTCCATCTCAGGTACTCAGAGAATGATAGTCATGCTTTTTTCTTCTTCCCTCCACTCCCCAATGTCTCCAACAACCTTTTTTTTTCCTTGCCTTCAAGGAATTTACCATCAAGTTGAAGGGTCAGGCAGAGATACAGACTAAACATTTCAAAATGGTATCAGGATGGGAGTGAGTACAGGATATTCGGGAATACAGAGATGGACAGCCAAAGATGGTTTCCTTCCATCAGCCTTGGAATTTCAGGGAAATGCTGTGTCATGTGCATGTGTCAGGTGCATATACAGAGCTGAGTGTGTACATAGCCCACCTGTATCCCTCCCCCGACACGTGCATGCATGTGTATAGACACACACACACACACACACACACACACACATTCATACCTATCAGAAGGGACCTGACATGAAGCAGGACTTACCCCAGTGGTTCACACGCAGAGCCCTTAATGAAGAGGTAAGGACAGAGTTAAAGGTGCAAGCAGGGCATGGTGAGGTGTTGAGACTCATGACAAAAGGAAGCTCTTCCATACCTAAGGCTGATGTGACAGGAGGAGAAATAGTGTGACTAGGGCGGAAAGAGTCTGAGCCTTGGAAGTGATGCTGCCTGGTGGGAGCTGTAGGCACAGGGGACACAGCTACTGCCAGAGATGTGGCCCTAAAGTACCACAGGAGAGGAGGAAATCTGATCACTCTCCTACTCTCTGACCTGCTGATGTCTCCTGTTAGCTGAGTCCTACTGAGGGAGGCTGAGCGATGCCACAGGCAGGGGCCTTCTGCCTGGGCACAGAGCTTGGCAGAGAAGGGTGGAGAGCAGGATCTTGGGAGGGAGTGCAAATCTTGGGAGAGAAAGAAAGCAGCAAGACATGAGCGCAGGTATGTACGCTCATGTGCAGGCACGCACAGGCTGGCAGGAGCTTCTTTCTGCAGGGCACTCAGGGCTGCGGAGGACCAAGCAGGGGTGGTGCCACTGGCATGATTTCTAAGCCTCTCCCACATGTTCCCACTGCCAGACAGGACTCTCTGAGCCCTTTAGGTGGGGCTTCCTTCCAGGGTTTTCTCAAAGCCCATAAGCTGTGATGCCTCAGTTTATTCATGAGGAACCATGACTGGCTTCCAGCCTTCCTGGTCTTTGCTAAAGGCACCTGTAGGTTCATACATTCTTGAGATAAATACATGTGTAGTGTTTTTGTCTTTCCACCCTAGTGCCATCCTAAGGAGGTGCGGGAGGTACAGTGGAAGCCTCAGGCAGGGGCCTGTAGATGACCCCAGACATGTTCTCAGAGTATGCCCAGCTGGGAGTGGACATGGACACCACAGTGCTGTCCTCGGTGAGTGAATCGCCCCTACCCTCACCTCCTCAAGCCCTTAAGCTCTCTCCAACTTGGCTTTACCTCCTTGGCTCTGCCCCCTTCAACATCATTGGTCTCACCGGGGATTTTGCCAAGAACTGGAGCTGGCAGTCCTAGGCTGAGCTTCTAGCCAGCACCCAGTGGACAGCAGGTCTGTAGGATCAGTTGACAAGAGCTCTTGTGCTCTCCATTGGCTGTCACGGCTGGCCAGTGGGGCCATAGGTTATGAATACTGAAGGATGTCACAGACGATTTAGTCCAGGTGGTAGGCAGCCTAGGATGGTGGTCGGCAGCTCTGTCTCAAACCCAGCTCCGTGTGGCCTGGGACATCTCCGCAACTATATGGTCAATTGTCCGTCTCTCCATTTCCTCAGTAGGATGTGTGCAGCACACCTGTTTTTATCGGGTTGGCTTCCAGAAGGGTTAACTGCAAGAGGCACCCCGGATAATAACAAAGCCAATGGGCCTGTGTTGCCCATTAGCATGTTGAGTGTGCCTGTTCAGAGTGGTGTTTGGATTTGGGTTTGGTTAACATGCTGAGAGAGTGAGCCTTGAGGCCTCTCCTGGAGGCAGAGACAAGGCCCCATCATCAGCCAGGGCAGAGAACTGCCTTTTTGTTTACAGTGGAGGGAAGGCATTTGTCTACTTCATTTAAAAAGCGCCTTAAGTTATTGAGTGTGTTAAAGATGACGGAGCTGGTTCTCCTCCCTGCCCATTTTAGGGCTCGAATTAGGTCTCTCCAGGCTTCTCTCTGGCTGCCCTGGGCTTGCTGTGAGGGGCATGGCAAGCCTGTGCACGGGAATGAGTCTGTGCCAGGAGTGGTGCACGCCCGGCTCACTAGCCCTGGAGGATGAGGATGGCCTCAGCTCCAAGAAGAGCTGCACCTGTGGGGCTTGGGTTCTTCTGTGGCACCTGAGCCATGTCCCAACTGCCCTGCCCAAGAGAGTCCTGCAATACTGAGGACTGGACTCAGAAGAACTTCTGGAAGGTGCAGGGGCGTTTCTGTAGAAGAATCCACATTGAGTGTGAAAACCAAGGAGAGCTGCACGCACACACTCATACATGAGCACACACCCATGTGCCGTCACATACACGCACACATGCATGTATACATACACGTTTGCACAGACACATAGTAAACACTCCCACACTGACACAGACACACTTATATGCCGTCTTTCTCTTTCACACATAGACACACTCTTTCACACACACTCACATACACACTCACATACACTCGTACACACACAGCCTCACATATACACCATCTCACATGCAGATACATGATTAGAGGGGATCCCTGGGTGGCGCAGTGGTTTAGCACCTGCCTTTGACCCAGGGCGCGATCCTGGAGACCCGGGATCGAATCCCACGTCAGGCTCCTGGTGCATGGAGTCTGCTTCTCCCTCTGCCTGTGTCTCTGCCTCTCTCTCTGTGTGTGTGACTATCATAAATAAATAAAAATAAAAAAAAAAGATACATGATTAGACACGTAGCAAACACTCTCACACATGCAGAGACACACACCTATATACAGTCTCTCTTTCACACAAAACCACTCTCTTTCACATGCACACACACTCTCCTCCTACCCCTGCGTACATACACACTCTCTCACACACAGACACATGTGGATCATGTTTAGGCAGAACAGGTTCACCGTTAGAGGAGATTACTGTCGGCATGTGCCGCACCCAGCTAAAGCCCCTTTTGGATGACTTAGATTCGTTTGCTCAGCACAAACTGGGGGCAAAGCTGGCAACTCTGTGCCCTGATTACCCAGCCAGTTCTGGGACAGGGCCTCCGGGATGACAGAGATACCAAGCATGAGGGCAGGCTGGGCTCCTTCCAGAGGAGCTGGTTCCCGGAGGAATCCCAGCCTGCTGTGACTTGGTAGTGCTTGGATTGGATGAATCTTCTATACATCAGATCTTGTTCCTCAATGAGCCCACACGCAGCTGCTCACTTTCCTTGAAGGGCCAGCACCCGAGGACGTTGGGGAGTTTGCATGATATGATCAAGTTCATCCTCTCTCCACTCATGGCTATTCTTCTGTCCTTTGAGGAGGCACTTACCAGGTAGGCAGAGTAGGGGGGCACCGAGATCCTGGCTTTGCAGGAGGATTGATTTACATTTTCATCTGGGCTAGCTGTGTGACCCGGGTCGAAGGCTGGGGCCTCAGTTTTCTAGTCAATAAAGTGGGGCAGTTCATACCTCTCTTTGGCCTCTTGTGAGGTTTAAATAAATTAGCTATGGAAAGCCACCAGCACTGCAACTGGCATACAACAGGTGCTCAATAAATGGGGGAGTCTTCCTTCTCCTCACTCTGCTTTACATCGTCCTGCAGAGGGGCACCTTCCACGTACACGAGAGAACCAGACTCATTCAGACACAGGTGTCTGTTCATGCAGCCTGTGCGGGCCCAACCAGCTCTGATGACAAAGGGACACGATTCTGACCTGCTCCTTTTTGACCTGGTGTATTTGTCAGGGTTCTTCAGAGAAACAGAACCAAGAGGAGATATATATATATATATATATATATATATATATATATATATATATATATATATTTTTTTTTTTTTTTTTTTTTTTTTTTTCTAAGGAATTGGCTTGCATGATCATGGAGGCTGAGAAATCCCAACATCTGTAGTCAGCAAGCTGGAGACCCCAGAGAGCTGGTGATGTAGTTCCAGTCCAAAACCCGGCAGGCTTGAGTGCCAAGAAGAGTCCGTATTTCAGTTCCAGTCCAAAGCTAGGAAAAACACTAATGTTCCAGCTCCAACAGTCATGCAAGAGGAGTTCCCTATAACCTGGGGGAGGGTCTGCCTTTTTTTTCTATTTAGGCCTTCAACTCATTGGATGACAGCCATCCACACTGGGGAGGGCAATGTGTTTGGCTCAGTCTGCCAATTCAAATGTTAATCCCATTCAAAACCATCCTCACAGACCTATGCAGAATAGCATTTGACCAAGTATCTGGGCACCGTGGCCTAGTCAAATTGATGCATAAAATTCACCACCACACCAGGTATCTGGTGAGCTCACGTGTCCATTCATGGGTATCCTGGTGCAGCAGCAGGGCAGGCCGCAGCCTGAGGACATCCTGGAGCTTCTGGTGCCCCTGGAATATGGCAGAGGCTGTCCTCTGCAGTGACAGAAGAACACGGCTTGGGTGGGCCCACTGGCCATCCAGCCATGGAAATAGCAAAGAGTCTTAGCCAAGAGCCATACCAACCCTGTGAGCCTCTCTTGGTGAGAGAAACACCAAAGCTTTGCCCATCAGCTTGTCTAAAGTGACTCTCATTATCTTCCACTCCCCCGTCCCCTGGACTTATTACCAATCTTTGTCCCATGTTCTGGACCAGAAGCCTGCTTGTTGTCTTTGAAACCCCCGTGTGTCTCCTCCTTCACATCCTGTTTGCCTTCAAGTACTGCCAAGTTTCTTTCTCCTTAATAATTTCTTCTCAGATCCATTTCCTTTTTCTGCCCTGCATCATCCTCCAGGTCCCATCTACTGTCATCTCTTGCTGCTTTTCTGCCTCTTTCTTCTTGTCCTCAGCCTTGTCCCACAGAGCCTATCATCCACACTCTTGTCAGAAGGAGCTCCTCAAAATAAGAGATCCAACTGTGTCATTCCCTTATGAGTTTCCCACTGCCTAGTAGAGTTTGCAAGCACATGCCCTGAGGGCCAAATTCAGCTCACCCTAAAAAAAGAAAAAAGAATTTGAACGTCCTTCCATCTGAAGGGTGTATGGCTTCTAGTTTGCCACAGTTCTCACCACTCATGTCGTTTTGTACCCACTTCCCTTCTCTGTTACTTGACCAGTTCCTACAGTCAAAGGCCCAAACTCCTCAGCATAACATTTGAGTCCCTCACAATTTGGCCTGGGGTAACCTTCTCTTTATTTATAGGCAGTTTTACTAAGCACCTTGTTTTCTAGCCATCCTGGTTTGTACCCTTCCCCAAACACACAGATTCTTCCTCATTTTCGTGGCTTTCTCCATGCTGCTTAGTTTGCTTGGGTGGCCTTCCTCTCTCTAGACTAATGGCTAGTTCCTCGTTATCCTCTAAGACTCAGTGCATATGCCATCTACTCTCTACAGTTTTTCTTTAACATTCTCTAAATCTCATTTTTCTCCTCGGTAAAATGGGGTAATCAGAGGACCTAGTAGATGGGCTTGTCATGAGAGGTAAATGAGATAACCTGTGCAAAGTGCTTCGCACAATGTCTGATATACAGGAGGTGCCTGGTAAATATCCAGCCACCTGCCTGCCTGGCATCTCGAGATGTCAGGGATTTTGGCAGGGGTAACAGGGACTCTGCTGTCTGTCTACAGCCAGGGTGACTGAGTTTGACAGGCTCTTACTACTCAAAGTTCAAGCAAATAGAGGGTGATTGACGTCCACCAGACAGTAAACAGGAAAATAGCCCATTGCAGGTGCCAGGCTTGATGGGGTTATGCAAGATTGGAGGCAGGAATTTGTTATATCCAGAAAGCTCTGTTCCAGGAAGCAGAACAGAGAAAATGAAATTTGGTTTTATAAATACTTTTAGACCTAAGGTTTCTTAATAAATAAATAAATAATCTTGAAGGAATTTAAATATTTCATAGCCTATTGCTCATGGCCTGGCACCTCTTATTGGTGAACTGTAGTGGCGGAGGCAGTACTCTGTGGCATCTGTTTGCAGTTGTGTTGAATGAAGCTCATGTGGACATTTACTTAGGAAAAGTCGGTTAATTATAGAGCCACATAGGAATAATAATTATTGTCCTTGTTGGGTAGTGGAATGAATTGACTACATCAGACTAGACACTTGAAAGGCAAACAGGTTATCTGCAGTCATTGCAAGAAATCCCCAAACCAGAGGCAGACCAATAGGTGACATTTGATCTAAAAATGCCTTGGATAGTGAAATACAGGTTCTGTGCCAGATTTTCTTTTTCTTTATGCAGAAGAAAGCCATAGTGGAAACAGAAGCAGATGATTCTTGGCTCTATTCTTAGTCCAGGGTTGGGGGCACCTCCAAGATAATTATGACTTTTGGAAAGATCACAATGCAGGGAATGTAGGCATAAACTTGGAATGTTATGGGCTGGGAATATTAAGGTCACTGGCAATCTGATGCCAAGGCCTGAAGAGATGTGTATATGAAAATATAATCGACAATGTTGAACCCGTTCCTGGAGGAGGCATCTACACAAAAGGAGAATTGCCAAACTCTACGTGCAACACCGTAATAGACATTCAAGAAACTAGTCAGGTGAAGTGTATGGTATGTCATAGACTGTGTGGCCGCCCAGCAAGATCTGGTATGCTCCTGTGGAAGGGTTATACTTCTCCAGTGCCTCTGGATGCCAGGCCTGGCTGTGCAACTTTTTCTGGCCAAGAAAATGTCAGCAGGAGTAACATATGTCATTTCTAGGTGGAAGCTTTAAGGGCCAGTGTATCCTTCTCTGTGCCATGGGAACAATGGTCAATGTACAGGTTCTCCATCACCTTGGGTCCCCGTATGAGGATGACAGTGAAAACACGGGAGCAGGGCTCCTGGTTGACCCATGATGGGCACATAGCATGAGTGAGAAATACACCTTTGTTGTGTAAGGCACTGATATTTTTGGGTGTTTGTGTTATTGCAGTCTCACCCAGTCTATCCTAACAAGCACATTATATGTTTAAGAGGAAGAATGATATGGCATTTTTTATTTCTGTGAACAACTAGACACATTCTGATTTTGGTAGCAGAACGACAATAAGAGAAGAAAGTATCCATCAATGCCAGAAATGGACCCACAGTTGAGTTTATAAAGGAACAATAAGGACCCCAAGAGTCTACTTCTAAGAATTTTCAAATTTGTTCACAAAGTAACACTATGTCACTTTCACACAGATACTCTCTTACCCATAGAAATGATCCATCCATAACCAGTCCCATGGACTGTGGGGGAAAATGTCACATAGGAAAGCCGCCATATATCATCTGCCTTTTCTTCAACCGCATTCAATTACTTGCTCTTCTCTGATTACATCTTACCTTTGTGACTTTATATAGGCTTGATCCTATGCCTAGAATGCCATCCTTCTCTTGATCCTTCAGCATCCTGTCCCTTTAGTGAATGCTTCGTGGTCTTTTCTTTCTTTCTTTCTTTCTTTCTTTCTTTCTTTCTTTCTTTCTTTCTTTCTTTCTTTCTTTCTTCTTTCTTTCTTTCTTTCTTTCTTTCTTTCTTTCTTTCTTTTTCTTTCGTTCATTCTTTCTTTCGTTCTTTCTTTTTCTTTTTTTTTAAAGATTTTATTTATTCATGAGAGACCCACAGAGGGAGGCAGAGGCACAGGCAGAGGGAGAAGCAGGCTCTCTGTGGGAAGCCTGATGCAGGACTCGATCCTAGGACCCAAAGATCATGACCCGAGCTGAAGGCAACACTCAACCGCTGAGCCACCCAGGTGCCCCAACATCTAGTGGTCTTAGTGCAAGTGCCAACACTGATTCCAGGGCTTTTCCCAAATGCTTCCCCAACTCCAGGCAGATGAAAATTTCTTCCATACCTTTCACCTACCAACTGGACACTTCCATAGGTTTGTCTCAGAGACAGCTCAGATGTGATATGTTCAACACTAAATCATCAACTCTTCCCAAGCCTGTCTCTGCTTTCTGCTTCCCCCATGTCCACGAATGACTCCACCACCCATTTAGTAATTAAATCTATAATGTAATGTTCTGTATCATCTCTCATTTTTTCCTTCTCGTCTCTTATCCAACTAAGTTTTACTAATTTCACCTTTGAAATGTTTCATGAACATTTTTGTTCTCATTATCACTGTCTCAGTTTAGGACCTTATTATCTGGCACTGGTTTTAATTTGACAACTCTCTTATTTACTGTTCTCTGCTTCTTACTTATCCCCCCTCTACCACTTTTAGGGTGATATTTCTAAAATATAGATCTTCTAGAAACTTTGGTGATTTCCGTCATCTTGAGTGTGATGTTGAAACCTGCTGGCGTGACATTCTGGGCCATTTGAAATCTGCTTCTCCATTTGGCTGTTTTTCCTACCACTTCTCCTCCTCACTTGCCTATATTCCAACGACTCCAGAATATATTCTTGTATATATAAATGTATGGATTTTTTCTTTTACCTCTGAATTTCTATATTGTTTCCTCTGCATAAAATTCCCTCCTCTTCCACCTTCTTTGATAACACTGCCTTCACCTTCAAAATCCAGTTCAAGTTTCATATCTTCTGGGAATCTTTCCTGGAAGCATCAGGCAGGATTTCTGTCTTTTTCCTAGTGCTCCCTAGGGCTTGTGTTTATACCTCCCTTGAAACATTGCGACTCTCTGTGCCAGCTATGACTTGAGAGTGTCACCAAGGCAGAGACCGGGTCCTATCTATTTATGTATGCCATTTGTTTGGTAATCAGGAATGTGGAGTGATTCCCAATATACATGTATTAGATAGTTTTGTAATAAGCAGCCTCCCAAAATCAGTGATTTAGAACAAGAAATATTTATTTCTTGCCCATATTAATGTTGGAGACTGTGTGAGGCTGTTGTGGTTGCTACAAAGCTCTGCTAGGCTCTGTTCCATGTGTCTTCTCATTCTGAGACACCGGCTGAAGAAACAATTCCCATCTGGGATGTGCCATTTTCCTGGAAGAAAAAAGAAGCCAAGAGTCCTCCCAAAGCCATGCAATGTCTCCCAAAGCTTCATCAAGAGCATAGATTACATCATATCACATTGGTCAAAGCCAGTTACATGCTCAAGTCCAGTGACAATGGAAAAATATTCCCCCATAGGATTGAGGGGGCACCTCAAAGCAATGGCAGACAGCTAATATTTTTTGTAGACGAGATGGGGCTAATAAATGGGAATTATAATATACCCCATTGCAATGAGCTTGTCAGATCAAATGGACTCACGCTGCTGAAAAGAGCCTTAAATAACCGTCTGTTCAATTTCCTCATTGGTTGAATATTTGGCATTTTATACCATCTGGCATTTGAATCCACTTCTTACTTTTGGAGAATTCTCTACTTTTGAGTCTTGGTGGAAGTAGAGACTGATCAAAACAGCCTCCTACTAGAGAAGTGATTTGCCAGCCTTTCTTGTATTTAGGCTCAGGTCCATGGTTGGCCTGTGTCATTAAGATGTACATTCACAGGCTTTGGGTCAAAGAGCTTCACGTTCTTGGGGCCCTGGTGGCTGCAGTGTGGTAGCAGCACACAGTGTCAGTAGTGTTGGCAGTTCTGGAGGCTGGTTCTCTACCGAAGCAAGACGTGGGGTGATGTACTTAGTGACATAACTGAGCCCCGGGTTCTCTAGCTCTCCTGCCAGTGTCATAAACCACTCAATGTCTCTTTTATTAATTCATTTTCTGCTTGTATTAGCTAGTGCTGTCGCTTACATCTGTGCATCCTGGCTCACCTGCCAACTTTCCCATGGAGGTATTGGATAGGGTAGATAAGAAGGTCAGCTGGAAAACCAGTTTTCTCAGGTTCTCTGCTACCTCTGCACTTGGGGCAAGTGACTTCTATATGCTTCACTTTCCTAATCTATGAAGTGAGGCTTATGATAAGACCTACCTCATGGAGTTTCTGTATTAAAGGATATATACACCTGAATGAGGTTCAGGATCTGTTATGATAATTGTAATTCATGAGAAGGCTAAATGACTTTCTCACGTTTATAAATGCGTTGGCAAAGTAGTCCAGAAGCCAGACTGCCCAAGAACACTATGAGAGATGTACAATTATTTTTTTTCTTTTTATTTAAGGATATTTTATTTATTTATTCATGAGACACACACACACACACACACACACACACACAGAGAGAGAGAGAGAGAGAGGCAGAGACACAGGCAGAGGGAGAAGCAGGCTCCATGCAGGGAGCCCGACGTGGGACTCGATCCCAGGTATCCAGGATCAGGCCCTGGGCCGAAGGCAGGTGCTCAACCGCTGAGCCACCCAGAGATCCTACATGTACAATTATCTTCTCCACTTCACAGAGGAGAAACTGAGGTACAGACGGTTTAAAGGACCTGCCTCAGATCACACAGGGAACCAGTAGTAAAGCAACAGTAAGACTCAGGCAAGCCAGCACCTAGAGCTGTTCTTTTAGCTGCTGAGCTAGTGGGAGAGTACCCACTCCCACCCCTGCCAGCCACACACACTAACCGCCACCCAGGTAAGTAGCCTACTTCCCACTCCTCCCTGATCCAACATGTAAGGCATCTCCAGAAAGACCTCTTTGCTATTATCTGAGCAAACCTTAAAGTCTCAGAGATGGATCCAGGCCTCTCTGGCTTTAAAGGAGAAGTCGCAGGTTGGGTCCCTGGCAGTGACCTCTGAGATGGAAGTGGGCTTGCAGGAGGCTTGTGAAGGATGGCTCTTAGGATGCACACCTCCAGGAGGGGGAAGGGTTAAGTGGAGGAAACCTTTGAAAGCCTTTGGAATAAACTGTGCCTGTCGGGCATGTAATAAGCAGTATGGGAGTGTTTGTTAAAATATCACCCAAGAACACTGGTCCAGGGGCTCTCTCCAGGGGGCCTGCCCACATAGCGGGGAAGGCTAGCATGGTATGTTTCTCCCAGTCCTTGCTGATTAGGAAAGTGAAGGATATAGAAGTTACTTGCCCCAAGTGCAGAGGTAGCAGGAAGCTGGTGGCTCCTGTCAAGTACTTGTCTGGCAGTCATGCCACCAGTTCCCTCCTTGGGTATGAAAGCCCATTGTTGGCTGGCACGGGGCACAGTTGCTGTCCACTCTCACAGTGGGCAGGACCAATCCTTACCCACAAGCTGTATATGCCTCCAGGAGGGAGAGTACAGGTGAATGGATTTCCAGGATGCAGATGGTCCCGGGGAGACCAGGCCTCAGGATTTTCCCAATTGCACTTTGATGGATGGATGGGTTATAGCCCTTTCTTCCTCTGGTTTTTCCTGTGGACAGAGAGGGATGGGGCTGAGATGCACGGAAATGGGAGAGGGCATAGAATGTGGTGGTGGCAGGGAGTCCTACCCTGAGGGGAATGGAAAGAAGGCACCAGTCAGGCCTAGGGGGCCCTTTGTGAGTCAGAGAATAGGTTCCTGGCCTGGGAGAGTCCCTTTTGCCAACCCACATCCACTGCCCATTGGTCTCTGTGCTGCTCTGGGCCCCAGGGGGCTGATCTCTGTGGATTCCATCCTACAGGCTTGCATGCCCCTGGTTCCCAAGGGGGTGTGATCAGTGAGTGGCATCAACAGGAGAGCGGAGGGTGAGAGACTGGGGTATTTCATCTGCAAGCCTCATCCCAGCAAGGAGTACAGTGGCTGTGCTCTTCCCCCTACCCCAAAGCTACAGTTTCTATCACTCCCTGGGGGACCCCCTCTCCTAACCCCTTCACGCCTGAGGTGGTGATGACCCCTCTTCTTGCTAGCCCAGGCTACCTCTCTCTCTTGACGTCCTCCAACCTTGCCCACTTTATAAATATCCTCATTAAACTGTCTCGGCTAGTTTTCTTCAGGGAGCCTGACCAACAGACCCCCGTCGTGGGCTGACCCAGGGTCAGCAGCAGCACCCCCCTCCAACCACAGGTGTCCACACCCAGAGCACAGTCTTACAATGGCATGAGGCAGCCCTGGGTGGGCTCTGGGGATCTACTCTGTTCCCTATGGGGAGTGTGCCCTCTGTTGCCAATAGGACACCTGGCTTTGGTTTCATCAAGGAAGCTGGGAGGATCTTTTAGCTGTTGCAGCAATGGCCTTGGAGAGGAAAGCGGACAGGAGAAGTCTGGCAGCACTGGTGCACCCAAAGCCAGGGGAACAGGCACCGGGATGTTCTGAGGGACACATGCCTGGAGCCTCTTCCAGTTTTTCCTGGTCTGGGTTTAGAGAAGCTGATGGGTGCAGAGCTCCCTCCTTATCCTAAAATGACAAACACTCGGCTCTCAGGCAGTTGATCTATGTGTTCTGACTTATTTCTCTACTGGAATCCTTTCCTAATGAAATGCCACAGATCACAATGCCCCCCCTCCCCCCCGCCATCAGTGTTATCATGTGTCCCTATGTTCGCGAAGTTGCTTCTCTGTGTCTTCAACTTTGTGGGAATGACCAAGAGCTCCTCTGTCTATATCCGTTTATTTTATTTTTTGTTTTTAAATTTTATTTATTTATTCATGAGACACACACACACACACACACACACACACACACACACACACACACACAGGCAGAGACACAGGCAGAGGGAGAAGCAGGCTCCACGCAGGGAGCCTGACGCGGGACTTGATCCCTGGTCTCCAGGATCAGGCCCTGGGCCGAAGGCGGCGCTAAACCGCTGAGCCACCCGGGCTTCCCTCTATTTCAGTTTAGATGCTGGGATCTAGTGAGTTCCAGGCTTTAGGCCCAAGATTTTTGAGTGGAAAACAACTTCTGTAATCAAGACACCCAAAGACACATTGTCGCTACTGAGAAGAATTCAGAGCAGTGGAAAAGCCCTGGAAATCCCAGATCCAATTAATAATTCCGTAAGACAGTTCATTAGAATGCACAAGTGCTTAACTAAACAAAACCATAATCGAAGCTGTCAGAAGTGATCCACGGCTGTGTTAGAATTTTCTCATTCACGCATCATTTCCTCTACAATTTAGTTAGATAACAAACACTACTTATCCCGCCACTGGCTTTTTAGCTATGATATGCAGTTGGTGTCTGAACGGGGCTCGTGGCAGGGAAAGCACGTTTGGCTGGTTGGTGAGAAGGGGTCCCAGCTTGGAGATAGGCTGGCCCTGGTGCAACCAAGCCCAAAGTCAACGTGTGTCCCACGGCTCCTGAGAAGTTCTCTGTAGCCCGGCTTTGTGTCTGAGGGTGACCCCTTCTGCTGGTGTCTTTGGGGGCCTGCCACCTTGGGGTGGCTGCTGGATGGAGACCATCTTCAGAGCAGAGCCGTTTCATCAGGCCTGCTTCTCCCCAGGTGCCTCACATCCCTCCATTAGTACATCACCCCTTCAGCTGAACTAGTAATAATGGGAAAGTACAAATTCCTTTTCTTAGGAGGCTCCTTTTGGAGGATGATCAGTGTTCTCACCTTGGTTAGGATAGCATCTGCCCTTCAGCTGAGCAGGTTTTGAAGCTGGGGTGCCAGGACAGGAATCACAGAGGGTAAAAAGAGGGGACCCTGGGTGGCTCAGTGGGGGAGGCCACTGGGATTATGGGTCATAGCAGGAGCTCTCGTCTCTCAATTTCATACAAGCAGCTGGTCTCACATGGGCATAACTCCCCATTTTTAAGTATTGTTTAGGAAAGGTCAGATCCATGCAGCCCCAAAGCAGGGATCCCAAAGCTGTATGTGAGGGGCCGGCTTGGCCATTAGTTACCTAACGATAACTAAAATGCTGCAAATATTTATTCAATGTCTTACAATAAGTCCATATGTATATATTGAATTTCTTAAAATAAGTCCATATGTATGTATTCCTACCACCCTCCTTTTTTCCTTCTTTATTTCTTCCAGGATGGGAACAAGCATTCTCACATAGCAACAAAAAGATATTTTAGTGCTAACAGAGTAGAGACTTCCAGTAGTTTTCGGTGGATGGAGGCCATATCTTGGGTCTCAGCTGGGCTCTCCGGTTGCCTGAGACCACAGTGACCTCCAGGTTTTACAGAACTGACCTTGTCTGGACATGCTGGAGCTTGAGCTCGGTCAACCAACATCGGCCACGGCCTTCATGTCTGTTTTGGCTTTAGCACATTCATATGCTGCAAAGGTAGCTGGGACCGCTAATGTTTCTGAGAGCCTCCTTTGTGCCAGTGTGTGTCAGGCACTCAATCATGTCTACCCCCACAACACCCTTGCAGGGTGGTCTTATTACTTGTAGGACATGAAGACTAGGAGGGGTCAGATGATTTTTCTAAGGCCACTTAGCACAGAGCTGAGAATTTAAGTCCAGGCCTCCTTTGCTCTGACAGTCCAGGGACATGGCTCTTTGGGGGCAGTGCTGCCTGCTTTTTCAGAGTATAAGACATTTGCTTTTCAGTGTTTTGCAATATATAGAGTGGCTTGCCTCCCTGTTCCTACACTTTCTTCCCTTGCAGCTGGGTCCACTTAATAGCTCTGTGGCCATCCTGGGGCTGAGTGGGGATTAGAAGGAGGCTATGGCTAGGGTTTGTCTCACCACCATCCCTGCTCAGACTCAGGACCCAGCCCCATCTACTTAGACTCCTTGCCTGACCTGCCCAGCTCTTCAGAGGCCTTGCCTTGTCTCTATCCTCTTGGTGACTATGGCCCCACTTCCTGTGTCCCTAAGTACCTGTCTGCTGTTACCATTCCTCCCAGAAGCCACGGCCCCTCTGTGTCTCTGTACCTGTACCAACACATTTGGCAGGGCCCTGGGCTTGGAAAGGAACTTCGGCCCTCTGGCTCTGTTGGGGCACCTTGCTGATGGTGCTCCTCCCCTGAGGGAGCCAGCTAGGCTCCCACTCTTGTCCTCATTCCTGTGCCATAGC
The DNA here is from genome assembly GCF_011100685.1 of Canis lupus familiaris. Classification (NCBI taxonomy): domain Eukaryota; kingdom Metazoa; phylum Chordata; class Mammalia; order Carnivora; family Canidae; genus Canis; species Canis lupus. Next base: position 35,213,153 of record NC_049242.1, on the reverse strand, counting down.
CACTGGACCTTCCACTGTTCTTCTGTCACTCTGCTTCCCCAGGGTCTCTGCACCTGCTGCTCCTCCTGGCTGGAATGCTCTTCCTTCTGCACAGCTACTTGCCTCCCTCCCTCCCTTCAGGTCTTTGCTCAGGTTTCATCTTGTCGAAGAGGCCTTCCCTGACCACCTTCATCAAATAGCCCACTGGCCCCCGACTTCATTTGTCTGAGTCATACTTACCACCACCTGAGACATTTTCTGTTTGGTTATGTGTGGCTCTCCACCTGCTAGACCATCACCTCTGTGAGGGCAGGGACGGTGTCTGTTTTATTCACTGAGCCTGAGAGGCAGGTTGCCTATGGAAAGAGCAGGTGGCTTGGATGCACACAAAAGCCGAGGTTCCCAATCTGCCTCTGCCATGAGACCTTGAGTATATCGCAACCCCCTTGAATCCCTGTTTGTCTGAAAAATGGGTATATTAATTCTGACTTCTTGGGCTGTTGTGAAGATTCAAAATATTAGCTTACGTTTAATTAGTGTTTATCATGTACTGTTCCCTGTACCAAGCATTTTTCAAAGATGATCTCATTTCATTCTTGTGATGTCCTATGAGGGGAACTATTACTGTTTTTAGTTTACAGATGGGATACCCGAACCACAGAATGGTAGTGACTTGCCCAAAGTCCCATAGCTAATAAGTGACAGATGAGGAACTTAAACCCGGTATCTAGATGTAGATACAGCACTTACGACTCTATAATGCTTCTCTTTAGACAGTGTGTTTTGTGCAAAGGAGGCCCAATAAATGGTAGCTAGTCGCCTTAATATGATCTGCCTCTTCTCATGGCTAAATTCTTTTCTGGGTTCAAACCTCCTTTGGTATTTCTGGTCTATCAGCCTTCCTATGAACCCCCAGGCCACATTCATCTCCTGATCCTTCCTTTGGGTTGTTCTCACTCTTAGGGTGCTCTTGGGCTCTAGCTCCAGTCTACGCTGATCCAGCTGCTTCTGCCTCTATGGCCACTCAATCCTGGCTGTCATGGTCTGTCAGTCTCTCCCAGCTCCTCCAGTCCTCCCACCAGCAGCCAGCATGGGAGCCCCTGGAGGACAGATCACAGTGCAGGCTGAGGTTAGAAGTCTGGGGCAGCCCGGGTGGCTCAGTGGTTTGGCGCCGCCTTCAGCCCAGGGCGTGATCCTGGAGACTCAGGATGGAGTCCCACATCGGGCTTCCTGCATGGAGCCTGCTTCTCCCTCTGCTTGTGTCTCTGCCTCTCTCTCTCTGTGTCTCTCATGAATAAATAAATAAAATCTTTTAAAATAAATGTTTATTAGAAGTCTGTTGGAACATCTGATAGCTTCTTTGAATTGGCCACTTAGAGGGCCAGAGTAGCAGAGGGACATAACACTGGTGGCCATGGCCACTACCAGATTAGTGACAAGCAATGGAAAGTGTGAACCTTCATGTGTAGAAAATAGATTCTCTGTGTGATGATTCTTCTCCTTGTCCACACTCAGAAATACCATCATTGGTGACCCTGGGGCCACTAGAGAAGCCTGCCATCCCTGTCACTGCAAGAGCAGTGTTCAGGGAAGCCCCTTCCTCAGGGATGGTTTCAGGATGCTGCTGTGTAAAGGACTCAGGCTCTCCAAGTCAGAGGCGATTTCCCTGAAGGGTCAGCCTGGGGCAGGCCACTGCAGGTGTGAGCCCCAGAGCTCCAGAAACCTAGCCTCAGGTCATGATCTCAGGGTCCTGGGGTCGAGCGCATCAGGCTCCCTGCTCAGCAGGAGTCTGCTTCTCTCTCTCCCTCTGCCTCATGCTTGCTCCCTTTCTCTCTCTCCCTCTGCCTCATGCTTGCTCCCTTTCTCTCTCTCTCTCTCTTGTAAATAAATACAATCTTTTTAAAAAGGAAGAAAACTCCCTTTCCTATTATGACCCCATCTCAGATGGGGTGATGACAAGGGAATCTCAGAGGGAGAGGGCCCCCCTCACTCTCCACGGCTCCCCTTAGCCCACGGTGGGTCCAGCACCCACTCAAGCTCTGAGCTGCCCCACTGGCCACTTGCCTCATTCTCCATCCGTGACTCATTCAAGCCTGATGCTTTCTTTCTAGACGTCCCATCAGAATCAGTCAAACGGTACCTGTAACTGCCTAGAAACACATTTTCAGTCCCACTTACAGCAAAAGAACAACAGCCTTTAAAGCTCTTCAAAAAATAAGTTATGTCCACTATGAGCAATCCCAGAAGAAATGTCATTGGAGGCATAAACTGTTTTGCTGTGACCTATATAAACGTCCCAGGAAATAAACTGACTCCCCTTTCCGTAAAACCCTCTTGTTCCCTGTCTTCAACAAAACAGATTAGATTATTTGAGAAGCAGGAGCTTGAGGCTTGGCAGGGAAGACGAAGCATGAGCATGCCTGGGATGTAGGTGTGGGAGGTGACTTTGCATGGTGTAGACGCAGAGTTGGTTTCAGCATCCAGTTCTCTCTGAGATGTGCCAGTCAGTCACCGGCCTCCCGTGAGATGGGGGAGCACCACCCACGTCTTTGAAAGAGGTAGACTCTTTGGCCAATGGAGGATTTAAAAAGCCAGAATCATAGTTTGGGCTCGGATGATTCCTTCAGGAGTTACGTAGAAGGGAGCGAAGGATGGCACAACTGGTTGGGCATCAACCACCATCAATGTGCCAAGCACGGCGCTGGCTCCTTTTCTTCAATCCTCATATCTATTGCTCCCAAGTATAAGTATATAAGTATATAATCCTGTGAGACAGGTTCTGAACCCCGTATTATAGAAGAGTAAACTGAAGATCAGAGACATGAGGTCACTTTTCTAAGATCCCTGAAGGACTGAGAGCTGCAGTCCGGACTTGAACCTGTGCCCGATTGTCTGTGATTCCAAAGGACATGCTCTCCTCCCCCATTTCCCTTCTCCAGTATATTTCTATGGTCCAGAGGGCAGCGATGCCTACTGTCTGGGGTCTGTCTACTGGGAAATCTACATGAAGTCCCATCTTACTGGGCTTGCCTTTCCTGTTTTCATACCTCGGATGTGTAAACACACACACACACGTACACACAAGGGCCACCTGACTGACAAGAGGATATCACTTCATTCTGGGACTTTTTCTGCCTTTTTCTAGCCAGCACCCTTGTGTTCTGTTGCTTTGACAGATGGGTTGAGAGAGTAGCCACACGTGGATAATACTGGCTTAAGGCACATAATGAGTCCTGACCTCGAGGGATGCCAAACTCTCTATAGCACCTTGGGGACACAGTCCCTGTACAAACTGCCAATTGGGATGAAGAATCTGTCACTGAAATTATGTCGGATAAGGTCTGCGCTGGGCCAGGCCACCCTGATGAAATGGCTAATTTGCTGCCAAATTAGCACTAGGCTCAGAAGGAACTCACATGTACCTGTGTATGTTTACAAAGATAGGCACTGACCCCCCCCCGCTCCACATCCCTTATCCTGATTCCTGTTGCTTCTTGGATGAGAATTTCCACTGCACTGGGATGCTTCCCTCCATCTCAAAGTGAAACCCAGAGGGAATGCCTGTGAATGACAAAGCGCCATGAACTACTCCCACGAAGAAAAACAGGCTTTCCTGCTGGCAGATCTGGGTCAGGAAGAGCTTGACAGCTGCGAGATGGGAGTCAAGAGAGCCCAGCCATGAGGCGGACGGTTCTCCCCACTGCTGCTTGGACCTGGGGCTGGATTAACACCTCACTGCTGCCCAGGAGATGGGGCTGACCCTGTGGGAGCAGGAGGTTTCAGATGGAAACATTGACTTCTTTAGTGACTTTAATGAAGAAGGTTGCTAAGAACCCAGGGTTGCTAGGTTCCTGGGAAGACTTAAGAACCAGGATTCTAAATCGGGATTTCCTGGGTGGACTTTAGGGAATCTGTGAACGTGCAAAAATTATAGGAGTAATTTCCTGTGTATATAGATGCAGACATATGTATATATAGGTGTGTGTATGCATATGTATGTGTGTGTATGTGTGTGTGTATATATGTAGATGTGTGTATGTGTGACAGTGTATACATTTTCTGGGGAGATGGTCCAACCCTTTCCCCAGACTTTTTAAGGAGTGTATTACCCAGAAGAGAAGAACCTTTGCAGTAACATAACTAGAGGCCTAACAGAGTCTCCCCAGGATTGAGAGGACTTGCTCTGGGGATCACATGTGTGAGGTGCTGTTCTGTACACTGCAGGGGACGAGCTTGGCTGTGCTTCAGTGGTGGCTGTGGAGGACAGAGCAATGTCAGGATGGAGCTTTGTGCAGACAGCTTTATAAGGTTTGAGACCAGGGCCTGGTAGCAGGGGTGGCTCAATGAGTTCTGTGAGCATCAAATTGGACCATTGGTCCCTCCAGTCTTCAGTAGGTTCCTTGGCTGAGATTTTAGGATGTAGTCCCCGAGTGTGGTCCTTGGCCACCTCAGTGCCATTATTATCTCATTCAGACCAAAGGAGGACAGCCTGTTTGCAGAATTCCCAGGACAAAAGGCCCTCAGCCACAGCCTGTCTTGCCTCTGCATCACTGGACAAAGCCATGTCTTTGGCAGGGGTCAAGGGGAAGGCAGTGCCAGCTGCTCATCCACTTGAAAGGGAAGAGTACTGGCTTTCTCTGTAGGAACTACACCACATAGGGCTTTGTGGGTGCCATCCTTGCTGATAGAGCTACAGAAGAGTGTGTAAAGGATGAAGACAGTTTTTCTGGGACTCTTCACCATCACAGGAACCTGTCTTTAAGCTGAGGTTGCAAAGTACTTGGCCCTGAGATTTGCCATGGGGCTACAGAGATATTCCTTTTTCTGAAAAAGACCGCAGCCTAGAAGAAGAGTAAGTTGGGCCAACAGATTCTACTAGGTGGCACGAAAAGTGGACAATAGCCAAAGAATTCTTCCTGGGCTGGAAGTTTTATCTCTATATTGCTTGCACTGAGGCCAGAGTCAGACCCAGAAGATGCATCACTAAATGCACATAGTATGTGCTTGAAGGGAATTTCTCTGTCCCCAGGGCCTTGTGATTGGGAGCTTTGTGCAGACAGCTTCATAAGGTTTGAGACCAGGGCCTGGTAGCAGGGGTAGCTCAATGAGGTCTGTGTACATCAAATTTGCTCCAAGAAGGTTTGTAGAGTGACCTGAGTAGAGGTAGAAACATGATGAGACTTCATCAGAGGCAAGACATAGAGTAGGGAGCTTTTGCTACTCTGCTTCGTACTGAATGCTTATCACCTACCTATCTCATAGGGCCTCTGGGAAGGCGTGCTAAGATAATAGATGATAAAGTGCTCTGTGCATTTTAGTGCTGGCCAAAAAAACTGGCTGTACTTAAAGGTGATTTTTCCAGATGTGGGAATTTTTAAAGCCCCTCATCCCACATTGCCTTGTTTATTGTTGGGTACTTCAGATACAATATTGTTGCCGTGACTTGATTATGATGCTCCTTTGAAGGAGTTGCTGGGTCTACACTCATATTGAGTGTCCCAGGCTGTGGCTGGCATAGGCAGGGCACTTGGTTGGTATTAACAGGGCCTCAGTGAGGAATCTGAAGGGTGTAGATGCTATAACCAAGAATCCATGGAATGTACTAGTAGGCCCTGCCCTCAGGAGGCTTCCCAGAGGATATGTCCAGCTGCATTGTATCTTCTATGAATATACTGTCTGAGTGGTACTGGGGTGGCCCAAAGCATAGCCAAAACAATGAGAGTGCCTCCTAATTGTCATCAGAAACAGAGTGTTCCATTTGTTACAGAGGATGGATCACCCCTTGTGCTGACCACAGGCCAATGAAGGTCTTGAATTCAAGTATGTAAGCCTCTGGCTGAAGGTCGATGGCCAGTCTTTGCTCTCTGGCATGGTTAGCCACAAGGGCCTGGGCCTCTTCTGATGAGATGTGCCTGGGGTAAGGGGATAGCAGAATGGGGGAAAGTCATTCAGTGTTCAAAGGATCAAAAACAATTGGTCTGACTCCCAGTTTTCTCAGTCATGCAGTAAGGACTTATTGAGCAGTTAACATGCCTAACACATTGTGCCAGGCCTGAGGTTAGGAAATAAAATGACATGAATTTCTGTTCTTGGAGTTTTCAGCCAGGGCTAGATTAAGATATATGGGGTCCTAAGAATTACAGTGTTCCCTTCCCACATATGTAATTCAAAATAAAAATATATTAAATTATAAATATTTATAAGGAATATCAGCTAGTTTTAATTTTTCTTATAACTACTTGTATGCTTAAAATTTTTTTTATATCAAGTTCTTTCAAAAATATTTTGGTACCCAAACTTCATTGATGTTCTGAACACATGCTCAGTGTACTGTTCAGAAATCAGATGGCTGATTTCAGCCTTTTGGGGAAATAAGACACACAGGAACATGTACCGAGTATCCAGATTGTCACAGACTAAGAGAACTCAGACAAGGGGAAGGTTACTTTTTCAACAAATACTTGGGGAAGAGCAAAACTTTGGCCTCTGCCATCAAAGATTTGTAAACTCTCTCAAAACAAAGGAATTGGAATAAGCAAAGGAAAACCATGGAGGCATATATAAGAAGAAGAGGGAAGCTCAATTTGGTGGGGACGTGAAAGGGAGTTATAGGAGACTGGACGAAGGTGTGGTCAGATCTTGCAGGACCTCAAGTGTCAGGATAAGGAGTTTGGATTGTATTGAGTAGTTATTAGGAGCCACTGCAGGTTTCTGAGCCTGCTATTGTAGACTCATTTTCACCTTCAGGATATTCAAAACCACCCTTGCATTGCATTTAAGAGTATCTACAGTGATGAAGTGATGCCAGGGTAATTGACTATTGGTAATTGCTTTCACTGTGCTTTGGTGTAATGCATTTTTTAAATGGAGTTCTATCCTGTAAGTGCATCTATAGGAAAAAAGTGCCAAAGGCTTATCATTAACTGGTGCCAAATGGGATCTACAGAGATAGTGAAGTGAATGAAGACCATGCCTCTGTCCTACCATTACTGCTCAATTCTGTTAGGGAGGGATCACAATAATTGCAGTGATTAAAAAACAACAACAATTTGGGGAAGCAGATATTTACACAGCCTCAAAGTACCACCCTGCACATTACTTATTAATTACAAAGGAACAAAGTAATTTTACAATGAGAAATATGCAACATCACTTTAATCAAGTGATCACACTCAGCATTACCAATAATGGGACAAATGTGGCTTTTGATGGAGTACAGTGGGAAGGACACCACATCACTTCTGTGATATTCTTGCCAAAAATCTTTGACCTGAATATAATAAAGAGAAATTAATCAGACATATTCACATTGTAGAGTATCCTTCAAATCGAATAGCATAGACTCTAAGAGTATCAATGTTTTGAAAGAAAAAAAGGGTGTGTATGTGCATAAGGACTGTTCTAGACTAAAGGAGACCAAAAAGATATGACAGTGAAATGAAATGCTAAATCTTGGATCGGATCATGAATTGGGAAAATGAACAGAGAGCCATAAAGGACATTATTGGGATAATTAGGAAATTTTGAATATAGAATATGTATTAGATAATGGTTTGTTCTATCAATGTTAAATTTCTTGAGTATGATAATGGCATATTAATATATAAGAATGCCTGATGCTTAAGTGATAACTAATGATGCATTTAACAGTGGAGTGACAGTGAGTGAGAGAATGAGAGAGCACAAGTCTCAATATGGTAAGATAATAACAATTGATGAATCTAGGTAAAGGCTTTATTGATGTTAATTTTGCCACTCTTTCAAGTTTTTTTTATAGGTAATAAACTTTTCAAATGAAAATCCTAAAACAAAGCAACAGCATCTCCTTGGGCACCAATATAGGACAATGTATGTTCTTAGGATGGTGATCTCAAATTGGTGTAAAGTTAACTTTACATGTTGCAGAGCTCTATGGACCAAATAAATGTACATATTCCTCACTGAGTAAAAGAGATATGTGCTATAAGTGACTGCAAAATAGTTGATTCTATTCTCTAATTGATTTCCATTGCAAAAATGGAGAAAAATTCCTAATAGATAGATTTTGGTGAAAATATTTGTCAAGGGAAAGATTTCACATGAACTGCTATTGTGTGGCATCCTAGGGTGTTTGTGCAATGTTTTCAGGACCTTGTGGAAATTTTCTTGATTACCCGCTTTGCTTCCCGTAGTATTTTCTTCACTTTACTTTTGCTGATAATATCTTCTGCCATGATTTGTGGTCTGTAAATCCCCCCCCCACCACCACCATTTACCTACAGTTTTGGGTACATTCATTGTTCCTGGCAGTTGTCCCCTCTCAGAGTCTAAGAGAGCTAGGCTACCATGCCACATTTTACCGGTAGGTGTCACTAATATAAACTTAAAAATTCTCTGATGCTTCAGGATCTACAAAATGTATCAGTAAATTACCTTATCAATTCTGTAGGTAGAAGTCAATTAATACACTTATTTAAAGCCAAAGAATATTTTTAGAGAAATTGCGATTATATAGTACCCATAGTTAAGTGGGTACCAGGGGATAAGTGTAGCTGCTGTGTGGGACATGAGGTTCTTTTGCCCACAGTACCTTGGAGCACAAAAAGATCCAGCACATAGGGAAACTAGTAGAATCAGGAAGGTGTTCTGTGTGTGTGTGAGCGCAACAACAGCATCATTACTTACCTTTACAACTACTGTTGGATATTGCTACCTTTGCTACTACTGACTATCCATCGCATGCCAGATACTGTATTAGATACTTAACAATTATATACATGATTCTCAGAAAAATCCTATGAAGTGAGTGTTGTTATTTTATAAGTATAGAAACTGAAGTTCAGGAATTTGCCATAGTCACATAGTTAGAGGCAAAAGCAGAACCAGGTTTTAAATGCTGCAAGTCTGAATGTAAAGCATGTACTCTTTATAAACTTGGATGACCCCAATGTGTCCACTCTCCTGGGGAAACTGGCATTTATACTTTTGATCTCTAAATAAGACAGGAAAGGCTTTTTCTTTCATTAAAGGACATTTAGGCAGCCATAGAAGATAGAGGACACATTTTGGGACAGTCCTAGAAGTGGTTATTTCCTTGATACTTGCAAGTAATAAACAAGGGTGAGGGTCAGAGTGTGGAATCTGGGAGTGTTAAGGAGTGGGAGCCTGATGGCTTGGAGCCTGCTTGGGGAAAGATCAGAATTCTGTACTCTGAGTAAATAGCTGAGTTTGCACTTTGTGAATTCTGTGTTGTTTTCTCTTTTTAAATATTCTGGTCATTCTTAAATATCCTCAGGGGGTTCTGTCTACATGTGACCTGAGAGCTAAGGAGAGGAGATGGAGGTTCCAGGGGTCATAGGCTAGTGGTACCTGGAGAGAATCCTCTCTGTCTTCTCTTACTGGAAGCTCCTCCTAATTCATGTACAATATTTCAAACTCCAAATCTGTTCTCCTGGATTACAATCTTCTTATTATCCAAAGTTCTCACTAAGCTACAAACACTGAGCTTCTCCTTTGAACATGAGGTCCCTCAAATACACCTTTGCTCTTCTTTAACCCATCAGTCTTATATTATCTCATTTCTTCCTTCACAACAGACACTACTCTAGAAATATATGTAATCTCTGCTTCCTTCCCCCTGCATTACTAGCAGCTACTGATAAAAGTGTGGATATGATCAGGGCTGGAAGCAGGAGGACTGATCGAAAGTTAATTTAAGAAGTAGTTAGACTCTTCAGTCTCCTCTTTTATTCCATAAGGTCAGGTAAATAAATGATGCCCCCTCCTACCCACCAACTTTGACAGGAGACTGGAAATTTATTCTTTTAGGAGAGTAGAACAGACATTGTGGGCTGATGGACGTCTAGCACAGAATGGGGTATTGTACTAAAACAACAGGATTAAGTGAAAGCCTGTGTCACACTGAATGTGGAGACTTCCCCAGCCATTGTCTTCTACTTGGGTTCCTGGAACAGATTTTTATACTTGAATGAGGTAATAAAAAGATTCTTCTCTGCAGAACTTGAACAGCCTTTCAAAAAAATTCTGAAGTGCTAAATAACGGGTGTTTTTCCTAAAAATGGTCCAGCCAGATTACTGTGAGGCCCATAATCACAAAGTTCCCCTTTCCCCACAGAGTTTCCAGTGAAACTTATTGCACCACTTCATAATAAGAGGTGGTTAAGGATCACCAGATACCCAAGGTGAATGGCAGAGAAACAGCATGAAAGACAGAGAAATAAAGCAAATTTTAAAAAGCAATCAAATGGAAATGGAAGATCCAGGGAAATGAAATTTTCAAAATTGTTAGATATCCTCAGAGAGATAAGAGAAGAAATTGCATTCAGGAAGAAGATGCTTTCTAAGAAAGAAAGATCACAATCAGAGCCCTTGGGAATTAACAATGTGTTAGCAAAAATAAAATACTCAGTGCATTTGTTGGAAGCTAAAATTGAAGTTGTCTTTTAGAAAGTAGAGACAAGTTTTTTTTTTAAATGGAAAATAAGAGAAAAGGTAAGGTTATTAGAGCATCAGTTCTAGAGGTTCAACATCCAAATAATAGTCTTTCCATAGAGAAAGAAGAGACAGACAAGAAGGGAGAAAATCATCAAAGAACTAACTCAAGAAAATTTTCCATAACTGAAGCACATATCAGGACTGAAAGGGGCCACTGAGTACCTCTCATAATAAATGAAAATAAACCCACATCAAGCCATATGAAGATGGATTTTCAGAACACTGTAGCCAAAATGAAGCTCCTGTAAGGTTTCATACAGAAAAAACAAAGGATTAAGGATCACAATGACCTCTGATTACTCAAAAACAATGTTGGAAACTAGAAGAAGATAGAGTTAATGCCTTTAACATTTTGAGGAAAAATGGTTTCCAATTCTGAACTCTGTACCCACCCAAACTATTAAGTCTGGCTATGGAATGAAGTCATTTGCAGAAATGTGCAGCTGGAGATGGGCATGAGAGGAGGTGGAGTATGTTTGTAAGAGTCACACCTTTACCTTCTATTAGGGAAAGTCGATAGGTAACGCTTAAAACTGAAAAAAAAAAAAAAAAAAAGCCCTGAAAAACATAGAAAGAAGTAACATGACCATGTTATAGAGAAGTAGGCAGTTGGTGCCGGAAGAAGAAGCTGGAAGAGTTGAATTGAAGGCAGTTGCCTCAGCAGAGTGGGAGATGCTGGGAGCTGAGTGTGGAACAAGATACTCCCACAGGAAGGGTACTTCCTATGAGGTTTCAGGGAGCAGTTCTCCCTTCGATCTTTGTGCATGAATATGAGAAACTGAAAGTGTTGGGGGGAGCAGCTGAAGCAGAGGAAGAGTAAGTAGGAGGAAGAGAAGCATGAGGACGAAGAAGAGAAAGAGAAAGAAAAAAAAAAGGAAAGAACATTGAGGCTAGTGTTGGAAGACTGACTCAGTTCATGCATTTACTTTGAGACTCAACTTCCTCATTGATAAGGTGGGGGAACTGTGTCTTCCTTGGTGGGTTTTTATGAGAATTAAATATTTCTGGTATAAAATAAGTCTTTAATGCTTATTTCAATGATTTATCTTTTTGTTTCAAATGTATAAGAAACTTAAAAAAGAAATTGTCAATAGTGGAAACAATTCATTTATCTACTCATCATTGTCTATCAAACACAAGTGTCCACATGGCCCTGAATAACAATGCCAGGGCAGCCAGCCCTGAGTCATAGGCCACTTTTACGTCTGTTTGTCTGCATTTTCCATTTCCTTGTGTATGGGGAACAGCTTGTGCTGAGGAGAGGCTTTCTCAAAGCAGCCCTTTCCTTTGGAAGCATCCCTAGAGGGTTTTGTCCTATACTTCTCCTTGTCCAGGGCACCTAGTTGTGGAAGATGTAGAAGCCAAAATGTGGTCTGGGAAGGGATGCAGGGTAGTCTGACTGTCTGACCAAGGGACAGCAGGCCATTTTCTATGACCAGCTCTCCATCCTTCTCTGTAACCAGGATTCTCCAGACACACCTGCCAGCATTCTAGCTTGGTCTGCCTCAGGTCTCCTGAGCATTTTCTTGCCTGTTAACTAGAAGGTCCATGTACTTGGTATGTGGAAACAGCATGATCTTGAAAGTTTCTTTGTATTCCTTCACTTTTCTAACAACACAGTTCTTTCTCCTAGTTCATTTTTAATTAATCTAAGACAAATGCACCACTTTCTACCAGAAAATAGCAATGACAGAAATCAATAGAGCTGATGCATGGCTGGCCCTCCTCCAGGAAGCTTGAGCCTAAGACAGCCATTCTCTTCAGTGTAAGCTTTCTGGAAGTCACGTCCTACACCAAATGCCTGAGCCACTAATTGGCCAATGATCATCATTGCTGTCCTGGGGTCTCCTTATAGCTATTTGGGAAATAGTCATCTGGACAAGGTTTAGACAAAGGTTTTGACCTCCATACCTGATAATCCCAGGTCTAAAGTTGTCCTTCTGAAGTAAAAAAAAGCCACATGTGTACTGACCCCACATAAATACTGTGCAGCAGCTTTTCTTTCACATAATCCATGAATAGTATAGATGCGGGGATCCATAGCAAATCTATATGGGTTTTACAGGGTATGTGGGTTTGTGTGTTTGTGTTTTGTACATTTTTTTATATTCACTTGCTAGAAGTGCTGTGTGCTGGAGCTCTGAAACAAAGATCATTTGAAATCAGTAGATAAACCCTAAACTTTATTTCAGCTGGTAGTTTCTATCTTCTCGCTCAGCTGAGTCTTCCATCACAGAAGCTCCCAAGGACTAAATCAGCCAGATGGTTCTGGGCATTACAAGTTGCTGCAGGATGAGTGGAGGAGGCTTCAATAATCCATAATTTTGTCCCCAAAAGCTGAACCAGCTTTAAATGCTGCCAACTTGCACTGATAAGGAAGGCCGTAACAGGATGACTCCCTTTCAGGGTATGTGAAGATGGATGGCTGACTTCTCTGACTCTGAGTTACATCAGTAAGGCCTGGATTAGAGTACCTACTATGGAGGAGAGCCAGATCTGAAACAGTGGGAATAACATGTAGATGGAACTTGAAGATGTTAGATGAAGGAGAGAGAGTAGGTACGCTGTATTCACAGAGGAGGAAGCGAGAGTTTCCAGGAGGGAAGGAGTGTGTGGTATTTAATCTGAATGAGGACTTTTGAATCTGGTGAGGAGGAAGTAATGGAAATTTTATAGAGGGAACAGCTTCAGTGGAATGTCTGAAGCCAGACTATGTGGCATTTGTGAGGGAGAAGGTGGTGAGGCAATAGAGTTCATGTGCAACCCAAGATGATGCCAAATCCTATTACTTCTAGCGATTGCCTAGAGTTCTTTCTGAGCAGAATCATGAGGTTATTTCTGGGTGAATCTGATAGGAGTGCTATGACTGATTCCTACTATTTGTTGTAGGCATAGGAGTGATTAGGGTTGGCATGCATGACACCTACATGCCATCCTTAGAAGAAATTAGATTTTTCAAGGAGTTGGCAACTCACCACCATTCCTGGAACGTGGCCTGCCCTTTCTTGTCTTTCTGTTTTTACTTAGGGTGGATATTCATGATCTCTCACAACCAGCTCATGACTAATCACAGCAGACACCGGCTTTAATCAACTGGCTGCCCATACTGGTACATACTACCAAGTATCAGCTTTGTTGTTATTCATGTTGTTTACTCATCCTGTGGTATCCTTTCTTTGTGTTGATCTAGTGAACCATACTCATTTTTCAAACCCTTTTCAAATGTCATCTTCTCCACGTAGCTTTTCCAATAAACTTTGCTCCTTTTTCTATGTTCCTAAGACACTTGGTACATTATCTGGATCATAGTATTTACAACACTTTAATATTTCAGTTGCTCATGTGCCTGTATCTTCCTTCAGCTTAGAAGCTACTTGTGGGCAGAAGTGGTGCCTGATTAACCTCTGAGTTATCAAAGGCAAACAGAATGCCCAGCACATAACTGGCAGTGAGTAAATCATCTCTTTTGCCTAGTATTTGGGTGTAAACTTTCATTAAATGTTTGATGATGTGATTTATTTTTGTGGTCAATTTATTCCTTCCTTCCTTCCTTCCTTCCTTCCTTCCTTCCTTCCTTCCTTCCTTCCTTCCTTCCTTCCTTCCTTTTTTTTTTTTAGGAGAGGGAGGGGCAGAGGGAGAGGGAAAGAGAGTCCCAAGTGGGCTCCATGCCCAGCCCAGACCCCAACACAGGGCTGCATCTCACAACCCTGAGATCATGACCTGAGCTGAAATCAAGAGTTGGACATGCAACCAACTGAGCCACCCAGGTGCCCAGTTTTCTTTTTCTTTTTGATATGGAAAATGTGAATATATTTGAAAGCAGAACAGAAATGCCTGGTGTCAACAGAACTTCAATAAATCAGGATTGGGTCCAGGGCTGTCCAGTCCAGATGGACAGAATGACCTAGAAAAGAGGCCTCTACTCTACAGTTCTTTCTAAGACCTCATCCCCATGCTCCCTGCCCTGCATCTGTTGTCTGTGACTCTCCTTTTGCTCAGATGTGTTGACTGTTGAGAGATCTGATGTCATCATTCATTTACTCAACACGTACCTACTGAGGACCTATTATGTGAAAACACTGGAGACACATGCCCCAGCCTTGGAGTCTTGGAAAATGAAACCATGTAACGGCAGGACTTCATGATATAAAAGGAAACCTTCCATTGCTTGCCTTTTGTATGGCCAACCGATGTGAAAGCAGGGCAGGAGAGCGAAGAACCAGTACAAATAATTTCCTTTAAAGATAATGCCAAAATAGTAGAACAGGCAAAATGAATGTATGTTGCCAGAATTCGGTATCACAGTTAGTCTTGATTGCAGTGGTGGAAAGGAGGACCAGGGCTTCTAGAGCGCTGGGTGATGATCCTGCTCTGGGTGATGGTTGTATGGAGGTGCTTGGCTTGTGGAGACTCTTTAGGCTGGACCCTTGTGTTAGATGCACCTTGAGGTATGTGCATCAGACATCAACCAAAAGAGCAAAAAAAGGTGATGCCTGGAAATAAAGTTGGAGGTATTACAGAAGGTAGTGAAGTTTTTTTCCAAATCCTCCCCAGTCTCCAGCCCATAGGGAATACCTAATACTGTTGTATTTAATAGTTTTGACTCAACATTAGGAAACCCTTTCTGTCAAAATCACCCACAGATGGACTCAGCTTTTTGTGGGGCAGAAACTTTATTGGTTTATCTTGCACAGGGCCTGGTCATAGCAGTCCTTGTGAAATGATGGGATGGATGAAGACCTTGCAGGCAGAAGGATTGCTGCAAGACTCCAAGGAAAGGTCTGACCTGAAATTACAGCGGAGGTGGGCACCCAGTTGAATTTGCTTCAAGAGTGATGACAGTAATAGCTATTCTTAAAGAACTACAATGTACCAGGTCCTTCACAATATGTCCTCCCTAGGCTTCCCAGCAGCCTCATTTAACCTAGAAGAAATGGAGGCTTGGAGAAAAAATGACTTAGCCAAACTCACTCAGCTCCAAAGCCTCATGCTTTCCCATATAGCACATTACCTCTGATACCTTCGAAGTCTGGTCCCAGTCCTGGGCTTCTACAATTCTAGAATCTGCCTGCTTCCTTAGAGGTGGTGTTGAAGAGAGCGGCCTGTTTTCTTCTGCACTGAGGATGGAAATGAGGATGGCAGTGTGTGTGGGCCAGGACTACCTTTTCATGAGGTGTATTGCAGGCAGTTTGAGAGACTAGACCAACAGGGTACTCATGGGTTAGACCAGACACCCAAGAGTGAGTGAATGTGCATCCATCTCAAATGTTTTGCCTCTTGCTGAAAAGTGTGCTTCTTTCAGAGAGATGAACTGAGGCTGGGGAGAAGTTCAGCCCATGAATTTCTCTGAGAATATGCGGCACCCCTCATGATGGGTAACTTATTAAAAATGTCACAACTTATTTGCAGCTGGAAGGATAATTTAGCGAACTCTGCGTCTGCCAAATAAGGATGTTCGCGTCTCATACCAAGCATCCTGTTCATGTGCTAACAGAAGCGTTCAGAGGAGTAGGCCTCGATCAAACAAACAAATGATTAACCTTAAAAACAGACACATAAACAGAACCACAATGGATGAATTACGCAGCAGGCTATCCCTACTGCTGACACCAGCTCACATCTGGTTTCTTTGCTCAGGCTATTCCCCTAAATGACTTTCCTTCCTTTGCTCCCTTCCTGGCTCGCTCTACCTGTTTTCCTTTACACAGAAGCCAGCAGAGCATGTCAGAGGCCTCCTGTCTGTGCTCCCAAGTAGTCCTTTTCCGGAAGTGCCCAGGGACCAAGGCCTCTCAAAGTCCACACATGTTCCTGTCTGCCCACTCACCCAGTGGGATGGCCCAGGAACACCCCAGGCAAACACAGGGGCCTTTTACCCTAGCCTTTGGAGCCAAGTCAGTTGGTTCACAGAAGGAAGGAGAGTCTGTACTGTTGGTTAAAGCTTGTTTACAAGGGGCCCCAAGAGCATATAAATCCTGCAAGCCTCACCTTGCCTTAGAGAGACATCTTATTTATACAGTCTGAGCCTGGCTTTATGAGGTGCTGAGCTGAGCTCAGGGGAGGGCACTTTATCCTCAGACAGGCTCTACACTCAGAACTGTGGGTGTGTTCTTGCAGACTTCCTGCTTTGGGCTAGACAGGCATTTGGCAACATGCAAGCCTCCTCTTGGCTCCTTTCAGCAGAGAGCCTCCTGGTTTGAGGCTCCTACGGAGGATCTGGCAAGGATTTGCAGCATATAGGGAGCAGGGGAGCGAGGCAGCAAGATCTTGGGAGCAAGACCTCAGGCCTTCCTGGACTGTATTTGCTTCTACCTTCCCCAGACTACAGAGTCCATAAGTGGAAAAAGGGACAGGTATCTTAGCAACTTGGAATGCAGGATCCAGAAACACAAAGCAAAACCTCATCTGTTCTGCCCCTTAGGAATTTGGAGATTATGATGGTTAATACTGACAATAAGGGCCAACGTTTATAGCAGGCCTTCTGGTTCTCAAAGCACTTTTCCCTGTGTTCTCTCACATACTCAGGCAAGGTATAAATAGGCCTTATTGAATATAAGGATGAGAAATAAGTAGCTTCACTTTGGGCTGTCTCTGTGGAAGATGCATTATATAATATAGGCAGATTGTGTCTTGGAATAGTTTGTTCATGAAAGAGTAACATATAAAAAGTACTGTGCTTCAGAAACTCAATGAATCATCTCTGATGCCTTAATAAAGAGAGAGTGAATAATAGAATAATATTAGCTTTTACCACTTTATCAAGTGGGTATTTTCACCGTTTAAAATGAGGCCGGTCGGATTCAAGATTCTATGAGATTTAAACATCTTCTCTTGCTTACTTATTTATTCCCATCGATGTCTTGGTTAAATAGTTACAGGGCTGGAAAAATAATAACATTGAATTTTTTTAAAAAAAATGTAGACCATTAGAGTGCTGTGCACACCAGAGTATGAGCCTAGTACCCAGTTCGTGTTGAATAATTGAGTGAAGGAATGGATTCTGACTTTTAACTTCCTGATAGGAGATTGCTGCCAAGTCTTGGAGAAATGGTGCACTCTGGGCCCAATTGGATGACCACTTTTTTGGTCCCTATTAATGGGTCCACCTCATGGCATTACCCAGGCCCAGCCTTCCTTTCTGAGCTCAGCTTCCTTAGAACTGCTTTTCTGGTCAGCTTCCAAGCTGAGGTGGGTGTTGCACAGAGGCCTGTGCTCCAGTCAGTTGACAGGTCTGTCCTTTGTCTCTCCCTGCTGTGGGCCTGGCTGCCAGCGAGAGAGAGCTCTGTAGGAAGAGCAGAGAGGAGAGGAGCTGCCAGGCACGATGCTTGGTACTTCACCTTCTTCACTTACATGGAAAATGGTTCTTACCTGATGAGATGTATCGTCCAGAAAGAGGAGTGGGAAGAGGTTGGGGCAGGGAATTCATGCTTGCTGATCCCTACTCTGTGCTGGGCTTTGGAAAAGTTTCTCTATCTTGGCATGAGTAACATTTTGGACTGAAACATTCTTTGTCATGGGGGCTACCCTGTTCATTGTGGGATCGATTACTAGTATTTATGAGCATCCCTGGCTTCTGGCTTCTGCCCCTTTCCTGAGGCCAGTAGTTCGCCTCCCTTCATCTCCACCACAGGGGACAACCAAAATCACATCCAGACACTGCCCAGAACTGTATGAACTCATTTAAGCCTCAACAGTCTGCGAAGCAGTTGGTACTAGCATCATCATACACGTGGGGAAATGAAGCCGTGGTGAAGTTAAGACACATGCTTAGAGCCATATGAAGGGGTTTCACCATGACTGTCCACCAGTGTCAGAGATTCCAGGAGGCCAGTCTCTTGCAAATTCTTTGTAGTGAATGCCTCTGTCAGATTCTACTTTTCTAGAACCCTAAACCATGACTTTTCTTCCTGTAGATCTGCAATGCCCTTATCACCAGCTTTGAGACCCAATTTGCGGTTGTCCATTAAGTCTTTCTTATAGAAGAGAATAAGATGAGGACAAATCCAGTGAAAATGCCAAGTTTTGACGATGCTTGACCTTTCTTTTGGCTTTTGTGTCCTTTCTCTTGATTCTTTAGAAAAAATCTGTCTCTGTCTTTCTAGGTCTGAGTCTTAATCTCTCTGATACGTGGAGCACAGATGAACACAAGGCAGGCCATGCAGTGGGTTGTTTCTTGGAGGTTGGGGCTGGAATGGCATAGAAACCCAGGTGGACTAGGGGTGGGCAGAGGGAACACAGGCAGCAGAGCGCAGAGCAAGGACATGTTCAAATTCCAGGAAGGACAGCTTCCAGAAGGGAAATGAGCAATGCAGGTGTGGCCTCAGGTGGGATATGCTGATGAGGTGGCATCTGTCCAAGGATGGGGTCCTGTGGCCACAAGTGAAGGAAGTAGGTAACAGGCTGCAGCCAGGGGTGGGAGGCCAGTGGAGGAGGCCAGAACTGATGGGGAGAAATGCTTTATTTCTAATTAATTTGCAAAGCAGAGAGCTGGACAGTGACATAAGTGAGCATTTGGTCGTGATAGCTGATAGCTCATGTACTTGACACCCTGCCAGCTCATGGAGATGCTGACTGCATTAGGTGACTTTGTGTTTGTGGGTCAGAGGGAAGGTAGTACTGGGACAGAGACCAGAGACTAAATTTTGGGCCTCATAAGTGGAGCAGACAGAGTCAAAGCTGGGTACCATAGCACCTGTCTTGCAGAGTGACCATGAGGACAAGGGGGAACATGTAAATTGCTAGCATAGAGCAGGAGCACTAGAAGTGGTAACTGTCAGCACCAGCCTTTGACTCAGCCAGCATCACAATTTACTCTATTTCTATGAAATATTATTTATGATAGTGTCAAAATTTGAAAGATATGGGAAATGGTTAAGAGGAGTATTGACAGTCTACCAGAGAAAACATTTTGGCATATTTCCATTTAATCTTCCTTGACTACAACTATAATTATGGCTATTGACAAGTGCTTCTACTACAATACAATCTCTCTTAACACGTCTCTACTTCACCAACTCACAAATTCACCAATTTTCTCTAATGTCTTCCTTCTGTAATATCTATTGACTGAGGGCCATGACCTGCTGGACACTCATGGCACACAGGGACCCCTGCTATTCCTATGAACATCATCCTCACCAGTCTGGTAAATGCTTACCAAGGGTCAGAGAGCTGCATTTTACCCAGTGCTTCTTATGCTGGCTGAATAATGTGTTATTACAATAACATAAATTAATTAAGTGAACCAGTGAAATATGGGTGAAAAGAGAGTTGTTTTAGGAAACCCAAGATGCAAGCATCAAATGGCTTGATAAGAGTCAATCAATAAAGGCTGTCAGATTTGTTGTGGGCAGGCAACTGACAGAAGTTAGGAAAAATTTGGACATAATCCCAGAAGAGTTTTTCACTCAGATTATTTCATATGTGAGATTAAGTTCCTTCTCCATTCTAAGGCTAAATCTGGGAACCACAGATGATATATATAAAGGGCAGGAGCTGTCAAGAAAAGGAAAAAATAGATGTAAAACTCCAACCTGGAGACCCATCTCAAGTAGAGGCCTTAGCTCTACATCAGTATATTAGCAAGAAATGTTTCAGGTTGAAATAGTGTTTTAAGTTTGAACAGGGTCTGCGTACAATATTGGTGATCCCTGCTTTATCCAACTTCTTTTGATTAACAGATTGGCTCATCCTGTTCCTATCAAGCAAGAGAGCCACTTGAAATATTGTGTTTTGGGGTGCTTATGACGTGCCAAGACTTCTGAAAAACTCTAAATACATAATTATCTCATTTAGTTCATACTAGAACCCTTTGAGGGTATTCTTTCAGCTAGCAAGCTCTTATCAATCAGCTACTTTGTTCTGAACACTGTTACAGGTGCTGGAAGTATGGGTGCAGGCAGGCCAGGCATCTGCTCTCGTGGAGTTTCTGTGTATGCGTTGGAGGAGAAGATGGAACATAAATAAGAAACAAGATGATTTTAAGTAATAAGTGCTATAAAGGAAACAAAACACAATGTTATGATAAGAGTGACCGGTGAGGGAGCAGTTAGGGATGCTGATATTGGGCAATCAGGGAGGGCCTCTCTGTGGCAGGCACCAAGTGAGCTGAGACTTGAATGACAAGACCATCTGGTTCAGGGGTCCCAGCAACCCTCACTGAGGAAGCAAGAAGTACAAAGATCTTGAGGGGAGAATGAGCCTGGAAGAAGGAAGAGCAGTGTGTCTGGAGTATGGTGAGGAAGAGGAAGGGTGAGATGACCAGTAGCAATGAAGTCCCTACAGACCAGGATGAAGAATTTGTATTTTATTCTACCAAGTAATTAGGGAAGCTATTGTTGAGTGTTAAGTGAGGGAGTGATATGATCTGATTTATGTTTTTAGAAGTTCAATGTGGCTGCTGTGGCTGACAAGATTGCGGGGGGCAAGGGGACTGGCATGAGAGTGGTTAAACTATCTAGGAGGCCATGGAAGAGATCCAAGCCAAAAATGGTGAGAGTGTAGACCATCGCAGTGGGAACAATAAGGGCAGAGAGGTAGATGGAGTCAGAATAGTATGGGATTTTCACAAAGAAGCTCACCATCCAGAGGAGTGGGAAGAGAATGAGGCAGGGAACTCCAGGTCACTCCACAGGGCTCTCCCTTCCCCCTGGTACAGTCCTTCCTTCTTCCCACCCTTATGGTAATAACTTTTCATCTCCTCCTCTGCAGTGTCTATCAGAACTCACAAAGAGATAGTAGGTAGCCTATTCTTCCAA
This sequence comes from Canis lupus familiaris, assembly GCF_011100685.1. Lineage (NCBI taxonomy): Eukaryota > Metazoa > Chordata > Mammalia > Carnivora > Canidae > Canis > Canis lupus. The sequence goes on along the minus strand of NC_049242.1, from coordinate 35,191,926 downwards.
AAAGTATAACTGATAAAGAGAAAAGCTCTTTCTACATAAAAGGATAGGCTCCTATTTTGTTTTCCTGGCATGCCCATTATTGAAGTTGATAGTGTACTGCTGGGTAAGTTCGGGCTTGTGGCTAAACCTAGGAGCTGCTGATTGGGCTCATGTGAATCAGGCAAGGTTTGACTCTTCCTGTAATTGAATCCAGTTTGCAGTGTTGTGCCATCTGGAGTGTTGCTGATGGATGGGGAGATCCCAAACTTCACAGTGATGGATGAATCACAGAGGAGGGGCCTGCCATTTTCCGAGCAAAAGATGACTTTCTAGTAATCAGACAATGTCAGTAGGTAATCAAAATTCTATTGCTGTGTTTTCAACCAACTTTTTTTTTTTTGAGAGAGAGAGAGGATGGAGGGGGCATGGTGGGGGGTGCTTGGAGGGGGGTGCGGGGAGGGGCAGAAGGAGAGGAAGAAACTGGCTTCCCACTGAACAGGGAGCCTAACATGGGACTCAATCCCAGGACCATGATTTCAATCATGACCTGAGCTGAAGGCAGATGCTTAACCAGATGAACTACCCAGGCACCCCTCAACCAACTCTTTTAAATAGGTAGGAAAAGACCCTTTCTCCCTATTTGTTCGTTCATTCATTCATTCATTCATTCATTCATTCATTTAATAAACTTATAATGTAATCCCAGCTTTAACTCCTTGAATTGTGTCCTTAGACAAATTGTCCTTAGACTTGACTTTCCTGAGCCTCAGCTGCAAAAAAAAAAAACAAGGATACTGATAGCACATACCTCTTAGGATTATGAAAATATAATGAAAGAATGGATGTGACACACTTTGCAAAGTGTCTGGCACATATTCAAGTTGGCAATCTTAGAGAAGGTGAAGGAGGGCTGGCTTGGAAGAAGCACATGCTCATTTCTTGGTTATAGCCTTTAATGATGATACTCTTTCTGTCCTGGCATATTCCTAACAGAAGTTTCCAGTGTTAAGGGACCTCTGGGAGCCTCTACTAAATTTTATATAACCGTGATTGCCCTAACTCAGGTTCACAAGGACTTTAAGGCTCATTCCTGGTAGGTCTTCACATTTTTCTATTTAGCCTTTGTTTCAGCTTTGGGGCACTAGTCCTTTGTACCTAGTACCTTGGTACCTAGCTTGGTCTCTCAGATTGTGTTTATGTAACTTTGCTCCTAATGAGTAAATGAACATGGCTGCTTAAGAGTAAAGCTCATTTGGTTTCCTCTGGAGGACCTAGAACCCTGCTTTTTTCCTTGGTTCCTTGAATTGATGGTTCTTGATGTGTGGCCTGTGGGGCCCTAGTCTCACAAGTCATCCTCTCTCCAAAGGTTAAATTCATTTGGGGGAAGTTTGTATACTCACTCCCCTATTGGAGATTCACATTCATCATTGGCATAGTCCAGGCACTGAGAAGCACATCGGTAAAGAAACTTATTTCATTTTATTTAGCCTACCATTCCTGTCCACACTTTGGAAAACATTGCTCTTCATTTTATTTTGTTGGGTGGACTTTGGGAATCAAAGTTGAAATTCTAAATCTCCAAACCCCAGCTCCAAGCCCTCAGCTCAAGAATTTCAAGTTGCTAACAAAATTGCTGACCTATTTCTGATACCTTTCTATTCATGTCTCTTGGGCCGAATCAGATTTTTTATTTAAGATGTAATTTCAGAGTTTATTGACCCACTCTTCATCCTCCTCCTTCCCTTGGCAAAACCAGGGTGCTCTGGAAGATTCATGCTAGGCTTCTCCATTCATATACTCAAACCACAGAGTGCATGATTGACTTATAACTCTGTGTTCCTGCATTTTCCTTTGGTGAAATTAGGCATCTGATTTGTGGCATTCCCAATTGATCATGGTTGGGGTTGTAAGATTAAAATACTTTCCCTCCAATGAGAACATTAGCCTTAGATCAGTTTTGAATAGTGACACAGTAGACTGGATTCATCTCTCTGACTTAGCCACAGTGGAAATGCCCCAAGATGAGGAGTGTGGGTACTGACAGAATGGAAGAACTGCTGTTAAATTTACCCTGATCCCCTGCAGAGTCAAAACCAAAAAAGACTGAAGCTGTATAGAAATGTGTGTGTAGTCGATGCCAGAGGGAAGAAAGGAAACTGTCAAATTATATGAGGCATGACTGCATCTAGCTCAACCTGAAGGTGCCTCGTCTCACATGGCCAACTTGAGTCTGGGTAGTGGCTGATGCTGCTGGGAAGGTAGCAAGTTTGAGCTTTGCAGGGAACAAAGATAATCATGGTGTGTGGTCCCTTGGAGTCAGTCCTCATTCTCAGACAAGATAGCCAGTGACAAACACCAACTGAGGGAAACAGATGTCAAGGTCACAAAGGATCCTAGACTGGAGGTGCTTGTACAGGGACAGAGTTCCTAGGCTCAAGTGTTTGGCTCATTTATGCTGCTCCTTAGTATGATAAGTTTTCTGCTGGGAACTTGAATTTCATCTTTCCGCATTCAGATTCTACTCCTGGTATTTTATTCCTTTCTTTCCTCTTATTCCTGATGATGGTGATGATGATAAAGATGATGATGGTAGTTATTTGATAGTAGTATTATGATATTGTGATTTACAATAAGAAATATGTATTTGGTCTTAACTGGCCCCTGCCCTTCTGACATAGGAGTTTCCTAAGTGATTTGAAATATAATGGTGTCTTTTATTATGTTAATGAAGTTGCTTTTGGAAAGCCTTTAGGTCACCTAGGGATGGGGAATGGTCAACAGAGAAGCCAACCAAGTGATGATAAAGTTGGAACTTTCAGCCCTACCCCAGACCTCCCTGGAGGAGAGAGGGGCTGGAGATTGGGTTTAGTCATCAATTGCCAATGATTTAACCAACCATGACTATGTGATGAAGCCTCCATAATAACCCAGAAGGATGGGGTTCAGAGAACTTCTGGGTTGGGGCACATGTGAAAGTTTGGGGGAGAGTGACATGCTCAGACAGCAAGAACACTCTGAGCCCCTTCTCCATACCTTGCCCTCAGCATCTGTTCCTAGCTATTCTTGAGTTATAATAAACTGGCAATCTAGTAAGTAAAATGTATCTCTGAGTTCTGTGACTGCTTTAGCAAATTAATTGAATCCAAGGAGGGACTCATTGGAGCCTCTGATCTATCTATAGCCGATCCACAGGTAACAACCTGGACTTGTTGATATCTGAAGTTGGAAGAAGTCTTGTAGGATTGAGTCCTTAACTTACATGATCTGATACTATCTCTAAGTAGATAGGGTCAGAATTAAGTTGAGTTGTAGGACACTCAGCTGCTGTCAGAATTGCTTGCTAGTGTGGGAAAAAAAAAAAAAAACCATACTCATTGTAAACATTTATCAAGCATTTCCTATGTGCCAGGTACTGTGCCCAGTTTTATGCATGGCCTCATTAAATCCTCACAGCAGCCCTCTAAGATATTTATATTAACCCTGTTTAATGGATAAGAAATAGAGGCACAGGGAGGATAAATAACTTGCTCTCCCTGCCCACCCTGGATCTTAACTTAGGCAATCTGATACCGGAACTGGACACTGAACCCTCATGATACGGCTTCTGGTCTGCTGCCACATGCTGGGATGGGAGCAGGTTGGAGAAGGAAAGGCAGAAATTCCTTCTCACCTGTGGTTACCAACTGGAAGGTCCAGGGGTGGGTATTCCTCATGTGCTTTCTTTCAAGAAAACTTTGAGGTGTAGATATCATTTCCATTTAGTAACCAAAAGCCATTTACTGAGCACCACTGTGTGCTAGAAACTGTCCTAGAAACATTCAACATTATCCCTGATTCTTCTAACAGTTCTTCAAGAGGACTAATATTATCCCCTTTTACAGATGAGAAAGACAAGCCTTCCAGAGGTTAAGTGACTGGCCAAGTATATGCAGCAGTGTTGAGCTGTGTACAAAATCATGAGTTTTCAATGAGTGAGGGGTTATTGCTTCTTGAGTGGTCTCTGGCATAGGCTGTGAAGAGAAAGCAAATAAATAAAAGATCCATACAGTTGAGGGAAAGCCATCCTGCAGAAGCCCAGGAGTATGGAAAGTCACAGGCATGAGACTTCACCTTGGGAGCTTTAGAAAGTGGACTCATTACTGCGTGCTTTTGTCTGTTGCTGGCTTGAGCCAATTCTTCCCTCTGTTTGCAGCTCCCTAGGCTTCTGAGGTATAGTCATTTGTTCTAAACAGGCTGCTTCCTTGAGACTGTCAAATGAGTAGGCAAGGGACCCAGAAGGTAGCATCTGATGTCCACTCCTTTCTGGATGCCGACGGCTAGACACTACACTGGCAGGACATTGGTGCAGATACATTGGATAAAATGCTCAGTCCTGACACCAGGATGCCTGGTGTTCCTTAAGTATCAGGATGCATTTTGGAGTGATTTTCTCTTGCTCTGCAGGACTTTTATTTTCCCCCCTCATTAACTCATTAATTCTGGTTGAGCCAATAAAACTCATCACACATTATTCATTTTGGATTTTAAAAATCAAATTTTGAGTCAATGCTAAATAGATCACAGGTACTCTTTCCTTCTATGAGAAATGAGCATTTCATTACTGATTCCATCTATTTGAATTGCCTATAATGGGCAGGATTTATGCCTTGGGCTCAGCATGGCTGCAGATGCCAAGAGAGGTGGTCTTGCTTGTGGAGGGGAGGGAGTGCCTTAGAAGTCCCCTTCCTCACTTGCTTCTGTGGCTGTGTTGTAGATTGCGCCAGCTGACATGCTGAGGCCATCTACTCTGCTGCCCTGGCACTCTGCTGTCAGCCTTCCTGGGGCACAGATTCCGAGGTGAAAGGGTAAAGTGAAATTGTGTTGAATGATTAAATGAATATGCATCAGAGGATACCCGGCAAGTGCTTTGAATCATAGAGATTATCAGCGGACACTGCACATAGCCATATGAAAACTAAATCCATCGGGAGGTTTTAGATCTGCTTTGGGAAACGCAGAGAAATGGCTCAGCAGGAAGAGCTCCTGCAGCCTGCTGTTTGCTCCTTTGAGTGAATCAATTGGCTTTTTAAAACCCAGGCTTTAATTGGTTATGCCCAGGGAGAGGGTTTTCGATACATCCCCCATCTGGCAGGACTAATTGTTCTTTGCATTCAGTGAATAGATCAGTGCTCTGAGCTTGGGAAGGAGGCCTGGAAGGTGTTCATGCCCATAAATGTCATTGCTCATGGCTGTTTGATGACAGTGAGTCTTTTCTGCCATCTGACTCCTGCAAATGACTCCTAGGATATGTCTTATATCTGAGCAGCTGCCACAGAGCTCGCGGGATGACAGAGAGTTGAGATGCCCTTGTATGGCCAGGACATCTGATGGAGAGCCACCTGGCATCACAGGCCTGCCTTCTGACCTCCCTGGTGATAATGGCCCCACAAGAACCAAAGAAATAAGAAAGGTGAACTATCTATCTCTGGACACTTGCTGGGGGCTCCCAGGTCTGGCCTCTGTGGGTGCTCCTTCCTGACTCAATGGACACCCTACCTCCGCCCCCTTGCTACTCAGTATCTTCCAGAGCCCAACTTTAGGGATTGGGCATTCAGGTCTGGTGAATATGGCTCTGCCAGAATGATAAAGCTGCTTGGTTGCCTTATCCAGTTTTGGATACAGCAGGCAGATCCTCCAATAGTCCATGCTGAGCTGTCTCCGTTTCCTTAAGGAGAACCAGCACCGATGCAGCATAACTGACTGACTGACTTTATCTATCTATCTATCTATCTATCTATCTATCTATCTATCTATCTTAACGGGATAACCAATCCTGTTTGTGGTTTTATTTCAGTGATCATAAAAGCTTTTCTTCCCACACCCTCCAAAAAAGGAGAATTGATTTTCCCCACCAGGTCCCCATGGATGACTCCTCTGTGGGAAGCGAACATTAGGAGCCTGTTGATCCTTAATTCCAGCCTCTCTTGCCTCCAGTGGAGCATGTTCTGTCCCCAGTTACATCACCGAGACAGACTCCATATAGAAAGACCATAAGTCAAAGACGTTGCAAAACTTCTTAGTGTGGTCTGCTGGAAAGGACCTTCAGGTCAGGGCTGTCGCTGATACACAAGTCAGAGATGGTCCTACAGAGAGCTTGCATTCCCTTCTGACTCTGGTCAGACCACCGGCCATTCTGGAAACAGCAGTACCTATCCTGCAGGTCCCCAGACTGTGCTCAACTGCTCCACTGCTGGGCCCTTGTCTGTTTGTTAACTTGTTCAGATGTTTAATATTTCTTGTAGCAGCTATGTGTTATATATGAGCATTATGACATACACATGACATAGATATCTTATTTAATTCCTGATATCCTGACGAGGTGGGCTGTATTGTGAAGCAGTATAGAGCAGTGGCTGGGGCCCCTGGGGCTGGAGCCAGACTGCATGTGTTCATATCCCAGTTCTGCTCACATTGGCTCTGTGACCTTGGGCAGGTTGCTCAATATAAACTTTCTATGCCTCAGTTTCCTGTCTATATAATAGGATGATAATATTTACCTCATAGAGTTATTATAAAGGATAAGAGTTGATGCATATAATGCTTGCTGAACAGGGCCAGACACTTAGCTAATTCCATTATGAGTGTTTGCTATCATTATTGTTGTCATCATCTTACAAACAGTTCTCTTCCTCTTACTCTGTGTCCACTTTTCCTTCAGGAATTTGTCCTGAATTTGGATTCAGCTCTTGGCTGCCTCTCTGTCTCTTTCCCTTGGAAATATGAACCTGGTGTGCAGTAGAAAGGAACATAGGGGCCCAGCGTGCAGAGGTGCTGGATGGACTGGCCTGCTCTGCTCTCAGCTGCAGCTCTTTCATGGCCTTGTGTCTGAGGTCACATGTTAAAATTCCTGGATGATGATCTGGGTTTGCTCTGCCCTTATTAGCAATCAGTGTATGGAGACCTTCAAGCTTAGCTGCTGAGGAAAAAACTATGTAGAGGCTCTTAATGCGGAAAGAGAAAAATAATTTTGATTTGTAGCCAAAACAGTTGAAAGGATGAATGAGTATTTTCAATGGATCTAATACTTAGATGTTTACTAGATATAATTTGTATTAGCATTTCCTGAAGCGAAATAATATTGATGCAATAGAATACTGTTTTTACAATAATAATGTGAAGAGAACCTTTCACAGGAGGCAGACTGTGAAATGCTGTTTTAAACGGGGGGGGGTATAGAGAAGATTAAAAGCATTTATTGAGTAGTTACTATGAATAAAAGCATAACTTCGAGTAGCTTAAAGAGGCAAAAGAAAAGAAGGTTGAAGAAGGAAGCGGGGATGCGTGAGCTGGGATGGGCAGACAGGTGCAAGGAGGGTCAAGAGAGATGCTAGGAAGCTACCTGAAGCAGCGCGGTCCCATCCAGCAGCCAGTAGCCGTGTGTGACTAGTAAACACTTGAAATGGAATAAGTCAAAATTGAGATGTGCTCTACGCATGAAATGCACAACCAAGTTGAAGATTTCTGATAGAAACGATGTAAAACTATCTCATTCATTATTTTTATGTTGCTTCTATATTGCAATGGTAATATTTTAGGTATATTGGTTTAAATAACATGATTAGCAACATTAATTTCACTTTTTTCTATATTTAATGGGGCTACTAGAAGATATAAAACTACACATGTGGCTCAGACTCAGAGCCTGTCTGCGAACTGTGAGTGCATTCATGGATTTTTGTATAGTAGTTACATTTTCCCATTTTATTGTTGTGTATTTTTTCGGTCAATCCGTCAGATCTTGGGAAAAACACAGCAGCATTCTTTCAAAAGTCTAGAGTGGGCAAGATGTTTCCTTCATGCTCTTGAGGTCTTTGGGGCCCCTTTGATGCCAAGGGCAGACCCAAAGCAACTCAGTTCAGGGCAGAAACTGCGTGTCTCGGAAGGGCATCCTGCCTCAGGACAGCTGCCCAGTCACCAAAGAGCTCTTGCAGCAGAGCTTGGGGACTGCATTCCCTGGAAGTCTGCCCTGTGCATGCCTCTGTGGCCCAGAGGACCTGCATGTTCCTGGTACCCCCTTCCCCCTCAGGTAGCTGAAGGGCTGGGGTGGGATCCCCAGGGGCTGAGCTCTGTCTTGTTCCTGCATAGCCCAAGAGGTCTGTGACATTTGCCAAGCCAGTGATCAGCATAAGCTACTTCTAGCAGCAAGGAGAAATTCAAAACCCTGTAGAGAAGAAATGTTTTTAGGCTTTGGAGCAGAACTCATCTGCATGATACTCTAATTACAAACTGGAGCCTAACACAACACTCCCCACATTCATTTGACTGCACGTCCTTGGAAGGAATACTCTTGCATTTCTCTACAAACAGGCTACTGCTCTGGCTTCCTGCCAGTCCGGACTGACTTTGCCCTGGGTGTTCCTCTACCCCAGGCCACTGGAGCACCAGGGCTGTCTAGAATCATACCATCTGAGCCAGGCAGGATGGAGGACTCTACTGTCCTCCCAGGGCAGGGAATAGCGAATAAGAAAGCTCCTGTATTCCAGGGCAACAGGGGGTATGCAAGCACTTTATATGATGTAGTCATCATCTGATCCTTCCAACTACCTAAGAGGGTATGTGTGTATAGGTATGTGTGTGTTTGACACACACAGATTTGTCCAACTTGTCCAACTTCAGAACCCCTAATATTGCCTACCTTAATCTATCATTTTGGGGACTTAGTGAAACCAAAGAGGTTGAACCCGTGGACTCATCAGATAGAGTCAGAGGTAGTAAAGAAAGAGTGGGAAAAAGGGGAAGAGGGTAGAGGAGAAAGTGATATGCTCATTCATTTATTCACTCATTTGTTCGTTATATCTCTGCCTTTGATAGCTCAGATACTGAAATTAGTAAGACCAGCTTCGGCCCCCAGAGTGGATCTGTGGGCAGTCTGCACATGGTTCTGTAGGCAACAGACTAGAAAATGCTGGGTTCTTCCACGAGGAGCAGTGTGGGGAATGCATGGAGGAGGAGGCATTAGACTTTAGGAATAATCAGACATTCAGTGCAGAGGAAAGCAGATAAGCAAAGGCCCAGAGGTTGGAGGGACATGTTGGTTTACTGGGGGATGATTGATCATTCCCTGGAGAAGAGTGTGGTGGTAGGGGGAGGCTGGATCGGGAGAGGCCTTGGCCGTTCTAGCAGGTCATGTGGTAGAGTGTGGCAGGAACATTCCTCCCTTCCTTCATGTACTAATTCGACTCCTATCCAACAATCTTGACATATGGGTATTGGCCACTATTAGTGGATAGGGGGGTTTGGCTGAGTAGGGAAGGAGCTGCCAGCTTGAACAGAGGCATCCCAGGACTATTCTTTCCCACTCAGTTGGATTTGAGGGAGCCAGTATCAGAGCACAGTCCCCAGAACCAAAACCATGCTGAAATTCAGAGAAAAGGCAGGGACTCCTTTTGGCTGTCAAGCACATCTCCATAGAGGGAGTGGAGATTTATTGAGTGTTAAATGTCAGTATCGATGTAATAAAGATGGTACACTGTAAGTAATAAGCACTTTCCAGGTGAGGAACCGTTTTCAGTAAGTTGTCAACCTGTCTGATACTATGAATTATTTTTTTTTTTAGAAGAAGGAGAAGATGAAGAAGTCTCATTTGGAGTTATTTAACTTTTAGATCAGTTCCTCAGCTCCATCCCTTCTTGACAGGAGCATCAGTGGCCTGTGGTACCCAATGACCCTGGAGTGTGCACACTCTTCATCTCTTAAAAAAAAAAATCCCAATATTCTTTTTGTTTTCTTTCCTGTGATGAGCACAGATTTGATGGGGAATGGATTTGTGACCTTCAGAGGGCTTGGTGACAGGCAGAGAATTTTCAGGAAATGAATACCGAAGGAAACGAATGCAAGAAGGGCAGCGGGGGAGGTGCACGCCACCTGGGATGGTCATCTGACAAAGGTGGTCAGGTGTCAGCTGGGGTCCACTCACCTCTCAGAGATCTGCACATTATTCCAGAGAATTCCACAGCCCCTGGAAGTGCCGCCCCGCATGTCTATTCCTGCTCACTCCCATGACTTAAGGCTGCCCCTGCATCCTGGGTTCCCAACTTTCCATGAACCACCTCGGAGATGTGCTCACTATGCTAAAGGTCAGTGTGTTTTACAAAGAGAAGTCACAAAAGGTTCAGGTGCACAGTAGGCCTTCTCTAAAAAGATTTGGTAGGACAGCTGCTTTAATTGGCTTCAGAAGCCTAGAACATCCAAAAGCCTGAAAACATCTGCTGCCATTCTACCTCATAGGGTTTCATCATGTACATATCATCCCAGGCTCACATCATCTTGCTGGCCTGGCACTCACTGTCCTCCCTTCTCTTTCTTTTTCAGGAGCAAACTCTCAGTTCTTAATCCTGGCCTGCGAAGGCCAGCTCCTTCCCTTCTCTGGCACCTGGGCCACAGCTCGTACTCTGGTCCTCTATGGAGGCTGTATGTGTTCACCTTGCACCTTGCACCCAGCACTCTTCAGATTGGTTTTCCAAGACATTTTTCCCTAGGAATTCTGCTGCTGGCCCTAACATAATAAACGTTTGTTATTTCTGTTATGACAGGCTCACCTTGAGATTGGCATAACGGTCACATGTTACTGATGAGGAGATGTTGAGTGATTTACCCAACGTCTTATTTTGAGTGGTGTTCCGAAGGACCCTGCATAGCCGCTGAGTTTCTTTTCACCCATCCTGCTCTCAGCACCTCTTCCCTTTGCCAGGGTTGCTGATGGCCTGTCCTAATCCCTGGGATTCTTTTCCTTGTAAGCCACATGACATTGAACACATTTTTGTCTTGTGCTCATTCCATTAGTTGAAGGCAACAGAGAGGCACTGGGATGCTTTATTAACATTTCACTTTGCTATTTTTGAAGTGAAGAAAATTGCTCAGAATTAGCCTGGATTCTCAGTCATTAGCGGAATATCTATTGAATTTTGCACGAGCTCTGCAAAATGTCCTTAGAGATAGCAGGCTCAGATGGTCATCTTGACTCCAGCCTCTAGCTGCTCTCTGACTTTGGGCAATCTTTTTTTTAAACACTTCTGAACTTCTGGTACCTTATTTGTAAAATGCCAGTAATAATAGTTATCTCACTGGGCTCTTGGGAAGAATAAATGAGAAAATATATATAAAAAACTCTAAAGCTCCCACCAAAAAACCATTAGAACTGTTGAACTAATTCAGCAAACTTGCAGGGCACAAAATTAATATACAGAAATATGTTGTACTTCTATACACTAATAACAAAGTAGCAGAAAGAGAACTTAAGAAAATGATCCCATTTATAATTGCACCAAAGAGAATAAAATACCTAGGAATAAATTTAACTAAGAAGATGAAAGACTGAGAACTATAAGACATTGATAAAAGAAATTGAAGATGACACAGACAAATGGAAAGATATACATGCTCATGGGTTAGAAGAATTAATATCATTCAAATGTCTACATAACCCAAAATAATCTACAGATTCGATGCAGTCTATATCAAAATACCAGTAGCATTTTTCAGGAACTACAAAAAATAATTCCAAAATTTGTTTGGAACCACAAAAGCTTTAAGTCACTAAAACAATCTTGAGAAAGAAGAATGGAACTAGAGGTATCACAATCCCAGATTTCAAGATATAACTCAAAGCTAGAATAATCAAGACAGTATGGTATTGGCACAAAAATAGACACATAGATCAATAGAATGGGATAGAAAGCCCAGAAATAAGATCATACCTATATGGTCAATTAATCTATGACAAAGGAGGCGAGAATATACAATGGAGGAAAGACAGTCTTTTGTATAAATTATATTGGGTAAACTGGACAGCTACATGCAAAAGAATGAAACTGGACCACTTTCTTACACCACACCACACACACACACACACACACACACCACACATATATGCACACCCTCAAAATGGATTAAAGACCTGAATGTGAGACCTGAAACCATAAAACTCCTAAAAGAAAACATAGGGGGTGGTATTCCCTTGGACATCAGTCCTAGCGACATATTTATGGATATAGCTCCTCAGGCAAGGGAACAAGAGCAAAAATAAACTCTTGAGACTATACCAAAATAAAAAGCTTTTGCACAGCAAGGGAAACCATCTATAAAACAAAAAAGGCAAGCTAATGAATGGAAGAAGATATTTGCCAATGATATATTTGCTAAGGGGTTAATATCAAAACGTATAAAGGGCTTACATAACTCAAAACCAAAAAATCAAATAATTTGATTAAAAAGTGAGCAGAGGACCTGAATAGACATTTTACTAAAGAAGACATACAGATAGCCAACAGACGCATGAAAAAATGCTCAACATCACTAATCATCAGGGAAATGCAAATGAAAACCATAATGAGATATCACCTTACACCAGTCAGAATGGCTAAAATAAAAAAGACAAGAAATAACAAGTACTGGCAAGACCTGAAGAAAGGGAACCCCTAGTACATTGTTGGTGGAATATAAATTTGTGCAGCCACTGTGGAAAACAGTCTGGAGGTTCCTCAAAAAATTAAAAATAGAAATGCCATATGATCCAATAATTCCACTGCTGAGTATTTATCCAAAGAAAACAAAAATACTCATTTGAAAAAGATATATGCACCCCTATGTCTATTGCAGCCTTATTTACAATAGCGAAGACATGGAAGCAACCCAAGTGTCCACTGACAGATGAACGGATGAAGATGTATGTGTGTGTGTGCACGTGCATGTGTGCAAGGATACGTGCACACACACACATTATTATGGAATATTACTGAACCATAAAAAAGAATGAAATCTTGCCATTTGTAACAACATGGATAGACTTAGAGGGCATTATGCTAAGTGAAATAAGAAAGACAAAACAAATACCGAGTGATGTCTCTTATATGTAGAATCTAAAAAACAAAGCAAATGAGCAAACAAACAAAACAAATAGACTCTTGAGGACAGAGAACAAACTAGTGGTTGCCAGAGGGGTGTGGCAGGAGAATGGGCAAAATAGGTAAAGGCAACTAAGAAGTACAAACTTCCAGTTATAAAATAAGTCACAGAGATGAAAAGTGCAGCACAGAGAACATAGTCACTAATATTGTAGTAGCCTTGTATAGGGGCAGATGATCACTACACTTATTGGGGTGAGCATTGAGTAATGTATAGAATTGTTGAATCAATACGTTACACACCTGAAACTAATATAACATTGTATGCCAATTATTTTTTAAAAAATAAGAAAATACGTGGAGAGCCCCCCCGGCACAGAGTAGATACTATTTCCTCGGGGTGAGGGAGGGTTACACATTGGACTCAACCTGTCTAATGTTGGCTGCTTTGCTCTGGGCCTTCATTTCATCCTGCATCTGCCCACACATGGTTCACATCTTCTGTTTTAGAGCTACATTAATCATCCCTCCAAAAACACAGGGGAAAGAGCCTAAATACCAACTTGCCCACGGATAGTGAGCTCATTATTTATTGAAGAAATGTTGGTGCATCTCAAAGTCACAACCCTGATCCACTTGCCTTCCTGCAGCTCAGCGTCACTAAGGGCTGGCTTTAGTGCCTCCTGCCTTTTAGAGTCTTGATTCCATTGAGAGTGAGAGTGTGAGTGTTTCAGAATGGCCCCGTGGGGTTGGTAGTCTGACCTTTCCCAAGCCCTCTGCAGGCCTTCATTCCCAGGAGCTCTGTGTGATGGGCTAGGAACAGGCTAGGGGCACATTCTCAGCCTTCTCCAGAATGAACAGGCAATTTCACCCTCAGAAAAATGTCCAGCGGATATTCTGTTCTCTTCAACCAAAATGTTTTAAGTGTTTTTGCTAGCAGTTGGTTCTATAAAGGTGGCCACACCAGGAGTGGTGTGATGGGGAAGACAGGAAAAGACAACCTGCACCGTTTGATGCAGTCTATGCTAGGACTGAGTGCTATGGGAAACCAGAGGATGGTTTCTCACACCTCCTGGGGGGTGAGCTGGGAGGGTCAGGGTAGTTTCCTGGAAGCTGAGTTTTATTTATTTATTTTATTTATTTTTTTTTTGAAGCTGAGTTTTAGAGGATAGTTTAGCTAAGTCAGAATGGAGCTGGGAAAGGAGGACGCTATGGGCAAGGGCAGTGATGAGAGCAGAGGCAGGGAGGCATGCCACGATCTCTCAGGCACGGTGGTGGGCATCAGTCAGGATTCCCCAGTGGGGAGGTAGTCAGGACTTTGGACTGGCAAACCTGTTAGTATCTCATGGTTTAAAGAAGAAAACTCTGAGCCAATGGAATGAATTTGCACAAAGCCTTCTCAGTGCATGTGAATCCCCTGGGGGGTTGTTAAAATCAGATTATGCTTATATAGGTCTGTGCCAGGGTCTAAGAGTCTACATTTCTAACGAGCTTCTAGATGATGCTCCGGCTTCTGGCCCATTCTGTGAGGATCAAGGAATAGGCCTGTGGCAGACAGAACAAGCCTTGTGTGTCTGACTTTGGAAGGTTTTACTCCTCATTTCCTATGACACTGAGCAAATGGCAAATGGAAGTTTGGCTTCCACAGCACCCTCAACCAATGACAAACAGGAGATGATATATAAATACCCCAGTACCCTCACCCCATGAGGAAGCTAACTCTAAGGTGTATGGTCTACACTAAGTTTCCCTAGTAGGATTCAGTCCCATTCACCATAGTGCAGGAGGGATCAACCATTTTTTATTGGCTGCCTTCCCTTCCTTGTCTCACATTTCTTCCTTACTAGGATTTTCTTCACCTCAAATGCTTGTCCCAGAGTTGGCCCTTGGGTGAACCTAAACTAAGGAACAAAATAGTTCTCTACTTCACCAAAGTCATCCTCCCAGCCTTGGCCTCCAACAGAGCTCCATTCAACATTTTTAGCTGTTTCTTCTCAAAATTGCTACCATATTACTAAATAACATGCTTCTATCACTGTTTTCTGAGTTGTCAATATTAGGCATTAAGTATTAATGTCCTATTGTAGTAGAGGAGGGTTTAATTTTCTTCTACTCTCCATCTCTCCTAAACACATGTGTCCTCTCTCCTAATCCTTACACTTTAGGTCAAAGCAATAGACAGTGTTTACGGTATGAGCTGTGAAAGTATGTGTCACTGTTCAGTGGACTTCCATGATGGAAATTTTTGTTTTTCCTAGTTGAATCCAGCTAGGAAAAACCAAATCATCATCCATTTTAAGCAGAAGAGAATGAATTTAAGGAATTGGTTCCACAGGTAATGGAAGGGCTGTGAAGCCAAACAGGGGATGTTGAGGCAATGAGAAGTTTGCAGCAGCCAGAAGCTGCTACCGCGTGTAAGGCTGAGGGTGTGGGCAGTCTTTTGGGAGCCCAGGATACAGGACCACCAGGCAAATGCTAGAACCATGGTGGGCCTGTCCAGCAGGAATCAAAGACATGGAGGAGGCACCACCTTAATGGAAGACAGCACACAGGGCAGAGAGGGAGGGAGAGGAATACGTTGGCTTCTCCCTTCCTCTTGCCTCCATCTCCCTTCAGTGCCTACCATTGACCACATGCGGACAGAAGCCAGTTGAGAAGTGCTCCTCTCTCCCACGACACAGAACAGGTCAGAGAAGAGCAAGGAATGGATATGAGGGCAAACAGGCAAATACCAGACACTAAAATGAATATTTGCTCTTTTTATAAAAAAAATAATAATAATTACCTAAGTATTTACCATTGATTTTTTTTTCTTTGTGCTCTATCAAATCTGCTTTATACCATTGATACTACTTCCCAAATGTTTGACTATATCATATAATCCATCAGTTTCATTTTGTTTCCCGGAGTGCTTGATCCTTCTGCTCCAGTCGGGATTGTTTGCTTCAGGCGAGCCTCGATGCTACCGTTGGGAGACTTCAGGCTGAGCTGAATCCCCTGTGATTATCCCATGACTTCCTCTTTCTCGGTTTGCTTCCTTTTTATAGGAGCATGTCTTCCAATAGCTTCCCAAGAAAGAGGCCATGGGAATTAAATATTTTAATTTTGCAGGTCTGAAAATGTCTTTATATTGTACTCACAGTTGATTGACAGGTGAGCTGGCTTTGGAACTCTGGGTTGAAAACAAATTTGCCTTGGAATTTTGATGGCATTGATTCACTGACTTGTAACTGCCAGTGTTGTTTTTGAGATGTGGTGCCATCCAAAGTTTTTGCTTTTTGACATATGACCTGTTTTTTTTTTTTTTTCTCTTCGGAGGCATTTAAGATCTTCTATATATCCCCAAATTATCTTTGCAAATTGAGACGAACAACCCCAAATATAGATTTGTTTTGCTGAGAGCATAAAGCCACCCCCTCCCCAGCGAGGAAAATGTAAGCCCCAAAGGGATTGAAGCCTTCATCTTAGATAGAGCATGATGCCCCGAAGGGATCAGCTCCTAATTGTAGGACTTTCTGGTAGAATTAGCCATCAACCAGGGATGATCAAATGAATCCTCTCCTGCTGCTCTGACTTGGTATATCTGGTACTTTGGGTAAGTACTTTGGACCCCTGAGGTATAATTATAGGAGCATCTTTATTTTTGGTTATCACTGTCCTTTCAAATGTACTCAATGGGAATGAGTCTTCCCCTGCTATGGGGTGAAAATCTAAACAAGACCAGGATTTTCTTTTTCACTAATGGGCAAGAATAAGTTCTATGATTAATTTAAACCAAAACACGGTCTCAATTCAGTCATTAAGAGAGCCTGCTGCTATATAATCAGTAAAACTTCAAACTCTATTTGATGTTAATTCTTCTCCAAAGGCCCTGCCATCCAAGGACAGGAGTGTGGCCTTGCTTCGTATTTTTCTCGCTTCTCTTTTCCCTTTGCTAGCTGTGCTTTCTCACCATTCCAGAAACCAGAAGGGTGGGGTGGGGAAAGGTGTGGGGATGGCTCTTACCTGGCTGATCCTGCCCTAAGATGGCTTTGTGCCTTGTGGGCCTGGCCGACATGGAAGATGATTCTTTATTATAAGTTTTGTGAGTTTTCTGGAGACTCCCCTGCTGGGCAGGTAACTACAATTTTTCTGACAGAAGCAGTGCCTCAGCTTTAACTATCTACTCCCAGTTCTCCCACAGTTTCTGACCCCCCCCCCCCCCCCCCCCCCACAACAGCACCCTGTTGAAGGATCCCTTGCCCTGACAGGCTGTCTTCTGGAGCGGGAGGTCTGTTAAAATGATGGCAGGCTGACATTCACCTAAGATTCTATGTTTGTGCACCACTGTCCTGCCATTCATTGCAGGAGGGTTTGGTGGCTGCTTTAGCTTTCACAGCCATAAGTCACAGACCCCCGTATTTCCCAACTTCAGGGTACATATATCAATTCTATAGGTGGGTTCCATTGATACCTGGAGAGGCACTAAGCTTGGAATGGGAGGTAGGTCATCCAACCTTTCCTCTCAAGGGGGAGACCCCCCAACTGAGAAATCCTCTTCCCAAATCCTCTCTTTAATCTTTAATAAACCATTCCTTTATCCTCTCAATCAGGGTAAATTGCTAATCAATTCCCAATCACACGCTTTAAGGTTTCACTTCCTGGTGTGTCTGAGAACTCGCTTGTGAATCTGCTATCCATTGTATCTTGACGCCCTGGTGAAAACTCCCAGTTTGGCATTCTTGTTACGTGGGCATCTTCAAGAATCTGCCTCCCCCTCGTACCTGTGTCACACCATGCTAGAGTTGTTATGGAATAGCCATCTTGAGTATCTAGGCACCTCTGAAAAGAGGCAGTGGGAGGCTGGAAATTTAATTCCTTCAAAGAGTTTCCTGAAAAAGGACATTCCAATTAGAGAGCTGATGGCTCAGCTTTGTCTCTGGAGCTGTCAATAGCAGAGCAAGTGTGCTGGGTGATGCTTTATGAGCCCATAAAGGAGGATGCCACAGTACCTTGAGAGTCATAGGAAGCACGTTTTATTTGCTTATTTATTGTCTTTAATTTTATAGGCTAAGAGAAATTTCTCCCTTCTGAATGTGTCCAATTAGCTCTATTTACCCAAGAGGAATTGCACTCCCTGGCTTTGAGTAGTCCACAGTCACCACAGGAGAACACATAGAAAGGGAACAGAAATGCATATCCCTGGCCTAAGCAGTTCCAGATCCTAATAAGTCAGCTACTGCAAGAGGAAGGGTCTGGAATCCCAGGGGAACATGACTCCGAGGGGCCACCTCTCTATGCTATTATTGATGTCTGGATGATCCTCATTCCATTGCCACTCATGAGAACCTTGTTCTGAGCCAGAGTTAGCAGCTGGTTTGCAGGGAGGACTGAGCTAATTGATTTCTGATTTCCATGGACCTGGCTGGTAGATATGAAGGGAACATATGATTCTTGAACTAATATGTTGAGACATGATAGTCTCCAGGGGACAAGAAGGGGAGGCCGAACAGAGAAGTCACTTTCAGGTTCTCCATGTCCATATTTCTATCATCTGGGGCCATCTCTCTATATAGGAAAGAAACTCTTAAGCTTAGAGAATGAGATGGGCCATGAGAACCACGGCTCCCCAACTCTGTTCCTAGATTTGGTGCCTGTTGTTTTCTGTTGTGTAGATAGTGGACTCAGGGTCTGCATGGTTTGCTGCTCTATGGAATGAAGAGACCCATATGGCAGGTGAATGTGTACTATGACTGATGCTCCAGAAAGCCACTGGGAATTGTTTCACTTGATGTGCCCTATGGAAGGGCTGCTGGGGCTCTCAGGCTGGCACTTTTCCAGTTTTCTAGTGTCCCTCTACCCAAGGCTCTGCGTCTTTCGAAATACAATAAATAAATGTTGGGCAGGTACAACAACCATCCAAATGCCTCCTCTCAGGCTGGCTAGCAATGCTGATAAGTGTCCTGCTGAGTGTAAGCGACAGAATCAGGCAGCCTCTGGCCAAGTTACAAAGACTTTGTTTTAAAGTATGCTTTTGGATTTTAACATTCATTATGACTAAAAGGCACAAAACTCAATTTAGGGTCTCGGAAGTTGTGACTCTAAACTCTCAGGATGTCAGAAGCCATGCTCTCAGCTTCCCACCCTGCTGTTTTAATGAGGCTAATGATTGTTTTTCCACTGAGCACCTACCTGTGATCTTCATAAAAAAAGTGAAATAAATGACTCACATGGAGATTTAGAAAGATATCACTGTGGAAAGTGGATGTTAACGGGCTCTAGAAATATGGTAATTATCAACTATTTGAGATGCAGTGACTGTAATATGATAACGAGACATATTATGCAGGTAGAAAGCTCCCGGAGAAATGACACAAGGTAGAATTATAAGAAGAAAGAAAAGGGAGATCTTGTTTGGTTACTCTCTTTGTTGTGATAAAAACTGAAGTGGGAGAAAGTTGAAAAATACATGGTATTTAGTAGTTCCTTTATATTTGGGGACTGAGTGCAACTTCTTCCCCCTGGAAGGTGGAGATATATATACATACACATAGTCATGGTGATTTCAGGTCTCTGCTACAAAGTCTTGCCTCCTCTCCAGCCCCTCTTTGTGGTTGGGAGCCTCCCACTTCTTGATCTTCAGCGTTTGTTGAAGGAATGAATGAATCCACCCTTACTTCACTTCAAAGCCAGGTGTTTCCACTTCAAAAGGTACCTTAAATCCAGCTACCCCTTTCTGCCCTCAACTACTGGCCTCACCCAAGCCACTTCCTGCCTGGACTACTCCATAGCTCTTCACTGGCTCTTCACTTCATCCATTCTTGGGCCAGAACTAACTTTTTGATGTGTTAATCAGATCATGCTGCTCTTTTGCTTAAGCCCTTCAGTTTTTCCCTTGGCATTAGAACAAGACCCCTTACTCCTTCCCACAGCTTACGGGGGTCCTGCAGGATCCTTCCCCAGCTTCCAGTCCCAGTAAGTCTCATGTTAGTTCTTTGGACCCTCTGAGTGCTTTCTGGCCATGAGACTCTCAACACGTGCTGTCCTTATTGCCCCGTGGCTGGCAAATTCTCCTCTTTCTGACACCAGCTCAAATGTGTCCTCATGATGACATGTGCTGACAGCTCTATCTAAAGCAGCACTCACCCCTGACTGATGTTCTCTTTATTGGGCCACTAAGTTTGTTCCCTTCGCAACAGTTGTCATGGTCCCCAGTGAGTTGCTTTGTTGGTTTGTTTTACTTCATGTCTGTCTCCATCAACAGAGCATAGGCTCCGTGGGGCACTCTTGCCTGGCCAGTACCCTGGTTCAGCCTCAGCACCAGGCACCTGACAGGTAATAGGTGCTCAGCATAACAAAGTGAGTGGTTTGGGACTGAACTCACTACCCTACCCCCACCCCCAACTTTGGCTTTGTAGAAACATAGCTCTGATGCTGTTGTCCCTAGAGACTTACTTTAGAGATGGTACTCAGGATGCTGAAAGTGACGCTCACATACTTCACTCTGCAAGCTGCCACCTTCAGGCCTGAAATGAGCCTTCTGGAATCCTCAGGCTCTCTAAATGCTAAATATAAAGAATTAATCGAATCTTGCGTCTCTAGTGAATAACTAAGACACCTTTATATTGAAATGCAGATTCTCTATTGAAAAGGCAAATCTTTCATTCCAAACCTTTGAATAAGACTGGGTTTGTATTTATAAAGTAAGTTAGATACAAGAACATATTCTGGGCCTAGAGCACTTTCGCGTGATTGCTCAATAAATACATTTTTACTCATCCAAACTCTTGCCTTGGAGTATTTTGCACTGAGCTAGTCAAATAAGTGACAGTAACCCTATTGAGTTCCACTTAATTTTATTCAGTGATGTTCTGTATGGTTCCAGGGGTTTTCTGGGTCTCTGTGTCCCAGAGATGGGTTGAGAGTGTCTTGTTTAGGGCCAGTTGGATTTTGAGGTTGTCACAGGGGAAGTGGGACTGAATGGGGTCAAGTAAGCAGGTGGGTAACATGGTCAGCACCCTGTCCTCCACTTAGTGTACCACTTCGGTTTCTTCGTCTATTAAACGGGAATAGTAATTCCTACCCCCTTGGGGGTTAGTCTGAAGATGACATCATGAGCATGAAAATTCTTAGCACATTGTCTGGCACATAATTGGGGTTTTTATAAACATAGCATAGATGAATTCAATTTAATTACGCATCTTAATTATTAGTTTCATCCCTCCAGCCAGACTCAGTTGTAACAGTGTATGTCTGTGCTCCACTCTGTGCATTCACCAGGAGCTCAGTAAGTACTTAAAGTATCACTTGTTATTGTTTTCTCCCTATAGAAATCATCATCATCATCAAATGAACAACCCAGAAATAGCTCCTAATAGTTTGGTGCCTCTTCTCTTTCTGGATAGTCTCACCTTGGATTGACTTCAGTTGGATTTACTAGGGGCAGAGAAAGGCAGCCTTGAGAAACACATCAGGCCAGAGAGAAAATGAGGGAAAGATTGCCCCTGGTGTACCCCCACTCCCATGCAACCCCTCTCGCCTGCCACCGTGAGCCTGCTCCAAGCCAGAGTCTGACAGCTGGGCATCGGCATGGGGCCCCAGAAATCCCTCTCCCTGCTCCAGCCAGGCAGTGCAGAGCAGTGGGAAACATGGCCCAAATCCAGACAGCGAAGCCCTGTCCTCCCATCCGATTTGGATGCTATCAGCTGTTCCTAGTGTGAGATAGATCACTCATTCTTTCCCTTCTGCACATTCCAAGGAAACCTACTTATCTTGCAAGCAAATCCCAAATAAAGCACAAATTGCTTCCTACAAGTGGCTTTCTGCTGAGGCCACCATTGTTCTCCTTACTGCTCAGCCATGGCCCTTGCACCTTCCAGGGACTGTTGGGTAGGCCCTTCATGCCTCCTGGACCCTGTGCTGCTGATGGAGGGAGTCAGGATGCAAAGCTGTTTTATTTGTTAAACAGACATCCATTCGGGGCCAGAGCAGGGCAAGAGCTCAAGAGGCCAATGGGCCACGGGTCAAGCAGAGCCACAAGAAAAATATCCCAGAGTTTGGCTCCAGCTTACGTATGTTTTCTGGCTGGGTATCCCCATGCAGGGTGCTGAACTCCAAGCCTCAGAACTCGGTATGGTTCTACAAGAGTTCTCCTTTCATATGCCAAGCCCAGTGCTATGGATGTTATAAGCATCATCTCAGTTAAGCTCAAAATCTGATGGCAGAGCTGGTGTGTTCCACAAAGCAAAAGGAAAGGGGGATCTGAAAAAGGGCCAGGGAGTCACAGCAAGAAAAAGCTAGCTGGGGATGAATGTTGCTACCCTCATCACCAGTGCTGTGATGAGCAGCCAGTCCCCACCTTCTGCTCATGATGTCATGAAGACGAAAGTCAGAGAACAATGACATGTCAGAGCTGACCAGACCTATACCTGCCTCACTGCTTGACAGATGAGAAAATGAGGCCCAGAGTGGATAATGATTTATCTGAGCACTGTTCATTTGCTCATTCATTCATTTATTCATTCCTTCAACATCTGTGGTGCTTTTATCATGTCTAAGCCCCATGCTGTGTTTTAGGGATGCAGACATGCCTTTGAGGGCATAACCCAGCAGTCAGGGAACTCTCAGGACCATGAGAGGGCTAGAGAACCAACTAGAAGGATGGATGGGGGAAGGCAGACAGTGTAGACTTCTGCCACAAGAAGGCTGGAATTGAAATAAATCAGGAAGATGAGAGGATAGGATGTGGGGAGCCCAGGAGAGGATGTATTAGATGGAGGAGACAGGACACGGGATCGCATAGATGATGGATGCACAATGAAGATGCAAGTGAGAGAGTGCCTGATGTGCAAGGGCTCTTGGGTGCAGATGGGAGGAATCAAGAGGTCATTGGGAAGGACATTTGACTCCCAGGCAAAGCTTTCTGGGTTGAGCACACAGAGGTGGGGAAAGTATTCGACAGAGCATAGAAGTTGTATCCTGGGGCCGTAGGTGGCTAGAGACCAAGGAGGCAGCATGGGCCCTCCATGGCATCTGCAGGTCATTCCTGCTCTTCAAGTGTGGGGACAGGCCTTGGGGACGTGCTGCTGAAGGCCAAGCATAGGGCTTACAGTGGAGAGAAGTTCTCTGGAGGAAGGAAGGAGTCTAAGAATCGTCCAAGCCAACTAGCTAGCAGGTCATAAAGGGATCTTTCAGTCAATTCCCTGTGTCTGCCAACACCTCAAGCAGCCACGTGGTAGAAGGGAGTCAGATAAAGATTAAAAGGTCAAAATTTTGACAGGAAATAGTCATCCTGTCATGGTCCCAAGCCTAGACCAGAGGAATGATGGGTCTAGCAGGTGGTCACTTACCCAGCACACTGTGTGGAGGATAGTGCCTTCTTCAAATCCTAGTGATAGAAAGTAAGATGTATGGAGAAGTGTGGACTTCTTCCCATCTTCTGAGAAGCTAAAAGTTCCCTTTGATGGGCCAGGACAGAAGCATGAGTCAGAGGCTGGCCAACAAGACACAGACTGCTGTATACAGCCAGTGTACTGAGTTTCAAGAGGCGAACAAGGAGTTGGGAGATCAAAGAATGCTCCCCCAAGGACAAGGACCTTCAGCTAGACCTTACTTGACCCCATTCCCACCTTAGAGTTTGGTATTGGACCTTATAAAAGACACGATCCTGGCAATGCATTCAGCAAGCTTCCCTCTGGGGCACTCCTCCTAGTCCTGCTGGTTAACAAAACCCAGCTTTTAGATGAGCTCTGAGTGGATCTTCGAGTTCCTTGGTTATCTGTAGAACAAGATCCCTCAGGTGTTGTTGGGCAGAGGGCCTCACTGTTGCAGGGGGCTGCTGTCCTATTAGCTCTGCTGAAGGATCAGATAAGCCACTCCTGCACCGGGCTGAGGGGCACAAAGAGACTATTCTAGATATGCTGATAATAAAACTGGCACAAAAATAGTGTTCAACACATATGCAAATCCTGTGTGGCAGAGGGCACATGCCATTATCATATCCATCTCAGAGATGAGACTGAGGCTCAGAGAGGTTAGGCGTGCAAGGTCATGCATCTAGGACAGCTCAGAACAGGCCCTTGTGCTTGGCAATTTGGTGTCTCAGCCCTTGGTCTTTCTGCGTTTGTGCTGCATCCATTCCACAGAGCAACGGTGACCTCAGTTGTACCACTGAGATAACAGATTGGATGCTTACCACGTCCCAGGCATTGACAGCACTTTACATGAAATATTTCATGTACTCTTCCCAACACTTCGGAGGCAGGTTTTTTTTTCTTTTTTTAATCCCCTTTTTACAGCCAAGTAAGCCAGGGTGCTAAGGAGAGATTCAGGAACTTGCCCAAAGTCACAGAAACTATAGGTAGAGCCCTTGTGTGTTAAATCCAGAGCCCACACTCTTGACCACTTTTCTGGGCTCCCACACCAGGTGGCTGTTGCTGATGGGTGGGTGATGCATAGGACCTGATCTCTGCGATGCTGGAGGGCAAGTGCTGCCTCACCTGCCTCCGAGGACCTCTCCTCTCTGGGGTTCCAAGGAACAGTCCGGGCCACTGATGAAGGGGAAGCTGCAGATGGATACAGTGGAGACTGCATGTTGCCTTGAGGCATTGAACCGCTTATAATGAGGGACAGATTTTCAGAGATGTCCTGGTGCCTTTCATCTACTCCCTCTGTGAAGTCCCTAGGAATAGTCTGGGACCATGGTTTGGGGCCTTCATTAGCTCTGCACTGTCTGAGATATTCACAAAGGCAAGAAAGCAGACTTGCTCCTTTGTGTTTATAGCAACTCCGACTGCTTTTTCTGGCTCCTGGGATCCAAGAAATAAAATCCTCAGAGCTGGCTCATTCGCAGTGACATAGAAAGTGCAGGGTTCTGCTGGTCCATATCAAGAGGTAGCGGTGGTGCCTGAAACTCTTCCTACCAAACCCTGGCTTCAGCAGTATGACCATCTGTCTGTCTGACCGTTCATCCATCCAGCCGGCCTGCGAGGCCGCCCAGTATGATGGTGATACACCTGTTCGCTGGTCTACCACCTACTAGAGTGTGAGGTCACTGAAGAAGGGAGCCTGTCGGCCTCATCTGGGTTTCCCTCCTGCAGTAGTTGGAGACCTTTCCCCATTATAACACCGGTGGGATCTGCCACACTGTCAGTAATAGCTGTTCACTAAGCCGGACATTCTTTTTTTTTTTTTTTTTAAGATTTTATTTATTTATTCATGAGAGACAGAGAGAGAGAGAGAGAGAGAGAGAGAGAGAGAGAGAGAGAGGCAGAGACACAGGCAGAAGGAGAAGCAGGGTCCTGGTGGGGAGCCCAACACGGGGCTCGATCCCAGGACCCCAGGATCACGTCCTGAGCCAAAGGCAGATGCTCAACCACTAAGCCACCCAGGTGCCCCGAAAGCTGGACATTCTTAAAGTGAAGTGTCCTTTGATTCCTGGGGCTCCTGTATGAAAAAGCCTCCAGTCCTGAGAATCCTGCCTACAGGTGCCTCGGGGAAGTGCAGCTCAGTGAGGAGGCTGTGAGGTACGGCATCCCCCAACCTGGCCCTGCTTTTATCTCCCAGCATCCTCCCTGCAGCCTAGCCTCAGCTGCCCTGTTTCTCAAAGTGTGTTCTAGGGAACACTGAATCAAACACCTAAAGAGTTAGTGGCACAGAGAAAAGACTCAGAATCTTAAAACAAGTCTGTTGTTTTAGAAATATTTAATAAACTTTTTATAAAACTATAAATGGCTATTTATAAAACTGCATGGCAGGAAGGAAGGAGGATTGAGCTTATCAGTCAGGGGCTGAGGGCCATTGCAGCCCAGGTCCTTGACAGACCTGCTTTTTCTCCCCCGGCTCGTGAGTATATCAAAGAATCCTCTATCATTTGTCTTGTGGAAAAGGGCCTTTTGATACTCACATTGGGAAAATGAGACATCATGATGCCCAAATGAGGAAAATAGACTCTGCAGTCATCAGTGATGAAGCTTCCAAAAGGCTGTATGAAAGGGGGTATGATAATATACTACTACGTCAGAGAGAAGGCATAGTGTATGTCCAATAAAACATTGATGGTACATAAAGGGATGATGGTATTGGGTCAGGGGATAAAACATTCAGGGTTGCTTGTTATTTGAGATTTGTGATGGTTTGGACTGACATGAAGTTCTGTTGATCAGGGGGGAGCCAATTTCTTGTGCCTGTCCCAGACCTTCTGCTCCAGAATCTCTGGGGATGGGGCATCTTGGGATGCATCTGTATTTTTTACCAGACTTTCCAGATGGATTCTTATGTATACACCTAATTTTGTAAATCATTTTCCCAACCTAGTGATTCTAAGTCTTGGCTGCTTATTGGAATCACCTGGGGAGACAAGGCAATAAAGCAAAACAAAAACATACAAACAAAAACAAAAAACAAAAAAACACTTGGATGACATCTCCAGATATTCTGATTTGGTCAGTCTAGGGTAGAGCCTGGGCATCAATAGGCTTGTTGTGCTTTTTTTATTTTTTTTATTTTTCTCTCCAGGTGGCTTTAACATACAGCCAGGGCTAGGAACTCAGGGTAAGCTGTGGCCTCAGGGGTGATGCCTGTCTGTACCCTGCATGTGTAAGAATATGTGCAGGTATGTCTCTTGGGCTGACTCCAACCCTCGGAGACATTTACAGCTAGCTGGGACCTGGTCTCAAGCTAGGATATGGCCTCTGTCTGGCCATCAGATCAGCATGGCAGCCTCTGCTGTGTTGGGAGGAGTTTGCTGGAAGCCCCAGGAAGACCATCTGTTGTCTTGCCTCTCTTGTCTGGCTCTGGGTCAGAAAAGCCCATCTGAAGGAACAAGAGGGCAGCAGCTACAACCAGAACCAATAGTTCTGGGATGGTTCTGATGATCAAGTGGTAGGTGATCTCCCTTAGGGCAGAGCACCTGATGTAGCAGGTGCTAGAGAGCCATGAGCTTGACACTCAGCATTGGCTTCTGTAGTCTCAGTGTATTAACAGAACCCCCCTCCCCACTCCACCATGAGCACAGGTAGCACACTTGGCTGGTGGAAACACAAAGAGATACCTGTTTTCTTGCCTCCTGGACCTCAGGTTAAGAAGATGCTCTCCTCCAAACACACTGCCTCTGTTCAAAGATGATCAGTTTATTTCCCATTTTTTATTAGTCAAAGACATGTAGCTGTTAAGGAAGGCTCTTGACTCCCAGTAGGGGAGACTTTTTCCACCCTGATCTTCCAAAAATCTAACCCATAGTCAAGGAATTGGGCCCCTTCATTGATCTGTGTGTGTCCTTATTGCTAAGCTTTTTTGAAATAGTTTAAAGGTTGGGGAGTGACCGCCCAGGTTTTACTTCCTGTCCTGTGTCTCCCACCACACTCACTTTGCCTTTCTGTGCCATCTTTGGCAAGTCTCGGAACATTCCTGATAGAATGAATAACTTGGCCTCCTTCTTTCCCCTGCAAAATGACATGGATTAACTCACCAGTTTGGGGAGTTTAAATCATCTTCTTTAGCCATTGACCTTTCTCTAAAGGGTTTCCTATGCAAAATTTTAGTGTGTAAACAGTCTAAATTACAGCTGTTGTGGGAAAAGAGGAAAGAGCCACTTCAGACCTCCCACACCCCCGATAGCTCCACCCTCCTCAAGGGGCTCTTGGAAGCTCTTAGAAACCACTGTCCTAAGCTATTTTCAGTGGGGAGAGCACCTTTTCTCCTTCAGTGGAGAAATCTGGATCAAAATCTTGGGACAGTTGGGTTAGGTGACATGCGTATATTGAAAAAGCATGTTCCAAATGCCCGTTGCTTTTATTTGTTTTTAATTGGGATATTTAATCATTTTGTTTCAAATTTCACGTAATAAGAAAGGAGAGTGGGGATTTTAACACTTATGTAAAGGGAGCATTGGTTTCTAAAAGGTCACAATCCATTGATCTAGATTCATGTTTTTAAAAATGTGAGTCCCAACTCATTTGTAGGTCACAGAGTCAGTTTCCTAGGTCATGACCAGCATTCCTTCTTAACAGAATAACATAGAATATACCAGAATCAGTCCCACAGAGTAAGACTAAAGATGGCTCTGTAACTTGTGATTTTCCTAATGCCAGTCTGCATGGGTGGACTAGTGTAACATGACCTATGGTTCTTACTGTGAGTTATGAGCCGTAGAGGCCAAGAGCTGGTCTAGATGCATGTGTTCCTGTGGTCCTTTCAGGCTCCAGCTTTGCCTCACATATGTATTGGGGAACCTTCTACCCTCTGGGTTCTGCACTGAGCTGGTGAGCACTGCATGGAGAGGAGGGCTCAGGAAGGCATGACTGCTAGGCCGGGTGAGCCTCCCCTCGAGAGAGTTTAGTGCCCAGCGCATGGGCAGCAGTAAGATTCCTCCTACTGGGGCCTGCAGAGGTGAAGAGGTTAGCATGGGGCTGACTTTGCCAGGGAGCTAACCATGATATGTCTTGTACAAGATGATGATATGTGTGTGCGAGAGGGTCTAGAGGCTTCCCCTTGATCACTCCCAATAGTGGAGAGGCTTGTCACCTTCAGGCCACTCTGGTTCATGCAGGCCATCTGCCCGAGCTCTGCCTCCCAATCTCATGCCCTGGGTTGCCTTGGTTTCTGTGATTGCCAAGGTGCCATGGCCACTGGGTTATGATCCTCAGGAGCAGAGGGCAGCCTGGAGGATCACCCCCCAAGCCGGGAGGAATCTTTGGTGTCTCCCTGCAGACTGACTGCCCTATAGGATGGGGATCTGTCTTTCCATGACCTGGTCTGCACAGAGTGACCAGCCTGGCAGGAAAAATTGCCACCTGTTCACACAATTCCCCAACCCAAGGTGATCAGTCTGGATACAGAGACCCTCACATTATGGCATTAGGCTCCTTTACATCCATATGGCTTTCCTGACTTTTCTTCCTCCCCTGACCTTAGCAGGAATGGGGTAGAGAGCCAAGAGCAGAGACAGACCTTTCTTGGGTATCCCAAGGCCCTTCATCCCCAGATACCAGTGAGCCCTGGGTCCCTCCATCCTTTTAGGGAGGGTAGAGGAGCCTTGTGTTCTAATTTACCCTGTGAACCAGACACTAGTAGGGACACTAGTAGGTAAGACACAGAGGTGTTAAGTAGCCATCCCAACAACTCCTCACTGTTTCTCTTTACAATTTTATCCCTAGCGCTCAGCAGAATGCCCGACCCATAATAATAGTAACAGTTGCCAACAATTATGTAGCACATAGAATGCAAGAGATTCTTTTGTTAATTTACTCAGTCCTCACAATAACCCCACAAGGAAGCAGGTGTTATGATTATCCCCAATTTCCCACATTAGGAAGCTGAGGTCCATAGGGGTTAAGTGATTTGCACAAGGCCGCACAGCTAGTAAGTCAGGATGCCATGTTCCAAACTCTGGCAGTGTGGCTCAGAGTCCTTGTACTTCATCACTAGGCTAGGTTGTCTCTCTGCACAGTAGCATCTTGATGCAAATTAGTTGGATAGGTTACTTTTCATTCGTAACTACACAAATGCATGGAGTTTAATTTTTGCCTCTCTGTGGGTCCCAGAAAAGGTCGGGCAAGCTAATGTGTCTTTTGTCAATGTGTTAGGACCTGTCATGGAGCTTCTGTTTGAGCCACCCACCCAGAAAGAAAGGGCATTAGAACTAGGGGGCCTTTCTTTTCTGAAGAGAAAGACATGCTCATGGGCACAGGAGAGGCTGAGCTTTTGAGTGCCCTCTCTGGTCACCCGTGAACCTCAAGGCGTAAGAAAGAGGTCGAACTTGAGAGCCACACAGTCTCTGAATAGAGTTCTTATCCTCGGATCTAAGCCCAGGAGACTTGGCTGGCCCGCTCACCATCCTTTCTGGGACATAGAATTGAGTTTTGTCATGCACTTTGAAAATCCCTTGGTCGGGGAAACACTCATGATTATGAAATTCCCTGAAGAACTTTTTCAGACCCTGTGTGTAATCCTGAGGCCCAGTGAAGTGCCTTGTGTAACCTTGTGTGTGAGGTATGAGTGGATGCTATCCAAAGCCATGGCTCACAGAGAGAGATAAACATGGGACCCCTATTCCCTGTGGCCGGGATGTGTTGAGTTTTTGTCCAAGTCCTTTGCTTATTTTGTCTGGCAGGAATGCTGGGCTCACTTCTTTCCTTTGCCTCATATGCCCATACAGCACAACTGGTTTGGTAAATTAAGAATTTGCCAGATGGAAAAGACTAATTTTTCCCACTATCAAAATCATAGGCATGACTGGGTTTTTTGCACACATTCCGCTGGACACATGCTGCATTCATAATACAGAGCATTGAGACATCATAAAGGTTTTCACATCTTTCATGTGATAAATATTTTTACCGTCATGCTCGAGAAATGGATTTTGTTTGAAAATGGCCTATTTTCTTTGATGGCTCTTTTGACGTAGATTCAAAGCCTTTCTGGGTCCTGCAGGGGTTTGGGTTTGGGAGGGCCTATGTGTTAACTTTCTCGAAGGGCAAACCCACTTCTCTTCACTGAAGTACAGGCACAGCTGCCAGGGCTAGGAGATTCATGGCTGAGGACAATAATGAAAAGATGTCGAGCAAGCCAATAGCTGCTGGAAGTGATGACGCAACCAGCCCTGGGACCTCCCTAGCCTGGGCACCCAGGAACCTGTGAACAGACTGAACCCAGAAACACCCTGGCTCCTGAGATCCCGCTCTGCTGTAAATTGCACTGAAGGACTCAGATGGGGGCTGTTTAACCAGAGTGGAGCCCCATAATATTTCTTCTTGAAAGTTTGTTTTTACAAGTGTTCTCTTGTCTTTGAAATGACACATTTTTAATGGTCTTGCTATATGTGGTGAGCAGCCACTTGGGACTAGAAGAATCTGTTTTCAGAACAGCCTTTGTCGGCTGCTGTGACCTTCTGTGACTGTGTGTGAGTCTGTGTGTGTGTGTGTGTGTGTGTGTGTGTGCCCATGTGCAAGGATACAGCTGGTGAAAACTGAGCAAACCAGGAATTCTCCCTCCTCTGGGAGCCTGGTTTAATGGTCCCTGGATCTCGTGATTAATGTCCTCTCCCTCCACACCTGCAGAGCACCTCTGAGCTTTCTGCTGGCCTGACATATGGGTTGCAGGTGTTTCTGTACTCTAGCTCCAGACACCAGCATTGGTGAGGAGTCTGTAGAGGGATTCACTGGTTTGCACAAGGCTCAGGCTCTAGGGTTTGGATGCCTCCGAGGTACTGGAAACACTTATTGGTCAAGCAGGTTGCCTTTTCCCAGAGCCATGTAGCAGCATCCTCATGGGTGGCAGAGGGAGCACTAAGCAAGGAATGAGGGCATTCGGGGGCTTTCTCCTTTTCCAGTCTAAGAATCAGCTGCTACCTATCTGTGTGACCTCAGCCAAGTCATTTAACCTCGCTGGACTTTATTTATAAACTACAAGAGTTGAACTAGAGGTATAAAGGTTCCCTTGACCATTCTGCTTCTAAGTGGAAGCAACCAGTCCCTGTGTGAGCCAGAATGTGTGATCTGAAGCACCCTAGAATCACTGCATTTGAAGGGCCTGAGCTCATCTTGTCCCATCCCCTTGCATTTACCCAGGAGAAAACAGGTAAAGAGAAGGGGAACTTGCCCACATATGGAGGGTACGAGCCGCAGAGCCAGACTAGAAGGAGGCCTGGGACTCCAATCACCTCTATAGCCTGGTTCCCAGAGCAGGCTCCCAAGCAGCAGCCTCGGGATCCCCTGGGAACCTGTTAGAAATGTATATTCGTATTCTCAAGTTCTACCCCAGACCTGCTGAGTTAGCGACTCCCAGGGTGCGGCCCAGTGATCACCTCATCGGTGATTTCACCAGCCCTCTGGGTAGGCCTGCTGCTCACTGACATTGGGAGCCACTGCGTTCCAGCACAGGGCTGCTCCCCTACCACCAGAAGATGCTTCTGTGGAGAGGCTGAGACGGGAGAGGAGGGGAGGGTAGAATGATATTAGAGGAGAGGTACACACACCCTTCCCAGCTTCCTTCCTGCTGCAGGCTTCCCAAAGCCAGCACTTCTCTGCAACCCGTCCCAGCACCTAGGAGGTGAGGCCACTGCAGGCATCCGGTGATGGGCTGATGGGTCGGGCTGCAGACTGTCCTAGTGCCAAGGGTCACGTTTCATCCCAGCTGAGCCCAGCTTTTCCCATCGCTACATCTGTGCCGGGAGAAGCATGCCACTTGAACATCATCAGGGTCGGCCAGCTAGTTCATTCCAAGAAATTGATGTGTGGAAACACTGTGTTTTATGTGTGAACAGTGAGGTGTATATTTAGAAGTCCGGGTGCTCAGCTCCAGGCTGTCAGCTCTGAGGGAAAAAAAAAATGATGGCATGTGCTTCAGAGTTCATTATATCTCCTAGGCAGGATTCTAGGTTTAAAGGGTTGTTTTAAAGTAGCACATAATGGCACCTATAAATCCTGGTTCCTAAGATACACACATTTGTCACTCCTTAAAGTGAGTTTTTCACATGTTCTTTATATGGTTGGCTTAGAGCATAAAGACTCGGACCTTTAATGGAAGCTTTCATTCTGCATAATTTCTAATCACGTCCTCTTGCATTTCCCGGAGTGTGTTTCCAGCACACGCTGGGCTCCGGCTGCCGCTGCCTGCCTGGCCCCTCAGTGGTGAGCTCCGCCACACCTGGGCCCAGACTCCTCCCTGTGCAGGCTCGGCTCCGGCTCCAGCTCCGGTTCCGGAGAACGCATGGGGTCTGGCTGGCTATGAGAGGTCGGCATATAGTGTCTGGAATGGTCTCCCAGAGTCCGATGAATTCCCGTCCCTCACCTGCCATGCCAGCCAGACAGAAATAATGATGCTTCTTCCTAGGCTCCTGGCTCATTCTCTAGTTCTTTGCTAGGATTTGCCACCTTCCTGAATCCTAGCCCACCTGTGGGGGCTGCTTTCTCCTAACCATTGCCAGCTCCCGGCCCCTGCAGGGCATGGGGCCTGATTTCTCTCTCACCCTGGCCTTGCTCAGCATCCCATTTGCAGGGACTTAAACATTCCAAATCATAATTGTGTTTTGTCCTTCCCAGTGGGGCTGAGTGAGGCCTCACTGAGCCCTGGCCAGGTGGGCTAGGGTTGTGTCCCATGAGGCAGATACCAAAGACTCAGAGGAGCTAGAGAGGTGTATGAAAGCCAGCTTCTTGGAGGCAGAGGCTCTTGACCAGCAGACAGACCCCAGACTGAGGGCGCTCGACTGAGCTTGCTAGGTGCTAGGCACCGTTCTGAGTGCTTGATGCAGATTTACTCCTACTTTCCTTACTACAACCCTATGAAGTAGGTATTGTTATCCTCATTTACAAGTGAGAAAACCAAGGCTCAGAGCGGTTAAGTGTCCTCCATCTAGTAGATGAAGCAGCCAGGATCCACGGTCTGTGCTATGACCACTCCAAGGTTTGGCAAACTGCAGCCCACAGGCCACATGTGACCTGCTGCCTGTGATTATGAACAGTTTTCTTGGCGCACAGCCACACCCCCTCATTTACATAGCACCTGCTTTCTCTCTAACACAGCAGAGCAGAGTGGTTGTGACTGAGGCCACGTGGCCCATAAGCCCGAAATAGTGACTCCTGGTCCTTTAAAGAAAAGAGTTTGCCAACCCCTGCTTTGCATCATACTGCCACTCATGGCTGCCATGAAACTGAAGGCAGATTGTTCTGTGCATGTATCAGTGTACATTTTCTGGGGGGTGGTCATAGGTTTCATTAGATTCTCAGATGAGGACCCGCCCCCCCCCAAAAAAAAAACCCAAAAGAACTGCAGCTTTAGGGAGTTTTGAATGCCAGAATTTTGGGTAGCCAAATGCCAGTTCCCAGTCCAAAGCACAGCAGGAGGAAGCAAGACCAATGGTCAGGAGCCATTTGGAACCTGGGATGCCTCAATCGGAGCCAGTGGGGATTCTTCCCCATGCAGAATGGTGACTGCCACAGTACCTGCTTTGCACCGTCTGCGGCTCTCCTTTGTTGTTCATTGGCTGCTGTGTGAGGGAGGCAGTGCCAAGGTGGCTTCAAGGTCAGGGATAAGGCCCCTGCATAGCCCATGGCCATGTGCACCTGCTCCTTTGGAGAACCTGGCTGTCGGTCCTGCCCTGATAACTCCAGTCACATCCCCATGTGCAATTTCACTGGAGTGTCAGGGATGGGCAAACACTGTGCTGGGATCTGTGCTGGCATATGGTTGAGCTCAACAAATGTTAGGTGTCATTCCTTTGCCTCCTACAACCCTAAGGGCAAGGTATTAGAATCTTCTTTTTATCGATGATGGTGAAACCCACCGAGATGGAACTCTTACTGGGGCGGGCAGAAGAACGACCACCTCCCCTCAAAAGGTGTGTGCGTGCTAGTAATCTCTGGAACCTGTGAATCTGTTACCTTACACGGCAGTGGGGAATTAAGGTTGCAGGTGGAATGGAGGTTGTTAATCAGCTGACTTCAAAATAGAGGAGCATCCCAGATGATCCAGGTGGGCCCGATGTAATCTCAGACTCCTTAGAAGTGGAAGAGGGGATCGGAAGAGAGAGTCAGAGTGATTGATGCCACATGAAGAGGACACCAGCCACTGTTGTTGGCAGCGGCCTTGGAGTAAGAGGGCGGTGAGCCATGGAAGGTGGGTGGCCCCACGAAGCTGGAGAGGATTCAAAGATGCAGGAATCCAGGGAAACAGATCCTCCCTTAGAATATTTGGAATGGAATGCAGGCCTGCCAACGCCTTGGTTTTATGTCAGAGACACCCTTGTCAGGCTCCTGGTCTCCAGAGCTGCAAGATAATACGATTGTGTTGCCTTCAGCCACTACATTTGTGCTCATTTGTTAAAGCAGCCACAGGAAACTGATCCTGAGTGCAGCGCCTTAGACCGCTCAGTCATCCTGATGACAGGAAGCTAATCCAGTCACCCGGCATCTGATGGTTGGCCAAACACTCTACTGACGGCCACCACCACACTTAATCTCTGCCGGGAGCTGGAGGTAGATATCATAATCCCCATTAAACAGATGAGCAGGGGAGGCCCAGGTGGCTCAGTGGTTTAGAGCCACCTTCAGCCCAGGGCGTGATCCTGGAGACCTGGGATCGAGTCCCACGTCGGGCTCCCTGCATGGAGCCTGCTTCTCCTCTGCCTGTGTCTCTCTGCCTCTCTCTCTCTCTGTCTCTCATGAATAAATAAATAAAATCTTAAAAAAAAAAAAAAAAAAAAAGATGAGCAAGCTCAGGTTCAGACAGGCTCAGGAGCTTGACCAAGGTCACCCAGCTTGACCAAGGTCACCCAGCTGACTCCAGAGCCCCTTCAGGAAGCGGCCCTTGCAGAGCAATCCCTGGCACTGCCTGATAATGAAGCATTCTGGAGAAGCCTCACACTTTCCCCACAATCTCCTTCAGGTGTCAGAGGAAGATCTCCCAGATTTGCCTTTGCCACGATGAATAAAGTCGTCGAGCAGAAGATTTTAATGGTGTCAGACCTGAGACTGTCAGGGCTCCTTTCTTCTGATTAGCTCCAAGCTTTTTCTTGTCAGATTTCACTTCTTTCTTTTAGCAGTTCTGAGGATCCCTAGAATAGAAAGCCTAATTGTGAGGGCTGCTGGCAAAAGACCTTTAGCATGAATTCTAATGCACCTCTAGAAGCACAGAGAGGGGAAATACCTTATGGAGAATACTTTATTTCCTTATTATTAGGGCTCTGAGCACATCAAAGGGTGTTTTAAAAATCTGAAAATATCCCCTTGGGAAGCCCCGGTAGCAGCACAGTGTGTTGTTTTTCCAGGATAAGGAAAGCACCACAATGATGTGCTAAAGTTCTTTCTTCTCCAAATAAAACCCAAACACTGGGTCCATCTTACAGAAGAGAAGGGGGGGCCCAAGGAGCAGCAGATTTGCCCAGTGTTGGAGGTGAGAGCGGGCTGAGGCCTCCTGGCCCTCTAGCTACCTCTAACCGTAAGCTCTCAGCACCTTGCTTGGCTGGGCCTGCACACAGGGTCTGGCTGTGACCTCTGGGCTGGATGCTGGAAGGGAAGAGAAGGGAAATGAGACACATATCCCAGGCTGTGGAGATGGCACAGCAGAAGGCCAGCTGCAGGTAGCCGGGACTGGCCTGCTATTCAGTGTGCCACCCATCCTTGTGTCGCAGGAGCAAATCCGGCCTCAGCAGTAGTATTGGGATGGTGGGTCCTGATGGGACCGGCCTGGGCTGCTCTGGCGAGGCCCAAACACTAGGCTCTTTAGTAGGAATAACAATGACTTCTCACCAGCGGGAAGCCAGCAGGCAGGAGTTTGCTGAAAGCCTACAAGAAAAATGTACCTTCTTGAATATCCAATTAGCCTTTTCTTTTTAGCCCCCAATAAAACTTGCAACAAGGCATCTCAAGCGTAGAAGAAAATTTTTCTAAAAATCATTGAATTGCACATTTGAAATGGGTGAATTTTATGGTATATAAATTATACCCCAATAAAGCTGTTAAAAAAAATAAATGGAGTGGAAGAAAAGGAAACATCCTCTAAGAGTTCTTATCTGGGATATTCGGCAAGGCAAAGTCCATTATTTAATGCTTCGCCTTCATCCTTCCGAAAGCTGACTTCATACTGACTCTACACAGCAGCTTGAAAGGTTGTTGCCATTTTACAGGAGAAGACAGAGGCTTGAAGGGCCAGGCTGCAGGCCTTGTCCAGAGAGACTGAACAGCACCCCAGGAGTGGATAGAGAAGGATCTCCAGAACACTCCTGGAAAGTGTCTCTTCATCTCAGAACACTCCTCCACTCCTGGAGGAGGACCAGGGGACAGGACCATCTGTGCCTGTCCCCTAGATAAACCTCATACACAGGTTATAGTGCCTGCAGCAGGCAGCTACCCGGGACAGGGACCTGCTGGTCTGTTCCACTTTCTCCCTGCCTCCTCATTACTGGGTTCTGGATCTCAGCACCAAACACCCAAACCTTTGGCTTTGAGCATGGCCTGAGGGCAGAAACACAAATAGCAGTGGCTATAGGACTGGCTGCGGGGCACAAGCTAGGCCCCTCCCCACACACTCTCAAAGAAGCCTTCTTGACCCTGCCGGAAAGAGGAACATATAGTAAACTGAGTAAAATCATAAGAAACAAGAAGGTTCCACCCCTTTCCTGGGAAGATATCCCTAAAGGTGACCAAAGAGAGGCTCTAGAAGCCCTAGAAGCCGAGCTGCTGCTTCCCATGGAGACGTGGCTCAGCGCAGGCAGTGGGCTGGGGGGTCCCAAGTGATGTGAGCTCAGTTCCCGGTGGCTCTGTCTCCCCTCCACAGGCTTCCACCAGTACTGCCGCCCAGCCCTGCAGTGGGAGCTCTAGATCACTTGGGCCTCCAGCAGCAAGTGTGTGATGTGACCCCCTCTCCTGCTATTTTAGGATTTATCCCCAAATCCAAGGAACAGAGATGGGTGTTGGGGAGGTCAGGGCTTAGCCTCTCCTGCAGCTTCTCCAAAGAGCTCCCAGTGCCTGGGAGTAAAGTGCACAGCAGGAGCTGGCTACATGGCTCCTAAAGATGGGGATCGCCAGGCATGCGGTCCTGGAGGGGACAGGCAGTCAGAAGTGGAGGGGGCTGGGCAGCAGCACCATGGCTGCTTCACTCCAAAACCCATTTTCTTTCCACTCCATTGTGTGGTCTCCGCACCGCCAAGACCCTGGAGTGAAAGCCGCTGGGCAGGCCCTCATTTGGGCTGCTCACCCAAGCAGTGGCCCTCATGCTGGAGGCATTCTCTCTGCTTCCAGCATCAGTGGCTTCAGGAGCTTCAAAAGCCTTGGCAGAGTCTCCAGATGTACTCCTGGTGCTGGCGGGTGCCCTTGTGCACAACCCTCAGAGCCGTGGCTTTTGTTGCTTTAATTGCTTAAAGCCTCATAAGCGCCCCATTCTTGCCCTACTTCCCTCCTGTCTCTGTGAATTAGCATAGAGGCTGTCAGGACGTGTATCTGTAATTCTCCGCTCTCATTAGTGGGGCACTGCGGGCATATCTCTGAGACCATAATGTGGCGATTCTCGATGCCCCATGTGATCACGAGTAGAACTTTCCAGAAAACAGGTCAGGCACAATGAGAACTGGGGAAGCAGCTGAGCCGAGTGAAAGTTCTCTGGGATTCTTATTCACAGGGGGCCTCCTGGGAAGGGTTCAGAGCAAGTGATTGTCAAAATACACTGTAACCAGCTAGACACGGGCATGAACACTGGCTGCAGTGCGAGGCCAGGCCCTGGGACTGCTGGCCAGATCAGGTATATACCTTGTAGTTGCTGGAGTATTCCAAGAAGAGAGCCAGAGCAGCTGGGGTAGCAAGGCCAACCGGAGGGACTCCAGCGCTGTGGAAGTATTCCAGTGGTTTAACGTTGCAGTGAACCGTGCAGACCGGCTGGGAAGTCTCTCAGGGCCTGAAGTTTCCACAGTCTTCACACCAGTGTGTCTTGGCTCAGAACCTAGAGGCAGGCTGGGGACATGTCTCTGGGCTACAGTCTCCTCTTCTCTGTGATGGGAAGGATAGGCCCTACATCCCAGGCCACTGTGACGGCCTGGCCTTACCACCTGGCAGGGGCAGCACAATGGCACGGGGGTACAGCGTACAAGGGATCAGCTCAAGGGGCAGACGGTTTGCATAGACACCCAAGATTGGCCTGCAGTTTTGCTCCTCCCTGGACCACAAATAATGCATTTTGCCACTGGAGACAGCACTTTGGTGATGGTTAGTGTGTTGGGCTTTGGCATATGTGCTTACAGGCTTATAGATTATTTCCAAATGATATGGCCAGACCTGGCCTTTCAGACTTGCCGTTCTCATTATGGTTCTATACTTCCCGCTGTTCCAGGTCGACTGAGGCCCCAGCAGCTCTGGCTCTTCTTCCCTGGTTTCAGCTGTGGATAGCCATCTGTTCAAGGCCGTGAGCCCCCACGCTGTGCTCTCTCCTGCTTCTGCATCTTTGATCCTGTTGGTCCTGCCCTAGCAGTGCCCTTCTTCAGAGTGAGCTTGTGAATCTCACTTACTCTTCATGTCTAACTGGAGCATCCTCTCCTCTGGGAGGCCTTCCCGGCATGTGCCTCTTCCCTCTTTGGTGACCCAGTGGCACATTATACACTCTGGAGCATCGATCACATTCTCTATATGTTGGTCACATTCTCTATATGACTGGCTTTTCCACTAGACTGGATGCTGCTTGAGGGTAGGCAACAAGTCTGAGTAGCCTTGTATTTCCAATGCCCAGCAATAGGCCTGGTGCAGAATAGACTTGCTTGAATACTTGTTGATTGTCTAATAAGAAGAGTTGGCTCCCTCTGGGGCAAAGCTGACAGAGACTCCCAAAGCTGAGCAATGCAGGAGAAGCAGCCATGGGGAGCCCTTTGGGATAAAGCTGACAGAGGAGCATTTCCCAGATGCTGGCCAAGAAGGGCATTCTAGGGATGAGAAGGAATAGTCTTTCCCTGAGCCAGAGGTTTTGTTTCCCCCACAAAGCAAAAGGCAGGTTCCTCTGAGAGATGTCAAAGAGGAGGAAGGAGCCAGCCTCTTTCTCAGTGTCAGAAATGTAATTTTTGCACAGATCCATCAATGTGCCTTTTCTCTTCAAAAGGTAGGGTGGTTAGTGACCTCTTAGGGAAATCCTCCCCTTGATTTTGTTGATGGGGATATCTGTAGCAAGAACCTTAGAGACTGAGCCAGAGGTAAGCTCTGGAGGAAGGCTGGCAGCCACATGTCTGCAGGAACTTTGGGACCAGACTCTCAGACTCTCTCAGGCTCTGTGGTTTGAGTCAGACACTCCCAGAAAACATTTTCGGTTAGTTTTCTGAAGACTCTGACTCTTACCACCTCATTGTCCTCTGCACCTTTGTTTTTAGGATGTTGGGCCTTCGTGCGGCCTTTCCAATTCTGAGTGCTTCCAGGTGAGAGTAGAAAGAGGAAAAGGCAAGAAACAGACACAGCCTTTCCCCCTCCTTCCTTATCTCTCTTCTCTCTTGTCCCCATGTGTTTTGGGGCGGCTCTTCTGTGCATGGTCCTGTTCTGGATGCTTGGGAGAGATTCCAGGTACTTCTCTGATATAAAAGATTTACCAAGGAGTCCTGAGAGAGAAGTCGGGGTTGTCCACCAATGACCACATTCCATGGAACTCCCTGGGAATCTTCTAAGAGCATACCAATGATCTCAAATGGCCTTGCATAAGTGAACTGGGTAGGAAATTAGCTACATGAGAATGGAATTTGCCTTGGCCTTTACTGGTTTCACACTCCTGCTTGCTGGCACAGGACTCCAGTCTCCATCCTCCCTCTGAGGATTTGAGGAGTCGGACCCTAATGGATCGGGGGCTTACTGACTCCTCTCCTGACATGCTGCTACTACTCCATTCATTTGTCTTCCTGATATTCATTAAGCATCTGCAGAACAGGCACTCTTCTAAGCACTGGGCATTCCTCAGAGAACAGAGCAAATCTGTGACTTCATGGGGCTCCAGCTGAGTCAGGAAAGACAACAAGTAAAACAAATAGAAAAAGTACTTTAGTGGGTGTGGAGGGAACACTGAGATCGAATGTTTAGGAAAGGCTTTGCTGAGAAAATGACTACTAAGTAAAGAGATAAAGGAAGTGAGGGGAGTTAGCCATAAGGGTATAGAAGAAAACACAAGAGCAAAGGCCCTGAGGTGACATGTGCCTGGTGAGTCTGGTGAGAGGCCACTGTGGCTGGAGTAGAGAGGACAGGGGGCAGTGGTAGGGTGTGAGCTCTCAGAATCTGGGTCACCAGGAGCTGTGTAGGGCCTTCTAAGTGTTAGTAGGGACTTGGTCTTACATGCTGAGGAGACAGGTAGCCATTGGGGGATACGGTACAGAGAGGGGCATAACATGGTAGTGTCTCCCCTGGCCTGTGGGTCTGTTCATATCCTGCTGGGGGCTGCCCACCTGCCCATGCCATATAGCTCATAGTGAGGGAAGGTGGGAGGATGCCTCCCTGCCTCTGTGTTATGCAGGTGCCAATCGGGCCCTATGTGTGGCTGTCTGGCGAACTGGCCTTTCGGTGTCTGTTCTCAGTCTGCTCTCTCTCTCCTGTCTCACCCAGACAAGCACCCGGGCTAGGTGAAGAATGGGCTGGGATTATAGGATTTGTGCCATACCCAGAACCCTCTAAACTCTGGCTCTGCTGCCAGGCTGAGTTCGCTGTGCCTGCTTAGTCTCTGCCAGGAGTGAGCCGTCCTTGGGGAGTTCGGAGCCTGCTGGATATATACTTCTTCTGTGTCCCCCCTGTTGGCCAGCTGTGCCCAAGTAGGTCTGGACACTAGGAGGGAAAGTTATACTCCAGTATAGCCTAGATTTGCTCCTGAGAGGTACCTCATCCCAGGGTGACAGATGGCTCTTGGTCTGGTACATCACCGGATGTGTCCAGACACCCCTGGACTTTTGCAGAGGTCCCAGCCTAGGCACTTCCCTGAAGCCTCTTTGCCTGTCACCCCAACATGTCAGATGGTCCTCCTTTGCTGATGACCATGTAGGACTGCTTTCTTACCAGAGAGAGAAGGTAGTCGTTGGGTCTAGGACCAGTTAAGAGTTGGCCACTTGGCAGCAGGCATGGAAGTCCTTCCTCTGGGGGCTAGGCGGCAGCAACGTCTTTCAGAGCGGGGGACCTCAGGGCAGGGCCACTTATCTTCCCCACCTGAACTCAGGAGGTGTTGTCGGAAGGGCACCCTGGTGGGGCTGAGGGTCTTTGTGGTTCCTTAGTAGCTAACATTTATTATGTGCCAGGCCTTGTGCTAAGCTCCTGACATGGGACATCTCGTGGAATATGTATGAAAAGGATACTATTATTATCAATGACATTTTCTGGATGAGAAAACGGGGCAGTGCAGGTAAGCTAGACTAAACCAGTGAATGGTAGATCTGGAGTGTAACTGCACAACCAGTACTCTTAACCAGTCCTTTGGATGTCAAATGGAAGACAACCGGGGTTGTCTGCATACATTTCCTTAAAGGACCAGATGGTTAAGTATTTTCAATTTTTTAGGGCACATGGGCTCTTTTGCACGCACCTGACTCTGCCCTCTAGCTCTAAAGCAGTTGTAGATAATTTGTAAGCACATGGATGGATGGGCTGTGTTCCAATAAAGCATTATTTACAAAATAGGTAGTGGGCCAGATTTGGCCCTCAGACCATAGTTGGCCATTTATGGTGTATAGAGCAAAGAATGTGGGGTTTGGAGGGACCCAGACCTTTCTTCAATGCCCCTGACAATCCAGATGACCTTGGATTGGTCATTTAACCTTTTCATTTGGTTTCCTCATGTCTAATAACTAAGCTCTACGGAGTGCTTGTCAACTAACTTATTTTAAAATGGTTTATGGAACTCCTCTCAAGATGCTCCCATGGCAAAGACCAAGACAGATGTCACCCTGCCCTCATGGAGTCCACACCTGTGAACAAGACAGAGATAACTTTGGGTAAAGACATCGGCCAGCGTGGTGCTTGGCTCTGGGCAGGAATTCAGCAAAGAAGTCTTCCTGCCCCTGCCGTGCCCCTGACTTACATCATTCAAGACCCACCTCTTTCAAGTTTGCTGTGGTTTATTCCCATGCTGAGTAAGAAGACAGGAGCATGTGGTGGAACTTAGGATTTTAATATGTTTAGAATACATTTTTATGCAACACAGGTCTAA
Source organism: Canis lupus familiaris (assembly GCF_011100685.1). Taxonomy (NCBI): domain Eukaryota; kingdom Metazoa; phylum Chordata; class Mammalia; order Carnivora; family Canidae; genus Canis; species Canis lupus. Next base: position 35,149,453 of record NC_049242.1, on the reverse strand, counting down.
TTGTGAATCATAATTTTTTCATTAACTGATCTCATTTTACTTGGTAATATCCATTTAGGTAGGTAGGCGAGAGCAGTAAAACTCCATTTCTTTTAAATATTATATGATTCAGTTGGCTCACTGATTTCGATTTTTACTGCTCTCAACATTCCAAGTGAATGAGTCATGCATCTTTGTAGAGATAGCAAGGACCTTTAGGATCTTGTGAGCCCTGTGCTTCCCTTCACCTATGCCTCAGAGGGGAGAACATGTGTGCCCCGAGTTCTGGGATGGAACTTTGGCCTCCACATCTCTTACTTTGTCATAGAAATGCTCACCTGGTTTGCATTTTACTCCTTATTAGACCCCAATCTGTTTTGTGTATCTGAGTTTCCTTCCATATCTTTAAGGAAAATTGGAAAATTGCCATGTTTATCTGTAGAACTCATGTGTATCCCAGCTCCATTGTCATGTGGAGCCAGGGTGGTGTGATGGTCAGGACCACCGTCTCGGGGACAGACCTCTCGAGGTTGACTCCCCACTACTTCGCTTCCTTCTGAGTGAGTCAGGGAAAGGTTCTTATCCTCTCTGTGCCTCATTTCACTACCTGGAAAGTGGAAATGATAATCGTCCCCACCTCACAGGGTGTGATGAGTTGATGGGAGAAACAACCTTCACAGCAGAGCCTGACTGGTAGAAAGCACTTAGTGGGGGTTAGCTATGATGATTATCCTAAAGAGATAGATGTACCTCCAGTTTGGGGTATGTCCCAAGGACATGATCAGGAGAGGTGAGGTGCCTTCCACAGGTTCGCCCAGCACCTGGGAGTCCAAGCCCTGATGACACGTCTTTAGGCATCTGTCTCACTAATGCCTCTGGCATTGGCATACTTGCTCTGCTTCAGAATCAAGGGCTCGACAAATACCCACCATTTGCTTCGACGTGGATGGAACTGGAGGGTATTATGCTGAGTGAAATAAGTCAATCGGAGAAGGACAAACATTATATGGTCTCATTCATTTGGGGAATATAAAAAATACTGAAAGGGAATAAAGGGGAAAGGAGAAAAAATGAGTGGGAAATATCAGAAAGGGAGACAGAACATGAGAAACTCCTAACTCTGGGAAATGAACAAGGGGTGGTAGAAAGGGAGGTGGGCGGGGGGGGGGTGATGGGGTGACGGGCACTGAGGGTGGCACTTGACGGGATGAGCACTGGGTGTTATGCTATATGTTGGCAAATTGAACACCAATAAAAAAATTATAAAAAAAAAGAATCAAGGGCTCTCTAATTTTTAGGGAGCCACAAAAGCCCCCTTCTCTCAAAGACAGCCTTTGTGCCCCTCTAGTGACAGGGGCTTCCTCCCCCACAGCACCCCTTCCATGATAGGAGGATCCTGGGTATTAGAAGGCCTCTTCCCCTCTCCCAGATTGGTTCTTATGAGAATCCCCCAAGAGGAGGTGGTAGTAAGAGCTGTGGTCTGCAGCTCTGAGCTCCCCAACCTTGAAGACTGTGGAACCTTAGATCCTTGCTTGGCTCTAGCCTGTACCTTTACCTGGCATAGGTGTGTATACACCCACAGGCTTCATACAGATGGCTAAGGGGATATTGGCAAATGTCCCAAGCCTGCCTAGATGGCTGAGCGGTCATTGGTAAGTGTCCCAAGCCTACCTGTTCTGTCCCTAATCTGCTTCTGCTTCCTCTGGTCTCTGTCTCATTCCAGGCCCCTGCACCATCTCTCACTTACATCATGTTTTGTGAGCATAGAGGATAGCGTCCAGGGGGCTTGGCGTCCCTGTCCAATTTCTCTGATTTCTAACCTTGACTGCCTGTACCTCAGAATGAATTCCAAAGTCTTGATCGTATCAGCCTGTGTCCTAGCTGTTACTCCCATTAAAAAATAATAATAATAATAATAAAAAATAAAAAAAATCAAATGACCCACGAGGCTTCCCTTGCTAAGTGCTATACTAGTTTCCTTTTATTGTGAACTTTTTCTGAGACATATGCTGGCCAAAGTGCTGTGTATACATTATTTTATTTAATCCTCTCAGATCCTGGGCGGAGGGTAGGGAGGTGGGTAGGTATTGGTGTGCCCGCATTACAAATGGGGGAATCTGAGAGCTTGAGTGTTTGCTAGTGGCCACGTAGCCAGTGAATGGTGAAGCAGGGGTTTATTTGAATCCGTGTCTGTAGAATCCAAAGCTTCTGCTCTTATAGGTAATAACGCCCCCTTCATTTTCTTAGAAAGCTCCAGGGAAACCATGAGCTCTTGACCTCCTGTAGGGTCTGCCCCTACAAATCTACTGGGAGCCCAAGAGCAGTGCCCAGAACACGTGGGTGCCTGGGATTTTTTTTTGACTGTCCTCTCTTCTGGTAGGCACAGTCTGGAAGCAGCAGGAGGCAGTCTGGCTGTGGGTCCTTGGAGCCAGGTGAATGGCACTTGGTGGGACCAGACCACTCACAGCAGACCAGACAATGGAGAGAGAGGTGGGCTGGCAAGACTGGAAAGGGGGCCAGAACCCCAGCTAGGGTGCCTGAGTATAGGGCAGGCTCAGGACTGCCAGGGAGTGGGGGTACAATCTTGGGGGAGAGAAGCAGAAGCCCCGTTTGAGGGCTAGGGCTAGCATCTCTTGTGGGGAAAGGAGGGAGTTCTGACTTGAAGCCATGAGGCATCAGGATCACATCCATGAGCTGCTCAGTAGACCTGTAGGGTGTATTTCTATATCCCTTGTGCCTAGTGGTTGTTGGATGGATGGATGGATTGATGGATGGATGGATAAATGAGTTTGAAGAAGCATGGGGATTACAGTCTATCCTCTGCGCAGCCCCCCAAGTATGGGGAGAAGATTGTTTTACCCAAGGTGTTGGTAAGGAGGGGAAAGGGGTTGTCATGACATTTGCAGGGGTGCACTCTGACCCGCTGTCTCCTTGTCCCTTCTTTCTCCAGAGGCTCCTGCCAAGCCTGAGGAGGCAGAGGCTGAGCCCTTCACAGACTCCTCTCTGTTTGCACACTGGGGCCAGGAGCTCAGCCCTGAAGGCCGGCGCATGGCCCTGAAGCAGTTCCAGTACTACGGCTACAACGCCTACCTCAGTGACCGCCTGCCCCTCGACCGGCCCCTGCCTGACCTCAGACCCAGTGGGTGAGCAGAGTCAGTGGCTGGGCCCTTGTTGACCTGCCTGTGGGGAGATGGGGTCACCACAGTGCCGGAAACAGAGTCAGGACAGGGCATTTGGACTCCTGGGTGCCTCTCCTGCTTCAGCCAGGGTCTGTGCCCTCAGCCTTCATTGGACAAATCACTTTCTACCTCCTCTGAGAGCCTCAGTTTCTCCATCTGCTAAGCAGGGGGAAGACTTCTTCCGTGATAGATGTTGAGGATTAATAACCTAATTTATTCCTTACAGGCTCTAGAGTCATCTGGTGTTTCTGTTAATAAGTCATTTTAACCCAATTAGTTGCATTTTTATGAACAATTATTTTTTTTTATATAAATTAGTATTTAAAGTATCTCCATCTTCTAGGGCTAACAAGTCATTACACCCGACACAGAAGTCTGTCTTGACTTCTCTCTTTGTTACAGAAGATGTTCCTTTAAGGTTCAGTTAGAATTTTTATTACTCCTAATTATTAAAAGTGTGGGCACGTACCACAGCTGAGAAAATCTCATTAACTTTTGTGAGTCCCCCCTCCCCCAATGCCTTCTTTCCCCCTCTTTCTCCTTATTTTTAAATTTTTCTTAAAGCTACAAACTGCAGTGAGCTTATATCTGGAGTTTTCGGGAAGATCTTGCTGCTTGGTTTGAAGGCTGTGTTCTCTTAGGGAGAAAAGTTTAGTTCCATAGACATTTATTGAGCACCTGATATATACTGTATAATTGAGTATGGTTTTCCCTGGGCCATGGGGAACTTGGCTGAGCTCTAGGGATGAAAGAGCAACAGAGGATCTACAAGGGGCTAGAAGAGTATATATTCATTTAAAGGATATTTACTGGGCAGCTTGGGTGGCTCAGCAGTTTAGCACTGCCTTCAGCCCAGGGCGTAATCCTGGAGTCCCAGGATCCAGTCCCATGTCAGGCTCCCTGCCTGGAGCCTGCTTCTCCCTCTGCCTGTGTCTCTGCCTCTCTCTGTGTGTCTCATGAATAAATAAATAAAATATTTTAAAAAATAAAAAAAAGGATATTTACTGAGCACTTCTTATGGGCCAGCACAGTCTAGGCACAGAGAGCAGTAAACAAAACAGACATCTTTGCCCTCACAGAGCTTACATTCTAGATGAGCAGGGACACATAATATACAAAACAAAAATGTCAAATATGTAGCATGTTAGATGGCAGCAAATGCTATGAAGAAATAGAAAGTTGGAGAAGGAAATTGAGACTCTTGGAATAGGAAGAGGGATTGGATTTTTAGCGAAGTTAGTTGGAAAAGATTTTCCTAAAAAGGTGAAATGTGAGCAAACATCCAGAAGAGATGAGGAAGCGAGCCATTTGCATACCTGGGGGGAAAATTCAAGGTAAGGGACTAGCGGGTACAAAGGTCCTGAGGTAGAAGTGTGCTTAGCATGTTTGAAAAACGAGGCCCGTGCAGCTGGAACAGAGTGAGCAAGAAGGTGGTAGTTGGAGATGAGGTCAGCGGGGCCACAGGAAGCAGATCAAGTAGGGCAGTGGTTCTCAAACTTGGCTGCACATTCAACTCATAGGGAGCTTTAGAATAATCTTGATGCCAGGCCCATACCCTAGACCAATCAGATAAAAGTTTCCAGAGGTGGCCCTCTGTATCTGCATTATTCAGAGTTCTCAGGTGCTGCCCAGGATGAGGGCTTGGTAGGCTGCTGCACAGGTGTGGCTTTTACCCTATGAGATGGGGACCCAGGGGAAGCCCCGGAGCAGACTGGCAATATGCTCTGTCATTTTCAAAGGCCCCATCTGCTGTGTTGAGAGCAGGCTGACAGGGCCGGGGCGGGGGTGGGGGTGGGGGGACCCATTAGGAGGCTTCTGCCTATCAGGGTGAGAGGCGGTGGTGGTTTGGACCATGATAGCAGTCAGTAGAGGTGTTGGATTGGGGTTGGCTTCTAAGAATATTCCAAAGGTGACTCCCCCTGGGAGTGTTTCAGAGACTGTGCCTGGCCAGAACCTAGAGGCTCTGGAAAAAGGGTCCTCAAGAGGCAGTGGGACCCCCAGGACTTCTGCAGGGGCCTTGGCCTGGATCTTGGCCAGCACAGGAGCTGCAGACCTCACAATCAGCTCTGACATAAAACTCAGACCTAGTTCAATGCTTGTTTATTCCAAATTAAAGGGGAAATAAGGAGTCTAAGGAAAGGATGGATCTTCTAGACTGCAACGTGACTATCACGATGACTGGTATTTACACAGAGCTTGACCTGTGGAGAACAGCCTTCCCAGTGGACCACAGCAACTGCCAGCAGCAGAGGTAGGGAAGGAACTGGCATGTTCTCCTCATTCAGAGTTAAGGAAACTGAGGAACAGAAAGAGTAAGTGTTGTGTCTGAGGTCACACAGCTGGATAAGTAGCTGAGCGAAGACTCGACCCCTTGTCTCCCGAGGCCAAATCCCGGCCTTTGATGGTAGCTGTCTTGTTAAGAGCCAACTGACTCCTGAGCCCCTTAACCCTTCATTGAGAGGTACGCCCCGTCACTGTTTCTTGCTACTTCCCCAGGAGAGAAACAGGAAAGTGGAGGGTTGAGGGGACAGAGACCACGTGGCCTTTCTCAGAAGGACAGGCCTTCCTTCAAGCACACTTTGGAGGTAGCACGTTTTTTTGGGGGTGGGGGGGCAGTCCAACCTGGGCTTCCTGAGTTTGCTGAGAAAGAGTCTCCGAAGGACTCCAGAGAGGTCGAATTCTGAGCTGTAATCATGAGGGAGACCTTCCCTGTGCACAGAGCTACTGCTCATGGGGTTCCACGCCTCTCCTGTGGGGCAAGGTGACTTTCCATAGAAGAAGAAATGGAATCTCTGATAAAAGGTAGGGCTGAGCCTTCTCGGTGAGCCCTCATCAGTGCTCTCTTGCAGTGGCTTTCAGGATGCAGTTTCTCTTTGCACGCGTGCTTGGAAAGCTCTCTCTAGCTCTACTTCAGATCCGGGGCCAGACACACGTCCAAGATGGGAGAGCTGCTGGGATCCACTCAAACCAAGAGTGTGCTTAGGTAAAGCAGTGCCTCTCTTCGTTCATTTCCCTAAAAACGCTCCTACCTTGTAACAAGGTCATTGCTTAGCTTATCCTGTTGAACTCGTTTTGGAAACATTTTTTCAATGTCTTTGCTATCATCTTATTCCAAATTACACTGGCAAACATTTATATAGCATGGGCCGTGTTTGCAGGGATGCGTTTGGCACTTTATTTCTATTAACTGTTTGACTCCTCGCAGTAACCTCGGAGCTGGTACTTGTCGGGGAAATGCACACTGTTCTTTACTTTCCTACTCACAATCCTTCAGGTGCCAGATGTGTGGGGTTTTTCCATACCAACCAATTCTGTGACGCTAGCCGGGTGCCCTGCAATTCAATTCAGTTCTAGTCCTAGCTGCTGGCAGTCAGCATCGGTCCCACAGGTTGTGGGCTCAGGCCCATGACACTGCCCCCACTTCAGAGGCCAGTCCAAGGTCTCAGGTTAAGCAGCTGAGCTAAAACTGAGCTGTCCCCTGTGCTTCTCACCGACTAGCCATAAAGTGAGGTCCCCACGACCCGTCCTTGAATTCAGTCATTTGCTAGCAATGACACAGAACTCAGGGAAATACACTTAGCAGTTGATTATGAAGGATATGATACAGGACACAGATGAGCAGTGTGATGAGATATATAGGGTGAGGTCTGGGAGGATCCCAGGCACAGGAGCTTCTGTCCCCATGGACTTGGGGTACATCATCTTCCTGGTACGTGATGTGTTCGGCAACTTCTGAACCCCATGCTTTCAGGATCTGTATGGAGGCTTCATCATGTATCCATCATGATGGATTATTAACTCACTTTTCAGAGGATTGAGTAGGGAGGGTAGGCTGAAAGTTCCAAACTTCCAATCATGGTTTGGTCTTTCTAGTGACCAGCCCTCATTCAGGGCCTACCAAGAATCACCTCATTAGATCAAAAGATGCTCCCATCATGCAGGAAATCCCAAGGGACTTAGGAGTTCAGTGTCAGACACTCCTTCACTTGGGAAATGACAAGGGATTTAGGATTTCCATGTCAGGAACTGGGGTCTAAGACCCAAATATATATATATATATATATATATATATATATATATATATATATATATATATTTCTTATTATTTGACAGTGTAATTATTCATTCCCATTTTACCAAAGAGAAAATTGAAGCATGGAGAGACTATAACATTTGCCAAGGTCGCTAGTGGCATGACTGGGGTTGGAACCCAGATAGTCTGGCAATAGAATTTGTGTTTGTCACTGCCACCATGCTTACTGCCTGGAAGTGTTAATCTGTGACACTCTAATGGGATGGGGGCTGCTTTAACAGTATGTAGCACTGGGCCAATCCACTCATCCAAGTCGGGAAAGTCTTCTCTAAGTGCTGGAAAAATTGTCTTGGTGAACATGAAACCCATTATCAAGGCAGAGAATGATGCCTTTGCTCCTGGTAATGTTGGGATAATATGGCAAGGTGGGTGGAGGTGGGGGGTAGCATCTGAAGAGGAAGCACTGTGCTAAAGACAGTCTCTAGAAGCATCAGGCCAGGTGGATCTTGGTGGGATCCACCAAGATGGCTTCCATCTCAGTGCCCTGGGGGATTTCTGCTCCTGGAGGTGTCCTTGGCTTTGCACTTTGCTCTTTGTGTTCTTGGGTTTGCTCTTCCAAGTTCTAAGCCTGACGTTATGCTTGGCTTCATTCCCTGAATGGAAAGTGGGTGTTCCGAGTCCTGCCCCAACCTCTCTTCCATCGTCTCTGGCTGGTCCCTTACTTTGTCTTCTTTCTTGGTGCTAAAAGATGTCATCTGACCCACTTTTGTCATCTGGCTGAAAGGACCATACTCTACTCAGTGCCTTATACACAGCAGAAGACATAACCAGAAGGAAAAAAGTCCATCCAGCCGGTTGCTAGGCTTTATTAATTTATTCATCCCACAAACATTTATTGAGCTCCAAGTGTGTGCCAGGCATCTAGTAAAGCACCAGAGAAACCTCAAGGAGTTTGCACTGTAGTAGGAATCCAGGTGGAAGGTGTTAGGAGAGCAGGGCGGGGGATCAGAAAGCATGCTGACCATCTCCTGGCTTCCTGGTAGAGGAGCCGCTCTCGCAGGTTTGTAGTAGGTCAGCGGTGGGAACTGGAAGGCCCACAGAAGCCCTGTTCTTCTGTGGCCTCTGCAGCAGGGAGACAGGACCAGAGAGGTGTCTGCAAGGAGCCTCCCCTTACCAGTAATGATGCCCCCCCCCCCCCGCCCCGGGGAAGGAAGGACATTGGAACTGGAAGTGCAACAGTTTTATTAGCCTCATTTGGGCTCTTTGGTCTGTGCAGAGAAAGGACAAATTTCCTCCAGGCTCTAGGACAATTGGCTCTGAGGGAAATAAAAATGTCATTCATTCTCCCCTCATTGTTATAACAAGTGCCATCCCGGTGAGAAGGCCCAGGAGGGACAGGAGATTGGTGTCTTCCTCTGGTGATCCTCCTGGGCCTCACCCCACGAGGGGCCTTTGCCAGACCTGGACAGGCTTTTACCTTCTTGCCTTCTAGGTTGGAAAGATATGCAGGCCTCAGGATTGAAGGGGAGAAAAGCAGCAACTTACCCTGGCTGGACTTTGTCCATCCTTCACATCCCCAGCTGCAAACTCCAAATGTTCCTGTGGCTTCCTCTGGGTGCATGAGCACACAGAGTGCCCCAGTGTCCACCCTCCTCCTCCTTGTCTGTAGACTCCAAAATAACCTACCAGGGACAGAAAGACAAGGGGGAAAAATATAAGTGTTATTGGGATGTGGACTACATAGGCATATATGTTCATCAAAGCTTATCAAATTTACCTAAGATCTGTGGATTTTATTGCATGTAGATGGAACATCAATTTTTTTTAGAAGGAGGGTATATATAAGAAAGAGGTCAGGGAAGTTTTTGCCTGCAGGATGGAGAGAGAGAATGGGGCAGCATCTTTGGGGGGGCCACTGAGAGTATGGGCTATGATTGTAGGGAAGGAGGATCGTGACGGTGGGTCAAAGCCACTTACAACTCAGGGCTGGAAGGTACGGGCAGGGCCCCCACCCCAGCGACGGCAGGCCAAGCAGGTGGCATATGGGAGCCCATAGTTCCACAACAACAGGTGCACGCCTCATTCTTTTCTGCAGGCAGTGGCTGCTATTTCTGAACAGGAGCTGGGAAAATGTACGGGTTGAGTGCGGATCTAGTGGGCATTTGAATGTGGGTAGGAGAAGGGAGCTCCGGGTGCCAAGCTTCAAGGCTTAAAGTTGCCATGGCAACTCTATGGCCTACCTCCAAGGTAGTTCAGGGCAGAGCCTCCGGCAGGTACTATTCCTGCCTCTTGCTGGTAGATCCTCAGAGGCTCCTGAGTCTGTCAGTAATGATGTCCCCTTTCTTTCCAGTGTCCCCTGAGGTCCTTATCCCTCCCTGCCAGAGGATAGGGTGGACTGACTTCCGGGTTGACTGGTGGGCTCAAGCTTGAGATCAAGACATGAGGGGATGACTACAGGGGGGTTAGACTATTTTCTGCAGCCCCAGGAGGGAACAACTGGGACAGATGCACATACATACATACATACACACACACACACACACACACACCCTATTCCATACACACACACACACACACACACACACACACACACACACCCTATTCCTGAACTGGAGAGATCTTGTATGAATATCCAAGTAGAAAGGTCTGGGATGGGATTATAGCAGAGAGAGAACACAGCCTGGAGGCAGGGGCTCAGTCCCCCTAGGAGCAGGTTAGAGTCCATCCAAGGTGACTGGGTGTTTGCTGCCACCACTGGGGTGTGGTCACAGGTTGGCATGTATGGATCGGAGGGTTGGAGGGTTCTCACAGTGCAGGCTCTAGACACACATCTGAGGTCTCTGGACTTTGGTTTCGTGGGTGTATATAGTAGGCAGAGTAATGGTCTCTCATGAGCACCCATGTTCTAATCCCTGGAATTTATGACTATGGTCTGGTCCATGGCAAAGGAGAATTCAGGTTGCAGATAGAATTAAGGTTGTTCATCAGCTGATTTTAAAATAAAGGGATTATTCTGGATTATCTGGATGAGCCCAATGTAATCACAGGGCCCTTAAAAGTAGAAGAGAGAGGCAGAAAAGTCAGGGCCAGAGGGGATGGCAGTGTGACAGGGAAGGCAGCCATTGCTCGCCTTGAAGACAGAAAAGAACCATAAGCCAAGGCATGTGGGCAGCCTTGGGAAAAGGCAGGAAAACAGATTATCACCGGGAACCTCAAGAAAGGAACGTAGTCCTGCCAACACTGTGATTTTAGCTCTATGAGACCCGTGTCAGACTTCTGACCTCTAGAACTATAAGATAATAAAAGTGTGTTGTTCTAAGCCACCAAGTTTGTAATGTTTTCTCATGGAAGCAATGTCAGCATTAGGACACTCGCACAGCGGGCAGCTTGTTGCACAAGATCCCAAGCAGGCTAAAGAGGCTCTGTGCTTGGTTTCATGCACTCTTCTCACTGTGTTAAAATTTGGAATAATTGTGAATACCACCATCTTTTCCTTTTGCGTTGGGCTCCACAAATTATGTAGCTGGTCCCGGGGGACAAGGGGAATGGCTCTAGGTGGACAGCCGGGATCGTGATTGCTGGACCATGTGGGAGTTGCTACCCAAGGGCTAATGATTTTTATTAAGAGCGACCACTTGCTCACTTGCTGTGTGCCCAGTGCTGTGCAGACTGCTTAAGGTGCATTTTTCTAATCTCTCGGAGGTAGTTATTATTATTTCTATTTTTATAGGAGAATACCAAGTACTTGTCAAGTTAAGAAACTCAGGTTCCCACAGGCCTATGTGGCAGAAACAGTATTCTTACCTGGGTCTTGTGTCTTTAGGACACTGCCTCGACACCCTCGCCCTCCCTGGCCCAGGTGACTTTCTCTAGTTTGGGATCGGGGCTCTGTGGAGGTGACCCAGAGACCTGCGGAAGATGTGCCCTCCATGAGGGCAGCCCCAGAACAAAAGACGGTGATTCTGCTATTGCATTGAAAATGTTAACCACACACATTGGAAGGGAATACTCCTTTAGTAAAGCACCCTAGGCAAACTTTCTGATTTTCTTTTCAGATTCTTTTTTTTCTTCTTCTTCTTTTTTTTTATTGGAGTTCAATTTGCCAACCTATAGCATAAGATATTTGCAAATGACCTGTCAGATAAAGGGCTAGTTTCCAAGATCTATAAAGAACTTATGGGGATCCCTGGGTGGCGCAGCGGTTTGGCGCCTGCCTTTGGCCCAGGGCGCGATCCTGGAGACCCGGGATCGAATCCCACGTCGGGCTCCCGGTGCATGGAGCCTGCTTCTCCCTCTGCCTATGTCTCTGCCTCTCTCTCTCTCTCTCTCTCTCTGTGACTATCATAAATAAATAAGAATTAAAAAAATAAAATCTTTAAAAAAAAAAAAAGGAACTTATGAAACTCAACAGCAAAGAAGCAAACAATCCAATCATGAAATGGGCAAAAGACATGAACAGAAATCTCACAGAGGAAGACATAGACATGGCCAACATGCACATGAGAAAATGCTCCGCATCACTTGCCATCAGGGAAATACAAATCAAAACCACAATGAGATCCCACCTCACACCAGTGAGAATGGGGAAAATTAACAAGACAGGAAACCACAAATGTTGGAGAGGATGCGGAGAAAGGGGAAACGTTCTGATTCTTAATGTTAAGCTGGTTGTGGGCCAGTAGTATCATGTGGACTGTTCTTAAAGGTAATAGAATCTTGAGCTATATTAATAGAAATATAAGGTCTTTAAAAGAGGAGGTGATAGTTTTGTCTGTTTTGCCACTCAGATGACAATTGCAGAATTGGATTTGAAGGGATATAGATGAGGAATATGGTCAGAGGAGAGCAAGCCAAGAGAGAAAGTGGATAACATGATAGATGCGGTTTCTGCGTAGATTGTAGAGTGCTGTTACAAGCTGGTTGACCTCCAGCAAGTCCCCCAGCCTCCCTCACCTTGATTTTCCTGTGCACAGATTAGACGTGGTGATACAAAGGTTGAATTATAATATACAGAGAGCTCTTAGAGCACAGCCTGACACATAGTAGCTGCTATTTACTTTTTTCAATACTGGTATCAGCTGGGCCTTTGATCTGTAAAAGAGATGGCCTGGGAGGACATGACCATGACTTGAACTACCTGAAGGGACTGCTGTGTGGACAAGGAGCCCCATGGGACAGGCCATCAGCTGCAGCAATAAGGTGAGAGGAGGAGAGGGATTTCTCTGCAGTCCCAGAGTTCTGGGCACCAGAGGCCAGAGCCAGTTCTGCTGGAGAGCGAAGATGCTCCATCCCACTTTTTTCTGACCCAAGGGTCCACTCTCCCCAACTGCACATTCTCCTTGCCAAGGGCCTGACCTGCTGGCCAACAAACTCGCCACCTGGAGACGCTCAGCCCCTTACGTGCCTTCTCCGCCAGAGCCAGCTGGCTTGTTCCCTGGGGCTGCTGTCCATGGAGCCCCAGGGAGTCCATTAACCCTGGATTTCTAGTAAGATGTTTTAGGAACAAATGGTCTGTTTCCCTGCTTCCTGTTGGTTGTTTACATTTCAAATGACTCTCTTCCCTCTTGTCCTACTTCCAACCGACATTTGATATAGCAGGCCCTTTCTCTAAAAAGGTGTAATCACCTGAAAGATGTTTGTAGAGGGTCTCCCTCTGGGTGAAAGCTGCACACTTCGATGATCTCATCTGCTTGGGAGTTTACCTGTCTGGTTTCTTATCAGATGGGCCTATATCTCCTGCCTTGCAGACCACCGAAGCTTCCAGTTCTTAGGCGTCCACTTCTCTCCCCTAGGTGAGCCAGACGTGGTGTCTCGCCAGGTCCCCGAAGCCTCTGGATATCCCCACCCTGGCTCCATTTACCCCTCTGGCTTATCAGAGGATAAGAGAAACTGGATAACATGACAGACAGATGAAGTTTCTGCTTATAGAGCGATGTTTAGTGCCCGCTTGGGTGGCACACATACTAAAATTGGAATGACGAGACAAGCGTGGCCCCTGCGCAAGGATGACACGTACAGAGCGATGTTTAAACCTTGGGTTGCAAGGCCACGTCTCTCATTTTCAAACTGGTTGACCTCCAGCAAGTTACTGAGGCTCTCGGACCTTTCTTGAAAGATAATTCGTTTCTGTTGTTTTAAGGCACCAGGTTTATAGTGATTTTTTTTTTATGGCAACTACGTGAGTGTGAGGAAACCATACAGCACGCAGTCAGCTCAGTGATTCCTGTTCTGTCGGGGCATGCTGGAATTCCCACCCACAGGGCTTTCATGGGCTTGAATTAGTTCTGCTGTTCATCATTCGAGTATTTATTCATTTGTTCGTTCAGCCAGACCCCCAGTGATTCCGGAGTTTCAGGGATACCCGGTGAGTAAAGCGGATGTGCTCTTGACCTCGTGCAGTTTACTGTCTAGCGGAGACACTGGTGTTTGTTAAATAGTCACATAAAACACGGCGGGAAGGCAGGCACGTGGCATTGCAAGTAAAGCAAAGGAGGCTGTGAGAGTCTGATGAGGGATCCACTCCCGGCCCAGGAGCCACTCTGGGCCTCTCCTAACTATGTCTCATGTGCGTTCCACGAGCGAGGAACTGAGCTCCCTCAGCAGCTGTGGGGTGTGTGTGTGGGGGGGATTCTTCGTGGGTTGATGTTCCTACACAGACACATCATCACACAATCGGAAGCCACGTGTTCAGGTGTGGAAGAGTGAAGCATAGCTCAGGACGTCCTGGAGCAGCTTGAGCCTGCATCTCCTGTGTCCAGTGGTGACCGTCTGCAACTCCAGCTCCCTGACCTGTCCTGTTCCAACCCCATCATTCCTGCTGCCCCAGACAACTGCTTCCTGCCTTTCTGGGGCATCTCACGTTCGGCTCCCCCCCAACACACACACACACACACACAAGAGAGAGAGGGCTAGATCGAGTCACCGGTACTTCTTCAGTATTGCCAGATCTGGCTGTGCAGAGCTCTTGGGCTGGGCTGCCCTGCATGCTGATGGCCAGGCTGTTGATAGCTGCTTGGGGCTCAGGAATCAGCCTCTGGTCCCATCAGTGGGGGGCCAAATGATGAAGCCATAGGACAGAAGAGCCAGACCTCTTTATACAAGGAGTCACTGGGATGTTTTATCCCAGCAGGAACGATGTGTCAGGAAGAGTTCCAGGCTTCGGAGCCCACAGTGCTTTATCCTATTTGCACACATCACAGACACATGACATCCTCTCCATCTTTCATCGGAGTTAGCAGCCTGGAGTGACTTCTGTTTTGCCTCCCACCCACCAGGTCTCTGGATTGTCACAACACCATTGTTTTTCCAGATACATCTCTGGGTGAGCGTGGAAAGGAAGATACAGCCCTGGTTTAGCAGGGATTATGAGTATAGGCTTTGGTGACAAATAAGCCCAGGTTTCAGCCCTGGAAAATAACTCACTATCTTAGCCCTGTTTTCATCATCTATAAGACAGAGATAATGATGTTTACCATATAGAATTGTAGGAAGGAATAAATAAACGGAGGAGGGGAGAATAAAAATATCCATACATCTCTTAGCACGGTTTATGGCAAATCATGAGCTCTCAGAAAATGGAAATGATTGCTATTATAACTTCCAAATATTCTACGCAGGATCCATGGGCAGTAGGGGTGGCAAGCACATGCAGTCTCGTAGCTATAGAGGTCGTGGAGATATAAAATATAAGTGAAAATCTTGATTATCCTCACCCTCAATGAGAATCCCCACATTGCCCTCATTTTTGGGTTTCATTAAGTCCAGCAGACTAGATGCTAGCAAGCCTGGATCTAATCTGGAAAGGTCTAGAAGAAACCAGCAGGGTACCCACATGAGGCCAGAGGAGGATCAAGTAAGTCCTGTGGGTGCAGGTAGGAGCAGGGAGGCTGGGGCGAGGACACCGATGGTCTCAAAGGGACAAGAAGGCAGGATTGACCCCGGAGCCAGGCTGTGTCCCAGGGTTATGTTCTAGGTGGTTAGTGGCGTTCTTGATCCCTCATGTGCTGACCATGGCTGCAGGGGAGGGCCTCTTGGGAGAAGGCTGGGAAGAAAGGGATTGGGGACATGCAGAGGAGTGGGTATCTGGTCGTGTCATCTTCTTGCTGCTTGGTCCAGGAAGGTCCCTGCTCCACTCTGAGCACCCTGGCATATTTGGATCAGGTTACCCCTTGCATTGGCCGATAGCCTCAGCTCACGTTCGACTTTGATCTTCATCCTGGAAGAGGTCTACCCCGGTCAAGCAGCCTCCCCAGGAGTTATCACCCTGACAGACTGGGAGCTTGTAGATTGGCCAAGGTCATGGGGAGGGGAGAGTCTGCTGATGCCACAGGGAGGCATCTGGCTGCTGCCCAGGGTGGTTCCCGGCCACCAGGAGCCAGGGTTGGCCTCACTTACTTGGCCATTGCTTCCCTGCCTCTCACAGGCCACACTGGCACTGAAGCTCTTGATATAAATGTGCTTTATAAGGAGATCAAAACAGTGTTGGGGAGCTCTGCTGAGATGCTTCTACATAGCTGCTCCCATCCCGCATTGCCTTCTGTGTGCAGAGATCGATAAAGTCGAGTTTATCATGACCATCAATTCCAGCTTATTAGACAGCCGTAGTACTCCCCTCTCAGAAATGCCTTGTTTTTATCTCTAGTGGAAAATGCCTCGACTTTGAACAAGAATAAAAGTAAAAAGGGAACTTTTATGGCTTAATTTTATAGGAGAATATGCCTCTTCTCAAAATGAGTAGGGAACTGGTCTTGTACAGTCAGGCTTTCTCCAGAAGCATCAATAGGGAAAGGCCTGTGTGGCTCCTCTGACTCTTATGTGCTCTGATCCTGCTCTGGGGAAGTGAGCAGGAAAGAGGAAGGGTGTAGGGGCCAGACCCTAGAGGACAGAAGTGTGGGAGGAGAGCATCTCGGTGGTGTGAACACAGACGCAAAGCTCTCAAGGGTAGGGGAGGGCAGTGCTGATAGATGGGCGAAGCAAGTGGCTGGACTCTAGAGCAGAAGTGCTGGGCTTGAGTCCAGAACAACTCCCTTCCGTAGTGGTTCTTGAATGTGAACTAATTTTGAAAGCCTTGAGCTGCCCTGTGGCAGGCAGGCTTCTGCCCTGAGTTCAGTGTTCAGCAGGGACCGTGGTGAGTGTGACCAGCAGGTATGTGGGCATCTCGCCTGACACGCTGTTCTTCCTCCTTCTTTTTGCCTCCTTTCTCCAATAATGCAAGTTCTGGTTCAGTGTTGAGAAGAAAATACGAACCATGACTGTGTGTTGATGTGTGTGTGCTGGGAACTTTGAGAAGGTAGTACGAGTGTACTCAGCAGATGCGACTGAATGCCTGCTGTTGGCCAGGCACTGTGCTCGGCTGTGAGCACGCAGCTGTGAGCAAGCCCTGTCCCTACCCTCAGCCAGGCTAGGGACACTGGTGTACTCATTGGATGAGCAACTGTGCCGCTTTGCTGGGGACTCCCGGTGCTGAAATCAGGACATTTGGTCCCCTAGTGTAATCGTGATGACAGTAAGGGGAAGTTTCTTGTGGCAGTTGGTGGTGGCGACCAGGTGCTGCGTGAGAGGGAAAGCTGTTTCTTTAATGAGATGTCTTCACCATGTGGGAGAGAGAAGATCCTGAGTTTTACAGAATTTTATAGAGGAAAGACAACTACGTGGTCCTATCTTCTGCCTCCCTTATTCTATGACACAACATGGAGAAAGGTGAAGTGGCTCGCCCAGGGTCCCACAGCAAGTCAGGGCCGACCTTGAGCTGGGTGGCCTCATGCACCCTCCAATGCTCTGGTCCCACCTTGTCCTTATCCTGCCCACCCTTCACCCTCTGCTCAGCCACAGTCATATTTTCAGCTGGGCTCCAATTAGCTGAAGGGTGAGGGAGGGTGCCTGCGGTGTGGAGAGGCCAGGGCAGCGCAGCTCTTGCTGGAGAACTGTGAGCAGCTCCCAGGAGACAAAGGGAGGAAAGGATTTAAGGAGGTCAGGACGTTTGGCCCCGGAGGGATCCCTTAATCACAGTGCAAAGGACCTGAAGAGTGGCCCCAGACTGAATATGAGGAAGTGAAGCCATAAATTCAGGGGAGGAAGGACCCGCTGGTGGGGCGAGGCCCTGACTCTCCAACAGGGGGAGGAGGTTTGCAGGAAAAAAGGAACGTGCTGGGGTCAGCAGCATGCATGTAAAATTTAGGCCTTCCATAAAATAAATAGCCCTGTTAGCTTTGTTTAATTCCCAAAACCTCCTGTGCGCCAGACTCTGGCTTAAGGGTTAGAGCACAGTAGCAACATAGAGCCCCTGCTCTGGGGTGGGGTGGGGGAGGGGCTGCATTATAACAGGGGGAGACAGACAATAAACATGTCCTGATAGGATGCACTACTTCAGGTGTTTTGTTATGTTCAAAAGGGCTTGGGTGTAAAAACCTTATGTTCGAAGGAGTCTGTTATGTGAAAATGGTGATCAGCAGAGTTTAGCTTGTGAAATGAATAGAATGTTTCCATGATGCTTAGGGAAAGACCATCGGGAGTCGGGTCCCCAGGCCCCAGGGGTTCAAACCATCAGGTGGGGGGGGGGCGTGCCACCACTGGGAGAGATGGGGAGAAGGAGTGGTGATGTTCAGAAGTAAGAAGGGAGGGGAGTAGAGGAAGACAGCCCCTAGCTCTGGGGGATCCTCAGGAGCAACCTGGAGCTCTACTTGGTGGGGCCGGGAGGCCCCGAGGAAGTGTGGAGGAGCGCTGTCAGCCACAGGGTCTCTGTCTTCCCTGCTGGCGGCGTTAGCGGGAAGGACAGGGAGCATGTACCTCTGTACTGACCTTCCCGGGAGCTGTTTGCTATACTTTATTAAAAAAAATAATGATGATGATGTTAAAGGTCATGTGCCAGCAGTTTGACCATATATAGTATAATTTTTAAAATGCAGTTAGCGAGTGGGTTGTATGTTAATGCTTCCGTCAGTTTTCATGCCTAAGGAAGGGCCAGCCACTGGTCTGGATAGACATAAATAAGCACCATGAACCTTCTCAATGGGTCTTACAAAATCACATTCATGACAACAAAACTTTTTTGCAGGAATGGTCCGATGAGCTTAAAGAGTCCTTCTGGTCTTTCTCCTTCACTAAAGTCCCTCCCTTCAGCTCCCCATCCCCTTCATCCCTTCCCTGCACTTACGTGAGCCAGGTTCCCCTCACAGCACCGTTCCCTCGGCCCCACAGGGCCTTTGCACGACTTGCATTTCGTACCATTTAAGTTTCTGACTAAATGTTGGCTCCTCAAGGAGCCCTTCCCCGACCACTCCTTCTGGAACAGCTGCCAAGCCAGCTCACTGTCCTCTTACCCCTGAGATACTTTCCATCTCAGTCCTCGTGTGACACTGTATCATTTGTTTGCTTCCACGTTTCCCAGTTTCCCCTGTCAAAGTGAGGATAGGTATTTGGTCTGTGCCCTGATGACAGTAGTACCTGCCCCATGGAAGAAGCCCAAGAAATATTTATTCCATTAAATGCAAGAATGAATGCCTTCCACACCAATCTGTTAACCTGGAGGTTTTATGAAAATTATAAGTACAATGTGGATTTGGGAAAAGGTTCAACTCTTCCCCTTCCCCCTTCTCTCTTTGGTGAGAGAGAGAAGGAGAGCTGGAAATAGAATGGGAGAAGTTTCTGTAAATTTCTGGTAACCATAGAGACAGTGATTTTAGTTTATTAATCTCCTGCTCTTAAGCAGGCTGGGGCCCCACGGTGATTTCTCCAAATTGCTCAGCGCTGGTTATCCTGCAGCCTTCCTCATTAGGGAAGAACAGGCCCATTCCTATCCGGCAGCACTTTAATTGCCGACAAGCAGAAGCTCTGTGCTATTATGCTCATTATTGCATGTTCTCACCTGGTCGCATCTCCCACCTTGGAGCCGTACAACGTGGTCACCAGCTCAAAACCCCAGGAGCTGACAGTGGCCGGTGACAGGTGTGGGCAGTCTCCTCTCTGAGCCCAGGGCCGGTCATTTCTGCTCTTTTCTTTCATTCAACGATCCTGAAGATGGGATCAGTGCCTTCTGGAACAATGTTTCACTTCAGCCAGAGCAGGGCACCAGCCATGGTTTCCTGCCCGCCAAGGCAATGCTTGCAGTGGTCGTGTGTTCCTCTTCCCATGGGGAATAGCATGCAGACTTTTATGGTTTTGCTCAAGTCCTTTGGGTGAGAGAACTTCAACTGACTTCAGGGTTTTTGGAGAACTTGGAGGCAAGTGGGACAGTTGGAGGCAATCTCTCCAGCAACCAGTATTCCTTTTTTTTTTAAAAAAGATTTTATTTATTTATTCATGAGAGACACAGAGAGAGGCAGAGACATGGGCAGAGGGAGAAGCAGGCTCCCTGCAGGAGCCCGATCTGAGACTTGATCCTGGAACTCCAGGATCATGACCTGAGCCAAAGGCAGACACTCAACCGTTGAGCCACCCAGGCATCCCACAACCATTATTCCTTAAGAGAAGAATCCAGGTGTAGATGTCAGAAGACCAGAGATGGGCTTCTGTCTTGGCAGCTGACTCACGGTAGGGAGACTCAGTCTCTCTGAGCCTTCATGCCCTCATCTGTGAGGTGAGATTGAATTTGTCCTTCCATTCTTCATTCGTGTGGAGTCTTGGACTCTACCTTCAACCTGGTTCTGGAGGCCAGATCCTGGTGATGAATGAGAGGTAGGAGAGTCCCCAGGCAGTATGCCTCCTGGAGTGAAGTGGAGTGGATTCTGGTAGTAGAAGTCTCTGGAAGGACACATATTTCTCTCCAGAGGCAGATCATCTGAGGTCTGCCCTCACCTAGATATTGGCTGCCATTTTGAAAACAAAACAAAACAAAACAAAAACAAAAACCTAAGGCTTTCCTTTGGTTGCATTTTTCTCTCCTAGTAGGTTTAGAAATACTGAGCCATTCTTCCAGTAAACACTCAGTGACCACCTGCTGGCTTCCAGGTACTGCCCTTGGTGCTAATGATACAGCTATTCAGCTGGGATAGTCATTGACAAATTCAGACTCTGTAGAGGTACAAACCAGTTTTAATGGTGTGAGCCTGTCGGTTGCACACTTAGGAATTGTCTTAAGTATCGAATAAGAGGCCCTGGGAAGAACCTAGACTCCTGAGCCATCTGGCAAAGCTGAAGCCGACATGAGGTGGGCCAGCACCTGGGGTGACCTCATCTGAATAACCAACAGATCTAAGAGCCTAGCTGTTTGTCTTTCTAGGTGCCGCAACCTCTCCTTCCCTGAGAGCCTGCCAGAGGTGAGCATCGTGTTCATTTTCGTCAACGAGGCCCTGTCGGTGCTGCTGCGCTCCATCCACTCAGCCATTGAACGCACACCTCCACACCTGCTCAAGGAGATCATCCTGGTGGATGACAACAGCAGTAATGGTGAGTGCCTGAACCCCCCTGGGCCCAGAACTCTGTTCCGGGCCTGACATCTGAGCAGAAGGTTCAGCTTCCATTGGGGGTTCTCATTTTCTTAAGGCTCTCCATGCCTGCTCCTTCAGAGATGGAAGATTCTTGGTGGTCACTGCTCTGGAAGGTTCACTCCATAGGTGTGCCCTCTCTGCATCCTGGAGGGGCCTGGTCCCCACGCTTTTCCTTACTGGCTGTCTGTCCACCCTCTTCTCTAACATCCTAGTACAGTATAAGGTAAATAGCTGTGGGTATTTCACCCCGCCACATACAGAGTGGGTATTTCCTGTGACTCTTTTCCATGAAACATCATTTCAGTTCGTGGCGTTCCTTGGCATCTACCTGGATGATAATTCATGTCATCTTGGCGGCAGTGGTGGTGACGGTGGAGGTATCAATGGCGCTGGTGCTGGGGAAGGTCACAGTGGTATCAATGGCAGGGCTGGTCGTAGATGTGTAACACGGTGACAACCACAGAGCTGTTGAAAGTCTGTCCTCTTTGCTGGATGCCCTGCTCGCTGTTCTGTCTGGCCTTAGCAAAGCCCCAGGTGGCCGCCAACCACATGTCGAAGCCCTCCTCCTTCTGTCTCCCCCTCTCCAGCTATCTGTCCCCCTTGGTGTGGATTCCAGGGTCTCTAATACCGACATATACCACCCCCAAAATCTCCAAACTTAGAGACCATGTACTGAGATGGTTTAAAAAAAAAAAAAACAGTGCTCTCGATAGGATGATTAAAATGGATGTGCTTTGGCTAATGCATGATTTTAAAAACTAGACTGCTGGGTCACAGGATCGTAGAGTCACTGAGCCTGTGTTATCTTTAGTGCTTTTCTCTGGTATCAGGTAGTAAATTTTCCAGTGAATCAGTTGCTGTAATGAGAAGTTCAGATGGGCAATTTGTGTTTTGTTATCAATTAAAGCTGAAACATATCAGATAATTGAAATATATTTAATCTCAATAAGCAAATTTTCCTTTTCATTTTATCATGTAGCAAGAAGTGTAGGAGCAGAGCTATGAA
This sequence comes from Canis lupus familiaris, assembly GCF_011100685.1. NCBI lineage: Eukaryota > Metazoa > Chordata > Mammalia > Carnivora > Canidae > Canis > Canis lupus. The sequence goes on along the minus strand of NC_049242.1, from coordinate 35,127,832 downwards.
GCGGATTTTAGAGCTTTCTGAAGGGCAGTGCTTATGAATCACTTGACTCTAATTGTTCCATGGGTGTGAAGGAATGAAAAAACATCAGAGGATGATAGCAAATAGGCAGCATAGTTTTAAAGGTGATTATCTATTATGAGGGATACAGGAAGGGCCCCAGCTCCCACTTCTTGCAGCTACTTGCTGTTAACCTTGCTTGTGTCCATGCAATGGGTGCCTAAGAAAGCTCCCATTCTCCAATGGCTGACACCAGAACAGCTTGACTAGAGCACCCATGCACACTACCTCGCTCCACCCAGGCCTGCTGCCCCCACCCCCTTTTACATTATGAGAAGCCTAGGGATGAATGAGCTGTCTGTCTCTCAAAGAGCGAGGACATCAAATAAGCAAAAGGCATCCTTACACTATGTTCTGCTGTAGGGGTGGGTATGGGGATCAAGGGCCCTTTATTGGCCTGAGAGATACCACAAAGGAAGCATCCACTGAATCTCTTGACTAATAGAGTTACGGGCAGGTGGGCCTAAGGAGGGCTGGTGAATTATGGCTCAGTTTCAAGCCAGGGTGGCTCTGAGGATGATGGTGCATTCCCGGAAGAGGGAGGCAGAAGGGGCAGTGAGTGGGATGGGTGCAGTGGGATGGTTCTTCTTCGGGGGTGGAGAGCTCTCAAACCCCAAACACTAGGGAGTATTACACTGATGGTACAGTTAAGTATCTTGACTGTGCTGCTGGTTACCCAAAACTACATGTGACAAAATGGCACAGAACGACATACTCACACCCAGATGGGTACTTGTCTTACTGGAGAGATCCGAGAAGCTCTGGGGGCGGAGGCAACATCAGTGTGCTCATTTTGATATTGTACTACAGTCGTGTAAGATGTCAACATTGCAGGAGGCTGGGTGAAGGGTGCATGGGACCTCCTTGTACATTTTTGCATACTTTCCTGTGACTCTGTAATTACTTCACAATATAAAGCTAAAACAAATAAACCTCTCTGTCAGAAGATTCTAATTCAGTAAGTTTGAGGGGGAATCTGGCCATCTCAGTTTTTAAAAGCATTCTTAGTAATTCTGTTGCATAGGTTGTGTTGAGAACCTGTGGTTAAATGAATGAGATGTAGCTTTGCTTTTGTACGTGGGAAATTCCAGTACTCCAGCACTCTGGGCTGAAGTCTCAAGTCATGGGTTCTGGATCCTCTCCACCACTGGATGAATGACCACGTAAACATGCCTCAATGTCTCAGAGTCTTAGTTTCTTCCTTTGTAAAATGGGGATGATGACCCTCCCTTGCTTGCCTGTCCGCCTGACATGGTCAAGTGCATGCCTGAATTGAACGCTGCCAGCTTTTACCCCTCCCCAGCCCTCAAGTCCATTCCCAGGAGACGGCTGGCCTGCAAAGCAAGCCAACTGCACGCAGGGTCTCAAGAGAGGGCAATGTGGGAATGCAAATTTGGAGTCTTTTACACAGAATAACTGAAGCCATTGACTGGGAGGTGACGGTGGCAAAGGAGGGAGAACCAGAAAAGAAGCTGGAGAGAACACTGAGTGAAAGACATTAAGGAGACAAAACAGGAGCGGGCAGGAGAATCTGGAAGATGACAGACTCCAGACAGAGAGAATTCCCGGAGTGAGAGTCATTTATTTGAACGAATCCACAGATAGGTCGAAGGACACAGAGTCTTAGAAGAAGCCCCCAGATTTGGAAGGTGCAGATCGTGGAAACCTCAGCGTGTAGCTTTGGTAAAATACTGGGGGTGGGGGTTTGTGGAAACCAGACACAGTCAAAGAGCAGACAGGGAGGTAGATTTTTGTCAGGGATTTCGGCTGTCAAAGAGAATCAGGAGCTAAGGCAGGAACTGGAGCAATGCTTCGCTCGCATTCACACACACACTCACACACTCACACACTCACACAAATTCTAACCATGATCCACAGCAAGAAAGTCATTTACATCATGACCCAGGATGACACGCCTACTTGCACTCATACAATAGCATACACTATTGAAACAAAACTTTTAAGAAACAATAGTTAGCCTTCTAATGTGCGAAGCACTATGGTATTTTCTATTATAATCTGGTCTGTGTATTCAGTTGTATTGTATTGTATTGTATTATTTCTCTCTTTTTTGAAAAGCAGGTTGTTCTCAACACCCTGACTGCACATTAGAAATACTTGGAAGGCTTTTAAGAAATCCGGGTGGCTATCTCTTAGCTCTGGTGATTTCATTAGTCTGGGGACGAGGTGCCTGCGTCCTTTGAGGCCAAGGTGTGGAAGAAGGCCTCTGAGGAGGGAGGAGAAGATGACATCCAGGGCGCAGAAATGAGGGCTGGCTCCGGGAAGAAAAGGCTCATCTTTGTCCCACTCGGGAAGAGCAGATGAGTGAAGAGGGAGATAGAGACAGTGAGGGGTGTCGGGAGGGCTGCCAGGAGGCTGGCAGGACAATAGTGCCCTGCAGTGTAAGGGACCTCAGGTGGGCGGGGGGCATGATGGGACAGACACTGGTCCCTGCTGAAATACCCCTGCATGGAACGGGGCAGAGAGGTGACCTGTAATGGGTCTGTCCCCAAGACCAGCCTGAGCTGAGCTCGAGAAGGGAGGAAGAGACCCTTAGACTGTGGCTCTTGGAGGAGGAGAGCCATCGTGCCTTCGCAAAGACCCAACCAGCCTGGCTTGGGGGAAGGTGGCTCTATGACCACCCGAGCAGGTCCCATCTGGGGCTGGTGTCTCTGGGGCATCATCACACACAGCACAGGAATTGTGTTTGCTTCGTGACAGGCCAAGGCAGTTTGGTTCCACACACGTTTAGGGAGCACCCAGCCTGGGCCAAGGGCACGAAGGCAACCTGGCCCCTGACATCGGGGAATCGTGCAAATAAGCCTAAAATGGAGATGAAGCATAATAGGACTCTGTTTCTGGTCTCAGTTGCCACTTCCTGGCCATGGTCTTCTGCTTTGGTTTTATGTGCCACGTGGGGACATCGGGCCCTGCCCGCTCTGCCTGCCCCATAGCCACTGAGGATACATGAGGTAACAGCAGCGAAGGTTCTGTGCAAGCTGCAAGGTGCGAAGGGTGTCCTGAGGGTGAGTTTAAATGGCAGTAATAACAACAACAGCTAATAATAGTAATAGCTGTTGTGTGGCTACTGCTTAAAGGCCAACTCTTGCTTTTCTCTCCTTCCTGAAGCAATTGCTCTGGTGGCAAGAGCGCAGAGGCACAGAATTTGGCCTTAGGCCAGCTTTTCTGTTCCAGCTCTTTCTAGCTTCTTCCCGGCTGTGCGCTCTTAACCTCTGTGAACCCTATTTTTCTTATCTGTGAAATTGGGATGTAGGATTTCTACCTCAGGGATTGTTGGGAGGCCTGAATGAGATAAGGCATGATGGAAGGAACGTCTGTGCTTAAAACTCTAAATGAAGCCGGAATACAGAGCTTTCGGAATGTCTTCCCAGGCGATGTCACACTTTCTGTCTGTGCTCGTGTGGCGTCTCCCCCAAACCCCTCCTCTGCAGGCATTTTTGTTTTGGGGTCAGGCCTGTGTTTCCATAAACATAGGAAAGGAGCCACTGATGACCACTTTCTTCACCCAAGTCCCTCTAGATCTTTAGCTCTCTCCCTCAGAAGCCAAGGACTAGAGGCTCTGCAGACGGTCCTTGTGTAGGCCTCTGAGTCCTTGTTCTCTGCCTGCTTAGCAATTTCCTAAACAAGCTCCACTCTTTCAGGGGCTGGCTCCTGTGTAGGATGCTGTCGTTCTGCTAATGTGGTCTCAAATTTCAGTGTTTGAGCTTGATTAAAAATACAGAGGTTCACTCAGGCATGTTTTTGCCTCAGGACATTTGCACTTGCTGCTGCCTTCACTTGGAATACTCCTCCTCTTAATATCTGCATGACCTGATCTTTTGCCTCTTCAGGCCTTTGTTCAAATATTTAAAACCTGTTTGAAACGGCAGCCTTACCCCCATCACTCCTCATCCCTTCCTTGTTTCTTGTCTTCCACAGCACCTATTCCTATCTGATATACGGTACCCACTGGGTTACTTTATTTATTTGTACATTTTCGCTCCACCAGTATGTAAGTTCCATGAAGACAGGGACTTCTGTTTTGTTCATCGCTGTATCTCCACCTAGAATACTGCATGGTACTTGTAGGTGTGTGATAAATATTGATTCATTGAATGAATGAATTTTGATTCTGTAGGTCTGCGGCAAGGCTTGGAATCTGCATTTTAATAAGCTTTCCAGAGCATTCTTATGCACTGGGACATTCTCTGGGAATCACTGCTGTAACTATTGTCCTCCATCTGTACTGCAGCTGAGGAGCTTGGGATAAAAGGCACTTCCGCAACCCCAGAGCAAGCCTCAGGCCGCAGGCATTGCTGGGTGGAGTGTTTCTTCCCCTGGTGGGGCCCCTGGGACCCCCTTGCTGCATCCCAGGGAGATGATGTGAGTGGCGGGCCGACTGCAGAACAGACTGCAGAACAGGAGCTTCTCCTGCTGATGCCCCAACCTGATCTGAACTCAGGTCCTATGCACGGAGGCAGATGGCTGACCGCAGGCCTCCTCCCTTCACGTTACCCAACCTCTGCAGGCATTCCCGACAGTGGTGGCCATGGCCTGCCTGCCCCGTAGCGCTGAGGCAGTGCTTCCCCTCCCTGGCTCCTCTTCCTCATTATCTCGGGAAATGTTGGGAACACAGCTCTGAGCCTCTTGGTTTTAATTACTGTACTCCCAGCGAATCCCAGTGGGCCAACGTCTTTAGCTGGGACTGAGTGATTTAACCTTTATGGACCTCCAGGGTGTGTGTGGGGGGAGTAGAGTAGCAGAATTTGCTGCTGACAGCATCATCCCTGCCTTTGATTCTCCGCATTCACTTATTTGTTCATCTACTCATTCATTCATTCACTCCCGCAGTAGGCTTTTGACAACCGCATGCTTTGTGCTAGTACTTCAGCACTTACCCCTGCCCCCATGGTGAGCACATTCAGGTGACACAGGCATTCCAGTACCTGGCTAATGTGGTCTTCAATGAACATGAGCTGTTTCAGGTTCCCTCACCAGCTGTCACCACATCCCACAATCCAGCTGCCTCTACGTCCAAAGAAATTTCTTTTGCTGAATTCAGTTTCTGTTTCCCTTTTTTTTTTTTTTTAAGATCTATTTATTTATTTTAGAGAGAAAGAGAGAGAGAACCAGAAGGAGGGGCAGAGGGAGAGGGAAAGAGAATCTCAAGCAGATTCCATACTGAGCTCAGAGCCCGACGCAGGGCTCCATCCCATGACCCTGAGATCATATGAGTGGAAACCAAGAGTCTGGCACTCAACCAATTGCGCCATCGAGGCGCCCCATCAGTTTCTGTTTCCTTTTTTAAACTAATGTCCTCTTTTGGTAAACTTAAAAATCATATACCCTTCTTTTCATGCTACTTGAGATTTCCAAATGAATCTGAATTTTGTGGCTAAAAGCACAAAGCAATGGCAATATCAAATGTTCTTTTAAGAATCCCCTTCCCTAGAGATTTCGGTCTGCTCTTGGCTGGCAGTGACTTACCCAGTCTAACCCCTGTCTTACGCTTGTCCTCTTCTGCTGCCTTCCAACAAGGGAATGGCCAGTTCCCAGTACCTCATACACTCAAAGATGGATGGTCTCTCTCCTTGGTGATGAATATGCTTTGCTCATAGATCCAGCCTTCTCACTGGTCACACTTGCTCAAAACCTTTGACAAATGTTGGCAGGATGAGGCATAGAACCAAGCAGCCTCTAGATACAGGGCAAATGGAGCTGTCCCTCGCTGCCACAGGGGGAGGCAGACAGACAGCCAATCCAACCCCATCTGGGAGGAAACCGAGGACCAATGTAGGACAGGGACTTTCCAGGGCCGCACAATGTGTGAGTGACAGAGTTGAGGTAGGACCTCGGGTCTTCTGACTCCCATCAAGCTGTCTCCTCCAGCCCATGCTGTGTCCCCATGGGGCCCTATGTCGGGTCTTTCCACTGTCCACACTCTACAGGGACATGGAAGCCCATGGCCAGGCCACACTCTACAGGGACATGGAAGCCCATGGCCAGGCACCCTAGGCTTGGTGATGTGGCTGCAGGCCATTTGCTTTGCTTAGCCCTCTTCTGAGAATGACTGACCTCCCACACCCATCCCCTTTGCCCAATTCAAGCCTCTGGGATCATTCAGGTGGCAGTGCTTCCAGAAAGCCTTCCACTGCTCTGCTTTCCACCTGCCAGCTGGATCAGGAAGTTCACCTTAGCCTTCCCATGTGCTCTGGCTTCCTCCCTCACACACTATTTTTACTGGTTATTTACTCACTAGTTATAGTGAGCAGTTTAGCAGAGATTAGCCAAGGTGACCAGTGTGAGAGAGACATGATATTAGGCATCTCAGTGTCCCTTGACCAACCAGCCCCATGTTCAGCACATAGTAGTCACTCAGTAAAACTGGTTATGAAAGGACACTCACAATCCCTTAGGGAAATAGGTGGGGTTGCCATCTCTGTTTCATAGATGAAGCAGCCAAGTCTCATTGAGGTGAAAATAAAAAGTGATCAGGGCCCAAGGTCATAGCTGGGACATAGTAGGATGGGGATTCAAATCCAGGTCACCTGGCCCTGGAACCCACATCTCTCTACTTACTACACTGTTGGGTGCCTGGAGGCTTTTTTTTTTTTTTTTTTTTTAAGGAGTTAGACAGTTTAATTTAGAAATAAACTCTGGTCAGCCTCCTAATTAGAAGGGACCCACTCTTGGAGAGAAAGGCCATCATGGAGGATAAAGCCCTCAAGTGAGGAGGGAATAGCATGGGAGCTGGTACCAGGAGTGCCATGAAGCTGGTCCTGTGCTCAACTATGTGGACAGGTTCTTTCCTGTCTAGTTTTCCCCTGACAGCCAGCCCACCCCATTACTTCTTGGGGATGGTGGATCAAATCCAGGATGAGCCCTGCATACACACTAAAATGGTGGACCTGTGTCCCAGTGTCTCGTATAGGTTAGTCTCCCCCAGACCCCTCTCAGGTGCAGGACCTGGATCGACTTCAGTGCAGGGCAGCTGGCAGGTGTGCCCATGAGGGGTTCCAGGCTCCTGGCTAGACCGCTGTGCAGTAGGCTGCCTCCGCCCAGGGCTGTCCTTTGACCCCTACTTCTCCAGGCCTGGGCCTCCGACCAGAGTGGCTCCCAGCGCATCTGGGTAGATAGAGTCCTAATCAGGCACCCCCAGCACAGTGAGTACACCAACTGTGCTAGCGCCTATTCATAGTATTTTTAATAAGCTAATCAGTGCTCTATGATCATGGTAAGAACCATTATCAATATCATTTCATATAACAGGGAAACAGACAGAGGAGTTAAGGAGCTTGTCCAAAGTCACACAGATAAGGGATTTGAACCCAAGCTGTCTGCTTTCAGACCTAACACCCTTGACTATGAAATAAGGCTGCCTCCAGGGCACCATGGGTTTCTGACTTCAAAAGACTTACTGGAATTTTGTCTTCATTCTTTGGAGAGAGAATGCTATTAGGCAGCAGGACCAGCAAAGAAGGAACTTAAGACAAGGGCAGGGCTGTCTCCTCAGCTGGGGCTTTGCCCAAGGTTCAGTAAGAAGGAGAGATGGGTTGCATGGAGGCTACTAGGCATGTGTCAGGGTTGAGAGGAAATCTAAGAGTTGGTAGCCAAGCTTAGGTCATCTCGTGAGAGAGGTGGCTTCCTATTTCCTTCGAAATAGAGAGAAGTCGGTGTGTGTGTGTGAGCACATGTGGAGTGAGTGGCTGTGAGCCGGTGAGTGTGCATTGATGACGTGTGAGCATAGGTAAGCAATGTGTACAGGCCTGGATGCACCTGGTGTCTTACTCCGTTTGGGCTGCTATAACAACATAGCATAGACTGGGTATCTGAAACCAAAGACATTTATTTCCCATGTTCTGGAGGCTGGGAAGTTCAAGATCTAGGGCAGGCAGATTCAGGTTCTGATGAGAGCCTGCTTCCTGGCTGATAGATGGCTCCCTTCTTGCTTGTCCTCACTTGGCCTTTCCCTGGCACATGTGTGTGGGTGGAGAGAATGCAAGCTCTGGTGTCTTGTCCTCTGGGATGCCAATCCCATCATGGGCTCCACATTCATGACCTCTTCTGACCCCAATCACCTCCCAAAGGCCCCACCTCCAAATACTCTGATGTTGGGGATTGGGACTTGACCATATGGATCCGGGCGGCACACAGATTCGGTCCCTCACATCTGCCCACAGATAGTGGTTAAGCCTCATCCACCACTACCTAGAGCCACCTTCATGGTCCTGAGGAACGACAAGTAATTGCACAACTGTGAATCATTGTTATTTTTAAGTGTTGGTGAGACAATCACAGAGCAGTGACGAAGTAGAATCAGAACTCCCAGATTGCTTGTCACCACCTGCTGGGTCCCCCGCCACCCCCTGCAAAGACCCCATCATCCCTTGGCCCAGAGGCTGCCTAATTGTTGTTTAATGTTTCAAAGATGCTGTCCTACACAAGAGATACTCATTCCAAGCTGTAAAAATACCAACAGCTTTGCATGCAGCTGGAATAATTGACAAAAATTAAAAAAAAAAACAGAGGAAAAGAATGGTCCAACAGTATTGTGTTTTATGGAGCTCAAAGAATCCCATATAGCTAATCTAATTACAACCAAGGATCAGGAGCTTAAAGGTGTTTATACAGCCAGGCTCATGGGCTGGCAACCCACTCAGCTGCAGGCTTCTCCTCACCACCCACGCCTATGCCTTTGACTGGTGTGACGAGAATAGCCCATCCATAAGGCGGGCAGTGGGTACCCAGCAGCCTCGACATGGAAGCAGCCTAGTGCCGAATTCTGCAGGAGTCTTGGAGGCTCTCACCTTTACTCCGTGCTGCTGGGGGTGCTGACTGCACCTGCCACACTGGTCGTCACCTGCCGGACCGTTCCTCTTAGGCCAGGCTACAGATTCATGGACTCGGGTATTATCCAGCCCTCTCCCAAGGGAGACCGGATGACTTCTGAGCTCCTGGCAGCTCTGGATAGCAAATGCCCTCCCCTCCCTGATTCAAACCCCCACCTAGGCCTGGGAAGAGCCTTGAGCCCATGATCATAGTGGCAGAAAGGAATCAGATAAATATTTCTGGCAGATTCGGTTATGTCTGAACTGTCTCTCAGAGCTACCCCACGTGGTTTCGCAGGTTATGGCCTTCACCAGAGTACCCCGACATGGGGCCAGTGGGGGGATAAAGTCTAGCCCACGATCTCCGTTTGCGAAGCCACGCACCCTGGTATGAGTCTGTGTCAGGAATGCCTTTTTCTAATTGGGAGTCCAAAGGGGAGTACTTTCCTGTGACACATCAAGGTGCCATGTGCTAATTGCCCGGCCAGCGCTGACCTCTGCCGAGAACAGCAGTCTGTTCTTCCCATGGTGGACAGCCTGGCTTTAACAGAGCTGCTGCGGCCTGGGGTGTGTCCTCTGCTCCTGCTGCCCTCCACACCCCAGCCTTCCTCAACCCCCTCTGAGTTGGCCCTACACTTGGCCTTCTGCTTCTCTTCTCTCCCGATCTGCTGTTCCTTCCTGGGATGGAGCCCTTACGCCCTGAGTGGGGCTTTGCCTCCCCATCTAGCCCTGGCCAGCCCTCCTATTTGAGAGGCTTGACCCTGCTCTCTGTACCACCTGGCTGGGGCTCTGCTCCCTGGTCTGATCCACCTGCATCCTGGTGGCTGAGCCCTCCCACTGAAACGAGCATCCTAAGTTAGTGATGCTTGGATGTGCCCAGCGCCGGGTGACGCTGCCTCTTGGTGGACCAGCCCCAGATCTCGGTCAGTTTCTCCAGCTCTGGTCCTGCACGTTGTCAGCCCCTTCTCTGTCCTCACCAGCCACTCTGCCGAGGTCCCAGCGTGCCGCACGGCAGAGCCTGCCTGAGTCTGGCAGTGGGGTGGGTAGCACGTCACTTGTGCTGGACCCCTTTACTGATAAAGGAAACTGACTCAGGGAATCAGAAATTCCCCAGTATGCTTCCCTGGTGGCCAAGAAGAGCCCCCGGGAGGGCAAAGGGCCTGCCCTCCTGAGCTCACGAGCTCCCTGTAAGCAATCTGCAGCAGGAGGACTTTGGACCGTTTTGCTTTACAAACTAGCCAAGACGACCGGTATTCGATTCACAAAGCCAGCGGGAACCAAATACAAAAAGGCTTTCTTCCAGCGGTCAGCTGTGTGACCATCTGTCGAGGGGGAAATTCCTAGAGCTAGAGTGTTGAGCAAGCGTGGGGGGAAGTCAGGAGATGTTTCTCCTGCCCTCAGGTGAGGGGCCCTGCTGCCACCGCGGGGAGTCCAGCTGTCCCTGGGAAAGACCAAGGTCATGCTCCCTGCCACCAACCTCCCCCCCCCAACACACGCACACTGCAGCCAGCAGGAGACGTCTCCTTGTCCATTCTTGGCCCTCAGCCTATCTTGCTCAGCAGCTTGTCCAGACAAACTGGTGCTGACGGTGGAAGATCCGTGAATGCCGGGTGCTGCCGGGAAGCTGAGGTCCTCCCTCTGCCCCCCCAAATATTCAAAACTGCTTGAAACCCAACAAGCAAATATTTCCTACTGATGGTAAATCTTTGGAGCATGGAATGCCTTCTGGTGGAACTGATTTTCTGAAAGGCTGCCCCAAACCACACAGCGACTCAGGTGTCCTCCAGCCACAACAGGGTTTGAGGGCTCAGCAGAAAGGGGAGCATGTGGACAAGAGTCCGAGCTTGTGGCCACCCCGGCCGCCACGCAGATCCATCCTGCATGCTAGCTGTCAGAGTTTCCAGGAGCCCGGCCCACCCTGGTTTGACGTCATGGTGGAAAGTTGGACAGGACACATCATGAGGGGTGACAGAAGCCAGTACAAATAGCTGGGGCCCGAAGGTCCAGCAGGATGCATGGACCCACCTCTATTGCACGTCAATAGACATTCCGCTCTTATAGGGATGGTTGAGGGAGAGCAGACTTTTTTTTTTTTTTTTTTTTTTTTTTTTTTTTTTTTTTTTTTTTTTACCAGGGCCCTAATGTACTCTCAGGGGCCCTAAATTGGGGAACAGCTCCATTGTTTTTTTGTTTTGTTTTGTTTTGTTTTGTTTTTTTCAGAGACTGCCTCACCTATCTGCTCAGGCCCACAGGGACATAGGCCTCTTGTGCCCCTCCAGCCATTCACAGGCATTGATTCAACAAACTGAGAAGCAGGTTCCAAGCTCCCTCTTGGGGAGGCGATGGTGAACCAGATGTGGCTCCTGCCACTGACGAACTTCAGTCAAGTAGACGGACTCTACCCACGGGCTTCCTTTGGCACAGATGTAGAAATGAGATGCCTCGTTTCTAGTTGTTTTCAGAAGCTCCTACCTTGGGAGTTCAAGATGTAAGGAGACTTTTAGGAAGAGAAGCTCTTGAATGGAAAGCAACCCCAGTTTGTCAGATCAGTGAGCAGGAAAGCTTCATTTGCAGCACCACTGATGGAGGCTGCTTCAACTGCACAGCCCCAAGGCTGCCCCTTGACTCCTGTGCTGCTGAAGTAGGACATTGATATTAGTCTAACCAAGGAGAGCAGGGCCTAGGTAACAAGACTTGTGGCTCCCTTTTTTGTCCCTTCCCTGGTCTCCATACTGTGATTTCCAGTGGCTTCCCCGTAGCTTAGGTAGCTCTCTGCTCAGCAGCACCTGACCTACGAATAGGGTGGGTGACCTAGTTCACTTTGTGGGTCTCTCTCCTACCTACCTGGGCATCTTTTATGGGACATTGGGCAACTTGAAGCCAGCACCCCTAAAATCTAGTCCAAGCTCCTCACTTTGCTGAAGGGAAAACAGATCCAGAGAGGTTAAGTGAGTTTCCCAGTGGCACACACCTAGTTACTGGCAGAGCCAGAGAGCAACCCTGCCCCCGTGCTTTGCTAACTGTACTCATTCATCTAACAAACATTTGCAGAGTGTGTTCTCAAGTGGCAGGCATCACACTCTGCACCAAAGAAAGATGTAAGGATGGATGGAAACGGTTCCTGTGTCTAGAGAGCTCACAGCCCAGTGCAGGTGATAAACCAAAAGCAAATAGCCATTACATTCAAGGTGATGGTGAGTGCCACCAGCCACAGTGAAAGGAGAGCGCTGGGGGAGCCCAGAGAGAGGTCTCGGTCACTCTGGGAGGACTTCCTGGAAGAGTTGGCATCTGAACTGGGCCTTAGAGATTGAATGGAATTTGGATATGCATATAAGGGTGGAGGAAAGGACAGAGCCTGCCTCTGTTTTTGTGTCTTTCTAATTAGGCTTTAGGGAAAGAGTCAAAATGGTCACATATCGGGCACCTGTTGTGTTCCAGACGCTGTACCACGCGCTTTTACACGCGATCTTAATTTTTCCAATACCTCTCTTCATCTTCCAGATTCGGAAACAGACTCAGCAGTAACTTGGCCCTGAATGAAGCCTTCTTTGGTTCCTTCTTTTCTCTTCCCCATGAGGCCTCACCCCAGAAGGGTGCCTGGTGCCCCACAAGGACTTGGTGAACCTGATGATTGAATGAAAACAGATACTGAGAGACTAGAACAGCGAGTTTGCAAAGTCGTAAGGAAGGCAACAGTCCTCCTTCCTTGGACACCGTGTGGCTGAGCACAGCGCTATTTAGGATTTCTGTCATCGGAATGTCTTCCCCATGCATATATGCCCGCCCCCGGGCTGGTATAATCTTAGCCTAAGTGAATGCTAACAAGAGCTTTCCTTTTCTCTAAGCATCTCTGATGTGTTATTTCGTGTGCATAAGCCTATGGGCAGCCAGACGAGGTAGGCATTTATATTATCCTGCTCATTTCACAGATGACAACACCAAGGCTCAGAGAAGTTATGGGTCCTATAGCTTAGAAACAGCAGAGCCAGCATTTTAACCCAAGTTGGCTCTGGCTGCAGAGCACTTAACCTTGTCACCATATTCGGGGGTCCTGAACGCAGTTACCTCCTGAGCCTAGATAGATAAGGTGAAGGGCAAAGGTGAGGCAGTGGGGGCTGGTGGGACTGTGGTGACCAAGAGAATGAGCCCCAGCTCAGCCAAAAAGGGGCAGCAGACACTGGCTCCAGCCTGTTCCTAGCCTGCAAGACTGGCCGAGATCACACTTCTATGTTTCATGTGGCTGAACAAGCCACGTGGGCAGGCCAGATCCAGTCCTGGTCTTTGCGTCTTGGCAGCCTCTGTCATATCGATTCCCAGTTTGAGACAGAGAAGCTTCTCCGGAGATGCCTTTTGACTCAAACATTCTTGGTGAAAACTTCTCCCTCTCACACTGGCTGCTTTCTCACATCTCAGAAAGCAGCCCGTCCAGAGAAGCAGAGTTAGCCACGCCTTTGGACATCTCCCTTCGTTGCGTGCAGTTTGAGCACTTTCCAAGGCATGGGCCACATGTACAGTCTTAGTTCCACCCATTCAGGGAAGCCCCTTCTGGGCTGATCAGCCTTTCAGAAAAGTCCATGGTCCTGCAGTCGAGGTATGGATTCTGTCCCTAGGTTGTGGACTCGGATGCCATTCTTATGATAGCCCTGAATCTTGAGACCTTGCAACTTGCATCAGGTGCCCTGACCCAGGCCAGTAGTGGGGGAAGGGGAGCACCCAGTGCCCAGGAAAGCTGCCGAGGAGGCAGATAGTTTGAGTCACTTAGAGCAGCAGCCTGTGGCTCTGCTCATCTCAGCAGGACTTCTCTTAGGAGCAGGAGGTGGGGGAGGGACGCGGGAGGGAAGCAGGAGCTCAGGCCCTCCTGTGGGCTGACTCAGGCTGTGCGTGGCTATGATTTGGATGTGCCACAGATCACCAGGACAGACCCCAGCTTGCCTAATTCTCTTCTCGGAGACGCCTCTATTTCCTGCACTGCCTGTGACCTGCCCATCCACCCTGAGGGATGGTTGTGGAGTGTGTTTGTGGTCCTTGTGGTTGAAAGTGTGGTGGTTGCCATCTAGGAGTGAATAACCACAGCATTTCAAAGCCAAGTAAGACCCAGGGGGAAAAAAAAATCCTAGGCCTCATGTTTCTCTCATCTGGGGAAAGAAGTGTGAATTGGAACTTCACAAACCCAAATCTTTAAACCCTTTCGCACCCAGTAAATTTGATGGGGTGACAGAAATGAATTAGAAATTAGATCAGGGCTCAGCGTTTACATGGGTTCCGAGCCAAATGGAAATTAAAAAGAGTATCTCCAGCAGGGTTAATGGTGAAGGCAAGGCTTCTAGCATGCCTTGGCAGAGTGTCCTGACCTGGGTCTCAGAGGGGAATTGATCGAAGAATCCTGCTGATGAGATCAGGAGGTGGAGAGAGAGTTCCTTACCCAGAATAGTGGGAAGGAATGAACTTGTCACCAATTGACACTCGATGTGACAGAAAATGCCAGCAATGCAAGGCAGATTTTAATGCCAGGCCGCCCAGTAGCAGCATTGACTTCTCATATCTTCCCTGAGGTGCTTAGACATTGAAAAAAGGAATATTTTCCTCCACATTGAAAGAGGTTTCTAGCTAAGTCCCATGGACTGAGTGTGTCTGCAAGCTTGTCTGTGTTGTCAAATTTCATTTGGCTTAAACATGAGAACTAATGCAGAGAATCAAAGAAAACAAAGTTGTTTGCTGAGTGTTCCTGACCAGGGCTGCTCAGGCATGAGGCTGAGGTATTGCCTAAAGTGATTGTATTTTCCCTGAGAAGAACATTCAAGGTTGTTGTTTAATCTTTCTGGAGTGAGTTTCCATAGTCTTAGGTGTCCAACCACTACTCCCCTCCAGACCTGCATACTTGACATCCCCACAATATATCAGTCCAGCTGTGAATGAGGTTTCTCCTCACCAAATTCCTCAATTCTGTATGGCAGGAAAATCAAATCCCATCCTTCTACTTTACAGTTGGGCTCCTATATTATGCTGGGTGCATCTGTGGGAGATGGAGGGGAGGAGGAAGGGAGACACAGAGAGACAGAAAGGGAGAGAGAGGAAAAGTGGATAGGTAGGTGGGTAGATGGGTAAATGGATGGATGGGTAGGTGGATGGATAGATGGATGGATAGGGATGTAGATAGACGGTTGGATGGATGGAAAGGCGGATGGATGGATGGATAGATAGATAGATGCATAGGTAGGTAGATGAGTCAGGAGATGGATGGATGGATGGATGGATGGATGGATGGATGGATGGATGAATTTAATTTCTTTCCATTTCATGCCATAGCTATTTTATGTCCATTTCAGAGATGAAGGAATTGGGGTCAGGAGCGGTAGTGAATCACCAGAGTTCTCACTGCAAGGTGGTGGCAGAGCTGGGACTTGAATCCACATTTCTCAACTCAAATTGTGTCTGTCTTTTCCTTTCTTGTATTGCCCACTAGGCTTTCTTTTTTTAAACTGCCTGTCTTGTATCTAGAGATGGACTCATATAGGCTTGGATAAGCTGCTTATACAAATAGGTGGCAGAAGGAGGTCCATTTTTTTCATTTGGCAAATACGTACTGATCACACGTTGGCCAAATTCCAAGATGGAACCCCAAGACTCTTGGCCCCTGGTATGCACTCACTTCTAGTTATTCAATCAAATATTAACCTGCCTGCCGCTGTGAAGAGTCTTTACTGATGTAATTAAGGTCTCCAATCAGTTGGGCCTGACCTAATCACATGATTCTTTTAAGAGCAGAGCTTCTTCTGGCTAGTTGCAGAAAGTCACAGAGATGTGCTGTGGAGGCCTGAGAAAAATCAATCAAACATCCATGCTGTGAACTGCCTGTGGGGCCACAGGGCAGGGAACTACAGGTGGCCTCTCTTTGCCCTAGCTGACAGCTGGCCTGAAAACAGGGACTTCAGTCCTACAACTCAAGGAAATGAATTGTGCCAACAACTAGTAAGGCTAGAAGAATGCCCTGAGGCCCAGATAAGAGGTACGATGCCAGCTGACACCAGTGAAACCCTGAGCAGAGAATCCAGCCATAGCATACCTGGATTTATAACCTACAGAAACTATGAGATACTAAATTTGTGTTGTTGTAAGCTGCTAAGTTTGTGACATTTTGTTATGCAACAACAGAAGACGAATACAGGCATCTATGGTATGTTGGCCACAGTGCTAATCACTGGGAATATGCGACTGGCATGGTCCCGGCCCTCACGGAGTTCACAGTCCAGTGTGAGAGATAGATAAGAAACAAATCAAATGATTCCAAGGCGATAAAAGCCATAAAATATATACATAGGGTGATATGAAATAAATCAAATGTGGCCTTGCTCCAGGTGAGATGCTTAGAGATACCTCTCACCTGTGTACTAAAAGATGAAAAGGAGTTAGCCACATGAAGAGCCATGGAAGAGTGTTCCAGGTAGAGAGAACAGCACAGGCAAAGACCCTGAAGTGGGAGAGAGTCTGACATGTTCTCAGAGTCAAAAGAAGGCAAGTGTGTCTGGAAGGTGGCAAGGAAGGGGGAGATAATGTTGAAGAATTAGACGGGGGCCTCATCACATAGGACCCTGTGGAGTAGAACTATCAGTGCAGTGGGCAACATTGGGGAATTTTAAATGGGGAGAGGTGTGATCTGACTCTCCTTTTTGGAGAATCTCTCTGGCTGGTCTTTAGTGAATAGTCTGGGTATGGTTAAGAGTGGAAGCAGGGGAATCACTTGGGAGGCTATCACAATACTTCAAACAAGAAGTGATGGTGGTGTGAACTCTGGCGGCTATAGAGAGTGAGATCCACTTGGATTTGCTGGTGATTGAGGATGTAGAGGAAAGAAAAGGAAAGAAGTGGAGATGAAACCAGGTTCCTAGCTTGGGTAATGGAGTGAGTGACAGTGCCACTTACTGAGACGGGAGGGACAGGGTTGGGAGAAGAACAGGTTTAGGGAGTAAGACCAGAGCGAAGTTTTGGATATGATGGATGTGAGATGCTTGCGAGATGTCTATGAGGATGTGTCAAGCAGCTGTTTGAACACATGGGCACTGCTGAGCAAGTGTGTCCAGGGCCCAAGGCCAGCCAACCTGGCTTGTTGGTGGAGCCAGCTCCCTGATTCCCTTGAAGAATGGCAGACTCCTTGGGTCTACACAGTACGGTTTCAAAGAGCAGGGACCTGGACCCATGGATGTCCTGTCATCCTTCCTGGACATCCCCTGCACCGTGATGCTCCCATGCTGAGCCCTGGATGCTGTCACACACCCATCGTGGGGCATCCTGGGGAGGGGGGCCTCCAGTGTGAAGCTGACGTCTCAGCAAGTTACTTCAATTGTTCTGGGCTAGTAGTAAGGTGCATTAAGCACCAAATTATATAAACCTGAAACTGCAGTTTAATGTTGTTAAGGGGCCTGAGGGAGCCTGGGAAGAATGAACATGCACAAGGAATCATCTCTAGGATGATCAAATCCCTGATTAGAATCACCTCCCAGGATCAAATGGCCTCTAGAGAAAGTGAAGAGTGCCTCTGAATCCTAATGGGGTGTGGGAACTCTGGAAGGATGTTTGACCACGCTGCCGCCTGCTTCTCCAGGACTGCTCAATACAGGAGGGTCTGATGTGGAAAGAGCTCCCACAGGGATCCTGACCAGCAGGCTCAGGGATGTAGTGGCACCCTATAGAGGCCCTAAACCACGTATGGCAGGTCTGGTTCTGGCTTCTCCAGCCTTGCCTTAGAGGGGGTGTACCCTCTAGTTTGGTTCCTCCCCCCAGAACAGACTCTGAGACATGGATTCAAGGCAAGTTGTGTATCTAGGAAGTTCAAGATATACCAGTAGGGTGGGGAGTTAGGACAAGGTAGGCAGGTGGCCAATAAGAGGATGTTATCTGGTCAAGCACCACCACAGGCAGGTGGAGCTTAAACCTGCAGGGCAACTCTAGGAAATGGTGTAAAATACATGCCTCAGAACGATCACCTGAGGGGTGAGGGAGCTGGGGTATTTATATACCAGCTCCCTTTGGTCACCGGTTCAGGGCTGCTCTTGGGGAGTGTTTCTAGCACTTCAGACGGACACGTGCTGCGGAAGGGCAGTCTTCCGTGGCTTTGAATAAAGCCCTGGGGCAAATGTTCTGGAAGTTAACTGTGGTGGTGGAGAGAATGGCGCTTTGAAAGGATGAGGTGCCGAGTTTATGGGCGAAGCACCCATAGCATCTACCACAAGGTTCACAAGGCACATGTTTTGGGAACTTTTAAAAATGGCATTTCCAAGAGCTTATGGCACTGACTCTGTGGGAATCTCCAAGGGCCAAGTTGCAAGGCATGCTGGAACCTCTTGCAATAGACTGAGACGATCACCCTAGTCGAGCAAAACCAGGGTTAGAACACCTCCTGCCCCCACGACATCCACCTGCCGCGGTGTCTTGGGACCTGGGCTCCATTTTCTCTGTGCTTTTGTGTCACGGGGCCATCTGCGCACAGAGTACCTGCAGGAAGCTGTGACGGGGGTTATGGAGGTTTACTCAGGCTGGGGCCTGGATCGGAGATCTTTCTAGGCCTTCAGCAGTCTTCTAGCACAATCCAGGCAGGGGTGTGAGAGTAAGGGTGAGAGGCAGTCTCTGGGGGCAACGGGAAAATTCTAGTAGGGGCCAGGTCTCAGCCAAGAAGGACTGACCTAAGATGGCAAATGGAAAGCTAGGATAGAATCCCACTTCTGGCAACGGGCGTTGAGGGTATTCCCTCAGCTCCCCGGATGCCAGGTGGAGGCTGAGTGGTAGGACACCACTGGCTCCCCACGTGGGTTCCTTTCTGGGACTGGCCAGTCCACCTGTCCCCCAGGTGCCCAGAGGCCGGCAGCTCAGGGCTGCACCCTCCTCTGTGGAACCCCGCCTGTGGTGAGGGCCGCCTCCCCCAGGGACATCGTGCCCCTGCTGCAGGGATGGCTCAGAACTGGCGCCTCATCGATATGGGTGACTAAAATCCCACCGCTTGCCCCAAAATGGGATAAGCCTGAACTGCCAGTCACACTCGCTGTGGAGCAGAGCCAGATGTCAGCTGAACTCATGGCTTTGCCCTGCTCCCTTCCCTGCCCTCACTGGCTTCTCCCCTCCCTTACAGGGGTGACTCGAGAGCTCACCCTCAGCCACACCACTTCCTCAAGATTCCCCATCTCAGGCCGGGCTCTTAGAGAACCTGATCTAAGACTGCCAAGATGTGTGACATGTGGCAGCAGTACCAGGCCGAGTGGGTAAGAAGTTTGCTGGGGAGGGGGGAGCAACCCCCTCCCTCGTGTGCCTGGGCCTGCAGGATTCTCCACCCCAACCCAAACCCCTCTGGGCAAACCAGGACGGTTGGTCACCCTCCATGTCACTGTCTCCATTAGAAGGGATTGGGCTCCGTGTGCAAGCCCAGGGAGGTGCTTGATTCAGCAGAGACTAAAAAGAAAGACAAAAAGCATCTCTTCCGTGAAATTCAACTAAGCAAGGGCTTATTTCTAGAAGCCTTTCCCTCCGTTGCAGGGTCTTCACTTCCAGTATATCAAGTCACTCCCAATGGGTTGATATGGGACGGGGGAGGAGGGGCAGAAGAAAGAACCAGAGGCTGGGACAAAGAAAAGGGACTAAGGCCAGAGGCAGAGTGGGTGAAGAGGTTTGGGCAACCTGACCTTGGGAGAGATGAAGTTAAATTGAGACCAAAATCAAATGCCCAAGCCCTCCACCACTAGCAGGCTTTTGAGGGGAGGAGTAGACCGAGCTAACCACAGGGCTCTGCTGTTTCCAACCCATCCCGGCCGGCAGCTGCCGAGGGAGTGCCCGCTGCACAACTCTTGGGTGTGCTGGGGGCTGCTTGCTCGATACCCCCTCAGCGACGGCAGATGCCCCGGCCTCTCCTCTGAAACAGCCCCGAGTGCCACCGCATTCCTGGAGCGGTGCAAAGCCTGGCGCCAGGAGCCACCAGCTCTGAAATTAGATACCAGTGAGGTAATCATTTAACTGGAACTCCAGGCTTGGGGGAGAATGCTGCTCCATGTGCACAATACTGTCCACCATAAAGCAAAACAAACCCTGCGTGTGTCATTGAAAACTGCAGAGGAGAAAGATCTGGAAAAAGTTTTAGGGAGCAAAGGTTGGCAAGGGGGAATTAATGCTACAGGGCTAGTGATTCCTCATGTAAGATATGTAAAAATGCCACAGATGGCCTCGTCCTCTCATCTGTGGTCTTTATTATTTGAGTATAACGGAGGCGAAATTGCGAGTTAGGACTCTGTTAGGCTCACTTCTGAACTCACTTCTCCACCCTCCGCTTTCCGTAGGGCTCCTCTGTCCCCCGACTGCAGGCTCAGATGGCGGGGCCCTGGCAGGAAGCAGGTGGCACCATCAAACTGGATGATTGGAGGAGAGTTTAATAACAGAGACAGTTTACAGAGGTGGGAGCTGGGTGTGGGGAAGCCGCAGGGCTGGAGACAGCAGGGATCCCTCCCACCCTAGCCAGAAAAGGCAGCAGACACAAGGCAACCGGAACCAGCCAGATCTAAAGGGCCCCTGACAGGAGCTGACCTTGTGGTGCCTAGGGGGACCGTCCCCACCGGGAGGTGCTGGGGAAATCAATCCCTTCCCTCTGATCTCCCACTGTCAGGATAAGGTTGCTGCTTGGTGTCTTTTCCCCATAGGTCGGCCTCCTGGGGCAGAGACAGGGTAGAGAATGGTGGGGTGGGCGGAGGATGCCCAGCACACTGCACAGTGTACATGAGCATAGCTAACAGTGCTTCGGGACGAGGTCCTCGTGATGCAGGGTGGTTTGGTTTAACCTCTGCTTGCTCTAGTGGAGTTTAAGGGTTAGTTGTGTGCTCGTCATGTGTGCTAGTTCTAATCACAGGAGGGATGGAGACCACTCCACTCCAGGCCAGGAAAGAGTGAATACCCATCAGATGTCAGCAGCCAGGGGCACACACAGCAGGACACCGGGACTTCATCAAGAACCCTTGTGTTTCAGGTGAGGAACTGAGGCCCAGAGAGGGGAAGTGCCTTGTGCAAGGTCACGCAGTGATTTAGAGACAAAGCTAGGACCCATGGCAGCGCTGAATAAAATTCTAGGCATAGCGAGGTGACCGGCTGAAATCTGAGAATCCTGCACGAAGCTGCCTCTGGGGACAGCACGAGCGCAGAGCTGGAGTGGGGGTGGGAAGAGGGAACAAGAGCCTCACTCTAGGGGGTGCCAGGGTCCCCCAGAGGACCTTGCCAAGCACATAAAGGCCAAGCCAAGGTAGAGGTGGAAGGCTGACGGGGCCCAGCACTATGGCCAGGTGGTGTCTGAGCTTTTTCTAGGCCTTGTCCTGTCGCCAGACGAGACTATGCAGAAAGCAGGGGCTGTAATGGCCCTGTGACCTGCTGAGCCTGCCCTTGAGAAGGCAGGGGTTACGGACAGCCTTTGAGGAACCCAAGCTCCAGGAACACAGACTGACTAAGCTGTATGTTCCTAGAAGGTGAGGCTGCTGGCCCTGGGAGCTTGGAAGAACATTCTGTCTCCCCCCATGAGCCAGCAGCTGGGAGGGGGCGAGCAGGAACCAGAGAGCTGTGCCTTGCTGCATGTGCCTCAGCAAGGGAGTGAGGTCTGTTGGTAGCCTTTGGGGGAAAAAAAATGGTTTTACCTTCATCCCGTGGTACCAGAGCTGTTTTAAATTAAAGATGTCTTCCCCCTAAAAATCTGTATTGATATCTCATTGCCTCACCTTGAGATAAAAAATGGCAGACTTAGTGATTAAAATGTAAATTTGTTTGTGGGACATTGCTTGTTTGCCTATTTAAAGCCTGAGCACCTGGGTTTGTGTCTGCCTTGAGAAGAGTCTAGGAATGAAACCTGTAAATGACCTAAATCAGGTGGTTCCTTCATACAGCACTGCTGTAAGCCAGCCCCAGGCACTGGGCCACTTTCTTGGTTATATATATATATAATATTATATATATATAACCAAGTCCTAGTCCTCAAAGAGCTCATGGTCAGTGAGTGAAGATGGGGGTTTGAGAAGCCATATAAACCAATTTTGGCCCATTAGGGACTGTTAGCACATCAGATCAGCGCTACAATGAAGCACAAGCCTTCTTCCCTTATGCTTAGGCTGTGGGCATGGGTGCCTCACCAGCCACTACAGAGTATGGGGGGATCATTTTTTCAAGAACATTTTAACTGGAAAAGTAGGGATCACAATAGGTAACCACAAAGAAATGGTGAGTCTCAGAAAAAGAATCTGACTTAGTGTACATATGGCTCTTCCCATCTGGAGCACCTCCTTCCAGAGCCTTCTCCATATAGGTCTTGGGTGCTAGATAATCTGTCCATTGAGACAAACATTCCTCTGGGACACATGAGAGATACATGCTTTTAAGTTCTTTGCCCGGTTCTCTGTGTGCTTTTGTATATTTTCTCTGACCAGCTTGATTGTAAACTCCTTAGGGAGAGGGCCATGGATACACTTGTTCAAGTTGTGCACGGCTAAGGGTGGGCGTCCACCTAATGCACCTACTGGGTAGTTGGGAGTTCTTGCTTGGCCTCCTTTTCTCTCTTCTCTGGAGCCACTGTGTCTCCCAGATTTTCACTCATGCTGCTCACATTCCTAGGGGATTTGGTTCCTTTTCCTTTAGCCTAGCAAACTTTTGTTTGGGCATGTTTTTCCTTCCACTTTGCCCTCCTCCTAGGTTTATTAAGTTCGTGGCCAAATAAAGCTATGTGCTTCCCTTGTCCTATAGTGTACCCTGACTGTGTCTGGATAATAGCGGTCACCAGAAATATCTCCTCTCAGGTCCCATAAATCATCTTGCAGCATTGGCTGCCTACATCATGCAGCTGACTTTGAGAAAGCTCCGCAGTGCTATTTCTGAATAATAATAAATGGAGCTAAAGCCCAGTGGCCTTTGCTATTTATCTCTGGTTCTGCAAAGCGGAGATGTATGGGCTGAAGGGGTAGAGGTTATGTCTCAGGGGTGGTGACTCTCTCGGGGGAAGGCAGCTTCCCTAATTGCCTCTTCATTGTACAAGTTGCCTGGTCTGTTTCCTCAAGGGACAATTTGCTGATTTGAGTGGAGGATGCTTTCAGCTATTCAGCTCCAGCCCTTTGCTTGGTCTGTCAGAAAGCCACATGATTACAAAGTAGGGATGGATGCTGGCTGGATGCTAGCCCGTAAAGCCATCCCCTGTACTCCACAGCTAGCCCCAAGCACTGCCATCCTCTGGCACTCCTTCCCTCTACAGCCTTGGCCCAACCACCTTGCCTCAGCCCATCACATGTGTAACATCCCAACCTGCTCCAGATCCCAGGTTTGGCTCACATCCATGGAGACTCAGCTCCTTGGCACTGAGCTTCATTCCCCCCTTGACCCTGATTAAGAGTCTTTCCATAGTGATGCTGTTGGAGGCCCTCCTAGTCCCAACCTGACCCGAGAAACCTCACCTCAGTACCAATCCCCTATGGATAATAGTCCTCCTGGGTTCACCCTCCAGGGAAAGACCTGAAGATCCACATCCATGGGGACAAGGCCCTTGGCTTTCCAAAAGGAAGTGATGGGAACACCACTGGCCAAGAAGATGACCATGGACTATATTTGAGAACTCTCATCTCCATTCTTTTCTGCTGGTTCTTATCTAGGACATCAACCATGAAATCTAATTTTCATATTTGTTTTGGTGGTCGTCCTACTACAATATGATTTTGACCATATTCGGAGATTATTTTGGACTCCCGACCCAACTTTTACGGCATTTTTACCCGCTGGCCCCTTGTATTCAATTTTGCTTTTATGTGGCACCTGGGACCACTTCCATCTCTCAACCTGGTTGAAAGAGCATGTAAATATCAAACCCTTTCTGTTTCCCAAAGCGGCTTTGGAGGTAGAGATGGGACTGGAAATACCAATGTTCTATGATGTTTACCAGCTGCTAGTGTACTTGGTATAGAAAGTTAGCCCAATGGAGACAGAATAGTTCAACCTTTACCTGCAACTTGGTAGTTGTCCCAAGTTGCCAGCATGGAAAAATCAGAAAAGGCATGATAAATCACTGATTCCAGTCATTATAATAGACATTTACATTGCGGAAGCTGCAGACATCACGGCAATTATTCTCCTACTTAATGGAGGAGGGATTTTTACCACAAACCCAGGAGCTGCTAACCCAGCCTGGATGCATGGCCATCGTAGGTACTCAGTAAATAGTGGCTATTATTTTAAAATTCAATGACCTATTCATTTCTTTAATAGATGTGATTTTTATGAAAATGATGACACAGGTTACAAAGTTATTCACAATAAGAGTGTCAGATATGTGGTGGGCAAAGTTTACCCACTCGTTGCTCATTGGGACTTTCATATCTCTCTAATAGAAATCTCTGTGGGATGAGATACTAGGCTTCTGGTCCGGCAGGACTGTCGATGTCCAGCTCGCTGTAAAGGACCACATCAGAGGAGCTAAAAATTAGGTTAGGGCTAGTGCATCAGTAACGCTGCCTGCACAGAGAAAGACAGATAAGCAGGAGTTCAAGCCCTAGGATGAAAGAGACACACACCCAGATAAAAGTCATATTTCTTCCTTGCCAAATAGAACTCTTATCCATCATTACTTGATTAATCTTGACTTTTTTCACTCTCAGGAGATATTAACTTTTTCTCCCTGTTCTAATTGTTCCTAGGTATTGAAAAGAGATTTTCCAGCTCATAGATTGGGTAAAAGAGCCCTCAGAGGGCTTCCACTTATGGTCTACGTTCATTGCTTCTCTCTAATTTTCCTAAGGAGAAAATATTATCCTTTCCTGTTCTGCAGACCACGGAGACTCGATCCCTAACAAAGAGTCCTCTTGCTTCCATGTGGTTTTCTCTGCTCGAAGTCCTAAAAAAGCCATGCTGTGTGGCTGGAGGAGGAGGAACCCCCAAACCAGGAAACTCTACCCAACCTCTGCCAGCAAAAACTTGTCTGACCCTCTTCACATTCGGCTCATTCCTCCTAAAGTCCAGTCATTTCAAATTCACTTTGAAAAGGATTTATTTAACTGGTTTCTGCTGCGGAGGTAGCCATAGTCTTAGTTTTGTCCTAAGAGCATTTAAATACAATTGGAACAAAACCAAATGCTTTTAAACAATGATGCAGTGGCTTCCTCTTTGTCTCCTTCATAGCCTCGAAAACTAGGACAAAGGAATGGAAGGGACAAAGAGATAGTCCCCTATATGCCCCTTGCCCTAACCACTCGCATCCTACACACCTCCTCCCATGACCCCACAGAGTAGACAGGAAACGGTGATGGCCAGGGTCTGCAGCCAAATCCCCAGACCGAAGACACAAAAGCAGCAAGTAACCAGGTCAGGATTTTTCTCATTCAAACTTGTCTAAGAAACATTAGAAAATGGGCGTCTGGGTTGCTCAGCAGTTGAGCATCTGCCTTTGGCTCAGGTCGTGATCCCAGGGTCCTGGGATCGAGTCCCACATCAGGCCCCTTGCAGGGAGCCTGGCTGTCCTTCTGCCTGTGTCTCTGCCTCTCTCTGGGTGTTTCTCATGAATAAATAAATAAAATCTTTAAAATAATAAAACAATAAAATAAAATAAAATAAAATAAAATAAAATAAAATAAAATAAAGAAAATGCCTGAGCCACATGAAGTGTACTGGTGTGGGGAGGGTAGGGTGGGGAGGACAAACAACAGGGCAAAGCAATTCTGAAGCTTGAGTCTGTTCCCCAGTTACTGGTAAGACCCTTCCATGCTCTGCCGTCCCAAACAAGCCTAGGGCTGAGAGTAGAGTCGGGGGCTGCTGAGAGCTGGGTTAGGTGTGGCTGGGGCATACTGTACTGTACCTTTCTTTTTCTACTATATTCAAGTTGAGGCCAGGGCAGTGGTAAAGTCGTGGCTGGTGGAGTTGCCAGGGTGTGGCAGGGTGAGAGTTGGGGTCAACAGGAGATCAAGGTCAAGGTGAAGTCAGAGTTAGATTGAGCTAGGAGTTGAGATAAGGCAGTCACACCTGCATGAGAATATGGTTGTGGGCAGGAGAGTTTGAGAACTGGGTTGGGTTGGATGGAACCATGGCTCCACAGGGTCAGACTCTCCTTGATTCTCTGGCAGTAAATGTTCAGCCCACTCCCCTGAGTGTTCTTTGACCCTTAACTGCTTTGGGGCCCAAGGCTCATGCCAACATTTGAATGTTTTAACTCCTGCTCTTGTCCCTCCTGCCCTCCTATATTTCACGGGCATTAGCTATTTCCCCAGGGAGAGCACACGAATAAAAGCAGCTGAGTTGAATCCAGCTAATATAGTCACTTGCCTTGCCCATGTGCAGATGGATGGTGTGGGTGGAGACATGGGCACTGAAGCTTGGGGTTCCCCTGGGGAATCCAGTGATCAATGACATCCCCATTTCCCAGAGCAGGGATAATTGGCTCCGTGTTGTGCACGGATGCACTCTTCTTGACACTCACTCCTTTCCAGAAGAAAGAAACCCATCTCATGGGGAGCCCATGAGAAATGGGAGCTCTCTCCTCCTGCTGCCAGGCAAGTGACAGGGCACTAACTAATTATTTGCCTGGTGTCTCTGGGCACAGATACCTTGCAGTAGCCAGGCTGCCTGGAAGTAACTCCAAATGTCATTTCCTGGATCCTGTTCATTGCACAATACTCCCTGGGAGCAGGAGCCAGAAGTTAGGAAGTCCCCCTACCCATCTGGTGGGCAGTAGGTATAGGCTCTGGCAGCAGGACAGGGTTCTCCCTCCAGCATCACAGCAACTGGACTGAAGGATGATGAGCAGCCTCACCCTCTTCAGCAGCATGTGAGCGATGGGACCAGGAACCAAGAGCACTGTCTCCTCTGTGTGGGAACTCCCAGCAGTCAGCAGAGTCCACAAACCACTGAGACATTGACACAGGCACTGCTCACAGTGAGACGAGGCTGCTGTAGGCTGGGCAAGCTGTCTGCATCAGGTGCCAGCACGAGCCTGAAACCAAGCCTTTCTCCACCTCGGCAGAGGGCAGGGGAGAAAGAGGTCAGGGCTTGGACTGAGACCCCAGGTAGGAACGTCCAGAAGGAGAAGTTCCAGGGGAAGGAAGATGTGATCTGACCCCTCAGAGACAAGAGGTTGTTGACACGTGAAGGT
Source organism: Canis lupus familiaris (assembly GCF_011100685.1). Taxonomy (NCBI): domain Eukaryota; kingdom Metazoa; phylum Chordata; class Mammalia; order Carnivora; family Canidae; genus Canis; species Canis lupus. The sequence goes on along the minus strand of NC_049242.1, from coordinate 35,100,823 downwards.
GGCTGAAAGACTCAGTCATATTCAGCTTCCAGAGGGGAAGACCCAGAATCTTTAAAGCAGCTTCATGGACCAAATGGGCTGGCTTGTTGCAGAGCTTGCCACAAGCAAAACTTGGGGCCAGTGGATAGAAGTGATTGCAGGGGAGGTTCCTTCTCTACCCGAGGAAGCAATTTCTCTCAGCCCGAGCCATTCAATGCGAGAATGAGCTGTTTTGTGAGATATTGAGTTTCCCAAGACAGGAGATGATCTAACAGGGCAGACAACAGCGTATCAGAAATGTGGTGCCCGGGATTCATGCAGTGGTGAAGAATTCAGTCGGCTGGCTGTTGAAGGCCTTCCTGTGGGTTGCTCTGAGGTCTCAAGCTCAAGGTCAGGGGCTTGATTACAGGTACTGCTTGGCTTTCTGGATGCCTCTGTCTGTTCAGGCCCCTGCTTTTTGCCCTGTGCTCTATTGTCTCCTCCACACCATGTTTGAGCATTATCATCCCTTTGGCTCTACGGAGAACATGATTCTTTCTAAATGACCACCTTTCTTTCCTGGTTCTGAGGATCAGTTTCCTCCAGGGGGATGCCTTGGGCCAGGGAACAGAGAAGCACCCACCTCCCAGAGCTGCGCTCACTCCAGAGGGAAGCAGGCATCACACCACCCCCAAAGGCGCTACACGGCTTCTTGTCAGATGCCAGTGGCGCTACAAGAGGCCTTGGCATCTTCCCGTTTCCCTCCCACAGCCTCCCACAGCCTCTGCTCTGCCTGCAGCTACGAGACAGGTGTGTCAACATGCCACACTTCAGGCTTGGGAAAGGGGAAATGAGGCTCAGTTCCCCCAAAGAGTTTTTGGGGTGCTGGCACTACCTTTAAAGGGGAGGACTTAGGCAAGAGCAGTGAAATCCTTCTCAGCAAGAGCGGTGGTGGAGGTCCTCAGTCCCCCCGTAACTCCAGGCCCCAAGCAGAAGCCCATGGGCACCTTGACAAAAGGAGCTCATTATTTTGCTTTCTGTTGCTGCAAAGCTCTGCTCAGCGTGGCAGCCGATCCCAGGAAGCCGCCCACCATCAAAGCCTGGTTCAATAAGATACAAGCGGTGTATGATTCAAGACAAACTGTCATCACGGATTAAAACATGTCTACGCCCCCAATGACAATAGTTATTTTTTTCTGAGAATATTGAACGTGTTGCTTACATTTCATAGATGACGGGGAAGGAAATCTAATTCCACCAGGCTGGATCACTTAAAGGCAATCTACATTCTATAAACGCGTTGAAGGGTAGTGCTCCTGAGATGATATAAAAGAAAGCGTGATTGCGTGATTCTTCTGTTACCTTACTATTTAATTTCCAGCTTTTCAGCCTAATTCTTCTTTACATGGAGAGTTCTGTGCCAGCCACCTGTGAGAACTTTTCACTTACTCCCTGTATAAGCCCATTTCATACCTTCCTCTATTCCTCCCTCTAGGAGGATAGTCTCACCTTTATCCACCTGACAAACTTCTGTTTGTCCCTTAAAGCCCAAGTGAGATGCCACATCTTCTGTAAAACCCTCCTTACTCTCCCCGAGAGCTAGTTGTTCGGAGTTCCCTGAGCTACTTGCACCCGCCTCTTAGAAGGGAGTCTACTTGTCTCTTGTCATATCTGTCTCCCACTGGGCTGGGAACTCCTGGAGACCAGGGACTGTGTCTCTTCAGTGCTTAGGACAGTGCCTGGCACACAGTAGGTGCTCAGTAGGACTTCGCTTAATATGTTTTTTCTAGTGTATGCAAAGCGGCCTGGGCCCATCTCGTTTACTACATTAAATGGTCATATTAAACATCTAAAAGTGAAATGTTTCATCAAAAGAACAGAAAGGGCTATTCCCTAGTTGAGAGGTCCCAGAATTCTTGTTCCTAGATGTGTTTTATACCTAGAATGTCAAAGGGGAGCCTGGAGTGGATCCCCGTCAGCCTCCTCCTGCATGACAAGTGGCAGCGCAGCTGGACCGGGGACCTGAGCCTTTAGGACAGAGTGCTGGGAGCAGGCCAGCTCGACCAGGCCACCCAGCACTGAACTCTGCAGGGAGCTTATCAGAGCTGAAGTCACACAATAACCCAAAACCTCTCTTGGCTCCCCTGCAAAAGCATAAAGGGTGACATTTATTTGCCACATTCAGGAGGTTGATCTGAAATTGTGTTTACTTGTTCATTTCTTGTTAGGAAAGGAGGTACGTTCTCTGTGCTCTGGGTTCCCAGGCCTGGTATTTCTGAGGTCAAACACATCACAATGTCTTGATTCTCTTGTGGGTTGCACACGTTCCAGAAGCACCCTTTTCCCTGATTGTAAGGGCTCCAGAGATTTGTAGTGGGTCAGACAGAGATGCTTTTGGAAAGCCAGACCAATCAGTCTACTCTTTCCTTCCCATGAACGTAATTTCAGCAATTTAAGTGTGTGTATTTGGGTGGGGGTGGGGGGGTGGAGAGTGTATTAAACTGGCTCCATGCAGGAATGTGGACAGCTCTCCAATCCTGGAAGTTATCCCTTGAGTGTTTTGATAGAAACCATAGAAAGAATTCATCTAATATGGGTGAGGTTCATGCACCCCCTCCTAGAGACAGGAGTGAACCATTTGTTCTTTTCAAAAAGCCTTTCCAGGTCACATTCTCTATGCTGAGTTCAGTGTGAGGCCCTGGAGCCTTAGCTGAACAGGCTGTGAGCACAGCCCTCAAAGAGCTTACCATCTAGTGGAAGAGACGGACTGAGAGACACTGGGGCTCCAGGGGAAGGATATCCAACCTAGTCTTTGGGGCTTTGCAAGCCTTCACAGAGCAGAGAAGGACTCTCTGAGACTTGAAATTAGGAGTCATACAAGTAAATGTGAAGAAGGAGTGTAAGCAGACTGGGGGAACTTAAAATGGCGTGAAAGCTTTAGTTTGTGGGAATTCTGGACTCTACAGGTCATCCTCAAGACAGGTGCAGCTGCCCATTTCCGGTCTGTGTGTCTTCCTGTCTCCCACAATATAACCCATTGCTGGAAGGATCTTGCCAAAGGAAAACTGATCACATTATGCCCCTGTTCAAAACAGTTTCCTATCCTCCCGTATTACATGACTGCTTAAAGCCAGGTGGCTTGGCCTCAGCTCACTACTGCCCTCCTGTGTCCTGTATCCAAGAGCTACCTGCATTCTGGCCCCAGCCACTAAAGAGGGGGCACTTAGCCCCACAGAGGCGCTGGAGCCAATTCTTTTTTTTTTTTTTTTAATTTATTTTTTATTGGTGTTCAATTTGCCAACATATAGAATAACACCCAGTGCTCATCCCATCAAGTGCCCCCCTCAGTGCCCGTCACCCATTTACCCCCACCTCCCCTTCCACCACCCCTAGTTCGTTTCCCAGAGTTAGGAGTTTCTCATGTTCTGTCTCCCTTTCTGATATTTCCCACTCATTTTTTTCTCCTTTCCCCTTTATTCCCTTTCACTATTTTTTATATTCCCCAAATGAATGAGACCATATAATGTTTGTCCTTCTTTAATTGGCTTATTTCACTCAGCATTATACCCTCCAGTTCCATCCACGTCGAAGCAAATGGTGGGTATTACTGGAGCCAATTCTATTCCCAGTTTGGGGGAGTTGTTTAAAGCTCTTTGCCAGTAACTTGGTGGTATATACTCACGACAAAGTTCCAACAGACAAGGACTAGCAAGAAATGGAACAAGATCTGGATACTTATTCCGTGACCATCCAGCCAGAGTCATGTAAGGATTAGTCTGGTGACAGTACAGATTTCCCAGGTGACCTCAAACCAGGAGTGAGAAACATATTAAGGAATGGAATGGGATCCAAGGCTGAAGGCTCAGAACTCTACCCAGGTACAGTAGTGAGTCCCTCGTCTGCTTCCCAGTAGCCATCATTATGGGCCTCATCCCGAGTCCTTCCCTTCCTCCCCTCCCCATTTCATCTGAACGATGATACAGTTATTCAGTTAGTGACTGTTTTGCTTGATTATATAAGCATCTAGTCCAAATATTTCAAGCATCCAGTCCAGATGTTTCAAAATGGTGGCACATGTTTTGTTTGGTCTGCACATTATTTTTAAAAATCTAAACTCATGTTAAAAACCAGGGGGTTTCTCACCAAAATATCCAGATTTCTGACTTTTCTTGAAAAATACTTCATAACAATCAGCTGGGGTTCAGTGGCAGATGCCTTTGTTAGACAGGCATGTGTTCTCTGGCTTGTCCCTGATTACTTTACTCATTTACGTTTTGAGTTTACAAATTTCCTGAAAGGATATGAAGGGAGACTCTGTGTAACAATCATTGCATTAGCTATCTATTGCTGTGTAACAAATCACCCCAAACTTGGCAGGCTAAAACAACAAACATTTATTATTGCATACAATCTTTGAGAGTCAAGAATCTGGGAGTTTCTTGGCTGGATGGTTCTGGATCATGAGGCTGGAGCCAAGACGTTGGCTGGGAATGGAGGACCTGCATGGATCTTGTTTCATGGCATGGAAGTTGGCTTCCTTCAGAGTAAGTGATCCAGGGAAGAATGCCCAAGCTGTGATGATTCCTATGACCTCATTGCAGAAGTGGCACACTTCTACTTCTGCCTCATTCTGTTCATTAGGAGCAAGTCGCATTCAAGAGGAAAGGAATTGAGCTCCATTTCATGAAGAGAGAAATGTCAAAGCCCTCGTGAATCCCGCTTAAAACCACCACAGTCATTACAATGGATGATATATATAAAAACTTTTAGTGCTATGTATGTAATGCCTAGTAAGTGCTCAGTAAATGTTACTTATAGTAATAATAGGTAAGACTGAGTATTTAGTACCTTTCAGACAGTCTTTTTAAAGCTTTCTGTGCATTAACTCTTTAACCTCACAACAACTCTATAAGGTGGTCTTTATTATTATTCACATTTTACAGCTTGGAGCACACGCACAGTGAGGTAAAAACAAATAGCCCAAGTTCTCACACTAGTAAATGAGGAGGTGGGATTCAAAACCTACTCGTGTTAATTTAATCATTATACTACACTGAATTTCAAAATTCCTATTGTTGCTGTTTATAGTCATTATTGGTATATTATCATTATTATTATTATGATTGTCATCATCATCATTATTAGTAGCTGCGTGTTTCCCTGGCCTGCAGCACTAATAAATCAGGAAAGGAGTGTGATCCATTTACTAATTTGTTCTAATAAAATCTTTGTTGGGCCCTAGGCCTCACCATTTCATGATGTAGGTACTCAAATCCCACTCCTTTCCGATCTTGCTCCTTGCTCTTTGGATAACAACGAACCTCTTTTTTTTTTTTTTTTTTAAGATTTTATTTATTTATTCATGAGAGACACACACAGAGAGAGAGGCAGGCAGAGACACAGGCAGAGGGAGAAGCAGGCTCCATGTAGGGAGCCTGATGCGGGACTCGATCCCGGGAGTCCAGGATCACACCCTGAAGGCAGGCTCTAAACCACTGAGGCACCCAGAGATCCCACAATGAACCTCTTAAATATGACTTACAGAGTCCCTTCTTCAGGGCTTGCCCCTCCTTTCCTTTCACTCCATCTCAATCCTACCCACTCTGTGCCCTCCACCCTGGCTACAGGGGCTTCCACCAAGTTTAAGCACCATACTCTTTCCATTTTCAGTGCATTTTCCCATGCTGGATTTATGTGCTTGGGACATCTTTCCTCCTCTCTTAAAAAAGAAATCATGCCTGTGTTTGGTATTAAATCCCATTGCCTGTAATTTGAATAATCCTCTCCCTTTTCTTGAATCAATAGTTGTTTTCCAGCTTCTTTCTTCTCCATATTAGCTCAGTGATACAATGCCCGGTGAGTCGCAGTGCCCTGTCTTCTTGGCTAAAGACTAGACTGATTGGCAACAGTCAGGGACTCTCTTCACATTCAGTTTTAGCAGAGTGGTTAAATACCCAGCACTGAGGCCTGACTGGGTTCAAATCCTGATTCTGCCATTTATAAGCTGGTGACTTACACTGATGCCTCTGTATTTCAGTTGTCTTATCTTTAAAATAGGAAGAATAACTTAAAATCGGCTTTCCTATAAGCTTGTGGTGAGGGGTAAGTGAGTTAGTTGTGGCAAGTGCTCAGGAAGTACTTACTGACCCACAGTCAGGGTTTCTTGTGATTATTATACTCCCTTCCTCCCCTTGAGCCAACTGCCCAGTGATCTCAGGCACATCAGCACAGGATGGGGATGTCTAGGTCAGAAGTCAATCCTATGAGATCCAATGATCCTCTAAGATTTAGAGAGAAGGAATGGGTATGGAAGGAAGTCACTTTGCAGGAAGACATACACAGATTTCAGTCCAGCCTCTGCTGCTTATTAAACATGCAATCTTGGACACGTCACTTAACACCTCAGTTTTCTCCTCTATAAAACGCAAATACCAATAGCTCCTCTCAGGGTTGTTTTGAAGATTAAATAATACCTGTAATGTGTGGAGCACTTTAGTGCAGGAACATAGCAGTTATTTAATAAATGTTAATTTCCTTTTTCTTCCCTTCAAATCAAGCATTATTCTCACAGGCATAGAGATAACTGCAGAACAGAAGCTAAGGAGCTGTGCTTTCTCTTCGGCATCTCGTACAGTATGCCATTGGCCCCAATCACGGGCCCCTTCTTTCTCATCTTCTTAATTCTTTTCTTACAGAGCCCAATCAACTGCAATTTTGAATATCCTTTCTATTTTCTCTACATGACCTTTGAAAAAATATGAGCCTCTTCAAGAGTTCCCCAGGGTCTGATTTTTCCAGGTTTTCTCCCATGTTATTCCTGTTTTGGATCATCGCTGGTTACATAAGCAGAATTTTGGTTCTAAGGGCCTCCTTCCAAAGCCTGTAATCCATGAAATCACAGCCTTCTTCCCCATCCACTTCTCGAAATCTGTCTCCTAAAGCCTAGGCTTTGGGTATACCTGGCCTGCCTTTCTCTAACAGGTCCTGTGAGATGATATGGACATTTTCTTCAAGATTCCCAGCACTCCACTTCACCAGTTCTTCATGGTTGATAGGAACTGATAAACCCAGAATAGCAAAGGGTCTTTTTTTTTTTTTTTTAATATATACTGTTCATGTATCAAGCCCTGTTACAGCACCAGGAATCAGTAGAGAGGAAAGGCCCATGCCTATATAGAATGTACATTTTAGCTATAGATACAAACATCAAAATAACCAAATAAGGATTAATATGATTTTAAGATACTTAAAAACACTTGCAGAAAAATAAAGCCAGAACAGGCAGGTGATAGAACATGTAGGGATAGAAGGGAGTGGATTGGAAGATTTGATGAGATGGCCAGGGAGAGCCTATCTGAGCTTGTGATACTTAATAGAAACCAAACCTGGGGAGTGAGCCCTGCAAAGACTAGGAGGAGATCTTGGAGGCAAGAAGTACAATTGCAAAGGCCCAGGGGCTGAGGAAAGAATGAGTGTTAGAGTCCGTGGAGTCCTAGAAGAACCATGGAAAGTTGTTGGGGACATGGGCAAAGGGTGTGTGTGTGTGTGTGTGTGTGCACGCGTGCATCTGGAGGGTGAGGGGTAGAAAGACCCATAGGTTTCATTAGACTCTCTGAGATCTCTGAGATCTCTAAGGTGTACAAAGGGCAATAACCATGGCATCCTTCCCTCCAGCCACCAGAGGAGGGAATGGTCTGCCCAGCATGTTGTCAGACATCCTGCTTTGAATGGAGTAGAAGCCTTCCCTTTGGTGTCTGGGCAGCCGGGCCCCTCCCTATCCACTTCACCTCCCTATCAATCCTGCAGTCTGGGCAGCCTCCCTCTTGCCCCATCTGGTCAGAGCACCAATGGCAGATTAGAGAGCCAGCTCTCACCTCCATTCTTCGCCCTAACTTTGGCCTCACCAAACGCTTCCACCCTTGGATGAAGTGGTACCAGGCAGGACTTAGCCCTTCCTGCCCCAGCAGCGCTGTGCCCCCAGACTCAAGTCACCTGCAAATCTTTGTGATACCCCTGGGATCACCCTGTGCCTGGCTTCTAGCCTGGAGTTGACTTTGTTTGCTACCCCTGCTGTCAGTACTGCCACGTAGGCTGCTGCTGTTTCTTCTTCTTCTTCTTCTTCTTCTTCTTCTTCTTCTTCTTCTTCTTCTTCTTCTTCTTCTTCTTCTTCTTCTTCTTCTTCTTTTTTTAAAGGTTGATTGATTTAGTTGAGAGAGAGAGAGAGAGAGAACAAGTAGGGGGAAGGGCAGAGAGAGGAGGAGAGGGAAAATCCCGAGCAGACTCCCCCCTGAGCAGGGAGCCTGCATCAGGAGGCAGATCCCACCACCCTGAGATCTTGACCTGAGCTGAAATCAAGAAACAACGCTTAACCGACTCCACACCCCCTGCTGCATAGACTTCTAAGGAGAGAAATTTCATCTTCATTTCCCAGCCCAAAGTTTCCTCATCTGACTCACCCACCCCCCACCCTCTCCCACCCTGAATTCTCGCTCCACATCCCTGGCTGCTCTCCATGGTAACCCGCTCACTGCTCACCGGTGGATCTCTCTCCTCTGATGGGCCTAATCCCCCCGCCAACTCTGTCTTCCTGCCCTCACTAAATGTGGCTGTGCTTGATCCAGCTTTTGTGGATTCCAGTATCAAGAAAGCCAGATACAGCTTGTGAACACCACCAGCAGCCCCAGCTGATATCCTGCCATTCTTTGCTCTTTCGAAGTCAGTGGACAAAAAAAGCAACAAAAGTGCCACTCGGCTGTCTGACGTCCTCAGTGTCCTGCCAGACTTTATTTTTTTTTAAAAGATTTTATTTATTTATTCATGAGAGACACCCAGAGAGAGGCAGAGACACAGGCAGAGGGAGATGAGACTTGATCCCAGGACCCCACGATCACAACCCGAGCCGAAGGCAGACGCTCAACCACTGAGCCACCCAGACGTCCCTAGTGTCCCGCCAGACTTTAACGTGTGCCTCGCTTCCTGTGTGGGGTTGTCCAGCCACAGGGGGTTAGCAGCAGAGGGAAGTGGCCGTGGCTGGCTAAGGCTCAGCCACAGCCCAGGACGGGGGTTTCTCCCACCTGGCTGTGCCCCAGCAGCCGTAAGCAGCAATGCCCTCCTTGGGCCCGCAGGTGCTCTGGAATCTGTAGCGGGTCGTTTCAATCAGGATTTTGGTCAAGGTACTAACAGAAGGTCTGGCTTTCCCATGCCATCTCCCCAGGGTCCCCGAGCCTCCTTTCCTCCCTCGTGACTTGTTCCTTCGCTCAGAGCTTGGTGCCCTCTGTTCACATCAGCTTGTTCTCCCTCTCCGCCGTCCCTCCTTCCTTCTCCTTTTCTTTGTACCATTGCCTCTACTCTGTAGGAAGATATGGGCTCGGAAACTGTTTTTTGGATTCCTTTCCCTTCCCCCAAGTGTGCTGACCACTTAGACTTGCCACACTTCCAGCTGGCTCTTGCCTCAGGCAGGAAGACCGGAGCTTTCTGAGATCCCTGAGGGTACCTCCTGCATTCTCCCTGGCCTCTGGGTCCCAGTTGGGCCATCTCATGGGATCATTATGAAGATTAAACGAGATGGTGTAGATGAAGCACCCAACACACAGTAGGTGCTCAGACAGGCTAAGTCCCTTCTTTCTGCTTCCCCTGAGGCCATCTCCCCCACTTCTGGTAGACACATTCACTTTGCTCTGACCAGGCTTTCCTCTGGAGCTCTCTTGGCGATGCAGCACTATAAGCCCATCGCAGAGACACAGGAACCCCATCTGTACCCCAAGCTCTTACCATGGGACCTTCCCAGAGCCATGTTGGCAGGGACTGAATCTCATCTGAGGTTGGGGATCTGGCATTGTGTCTTCCACATTTTCACTAAATGAGTGAATGAATGATTCAAAAAAGATGACGAGAAGCCCAGATTCTGAGACCAACATAGGCTCTTGCTGTAGATCTGATTGAATGTTCTGTGTTCTCTCCGGAAGACCGGACACCATGTCGGGTCCTGCTTGGGGACCAGGCTGGGCACACAGCTGGGTGACCCATGAGTTGTTTCCATGGTGAGATCATGCCTGGCTGCCATAACTCCGAATGATCTGGGGGACTGAGGAACCTATCATATGCCAAGCATAGTCAGGAAGGGGTGAGGACCGGCTTCAGTGATCCTGGCAGAGGATCTAACCCAATCTGTCTGCACCATCTCTAGTCATGGCTATCCACGTCCTACTGGCTCAAGCAGTGGTTCCAGCCCATATTAGAGCCCCGAGATAGGCCTGATTGAGGTTTGGGGCTAGGTGGAGAACATATAACTTGTATTATTTGGTGGAGGTGGGGAGCAAAATCCAAGTCTCATTTGCTTGAGTTTCTAGAATGGGGCAGTTTCTTTAGCTGTTATAGAACATTTTTTAATTAACAAATGTCATCCTGACATTTCGGCTCATCTCTCTGAGAATTTTAGGTGGGAGGACTCTGAATAAAGCTTCCTTATGATTTCCTAATACTTTCTGGCCCAGCCTTCAAGTCCCCTTGCAATCTGCCCAGCACACACAGATCCAGCGTCTCTCCTCTCATTTAGCCTGCACCCCACACTCAGCATCACCCACACTAGGCTGACCTGCCACTTCTATTTCCCAAACATGTCATGCACATTCATGCATCTCGGCCTTTATGCATGCTGTGTGTTTCTACCTGAGACACTTTTTTCATCATTTCATCCTAGCAAAGTCACTCACCCATCCATTTGAGACAAACTCAAATATCATCCTAGAAAGCTGATCCCATCCTGTACTTTATTACCACGGCACCTGTGACAACCTCTTTTAGAACATATTTCAGTGCACTAAAATGATCTGTTTCATTATGTCCTCCCACGACATTGTGAGCTTCTTGAGGCTGGAGCCCTGACTTACTCCATGGGCCCAGCAACAAGCACCGGGCCTGCCACATGCTGAGTGAGTGTTCAGCAAAAATCTGCCAATTGAACACATGAATGAGAGAAACACAATAGGGACATGAAGTGAGAGGGAGAGCAGTGTTTTCAATATTTGGGGCATGTCTATCAGAGAAGTAATATTTCTTGGGTTTTCTGAAGTCTCACGAGAGGAATATGATGATATATGCTGCTAAAATAGAGGGGTCTGAAAAAAATCAATAATCCTGAAAGGCCTGGCCGAAAAATATGCCAGCAAGCTGCTGGCTGTGAAGGTTGCGGACTTTAGAGGACAGCTCCTGGGCGAGGTTATTCACCCCATCCTGGAGTCTTGTGCCAGCAGTTGGTGGACTTATGTCTATGTCCCACATTCTGAAAGCATCTCTGGCCCCGGGGACTCTGCCTTTGGTAGCTTTATTTATTTATTTTTTTAAGATTTAATTTATTCATGAGAGACACAGAGAGGCAGAGATGCAGGCAGAGGGAGAAGCAGGCTCTCCATGTAGGGAACCTGAAGCGGGCTCAATCCCAGGACTCCAGGATCACACCCTCAGCCGAAGGCAGGTGCTAAACCACTGAGCCACCCAGGGATCCTGCCTTTGATAGCTTTAAAGTGAAAGGAATACATGCAGGGTGGTCAGGGTAGGCCGTGTAGCCTGGGCTGCAGCCCAGGAACTGGCCAGTGTTAGTAGTCCATGATGAGATGCTGCTGGCCAAGTGGAGCCCCTTAATCCCAGGCTCTAAGCTTAAAAACAAACAAACAACAACAACAACAACAATCAGTGCTTCTGGCAGTTGACTGTTTTTATCTACACTTGGGGTCCACTGCAGGCCTCAATAGATACGAGCATTTGGTGAGTTTTACCAGATAACTCCATGTCCAGGAGCATAAGCAATGACACCCGGAGCCCACGCCCAGCTCGGAGTCTCCCTCAATCACAACCTCTCCCCCGTAGAACCTGAACAGGCCCCCTAGATCCTGAAGTGTGCATAGAAAAGGTTCTGCCTTGGGGGACAGTGCTGGCCCTCCCTTCTTCAGCCCCATCTCTGTTGAGTTTCACAGCTGAGGCTGGGCATCCCCAAGCTAAGCGGCCTTGAGAGGGATGTGTGGGAGCTAACCCTACCTTCCAGAGAGGCTGCATGCTCAGTTTGTCTGGACGTGCTTTGGCAGGCTAAGTGACATGCTCTGTCTCCCTTCACTTCTCAGCCTGGAGCCATTTCCCGGGCCTTGCTTCAGCCCACCCACAGGCCTACCCCTTTGCTGGGGTTCCTCCTGAGATCCACACTTGTCTCTGGCTTCCCAAATCCCTGCAGCTTCCTCCTCCATATTGGATAGATGGCATCTCTGCCCCTCTGGGTTAATGTAACCCTTGCGTACAGATCACAGCTGCTAGGTCCCCTCTCCTACATTTGTGTGTGCCTCACTGTGTTTGCCTTTTCCACACAGCACAAACCTATGCCTGACATGATAGTGTGTATCCATTGAGCATCTACCAGTCTTTGAGCTCCTTGAGGGGAGGGAGCATGGTTTACTCTCTGAGCAGTGAGTGTCACAGAGACAGACACTCAGCTAGTCCTTGAATGAGTGAGTGCCCAGGGGACATGATGTGTCTCCCTTGAGCCAGTGTTCATCATGTCCTGTGAAAGGCCCATGGCCCACAATACTGGGTACTAGTGTATTGTTTGAAGATAATCGGATGTGGGAATAAGGACATGAAGCTGAGCCAGGGTGCCTGGCTTTGCATCCCTGTCCTCCTCACTTCCAGCCCTGGGACACTGAGCAAATCCCTCCACCTCTTCCTAGCTTCATTGTGTTCTTTTGTAAGAAAGAACCAAGAGCATGAAAGGTCCCTGCCTCCTAGAGGTTCTGTGAATGGGAACAGAGAGGACAGAGGCTTCCTTTAGGTTTTCATCTGTTTTAAATTACAAAGTGAGGCTGATGAGACATGCTGAACAGCCAGCATGCTCAGGGGCCAGCACAAAGCCAGAGCCGACAGGTGCCCATTGAATGCCCCCTCCCACCATTACTCCCAAAGGCAAGAAATGTATGAGGAACATGGGCTCTGGGGCTAGACTGCCAAACTCGGAATGTTGGCTCCACCACTTGCTAATTGTTTGAACTTGGACACATCACTTAATCTGTTAGTGCCTTAGTTTTTTCGTCTATAAAATGGGTTATCAGTGGTACTTAGCTAATAGAGTTTCTCTGAGGTTTAAATGACTTCATACAAATAAAGCTCTTCAGAGCCCTTGCGTAAGGGAATCGCCTTGTGAGATAGGGCTGTTGAATAAGCAGAGGGACCGTTAGGATGGGGAGGGGGCTTGAGGATTGAATATGAAGTGACCCCTGAGGACGAGCAGCAGTTCCCTGGGCCTGGGGAAGTCCCAGAGCCATTTGCTGCAGGCCTGGCTTTCCCAAATAATGCAGGGGGCTTTCTCTTGCCTCGGCCCTTCCTTTGAAAGGGAGGAAGCCAACAGAGGAGTTCAGACTAATGAACACGTAATAATACCACTCCTTAAACACTTACAACACGTCATACCTTGTCTCATGGAACCCTACAGCTGCCCAAAGAAGTAGATAACATTATTCCCATCTTGACAGTGGGGAAACTGAGGCTCAGAGAGGTTCAGTCACCTGCCCAAAGTCACACAGCTGATAGATGGCCATACCGGGAATGAAACTGAAGTCAGTCCCTCCCCTGAGTCCCTGCTCTTTCTGCTCTCTGTGACATCTTTCGGTAGAGAAACAAAAACCCAAGGACGGCGAGCAGAGCACTTGGGTTCTACTTTGCGCCTTTATGGGATCCTTCCTCTTCAAGAATAGATTGCCTAAAGGTGTTCAGGGAGCTGAGGAAAAGAGCACCAAACCTCCCGATGGGACAAGCACCGACAGTGGATTGGGTGTAAATATGTGTGCAAAGCCCACTCTGTCTCCTGAGTCATGAATCAGCCAGGCTGAGGCTGCTGGTCACACAGCCTGAGCAGCCTGTGATTTGCAGAAGCACAAAGCTGACTTACAGCCTGTGGGAGCCTTAGCTCTTCCCCAGGGGACACTCAGGGCTGTGCCGTAGGCCTTGGACCTCAAGGCCTACTCTTGGGCCTCACTGGTCTCCTGGAACACATGAGTGTTTCCAGTGCCTTCTGGGTTCCAAGGAGAAAACAATTCCCTCCCTTCCCCTAGCCTTTCCTCTACTTAGAGAGCTGCAGATGAAAGGAAGGTTTCCAAAGGAGCCTCAGCTGGGTCAGATGAGGCGGGAGGAACATTGTAGGCAGAGGGAGCCATTAATGCAAAGGTACCGTGGCACCCTGAGTTTGGTGCCTTTGGGAATGTGACCTGAGCACAGAGACTTGCCGAGGAGGCTAAGCAAGCAGGGGTCGGGACCTTCAGCCCTGTAGGCCAACAGCAACGGGGCCCGGGGAGGGAGTTGGGGGGAAGCTGTTACTCTGGCATTTATGGAAGCTTTGACTTCCAGCATCTGAGGATCATGGGAGTTGGTATCCAAGAATCACAGACTTTTGAGAAAAGACTCAGAATCTTGAAATTTTGGACTCATAAACTCTTCTGCTCTCGGTCATGAGATTTTGGATCGAGTTTCTGAGTTGGGCAGCACTCAGAGCTCTCCAAGTCCTTCCTGCACAAAAGGAGAATTTAGCACCAAAATTCCAGTTGGCCTCTGGCTTAACTTCCAATGGCAACTGGCCCTTCCCAAGTGTCCATACTAGACCTGACCGTCCCGGAATCCCCTTTGTATGCTGGGACACCATCCGGGTCCGTTCTCAGCTCAGATTTGACCTGCTGTCACAGGTTCTATGCCAGCATTTCCTGAGGGTTTGAGGTCTTCAAAACTTTCTCCCTTGAAGTTCATGGCAAGGGCTGTGCTTGGGACTCTTGAGCTGGAGGGGCAGCAGCTGGAGCAGTGTCCACTCCACTCCCCCTAGGTGCAGCTGACATTAATCACCCATCATGGCATTTTTAATTCCTGCTGAAAACTGTCAGAGTAGCAGGAGTATTTTATGCCCCGTAAGTAATGTCATAGCATTTGGGCCACTGCCCCACCTTGACTTTCTGTGGGTTTCCATCTCACAGAGCCCCAGGCATGCTGGCCATTGTCCAAGGTCATTTAGTCCACGAAGACAACCGATTTCTAGTAGTCCATTATTCTTGTTTTCATTTTTCTGAATTGCTCATGGTGGATGAATAGAGAATCAGTGGACTAGAGAGCCCAGAGCTCTAGCCCCAGGGGAAGGAAGCCCTGGATTCTTTTCCTGGCTACTCTGATGACCAGTTCTGTGACCTCTGGCAAGTCTGAGGGTGTCAAGAGCAAAGAGAGTGTGAGAACTCTGAAGCGCCCCCCTGGAGCCTGAGGCCCTGCCCCATGGCCCGTACCCCATGCTGAACACCCAGATTGCTTCAGGCAGCCTCTCGTCCTTGGCCCTCTATTGGATCTCCTAGCCACAAACCTACCTGAATTGTACCTGATGGTGAATTCTTTTTTTTTTTTTAATTTTTATTTATTTATGATAGTCACACAGAGAGAGAGAGAGAGAGAGAGAGAGAGAGGCAGAGACACAGGCAGAGGGAGAAGCAGGCTCCATGCACCAGGAGCCCGACATGGGATTCGATCCCGGGTCTCCAGGATCGCGCCCTGGGCCAAAGGCAGGCGCTAAACCGCTGGCCACCCAGGGAATCCCCTGATGGTGAATTCTGAACGTGAGTGACTAAGCACTCTAGGAAACCCAGACTCAGCCACTCTTCCCTCATCTGTTGCTCTTGCTTGCTCAGGGATTTTTACCCCAGAGAAATTGGGTTTGTCTGTGAGTGCTCTATCAGCCCTCTGGTCAAAAGGAAGCTGAGCATGGCAGTCTCATCCCTTCCCTTGGGCATGGCAGTCTCATCCCTTCCCTTGGGCTCTAAGGATGTATATAGTAGCTAGCGGAGGCGGTTTTCTTTCTGAACTGAGTCAGTGATCTCAGGATGCTCTTGAGGGAGGCCTGACGCCTGGGGCTCCTTTGGTAGGCTGTGGGGCAGAGTGGCAAATAGCAGTCTTTAGCGTCAGACAGATCTGAGTTTGAACCCCTGCTAATTCTGAACCATCTGTGTCATTTTGGGTATGTCACTGAAAATCTGATCCTCAACTTTCCTCCTTTGTCACTTGAAGATAATCGTATGTGAGATTAAGAACGTGGACCTGAGCCAGGGCGCCTGGGTTTGTATCCCCAACCTACCCACTTCCAGCCCTGGGGCGCTGAGCAAATCCCTCCACCATCACTGTGCCCGGAGTGCCTAATATGTGGAAGGGGGATCATAATATGCCATAGCTGGAGAGGTATCATAGTTGTTGAGGGTACAGAATGGGAAATATATGAATTTATATATGGATTTAGAACAGTACCTGACATGGGGTAAGCGATAAATAAATAAGCATTAGCTATAAATATCATCGTTTGCAGGGTGGTAGTGACATTTCAATTAGATGAGTAACTAGAATAGTGTATAACGTACAGTACTTCATATGTGTTTAACATACCGTTGCTGGATGAATGAATGAAGAACAGGATCAGTAGACATAAAGCACGGGGCACAGTGCACATGTTAAGTAAGAGGAAGCACCCTCAGGACTGCAGCCTTTCTGGCTGGGCATTAAAACCAGTGTGCTGGGCTGACCTGGACTGTCGCCAGCTGATCACGCACACCCTTCCCCAACGCTGCATGCACATCTCTCAGGGCTGGTGGTTTTAATAGCTTGAAACCAGCTATAGTGGTAGTACTGACACCACAGACATTGGCAAATGTTATAAATCGAGTTTTGGTTTGTTGTCGAGACAGAAAGCGAGAAAGGAAGGGAGGGAGGGAGGGAGGGAGGGAGGAGAGAGAAAGACAGAGAAAGAGAGAGTAGCATTGATTTGCATCGGACACATCCTTGACTGGCCAGGGGACCATTTTTACACCTGCCACTGCCATCTCTCAGAAACCAGTTCTGACCATGTTATTACAGCAAGCAGGATCTTTGGGAGAATAAGTCATTTTGGAGCAGGTAAGGAGGCGTTAGTGGATCTCGAGAGCCTGGATTTGGAGACCCCACCAAGTGAGGTATATTGTGGGTTTGGTAGTCACTAATGCCTGGCTATGACCTGAAAGAATAGACCCAGAAACAGATGGCTAGGTCTTTTTGGGTGGTAATTCTGGGGCTTTCTGTGACTTGCCAAGACTGAATTAATGCTTGGAGACTCCCAGGCTGATTGTGACACTAATCCTGGACCCTCCAGCCATACTTTAAATGCCATCTGTGGGGCTCCTAGGTGGAGACTTTCCCCCAAGTCTTGAGTAAAGAGAAGCATTTAAGGCCATTCCAAATCTACTTCAGTATCAATTGACTTTGAAGAAGTACAGCGATTAAAGGAGCCGGGTGGAAGTGCAGCTGGTAAGTCTATAGGACAGAAGAAGAAAACGCGTGCAAGCATTTGTAAACTGCCCAGGATCTGAAGGCTTGTCCAAAGTGATCTTAAAGAGAGAGGGACGCACAAAGCAAGGCTGCCCTGGGTGTGTTCTGGGATCACAGCTGTCTAAGCCTGGCTCACGGTCATTTCAGCAAGCCCGAGCCCAGAGCCCCCTCCAAATTCTTTAAGGGGGTGAGGGTGGGCTGGCATCTATGTCCATTTATTTTTTAGCTCTTTAGGTAAGTGGATGATCAGCTAGATTGGACAACCGTTGCATCCTAATGAATAATCTCTCTTTTAAAATGTGTTGACATATCATTTGTGTTTCAATGGCCCTAAATGGCTTTAGAGAAGAGTCAGTTAATCTTCTGATCTGAGGAAGACCAGCCACTGTTCACTCTTGGAAGAATAAACAGAAATGTGCTGTGCTTTTAATCTTTAAATTAGCACATCGGAGACTAGCAATTAGTAGCACTTCTCAGTGGTGGTGGGGGGGGTGGGGGGGTGTTCATACGCCCTCCCAGGCACTGGACAGAGTGGGGGGTGGCTCCTCTGACCTTGGCAGGGTTTAGGGGACAGCATTGTGTTAGAGGGGAGCACCGGGCTGGCTTACCTGAGACTGTCGGGCTGGACAGAAGGGACAAAGGCCATGCCCTGTGCAAAGGGCAGCTGGGGAACTACAGGGGACCGTCCAAAGCATGAGATCTGAAGATGGCCACATGCAGAGAAATGAAAACTGCCTGGAAAATGAAGGGTCTGTCACAGAGGGCAGCAAGTCAGAGCCCAGGGGTTGGGAAGAATGAAGAGGAAATTATCTGAGCAGGTGGAGGGGGGGCTGCGGAGAGCCTTTTTCAGACAGAGTCTGATGCCTCCTGTGGAGGGCTGGAGCCACACCTATTCCAGAGGAGGCTCCTTTGTTTCCCTTGTTATCAGGCTTAGCTGCCCATCAGCATCTCCCTGGGAGCATGTGTGAAATTCAGAGCCTCTGGTCCCAGATCCACCACCAAATCAGACCCTAAACAGGGCGGTGCCCCGCAACCTGTTTCAACCAAGCTGACTCTCATGCGGGCCAGTTTTTGATCCTAGAGAGGCAGCATGGAGAGTAAAGAGTATGAACTCTGGGTACAGCCCAGCTGGATTTAAGTCCTGACTTCACCATTTACTACCTGGGTCACGCTGTGCCGTAATGTCCCTGTCTTCAAAATAGAACGTTAACAGTAACTACAGCATAGGGTTGTCAGAAGACTTAAATGAGATGTTATATGCAAAGTGCAAAATGCCTGGTACATCATCGTCGTTATCTCCTTCGTTAAACATTAGCCACTTAACATGGAGATAGAAGGGGAGAGAAACTTCAGTCATCCTTCTCACATACATACACATTATTCACATCCATCAAGGGTTAAAAATTCACACGCTGCTGGGGGACCACCATGTCTTGGAGAACAGATGACTTCTTAGTTTGGGTTCTCACAGAAGCAGGCCCTGAGACAGGCGTTGAGGCCAAGTCATTGGTCGAGTTGGTGACCCCCAGGGAACAGTGATGAAGGAGTGGGATGTGACACAGGAGAGAGAAGAAGGTCAATGTCGTAGACATCACGAACAAGCTACTGCTGTGGCCCCAGGCCCAACCCAGCTGGAGACTGCCTACCACCTACCTCAGCAGTGCCCGAGCCAAGGGGCAAGGAAGCTGGGATGTATTCATTTCCTGGGGCTGCTGTGATGAAGGAGCATCAACTAGGTGGCTTAAACAACAGAAATGGTCTCAGTTCTGGAGGCTCAGTGTCTAAGATCAAGGGGTCCACAGGGCTGTGCTGGTGAATCTGTTCCATGCCTCTCTCTTACCTTCTAGGGTTTGCCAGCAGTCTTTAGTATTCCTAGGCTTGGAGATGTATCATGCCAATCTTTGTGTTTGTCCTCACATGGCATTCTCCCTGTGACTCTGTGTCTTCATATGGCCATCTTCCTATAAGGACACCCATCATATTGGGTTAGGGGCCCCCTAAGTTCCAGTGGAACTATATCAGAGCTAATTACTCCTGCAATGGCCTATTTCTAATTGAAGCCACATACTGAGGTATTGGGGGTTAGGACTTCAACATAGGAATTTTGAGGGGACATAATTCATTCCCATAACATGGATATCCATCCCCTAACAGATGGAGAGCTATGGCTGTAGATGGCGACTCCATAGCACCTGCAGCTGGCCCACAGCAGGCTGAGTACATATCTGGGGTCAGAGAAAGCCTCTAGGCAGAGAGAGAGAAGCCAGCAGTGCGTATGGGAAGGGGAGTGCCAAGGAAATGTGGGCAGGGCATCCATGGTCAGGAGCTTTAAACCACGTACAGGCCCTTCTGAGTGTGGGCCTTGCGATGCCCACTCAGATGGCCACACCAGGAAGGCGGCCAGCCAGCCAACAGCACCTGTTGCAGTGCCCTTCTAAAGAGGCAGCTCCTCTTTGACTCTGGTTAGCACCAAGCAGGAAGGCTTTGCAGGTCCCAGGAATAGGTCTCTCAGTAGGTGCACCCCTGAGGCTGTCAGTTCTCAAAACTTCATGTACCCCCAAGAGTACACGCTCAGATTTCCACAATGAGGCCTCCATCATTTAGAGCTGCACAAGGTTTCTCAAACTTGGCACTACTGACATTTTGAACTAGATGGTTCTTTCTTGTGGAGGGCTGCCCTGTGCGCTGGAGGAAATTTAGCAGCATCCATGCCTAGGAGCACCCTCCCCGGTTGCGACGATCCAAACTGTCTCCGGACATTGCCAAATATCCCCTCAGAGGATGAGAGTGTAACAAAATTGCTCCCAGTTGAGAACCAGCAGGCTGTAGGAAAGTCCAGAACGTAGGTCTAGCTTAACCCCTGCCTCTCTGACTGCCTGCAGCTGCACCAGGCACTGCCTCTCAGGTCCCGCAGGCCTGTTGCCTGATAGGCCTCTGTGTCTGCGAGCCCTGAATCAGTTTCTGAGGTTCTTTTTCCAAAATCTCCATCTTTCTCTCCTCACTCTCCCACCACCATCCTCTCCTGCCACCCTCTCTCCTTCCCCCTCTCTCCCTCCCTGTCTCCTCGCATCCCATCCGTCTCTATCTCCTCCCCCTACTCTCTCTGTCAGTGAAGGACATCACATGCCTTTTCAGCGTCCAGCAGAATGGAAGCTCCTTAAGGACCGTCTCATTCACAGCTCTGGCCAGAGCAACTAGATGGATACCTGGTACATAGTGAGTTGCTCAGTATTCGCCAAATGATGGGTGGGTGGCTTTCCCGTCACTCCTACTTCCCCCAAACCTAATGCAGGTGTGGAAAAGGATGGTGTGAGCACTGGGAGAAGGACGAGGACCAGGTTCTCCAGAGCAAGCCTGGGCAGGCCGTTTTGCAAGGATGTCTGTGGAGCTGCTGCCCTCAAAGAGCGAAGCCCCATCAGCCATCGATTCCCTGATCCTTTCTTTTTTCCTTCATGCAGGAGATAAAGAGTATCTCATTAGGTGTGTTTCAATCAGATTAACGGCCATTAGTACCAGACTTCTGCTCAGGCTGCGTTTTGTTTCCTTTGGGATGACCCTGTGAAGCTAATTGCTTTTTATGGGAGCAGCACAGGAGCGTATATGGGGGGAAGTAAGAAAAGGCTCCATTCGCCCAGGCTGGCCAAATTTTGCATTTTTACTTGGCTTCTGAGTGGGAAGGAGGGAGAGCAGGCAAGCAGCCTGTACTCAGCAGGCTCTGAGGGGAGGCACCTCATGGGGTGGTGGAGAGTGCCCTGTGACCTCCTAAGAGGGGAATGGTGTTTGATGAGCTGGCTTCGGGGAGTGCTGATTCACAGAGGTGGGTCTGATGTCAGGAGATTAGGGATTTGTGGACAGCAGGAGAGGGCTGGAGGAGCAACACAGGCTGGATGACACCTGGCCCCCTGCAGGGTGCAAATTGTGTTTCTCTGTCAACGCAGGCGATCGACAGCTCCAGCATTGATTCTAAATCTGGCAAAGGCACAGAGAGCAGCCTCCCTACCTCGTCTGTCTTTCCCCAACACATTAAAACAAACATGAACTACAGCTTTCCCCTTCTTTCCGCAGTTCTGCTCCTGCCCTGCTCCACCAAGGCACTTTATTAGAAGTTTCTGCTACATCTTTCAAGATGGAGTTAAAGGTAGCTCACGGAGGAAAAAAGAGAAAGAGTAAAAGAATGCAGCTTGTAGACAAGTTGAAAATCAAATCTTTTTTTTTTTTTTTTTAAATTTTTATTTATTTATGATAGTCACAGAGAGAGAGAGAGAGGCAGAGACACAGGCAGAGGGAGAAGCAGGCTCCATGCACCAGGAGCCCGATGTGGGATTCGATCCCGGGTCTCCAGGATCGCGCCCTGGGCCAGAGGCAGGCAGGCACCAAACCGCTGCGCCACCCAGGGATCCCCTGAAAATCAAATCTTTAGCAAAGGTAGAGAAGCAGAAACGCTGAACCCTGTGATGATGAGCCCTTAGATTTTTCTCTCAACTTCCCGGCAGCCTTGGCAAAAAGGTTATTATGAGGGGTTATGCATTTGGGTGGAGGTCTAAAGAAAGCCACAGCTCTTCCTGTGTGTGTGTGTGTGTGTGTGTGTGTGTGTTTTGAGCTAAGTTCTGGGAGGTATTTATCATATATACATTATATAAAGATGTAATAGGCAGTGTCTTGGGGCCAGAGTTTCCTAGCAAATGTGGAAGTGCCTCTGAGGTAGTTCTTGCTCACTTTGGCAGCTGATAAAAGTTGAAGGTGAGCATGAAAACCTAATTAGGTAAAGGTACTTTACAAAGACCAGGAGCCAGTATTATCTGTGGTATTTCAGGACTTTTTCAATTTTTGATAGCAGCTCTTTGGTTGGGGCTCAGGGAATGCCCTCTTCTAATCAGTAGCCAATGTCCAGGTTGCAGCAGGCTGAGAACAGAATTTTTCTCTGGCTGGTCCACCGGAAACCTTTATTAGTTCTTTTAACAGAGCTCAGAGGCACAAAGGGGCAAGCAGCTCCTATGAGAAGCAAAGCCTTTTCATCCCTTGCTGCCGTCTTCTAAGTGGTTCTTCTGTATCTGTCTGGACCTCCACATTTCCTGTGCATCAGGAGTTCACAATCTTACTCTAACCTCAGCACCATACTGGAATAATAGAGCCTGTTTTGTTAGCCTTTTGTGTATAACAAACCATCCCTGAAGTTAGTGGCTTAAAACAGCAGCCGTTTATTGGCTCACAATTCTGCAATAAGGCAGCTTGTTTCTGCTCCACAGGGTGTCGGCTGGGCTCCCCCTGCATTTATAATCAGTGGAAAGATCCAGGGTGGCCTCCCTCACATGTCTGGGCCTCGGTGGGGTGACCTAAATTAATGGGGACTCCCTGGGCCTCTCAAGCTCAAGGAGGCTGGTCTTCCTTACTCAGAGCAGCAAGACAATGAAAGCAGAAACTGCAGGACTTCCTAAGCCCTAGGCCTATGCTGGGACCCCCAGCACAGGTCCCTCCTGCTGCATCCCCCTAGGGTCAGCCCAGTTGTAGCATGTGAAGCAGCTACACAAGGATGCAAATTCAGGGAGGTGGGATTTGTGGAGTTTCATTGGGGTGGCAATCGTCCACAGCCCCATCCCACCAATAAACTCAACAACAGAGGTCCTGTAGACAGTGGTTCTCACCCGAGGGGTGGGGACAGAGAGAAGGAAACAAGTATGTCCCCGCTGGCAGCCAGGAAGGGTGTCATTTGGTATCAGCCCACTTCTCACTTCAAGTTCCTGGACTCACCCCTTAGCTGCCACCATCAAAAGTCCAAATACCAGGCTTAATGAGTTCTATTTAAAACTTTCAAAAAGGGTACATGAGAGGTAGACCTTTGAAAGAGATGGAGCAGTCAATGTCTTAAGAGGCCTCCTGACAGCCATGTGTGAAAACGTGGTAAGCTCAGGGCGCACTGAGTTAGGGCACTCTATGGCCAACCTCCTGACACCTACAGACAGCGGCACCCCCAGGCCTCCCCAGTCGGCTGCATGGTCGGAGATCATGAGGTTATTTTCACATCAACTAAAGTGGGATACAGAGTGTGTTAATGGCAGCCTTAAAATCTGCTGAATTTCCATCAGGCTGGGACGAGAAAGCCTGACAGGACTCATTGGCCCTAACTCTGGACAAGGTCACGCTGTGTAAAAGAATGACTGTGTAAAAGAATGACAATCAAGGCCATATGCTAATCACTTTTGCAGAAGCCAGAAAGCTGGAGGCCAGATAACAAAGGCATGGGTTAACAGAATCAAGGACAAAACATTCTGACTTCAGAAAGACAGTATATGGGGCATCTGGGTGGTTCTGTGGTTGAGCGGCTGCCTTTGGCTCAGGTCGTGATCCTGGGGTTCTGGGATCCAGCCCTGCATCAGGCTCCCCACAGGGAGCCTGCTTCTCCTTCTGCCTGTGTCTCTGCCTCTCTCTCTCTGGGTCTCTCAGGAATAAATAAATAAAATCTTTAAAAAAGAAAGAAAGATCGTGTATATCTTTAAAAAGATTGAATGAAAGAGACCTAAACGTAAGATCCTCTGTTTTGGCTCAGAGCATGCACATATGTACATGCGTGTGTGCACGCACACACACGCACAGGTATGCACCCACACAGCACACATCCATGACAAAGAGGGATGAAGGAGCCCTGACTTAGCAGCACCATGTGAAAAGGACCTGTGTAGTCTGTTTCCAGGAAACTCAGTTTGAGTCAAAAGCAGGCCAAGCTAATGTGACCCTCAACTCTATGAATAGGGGCATAGATTCTAGAATAAAGGAGGTGACTTGTTCATTCTATTCTGTATAGCACAATTTATTCCATAAGTATTAGACCAATTTCTAGGTGCATAATTTAAAACTGTTAAAGAAAAACTAACATATTTAGAGAGAAGTTCAGAACCTGAACTGACAGATGTGAGGAAATATATGGAGGCACTGAAGACATTTGATCCAGAGAAATACTCAGAGAAATCCCCGGTGAGGACTTAAGGATGGTCTTAAATGGTTGTCAGGTGGAAGAGGGATTTGATCTGCCCTCTTTGGTCCCGAAATAAACCTTGGACCAGGGAATGGAAGGTTGAAAGACCCTGGCATTTGGCGCATCTATAATTGGAGTAACCCAGTAAGGAATGGGCTGTGTCATGTTTCTGGTCACTGCAGGGGCTGGATGATCACTTATCAGGATAGAGAGAGGGAATTCAAACCTTAGATGGGTAATCAGTTCAAAACAAACATTAAAAGCCTGTCCAACTAACTCTGAGGTCTTGGGATTCATAGGGATTTGCCCAAGGCCACAGAGCAAGTTGGTAGCTGTCTAGGATCTGATTTCCTGCCTCCCTCTCAGCATTTCTGCCCTGGATGCCCAGTTCCCTCACCAACTCGATGATAACTCAAGCAGGATGCCTAAGGACTGTCTCCTACCCATCCATCCAGACCGGGTTTGTTTGTTTTGGCCAGCATCATGTGTAAAAAGATTGAAATCCATGTTGACAGAAATGTGTACCAGTTCTGGCAGTAGCCACCATGCCCCATGGTCCTCCCTGGGCATGAGGCCCCTGCACATGTTCATAGCTCTCGCTTGGCCACCATGGCCTTGCTGCTCGCAGACTTCTCACCTAGAGACAGAGCAGAGCAAGAGGAGGTGGTCCTGGACCAGAGAATATGAAGAAGGCTTTGCAGCTCCTTCTTCCCTTACAATTCCCAGTGTGAAGGAAACTGAGGAGGGGGGAAGGGAACTTGTGGGTTTGGTTTTTTTTTTTTTTTTTTTTTTTTTTTGAGCATCTACAATGAGCTGTGCATTTTTCATGCATGTTAATCCCACTTAATCCTCATAACAACTATATTAGTTTCCTAGAGCTGCTGTAACAAAGTACCACAAACTGAAGGCTTAGAATAGGAATTTATTGTCTCACTATTCTGGAGTCCAAAATCAAGTCCAAATCAAGCAGGGCCATGCCCCATCTGAAGGTGATAGGGAGGGATCTGTTCCAGGCCTGCTCAGAGCTTCTGGGACTCTCAGATATTCCTTGGCTTTAGGTGGTCATCTTTTTCTTTCTTTCTTTCTTTCTTTCTTTCTTTCTTTCTTTCTTTCTTTCTTTCTTTCTTTCTTTTTCTTTCTTTCTTTCTTCCTTTCTTTCCTCTTTTTTAAAGACTTTATTTATTTATTCATGAGAGACACACAGAGAGAGGCAGAGACACAGGCAGAGGGAGAAGCAGGCTCCTCACAGGGAGCCCGATGTGAGACTTGATCCCCAGACCTGGGATCATGACCTGAGCCAAAGGCAGATGCTCAGCTGCTGAGCCACCAAGGCGTCACAATCATCTTCTCCTTCTGCCTCCCTTTTTGTCTTTCTTCATTGCATCTGCCTGTGTCCAAAGTTCCTCACTTTATAAGAACACCTGTCATATTGGATTAGGACCTAAGGATCTTAACTCGGTTCAATCTACAAGGACCCTATTTCCATATAAGGTCATCTTCTAAAGTCCTAGGGTTTGGACTTCGGCACGTCTTTTTGCTGAAGACGTTTAGTTTAACCAGTTTAACTCCTAACACAGTTTAACACAGTTTAACCCTAACAGTCCACCCTGTGTTTCCCCAAAGTTCACATCCTTACCACGTGCAAAATACATTCACCACATCCAGATACCCACATGGACCTCAACAACTAGTTTAGTAAAAGGGCTAGGATCATAATACTAATACATAGAAGGCAGACTTAAAATGCAGTACTGCTGACCCCAAATACCATCCTCTTTCTGCTACGGAGTGCTGCTGCTATGGGACACGCCTACCGTGTGCCAGGAACTGTGCCTGCTACCTCATACCCTTTCCTCAGAGTGGGATGCGGGTCTGGCAGGGCCCCAGACTGAGCACCAAGGGACACGCAGCTCCTACCATCCTCTGATAAGGACCAGGCTCAGCCCACCTGGGGCTGACCCGGGCATAGGCTGGCTCAGAAGATGGGAGGAGGGCACCCGAAGGGCCAGTCCTGGAGAGCACAGGCAAAGGGTGGAAACTGAGTCCTGGGGAGGTGCAGTGGTTGCAGGTAGGAGAATGCAGCCCACTCAGGCCATTTTGGGGAAAGGGTGCGTAGGCTATTGCCCAAACCACTGTGCTGCCACTAGCTGAGAGGCAAGGGGACCGCAGGACCCATTGAGACTTATGAAGAAGCAGGGAATCAGATGCTTGGCCAGCAGCAGCAGGCAACAAACCAATACCAACTGCCCACATGGCATAGTGCCTGGTCATTCACTTCCTGGAAAGATGGAGATGCGGGCAGGACTGGGTTCTGGGCTATCATCGTCGCAGATGGAAGCTTTCTTTGGCCATTAGGAGAGAAGGAGTGGAGGGCACTGGGGAAGAAAGAGGCCACTGAGCTGATGAGAAGAATACGGCTTTTGAAGTCATTAGACCCGGCTTGAAGCCAGCCTGTGCCACTCACAAGCCGCATGGCGTTGGGCAAATTGGGAAACCCTTCTGAGCCCCATTTTCCCGTGGGCTGCTGGTGAAGATTAAATAGGACGTGTTGAAGCATGTGACCGTGTGCACTCAATACAAACTGTTTTCTCCTCTGTTTTTCCCTTCAAAGCTGAGCGGCACTGGCCTGGGGATCGTGAAAGAGACCTGGGAGGGAAGACAGATCCCCAGTCTCTTGGGTGGGGGTCAGTTCCCCCTAAAAGGGCACAGTCTAAATCACACCTTCCCCCTTCTCCTAACGATGCGTTTTGTCCCTCGCAGAGGAACTGAAGGAGAAGCTGACAGAGTACGTGGACAAGGTGAATGGCCAGAAGCCGGGCTTCATCAAAGTCGTGCGCCACAGCAAGCAGGAGGGCCTCATCCGCTCCCGAGTCAGCGGCTGGAGGGTGGCCACTGCGCCCGTGGTGGCACTCTTTGATGCCCACGTGGAGTTCAATGTGGGCTGGTAAGTGCCCGTCAGGAGAGGAAGATGAATCCCAGTGTGGTCCGGAGCTTTGGCTCAAATGAGTGCAAAGCAAGCTGGGATCTCAGCCACAGTGGGGGGAAGGAGAGAATTCTGGGAATAGCTGAGATCTGGATGTGTGACTACTGGAGGCAACGGGGCTGGCCCTTCAAGGTGGAGGAGGGTCGGGGGCCAACAGGTCAATACACAGTCTCTAAAGGGTATATGGTGGCATCAGGTGTGACTCTAGCTAGTGTCTTCCCCTAGGAGAGCGGATCTGAGAGTGGGCTGAGGACGGAGCTGAGAGTGCCAGCCCAGCTCAGGACAGGGCTGCAACTGCTGAGCAAGGGGAGGCTGGACCAGACTTGAGGCACAAGCCCAACCATGCAGACAGGGTCAAGGCCCAGTGGTCAGAGGGGTAGAAGGTAGCCTGATGTTATCCAGGTGACCTGGACGCCACACCCCTCCCCCCCCTGCCAAATGCCAGGCCAGACAGAGCAGAGAATCTCAGATTTTCCCTACTCGTGAAAGTAGGTCTTACAAAAACTTCCTTTTTCTGGTCAGGGCTGCTCAGCTGCCACGTGGGGCAAGAGAAAAGGTATGTGGCCTCAGAGGCTGCAGCCAAGGTGGGATGGGGCATCTGACACCAGCATCCCTGCAGGGCCAGACGGTGTGCTGTGGCCAGCCCACTGTGTGTGGCTTTGTAGAGCGCCAGGTGAGGAGGGCCCTCTGGTAGGAAGGAGCAGCCGGGCATGCACGCCACATGGTTAGATTTAGGCATACTTTTACATAACAGGCTCAAATTAAGGCTGCAATGAAGCCGTTTTTTTATAGTTGAAGTCCCTGCTTGCCATTTGTGACTATTTAAAAAGCATTTTCGTTGGATTTATGGCCAGAAGAGGAGAGGGACACTTACTATTTCAAGCTGATTTGAATAAACAATTATGCAACAAATGCATTATTAATAAGAAGCTCATCATTCCTGTCTGCAAACACTTTACTTGCCTGGTGCCCATAGGGGCCTCCTGGCTGCTCGGAAGCCCTACTCCCACCTCTCCCCAGGGCGGTGGAGAACACGTGGGATGGGGTGGCACGTCTACAAGGATGGAAGGAGCATTGAGTAACTGGCGGAAATAAGTTTGTTCTCACCCTCCTCCCTTGCCATCCTCCTCTGCCTTTTCCTCCTGGTTGATATACTGAATTTTCACAAAATCAAAGCCCGAGTTGAAAGCTACCCATGGAACCTCAGATCTGTTCCTTTCTTCTTTCTAAGGTCTTGATTTTTTTTTTTTTTCTACTGGGAAACAGGAAAGCAAATAGACACAAGGATCTAAGGCAGTAAGAGTCTCTCAGCTCAGCCCAGGACGTGCTGCAGGAGTGGCCAGGCCTCTTGCCAACCCAGAAGTGGAGGGGGGTGGAGGTTAAACAGAGGCTGTTTCCCAGGAGGCAGAGCAACCGGCTGGAGCAGACAGCCAGGTGGTTTTTTGCCTTTTTCTGCAGAGGAAGAAGCTTTAGGGGTCGCCAGTCAAGTATTTATCCACCTAGGAAGCAGTTTCCCTTCTCTCTCTCCCTCTTGCTCAGGGCGGAACCTGTGCTCACCCGCATAAAGGAGAACCGGAAGCGGATCATCTCACCATCCTTTGACAACATCAAGTATGACAACTTTGAGATAGAAGAGTACCCATTGGCCGCCCAGGGCTTTGACTGGGAGCTGTGGTGCCGCTACCTAAACCCCCCCAAGGCCTGGTGGAAGCTGGAGAACTCCACCGCCCCGATCAGGTAAAGCATCCTTACCTGTAGGTCTCTCTGCTCTGTCTTCCACTCAAGGGCTCCCCTCCCAGCTCAAGCCTTATTCCCCAAACTCCAGCCCCACTGTGGGATGATGGGGTAGAAGTGGGGGTTAGAAAGGAATTACAAATGACCTTCAGTCCCCACTTACAGGCCCTGATGTTCGCTTTCAATAGAATCATGGCCCCCAGAATCCATCCGGAGGCTCAGAGCTACTCATTTTAACACATCACTATGGGACACCTGCTGAGTGCCAACTGCTGTGCTGGGTGCTGAGGATCCAGAGTGATTAAGACTCCATTGCTGTCCCCAAAACCCTGCAGTCTAGCGATGACAGACAAAATAATTGGAGGAAACAAATTACTGCTGGAGGAAACTGCATAGAAAGTGGGGAGAATCTTTTTCAGAGACTAGGATTTGCACTTGTTTTTGAGTGAATGTAGGACATTGCAGGGTTGGGGCAGGGGCACCCATGTTTGAAGAAACAGGGTGAGTTTGTGGACACAGAGGAACTATAAAGGGACCTTTGGGAAGAGGAGTATGAGGAGGCAGCCCCAGAGGCTGGAAGAGCAGAGAGGCAAGACCAGACCCCCCAGCAGCTTGTATGCCTTGCTGATATTTGAGTTTCTCCTGTAGGATTCACCGAAAAGTGGCTGCAAACTGCATTTCAAAGATCCCAAGCTCTTTCTGCCTTCACTGCTGCCTTCACAGACACCCAGGTGACTCCCTTGGGCAGCCTCTGTTCTATGGGTCAGGACTCCTGACACAGCCACCCCACCGGCCCTTATTTCTGTCTGGTTAATCACAGATCAGGTACCTTTATGCTCTCTGCAAAGTCCTGCCCACGAAACACACAGATGGCACCAGAGGTAGCCTAGGGGACAATTCTTAGAATGAAAGAAGAGATTAGAAACTGATGTTGCTTTGTATTACATGAGGGAGAAAGATTATGAAAAATTTAATTGAAACTGGGTGATTATTATCTGAGATCACATCTCTCCTTGCCAGAAGAAAAAACTATATTCATATTTAAAACAGGATGGAAGAGAACCATCCAGCTTTCTCGCAGTTATCTCTGTTACCCACCTGTGTTAGCCCTTGCCACAGTTTTGTGTTGTTAATTCGGAGGTCGCTGTGTGCAAGGGCCTTTTACACACACGGTCTCATTTGCTCCTCGTGTTGGCCTTGTGACAGCCCATTGTGTCATCCCTGTTTTACAGCCACAGGATGGATGAAGGCGAATGGCCCTGCCTAAGGCTGTGGGCAGTAGAAGCAGGATCCAAACCTAGGTCAGCTAGATTCCATATCTAGCTGTCACCCTCGTAGATGCCCACTGTTGAGCTCAGAACTAGCATGGCGACACTCTGCCCCTAGGCCAGCTGATTGATACTGGAAGGAAGCGTGCTATCGTGCAAGGAGCTTTCTTGCAGAAGACTGCGCTGTACTAGCTGCTTTATTCTGCTCATCTTGAAATGTGTTGGCCTAGTCGTAGTAAACCTGCCTTCTAGGTCGTTGACAGAGAATATCATCTCGGCCTCAAAGTTTCCATCACCTAGTTTTTGTCAAAAACTTGGCCATCAGAAATTATATTCATGGATGAACATTATTGGTTTTACCCTTAGGTGAAGACAACCCCACAGAAAGCTGTGGGTTATTACAAATAACCTTGCCCACTTTGGCTCCCATTTCCTTGGAGCTGTGTCCACACGTTGTAAGCGATAAAAAAGAGCCCAGAGCTACCTTCTATTGCATTCTACAGTGACGTCTTTGGGAAGGCTGTTCACTGTGTCCCAAAGTGACCTCTTAGAAGACTGACATGAGAAATTTCTTTCAAACTGACTGCTAGACAAAATCTTGTTAACCCCAAGGAATGAGTGTGGTATTTTCACATGGGAACTATAAATCTTATCTCTAAGACAGGGTTGTTCATTTTCACCTTGGCTACCAGGAAGCTCAGTATGAATTTTGTGGGTCTCCTTTAAGAACTGTGAAGGAGGACCTGAAGGAGGGCCATTCTAACTGGCCCCCGATTTGTTGTGAACTTTTGGTCTTTCAGACATTTATGTATTTTGTTTCTCAATGTACTGTACATTTTTTTTCTTTAAAGATTTTATTTATTTATTCATGAGAGACACAGAGAGAGAGGCAGGCAGAGACATAGGCAGAGGGAGAAGCAGGCTCCACACAGGGAGCCCGATGTGGGACTCGATCCTGGGTCTCCAGGATCACGCCCTGGGCCGAAGGCAGACACTCAACCGCTGAGCCACCCAGGCGTCCCGTACTGTACATTTTTTGTAAGCTATCTCTAACCCTTTTGGGAACAAGGAAAGGGATAAACCAATAACATTTTTAGGCTGATTAGGTCTACATCATACCCCAGCTGGTTAATAAGTGATAGACTATCTAAGGTGGCCTATGTTCATTGCACAGTCACTGTTTCAGATTCTGCTGTTCTTCTGAGTGGGTTTCGCCAAATGGGGAAGGCCCCTTCCTGCAGGTCTTAGAGCACCATGTTGAAATACTTGACATTTCAGCAATGTCGAGAAAAATGTTGAGACTTCACACTGCCCACTCCGCCAGGCTGATGTTTTTAAATCACCATGCTTTTCAAGAGGGGATTCTTTGAGCTGCTTCAATGTGCAAATGCATCTTTTTAAATGATTTTCAAGTAACAATTACATCCCAGAGGCTTTCAAAGTTTTACATTATTTAATTTAATCCGTGTGAGGTTATAGTTGATTCAGTTTCATAGATACCGAATCAGAGGCTCCAAGAGGCTAGGGAACTTTTCACAGTGACACACAGCTGGGGGGGATTTTACTCATACCATGCACCTCCAAGGACTGGATCAAGCATCCTCCACCAGCGCAGGAACTCAGCCCACTCTAGGAGTGGTGGATTGAAGTAGACTGACCGGCCTGGCTGCCTGCGGTCTGTGGAACATGAACCCATCCTGAATAAAATGCTGTGATTTGAAAGGAGGAGGGGCAGGGTACCGACCCAAAGGCTGCAGAGCAGCCTCCTGCATCAGCATTGTCCCAAGAAATGGCTTACAAAAGAGCTGTTTCTCCACCTTGATGAGTTTCCAGTGTCAAAGATGGGTCCATTTGCACATGACTGACCGTTTTCTCATAACTGAGGATTCCTCATTTCATTTTCTCTCTCCTCCCCTGTGAATCCTTCAGCCACCAGCTGATAAAATGCTATGCAAGGGCTAGAAATGGTAGCTGTGTGCGGTGTCATTTGCGAAAGTTAATGCTCTCAGCAGAGAAGCAGCCCACATGCACTCACGCTGATTCTCCTAATGCGAATCACTCTAGTGAAGTCTCGTGCTTCACTAGGCACCTGCACACAGCCGGTGAGCCCCGCGCTCACACTCTCACTAAGGAAAGGCCCCCCAGCTCCTGGACCGACTGGCTGTTGCTGTATTGCTCTGGCCTAAGACCCAGCGATAGAAAAGCCCTCGCAGCTGGCTCTCTCCCTCTACTGCCCCTTCTTCCTTCTGAAACTAGCCTTTTCTCTATAGCCTGCATCGATGGGTGGTCCCCACCTTGCCATCACCCAAACCACAAAACCAGCTGGCATTCATATTTCTCCTTCTCTCTCACCTGTTCATCTGTTTTCTAAGTTCTGTTGATTTTTACATTAAAATGTGTCTTTAAACAGTCCCCCTCTCCATTCCTGATACTCTCATCAAGGACCTCATCATTTTGCCGTAGACATAGCAATGAGCTTCCCAACTGGATTCCTGTTGCCACTCGGCCTCCTCCAGCCACCCCACAGCTACCCAAGGATTCTTTTAAAAACACAGATCTGTTTGTTCTCTATATTTAAGAGTCTGGATTTTTGTCTCTTTGTTTTCCTTGTTCATTTATTTTGTTTCTTAAATCCCATATCTGAGTGAAATCATATGGTATCTGTCTTTCTCTGACTTAAGACTTATTTCTGCTCATTCCAAAGTCAGCTGAAAATTCCTCACTGGCACCCCTTTGCCTCCAGATAAAATCCAAATCATTTACTATGCTCTCCAAAGCCCCAGCTAATATTTCTAAGTGAACCAGAGTTGATGTGCAAAACCCAAGCTGGGGAAGGGTAAGGAGTTAGCCTGGGTGCCGAGGTAGAAGCAGAGACTGGCTGTGTGATTCAGAATTCAGGCATCAGGGCAGCTAGAGATGCAGATGCTCAGACCAGGCTGGTGGGGTGAGCACTATTTCCTGGGATTGGTTACATAGGCAAGCACCCCCTGGAATGACAACTGGCCCCAGGACAGGAGCTCTTGCTGCTGCCTTCAAGAAACAGCCTCCCTAGAGCAGCTGGTGAAGGTGGGCCTGGGAGGGCCCCTCGGAGAACAAGGCCCATACCAGCTCTAGTGGCAAAGGAAGGAAGAGGAACAGATCCTCCTGGAGGAAGGCACCACTGCTAGTATTCCTCTGGCCATCCCCAGGAAGCAGCCCTTCCACTAACTGCTGGCCCATCTCCCACATCCCTGTAGGAGCCCTGCCCTCATCGGCTGCTTTATCGTGGATCGGCAGTACTTCCAGGAGATTGGCCTACTAGACGAAGGCATGGAGGTCTACGGAGGCGAGAATGTCGAGCTGGGGATCAGGGTAAGTAAGAGTTCTTGCCCAGAGGACTTGGCTGAGCTCCCTGAAAGCTGAATGAGTCAAGGATGTGGAGAAATGGGACTCAAGGCTGAGGGTCACAGATGGATTCTGAATGTTTAGTCCCTAACCTTGCTCCATGTATGTGATCAGGACTGCTTGGAGATGGGATAGAGTCAGAGGAGGGGACCTATAGCATTTTCGAGAAGAAAAGCACTTCAGAAACTGCTTTGTCTAGGACTGGGGACGTGGGACAGTCAAGCTCCCCTCTATGGGAACAACCTCTTTGATAAAACCAAACACAGGCTCCCCAGAGCTGAGCAAAAGTGTGTTCCAGGAAGAGACCTGTAGGCATCTAGGAGTGGCTGGACTAGAGTGACCCTCAGAGTAACCTTCCTTTGGGATTTCTCACTCTGATATTCCCAGCCTCCTCCACAGTGCCCCAGAGAACTTTCCTAAAGACTTTGGCAAGAGAAGGCTGTAGGTGGGTGCCCAGGTGGCTCATTTAAGCATCTGCTTTGGCTCAGGTCACGATCTCAGGGTTCTGGGGTTGAGCTCCACATCAGGCTCCCTGCTCAGTGGGTAATCTGCCTTTCCCACTCCCTTTGCCCCACCTGCTCATGCTCTCTCACTCTCTGTCTCTCATAAATAAAAAATAAATAAATAAATAAATAAATAAATAAATAAATAAAATCTTCAAAAAAAGAGAGAGTGGGGAGGGCTACAGGGAAATACACTCATGAAGTATAAAAGAGCAAAACACAGCCAGGCTCACTCCATTCTGTTTTCTGACCCCACCATGTGCTGGTCAGCTAGTCAGGGCTGTTCATTCCTCATGCCATTCTTTGGAGGTAGCACCATCCTGCCCCAAAATAGAGGGCCTTTTGCAGCTATCATCACATGATATGAATCCACAATAGGCATCATTTAATTTCTCATCCCACAGGATCATTTCCTAGGCTCTGGCTCTTTCTCCTGGGCCCATGAAAAGATAACTCTAAAATGACACCCCACCCCCATCATATCTGAGAGACACATGAGGTCCCCTGGTGGTTGGCAGGAATGTGATAGTGGATACAATGAAGGACCTCATCCTAGAGGGAAGCCCACCCCTCTGTCCAGGTTGTGGTCCTACCCTCACAAATAATCCAACATTCAAGCTGTGGCTTGTCTCCACAGTGGTCCCCATTTTCCAGTCCATGGGGATCTTAATTGAAGCAGCCTGACATATCCCTGTGTGACAGCCCTTGGAGAGGACCTTGTACCTGCTGGTGTTCATAGCAATCATCCAAGATATCCCTCCTCACTGCCAGCCCTTCATGCAGACCACCCCAACATCTGGCTGGTTCCGATGAATGACGCCACTCTTGGCTTCAGTATCGGTATCTCCAGTTCCCACTCAAAGACTTCAGCTTGGATACACCCTCCTCTTACCTCTGACTCCCTTAGACCAATGGGCAGTCTGCTGACCCTGGACAGACCTCACCCTGCCCCAAAGAGAGACAGGGCACCTCCACTGAGTCTTTCATAACATCTGCAGTGACCTGACTGGCACTGTGTGGGCTGGCCTTACTGCCCCGACTTAATCCTAGGGCTCTGAAGACTGGCAGCAGGAGCAAGATGTTCTGAAGCTGACCTTAGAGAACACTTGGAGTCTGGGCCTGGGTGAGGCTTTCAAATACATGTTAAAGATCTTTGGGTTTTGTGTTCAGGGTGTAAAATACAGGATAAAATGTTGTCTGGCATTTCTCCTTCTCTACCTCTTCCCTCCCACTTGACAGAGATGACGTGTCATAGTAGTTGAAGGAAAGGTGGTTTTTCAAGCAGAGACCCAACAACCTGTTGGCTGGCAGAGCTGTGAACAGAAGGAGGAGCTAGTTCATTGGAATTCCAATTTCCCCCTTAAGGGATACAGAACTGCTCATCATCTCCAAAATGACTTTCACATGTCACGTGGTTATTAGCATCTTCGTTTCGTGTTTTAGGAATCACATCTCAGTGCCTCACTTTCCTTATCTAGGAGTCCCTTGGATAAGGAAGGAGCCCCTGCAATTACTCCACAGGATTGTTTGTAAAAAGGACAGACACTGCTTTTCTCACCTCTTTGGTTCACAGACAACTTATTCAAAGTCCTTACCCATTTGGAACACAGAAAGGATTGTTTGCACAATTATTCACTACCTGCTCTGGCATCTAAGTATGTCATCCGTCTACATCCCTAAAAAGTAGTTGTTATTATAATCCTTTTTATTCAGATGAGGGAATTGTGAAATTAAGAACTAATGTATGTTGTCAAGGTCATACCACTTATAAGAGGTAGAGAAAAGATTCAGCCCCAGATCTATATGATGTGAAAGCCTAGAAAGATATACCACAGTGATCTAGGGATAAAAGACCTATGAGCATCACCCACAAAAGTATTTCAGTGTCCATGCAGTAATTCTACTCTATTCAGAGTTATATCTACTGAGTCACTATTTAAAGCCTTATTCTTATTTTGTGCTCATTTCTAATAAGCCTTTTTTTCCCCCTGGATTCTAATTCCACAGCTCAGTGGAAAAATGAAGGGAGTTCCTATGGGCAAGCAGAATGAAAAGAGTGAGAAATAAGCCCTGATGTTGAATAAGAGACAGAAAGATTGTACAGATGATGGCTATAAAAAAGTAGAATATACAAGAGAGCATTCAAGAGGTGGTAGGAAATAAAGAAATTTTTAGAGACAATAAATAAACTGAATTGACTCCCTTCAAAAATGTTGAAGTTCTAACCCTCTATAGCTGTGAATATGATCTCATTTGGAAATAAGGTCTTTGCCCATGTAATCAGGTTAAGATGAGGTCATACCGGGTTACAGCAGCCCTAATCCAATATGACTGGTGTTTTTAGAAGGAAAATTTGTGGACACAGGCAGGTACAGAGGGCGGCTGACCATGTGAAGATGGAGACAGAGATTGGAGTAGAGCCAAAGAATGCCTGGGGTCACCAGAACCTGGAAGAGGCAAGGAAGGATCCTGCTCTAAGGCTTTGGAGAGACCATAACCTTGTCAACACCTGAGTTCAGACTTCTAGCCTCTAGAAGTCTGAGAGAATAAATCTGTGGTTTTAGGAGATCCAGCTTGTGGTGCTTTGTTATAACAACCCAAGGAAATTAATACTGAGACTAAAATATGAATGAAAATAGGAACCTAGAGAAATCCTAAATATATTATATT
Source organism: Canis lupus familiaris (assembly GCF_011100685.1). Lineage (NCBI taxonomy): Eukaryota > Metazoa > Chordata > Mammalia > Carnivora > Canidae > Canis > Canis lupus. Next base: position 35,064,001 of record NC_049242.1, on the reverse strand, counting down.
TGAAGAACCTGGTGACTTTAATTTCATAGAGTTTCTTAATTTCATAGAGTACAGAGGACAGGAACAAAAGCCTCAGAGTTTCCAAACCTGAAGAGTCTCACCACATAACCCCCTGGCTCCCCACCATACCTCCTATAAAACTGGTATTTCAAAGACCAATTATTTCAGGGTAAGATGAGCTAGAAATACTCCCACCCTCACCCCCAATGTTAAGGTAGAAATACTCCCACATTCATACCCAATTTTATGCTGACGAGAGGAAAAACTCTCCTCTGTGAATCCCTCCCTTGGATTTATAACATAAAATCAAAATACTTCATGGTCCAGAAAATCTCAAGAGTAGAATTAAACTTAAAGTTGTTGGAAGTTCTTAGGCATCTACAAAAATGTATACAAACCCTCTCTGGGGAAAGACCTCTTTAACCCAGGCTATAAAACTTCCCATAGCTAGAGTTTCAAGGAATGTGAATTCACCTTAAAAAAAAAAAATCACAAAACAAGGGAAAAAGAAAGCACTAAAAGCAAAAGCATTGGACAGACAAATTTGTTCTACAAAATCTTGAAATATTGATTCTATCAGACACAGGATATAAAATAAGCTATACACTAGCTTCAAAAACAAAAATAGGAGATTGGTAGGGTGCCTGGGTGGCTCAGTTAGTTAAGCATCCAACTCGAATTTGGCTCAGGTCATGATCTCAGGATCATAAGACTAAGCCCCCTGTTGTGCTCCATACTCAGCAGGGAGTCGGCTTAAGATCCTCTGCTTCTGTCTCTCTCTCTCTCTCTCTAAAATAAATAAATATTTAAATAAATAAATAAGAGATTGGAAATATAAATAAGAAGAAAGAGACTATTAAAAAGACCAGTTGTATTGATAAAAATAGAATTTCAAACATAATAAATATAAAAATGGGGATGCCTGGGTAGTTCAGTCAGTTGAGCACCAGACTTTTGGTTTCAACTCAGATCATGATCTCAGGCTCCTGTGATGGAGCCCCTCATGGGCTCTGAGCTCAGCAGGGAGTCTGCTTGAGATCTCTCTCTTCCCTTTCCCTTTGCCCCTCCTTCCACTCGTGCATTCTCTCTTTCAAATAAATAAATAAATCTTTAAAAAAATGGAAATTATAAATATAATGGAAAAATATAAAATGGAAATTAAAAGCTAGGTAGATGGATTAAACATCCAGATGGATATTGTTAAAGGAAAAAACAGTAAACTGGAAAATATGCCTAAAGAAATTATTCAGAATCAGCCCAAAAATACAAAGAAAAAATTGAACAAAACAACAAAACAGAGATTGAAAGATGGGTAGAATTGAGGGAAAGGGTCTAATATCTTAGAATTCCAAATGGAGATGGTAAGAAGCGAGGATTAGGCAAAATCAATATTTGAAGAACTAATTACTAAAAATGTACCCAAGTTGATGAACCCTCAGATTCAGGAAGTCAGTCTGTCCAACGTAGGATAAATACAAATATATCCACACTTAGACATGTTATCATGAATGCTAGAGACAAAGAGGAAGATCTGATAGCGGTTAGAAAGGAAAGATAGACTACAGAAAAATTAATGATAGTTAGAATAACAGTGGACTTTTCAGTGACAATGGAATCCAGAAGACCATGAGATAATAGCTTAAATAATCTGAGAGAAGGTAATTCTGAACAGGTACCTGGGCAGTTCAGTGGTTGAGCATCTGCCTTTGGCTCAGGTCATGATCCCAGGGTCCTGGGACTGAGTCCTACATCAGGCTCCCTGCAGGGAGCCTGCTTCTCCCTCTGCCCATGTCTCTGCCTCTCTCTGCATGTCTCTCATGAATAAATAAATAAATAAAATCTTAAAAACAGAAAGAAAAGATTTGTGAGCTTACATATGTGTGTGTGAGTATATATGTATATATAGTCAATAAAAATATCTTTTAAAAACTAGAGTAAAAGAAAGTCATTTTCTGAAACACAAAAACTGCAAGAGTTTGCCACAAACAGATCCTCACTAAAATGAACTATAAAGGATACATTTTAAGAATAAGGAAAATGATCCCAGAAGGAAATCTGAGATAAAAGAAAGATACTTAGCTCAAAAAGTAGTACATTTATGAGTAAATCTAAAGAAATGTTGATGGTAAATAACACTACAGTAATGTCTCATAGGATTATTAAAACCACAATGCATGATGACAATTGCAAATAAGTTGAGAGAGGGTGATTGTAATTAGAGTGTTCTAAAGTGCTTATATGTTAATGAGGATGGAAAGGATACTGGTTGACTTTCAGTTTTGATGAAATAAGCATATTAAAGTTTCTAGGGAAGGCATGAAAATCATAGATAGAGAAAGTATAACTTCAAAGTTATAGAGGGGAAAAATAAAATATGAAAGTAAGAAAGGGAGAAATAGAAACAAAGGATGGTACAAAGAGAAAACATATGAGATGGTAGAAATGAATCCAAATACATGAGTAAATATAGTAAGTTACAGGGACTAAGTTAAAAGGCAAACATTTTAAAATTAAATTTTTTAAATTATCTGTAGGCTATTTATAAGAAATATGTCTGAAATGTAATAATACAGAAAGGTTAAAATCTAAATGGATAGAAAAATTAATAACAGGCAAATGCCAATGAAAAGAAAGTTGCTGTAGTTATATTAATATTAGAAAAATACCATTACAACATGTCCTGGTACAAAAAGAGATTTCTACAATGTGTAGTTCATGAGGAATATATAACAATTATGAACTTTTATGCACCTAACAGCACAGCCTTGATTTATATAAAGTAAAAGTTGACAGAATTACCAGGAGACATCAACAGCTCCACTGATATAGTGGAAGATTTCAATAAATTTCTTCAAGTAAATGATATACCAACACAATTAACAGTTTGAATCTAATAGGATATAGAAAACACTGCATCTAAGAACTATAAGATTCAACAAATTTCAAGGATTAACATTTTATAGAACATGTTCTTTGACCACAATGGAATTCAATTAGAAATCCACAACTAAAAATTATAGACAAAAGCCACACTTTTGGAAATTATGAAACATTTCTAAAAAACTCATGGTCAAGAAAGAAATTATACTGGAAATTTGAAAATATTTTGAACTAAATGATAACAAATATGCTACATATTACATTAGGTGAAATTCAGCTAAAATAGCAATTAAGAAAAGTTGTAAATTAAAACAGTATGGTACTGGCACAAAATCAGACACATGAGTCAGTGGAACAGAATGGAGAGCCTAGAAATAAACTCACACATACACAGTCAATTAATTTACAACAGAGGAGTCAAGAATACACAACAGAGAAAGGACGGTCTCTTCAATAAATGGCATTGGGAAGACTGGGAAGCCACATGCAAAAACTGGACCACTTTCTTACACCATACACAAAAATTAATCCAAAATGGATGAAAGATTTGAATGTAAGACCTGAAAGCCATAAAACCCATAGAATAAAATGTAGACAGTAAGCTCCTTAACATAGGTCTTAGTGATGATTTTTGAATCTGACACCAAAAGCAAAAGCAAAAAGCAGAAATAAACAAGTGGGAATGCATCAAACTAAAAAGATTCTGCATAGGGAAGGGAATCCATAATGAAATGAAAAGCCAATCTACTGAATGGGAGAAAATATTTGCAAATAATATATCTGATAAGAGATTAATATCCAAAATATATAAAGAACCATATAACTTGATAGCAAAAGAGCAAAAAATCCTATTTAAAAATGGGCAGAAGATCTGAATAGACATCTTTCCAAGGAAAACATCCAGATGGCCAACAGACACATAAAAAGATGCTCAACAATATTCATCATCAGGGAAGTCTAAATCAAAACCACAATGAGGGGATCCCTGGGTGGCGCAGCGGTTTGGCGCCTGCCTTTGGCCCAGGGCACGATCCTGGAGACCCGGGATCGAATCCCACGTCGGGCTCCCGGTGCATGGAGCCTGCTTCTCCCTCTGCCTGTGTCTCCGCCTCTCTCTCTCTCTCTGTGACTATCATAAATAAATAAAAATTAAAAAACAAAACAAAACAAAACCACAATGAGATGTCACCTTATACCAATCAGAATAGCTATTATCAAAATGAAAAGAAATAACAAGTATTGCAAGGATGTGGAGAAAACAATCTTTGTGCACTGTTTATGGGGATGTAAATTGGTACAGCCACTATGGAAAACAGTATGGAGGTTCCCCAAAAAATTAAAAATAAAAATACCATGTTTCAGCAATTCCACTTGTGGGAAAACAAAAAACAGTAACACTAACTTAATAGGACATATGCACCCTATGCTCATTGCAGTATTATTTACAATAGCCAAGATAGGGAAACCACCAAGCATCCAGCAATGGGTGAATGAATAAAGAATATGTGATATATATACTTATAATGGAATGTTATTCAGCATAAAAAAAAAAAACACATGAAATCTTGCCATTTACAACAACCTGGTTGGACCTTAAAGGTATTATGCTAAGTGAAATGAACCAGACAGGGAAGACAAATACTGTATGATCTCACTTATATGTGGAATCTAAAAAAAAAAAAAGAAAAAGAAAAAAGAAGGAAGGAAGGAAGGAAGGAAGGAAGGAAGGAAGGAATGAAGGAAGGAAGGAAGGAAAGAAGGAAGGAAGGAAGGAAGGAAGGAGAAGAAAAACAAAAAGAAAAAATAAGCTCATAGATACAGAGAACAGATTGGTGGTTGCCAGAGACAGGGGGTGGGTTATGGGAAAAATGGGTGAAGGGGGTCAAAAGGTATGAACTTCCAGTTACAAAATAAATAAGTCATGGGAATATAATGTACAGCATGGTGACTATAGTAAATAATACCCTATTGCATATTTAAAAGTTGCTAAGAAAATAAATCTTAAAACTTCTCAACACACAAAAAGAATTTTCGTAACTGTATAAGGTAATGGACGTTAACTAGACTTATTGTGGTGATCATTTCACAATGTATACAAATATTGAATCATTACATCATACACCTCAAAAATTAAATTAAAACATTTTGCAAAAAATAAGAAAAATTGTATAGTATCCCATTCTTGGAAAGAAGAGCTGAATGTCAATCAGATGAATATATAAGTAGTTAGAAAAAATATCAGAACAAAAACTAGATGGGGGCACCTGGGTGGCTCACTAGTTGAGTGTCTGCCTTTGGCTTGGGGAATGATCCCGGGGTCCTGAGATCAAATCCCACATCAGATTCCCTGCAGGGAGCCTGCTTTTCCCTCTGCCTATTTCTGTGCCTGTCTCTGTATCTCTCATGAGTAAATAAACAAAATCTTAAAAAAAAAAATAGAAAAGAATAAAAACTAGATGAAAATAAAGATATGAACATAAATTAATGAAATATATATATTATATGACATAATTCATTCTGATACATAATTCATATCTGAGATATATAAAAGATATATATATTCTTTTATATATATATATAAAAGAAATAACTAGTAAAGCCAAAGCTTGGTTCTTTGAAAAGGCTAATCAAACTGACAAACTTTTACTAGGTTTGAGAGAGAGAGAGAGAGAGAGAGAGGTGCCACAATCACAAATAAATAATATTAGGAATGGAACAGGAGAAATGATTACAGTTGATACAGAGATTAAAACGAAGAGTATACTATTAACAAGTTTATTTAAAAACTTGAAAACTTAAAGAAAACAAACTTATAGAAAAATATAGCTTATAAAAACTGACACAGGAAGAAATTAAAACTAAAACTGTTTTATAACCATTAAAGAAGTTGAATCAGTAGTTTAATATATTGTCACAAATAAAAAATTAGAATGATGGTCATCATCAAGCACTGCTAAACTTCCAAGGGACCAAAATATTACAAACTTATGCAAGTTATTTAAACATAGAGTTCAGAATAGATACTAAATGACCAAAACCACAGTGGCTTGGATCTCTTCTAGGGCCAAACATCCAGGCAGATCCCTGGGTTTATAGAACAAAACCATACAGCACAATTTTATATATTTTATATAAAAAGATTTTTATGTAAATTTTATATGTAAACATATATATGTTTTACTTATAAATATATATATGTTTATATGTTTAAGAGAGAGAGTGGGAGATGGGGGGAGTGGGAGGTGCAGAGGGAGAGGGAAAGAGAATCTTAAGCAGGCTCCATGCCCCATGCAGAGCCCCACACAGGGCTAGATCTCACGACCCTGAGATCATAACCTAGCCAAAATCAAGAGTCAGACACTTAACTGACTGAATCACCCAGGCACCCCAAGCACAATTATTGGATGATCTTAATCATAGTCCTGAGACATAAAGAAAAATCTAAATCATATTGTGTGTACTCCGTTCAAGAAAACAAAAGGAGCATTACACATATTTAAAAATTTCCTTGGAAAATGTAAAACTTATTAAATTTCTGATATTGAAAGAGATGACTCTTCAGCTACATGGAATTGCCATAAGGAAACATCTGGAAGCCTGGCCTATTATTCTTTGAAGTTAAATTCTTCAATATAAATAACAGCTGTCTCCACCTTTCTGGAATGGAAGCCGTAGAGGTAGGAAAGGGAGGGAAGACTACTACCGCTGTGCCAATGCCCTTCCTAGTGTCCAGAGCAGGCAGCTGGAGGAAAGAGCTCTCTCCTCTCCATATTGGCCCTAGCTGTAGATGACTCCACTGGGTTGAGCTCTCTGGAATGTAGCACAGAGAAGAGTCTTCCAGACAGGACTCTGTTGGACACCCATTTGGACATATCTGCAAGTCACCAACTCCTTGTCTGGATGTCCAAGCTTTACTCACTTGGGGCTTCTTAGTGGCATTTTAGACTCTCTGTCTTGGAACATTCACTATCATCATTCTCTTTAAAATATGGTCTCCTATTATAATGCCTCTTGAACAGCTTTTTCATCCTCTAGGCTGACTGACCTTTTACCACCTGCTCCAAAGCCTGGATGATTGCCTTTATTGTGGCTCACTGAGATAACCCAAACCCTCGTGATGGCCTTATGCAATTTTCATTCCTCTTGCTTAGCTTCATCTCAAGGTCTAACTGAGTATAGAATCTCTCCCTGTGAATGATCCTCTCTCTTCTCCCTATGTAACCGAGCAACATCTAGGACAATAAAATATCCAGCTGACTGGCTCCACATATTGGCCCTGGGATCACTAAGGAATCAATCAAGCTCCTCCTTATCTGGGTATCCTTATTTAATAGCTTAATTAAGCAGAAATTTGCATTGGAGATTTCTCTGTACCTCAGATAGTGACTTTATTCTATTTCTATGACATCTTTTTATTGCCCTTATCTACCAGTGTGAATGCCCTCTCTTAAATTTTCATTCTTAGCCAAGAAGAATCTAATATCTCTCTATACCCTAAGAAAATACCAATGGCTATTCCACAGGGCATGTGGGATGAAGGAAGCAAAGCAGGTTAAAAGTATTATAAGATTAAAAACATTTATATTGGTCAAAAAAGTAAATTCATTCTTATGCTTTATTGTCTCATTACTATAATCATTATTTTAACAACAAAGATAGCAAGAAATTAATTTAAGTACTTTGTAAACTATAAAGGGCTCTATACAAAACATACAATCATGTTACACATGCATATATATATATATATGTAACATAAATATACTACCATGCAGTTTATATGGTGCTTTATTTTTTTAAACATGTTTAAATTTATGTTATTATAGTCCTATTAAACTTTATTTGGATGACACTCCGGAATCTATGTTGTAAGCAAAGAAAACTTGGTTCAGGCTGACTTACAGAGAAAAGGAATTTATTAGAAGGTCATTGGAGGTTTCAAAGAATTAATAAGAAATCTAGAGACACAGATTCAGAAAACAGACAGGAACCAAGAGAAAATAGAAAGACCCATAGCCAAAACCAGCTGTTAAGAAATAGTATGTTTAGGACTGACCCCACTGCCATGATTAGGTGGCTCTGCTTCTGAATACTGGGCACCATTGCTTGGGTCTTGGTGATGTTCACCAAAATTCAAAGTCCTTATTGAAAACATACAGTTGACTAAACCTAGGTTATATACCCATACTTCAGCTTCCGGGGGACAGAGACAGATCATCTATGCCTCCTTTCAGTTTCCTTAGGCTCATGAATTACGTGAGATGTGGTCCTTTATATAGCAAGGGGATTTAGAACTGAGTTCAAAAGTCGTCTGCAATAAGTAATCTAATATCCAAGGTATTGTGCTTCATGTTCCACATAGTTTATCAGAAATAGGATCTAAAACAAAAACAGAAACAGCTCTGTATTATGGACAATTTCAGACATATGCAAAAATAGAATGATATAATAAGTTGCCTTGTATCCATCACCCAGTTTCAACATTGTGAATGCACAGACAATTTTGGCTCTCCCAAAATCTCCAATCCTCCCCCAACTTCAATTATTTTGAAGCAAATCCCAGACAGTGTATCATCAAAAAATATTTCAATATACATCTAAAATAGATAAGAATTTTTTAAAGAATATAACCACAATACTATTTTCAGTTCTAAAAGTGTTAAAAAAAATTCCCTAATACCATCAAATATTATCAGTGTTCAAATTTCCCTAATTGTCTTGTCACTTTTTGTTTTTCAATTTGTGTGTTTGAATCAAATTCCAATAGGTTAATATGTCTTTTAAGTGTCTATTAACCTACTGAATTTCTCTCTCCGTCTCTTTTTTTTCGTCTTGTAATTTATTTTTAAAGAGATCAGGTCATTTGTCCTATAGAGACTCTCATAGTCCAGATTTTCCCAATTGAATTTCCCTAATGTCATTTAACATGTCCTTCTGTCCTCTATATTTCTTCTAGATTGGTAGTAAGATCTGGAGATGTAGGTTCAATTTTATAGCAAGAATATTTCATAGGCCATATTTGTATGCTTCCATCATGAGGTACATAATGTCTAGTTGTCTCCTCGTTTGCGATGCTAGCACTCATTGCTGAATATTGCCTAGATCCAATAATTCACTAGGGCTTGCAAAATGATGGTATTTTATTTTTACTTTTCTTCCTCATTTATTAACTGGAAAAACTTTTTTCTTTTTTATATGTGTATTTTTATTTGAGTATAGTTGACACATAATGCTACATTAATCTCAGGTATGCAACATAGTGATTCAACAAGCTTATATATTATGCTGTGTTCACCACAGCATAACTACCATCTGTCCCAATACACCACTATTACAATATCATTGACTATATTCCTTATGCTGTGCCTTTTATTCCTGTGACTTATACAAAGAGACATTTACAATCATCCGTTTTTGGGTTGCCTAAAAGTACAATAAAGTTCATCTGGAAAAGTCAGAATAAACAACTTTATAACAGCTTTCAAAATAATGAATTGATTCTCTACCATCTTCCAAAGGAGACCAATTAGTCTTTTTAGTATTATTATGAACTTATGGATTTAAATATATTGGATGTATTTCAATTCATTACATTTAATATCCTTCTTGATTTGCATATTTTCCCCTTTGGCCATTGGTAACCTATGACATTAGTTCCTGAGTCCTTTTGATTCTTTAGTGGCTTCCATGCCATCAGGATGTTCCAGGCTCATCTATACATTTCCTATTCCAAATCTATAATCAGTGATTTCCCTAAGGAGTCCAGTTCTCTTTTAGTGACAAATGGTATTTAAAATCACAGTCTGAAAAGTAAGTAAGTAAATAAATAAATATTAAGAAATAAATTAAAATCACAGCCTAGGCACTTAGGGATACTCATTGCTATTGGGTTGGTCCATGTTTCTAGTAGTCAGAGCTAGAAATTAGTAGTATTATGTTTGTAGAGATAAAATACTCGGCATTCATGATGATCTTTCTGACTCAAAGGTAGGACTAGAGAGTTTTTACTACTTCACCTTATCAGTCTTGTATCTTTATTTCCCTTCTCCCATGTCAAAAATTCTGATTCTTAATGATACCAATACAATTACTTGTTTATTTTATTCCCCAGTACGCACACAACTGTCTCAGAATACTAATAACAACACTATCACCAACAATAGGACTGCTAGAAACAGGGTTTTTTTTTTTTTTGCTTTTCTTTTTGTCGTTTATGTTCCACTAGAGATGTATAGTCAAATTATTATGATTTAAAGTCATTTGGAGTAGTTCCTCTCTGCTATTATCCTACCAACCTAATAACAGGTTCATTTCTTTCATTTTGCTTTTGATTTTTAGGAATTATTTTCTCATATTTAATTTTTTATAATTATGTAAATATTTACATAATTTCGAAGTCAAATCTACAAAATTGAGCATATTCAGAAAAATCTATTTTCTATCACTGTCCTCTCCATTCTGTTTTCTTACTACCATCTCATGTAAACATTTTGTTTGTTTGTTTTACTTTACACTTGAAAAACACGAGGGAGTATGTACACGTATTCAGATCTTTCTTAAATGGTAGTGCATGTGTATACTTTTCAGTACCATGGTTTTTTCAACATATATTTGTTATTCTGAAGATCACTTTATAATAGTATAGAGAGATTATGCCTTATTGCTTTTTATAGCTACATGGTACTCCAATGTATGCATGTTCCATAGTTTTTTCTACCAATTTCCATTTGAGGGCATAGTGCTATAATAAATAGGCCTGGGCATGCATTTTTCATATTTTTACTGGGTTATCATTTGAACAGATTCCTGAAACCATAATTGTGAGGTCAGAAGGCAAACGTATGGGTAATTTTGGTAAGACGTCATCAAATATCCCTCCAGAGGGGTAGTGCTTTTTCCACCAGGAACAATGAAAGTTCGTTTCCCCACAGTCAACTAACAAAGTATGTTGTGAACTATTTGGGTTTTTGCCAATCTGACAGATGAGAAATGGTTTTCAGAGTAGTTTTAATTTGCATTTCTCTTATTAAGAGCTAAGTTGAACAGCTTTTCATGTGATTAAGACCATTTGCATTTCTTTTTTCCGTGAGCTTTTCATATCTTTGGCCCATTTTCCTATAGGATTGTTAGTCTTTTCTCTATTTTTAGAATCTCTTTACACATTAGGGATGGTAATACTTTGCCTGTCATATACATTGCAAATATTTTCTCCCTGTTTGTTACTTGTCTTTTGATTTTGCTTCTGGTGGTTTTGTTTTGTTTTGGTTTGGTTTGTTTGTTGTTAGTGTGTGTGTGTGTGTGTGTGTGTGTGGTTTTTTTTTGGGGGGGGGTTGTTTTTGTTTTTGCCATGCAAAACCTTTTCCCTTCCTTTTCTTTTCTTTTTTTAATGTAAGCAAATGTATCTCTTTTTCCTTCTTGCTTCCAGAGTTTAGTCATTGAAAACTTACTCACATCAGGTTACAAAGAAACTCATCTGTTTTCTTCCAGTATTTGTTTGACCGAATATTTTTCCCATTTTAAACTCTGATTCATTCAGAATTGATGTTGATGTATGGTGTGAAGAATGGACCTAATGTCTCATTTTTCTACATGGTCAACCAGTTATCCTAACACCTTCTATTTAAAATGACACCATTTCCTCACTGAGTTGCAATACTACCTTTATCATATGCTAAATGGCCATACATGTTTGAATCTGTTTCTGATTTTATATTGTTTCCATTGATTTGTTGGTGTGTTTATGTACTAATATCACACAATTTCAATTATATAGCCTTTGTGTTATGTTTATAAGTCTAAACTTAAAAATGTTTTAAGTTATGTTTGTAAGTTGGCTTGTCAACTGTGTATTATGGGGATCTTGGATTCAAAGGAGAAGACCCGTAAGAGACACAATGTCATCATTCCCCCTTCTTGCCTGACTAGACTTTAAAACACTTGAAAAAAAAAAAAAAAAACACACGCACACACATGCACACACACACTTGAAATCAAGATTTATGGCTGCTTAATTTATATTGATGCTTGGAATCTAGTATGTGCTCAATGAACAGGTTTTGAATTTGAAGGCCCGACAAGTATAAGAGAATATGTTTTATATAACTTGAAAAGTCAGAATTATGATCTTCTGGGGTGAGATGGAAGTTGTAATGGATGTAGCTATCAATTCAATATAAGAAACAAATATTAGAGTCATTTTTTTTTAAAGGAAGCAATGCCTAATGGAATAATAAGCTCCCTATAATAGGACATGAATGTGATGGGATTTTTGACCATAATACTAGTGTTAATAGTGATGTAGCAGTAGCTATATGTGAATTATTGTCCTAACCGATTTACATTTTAACTCCCTTAATCCTTGCAGCAACCTTGTGATGTAAACACTATTATCCCCACTTACAGGTAGATACACTGAAGCACAGGGCAATGAGGGGTCATTTCTTTATGCATTCATTTATTCATTCTGCATATACCCACTTGTTAGGTGCTGGGAAGCTAGAGGTGAATGACACAGACCTTGCCTTTAAGTTGCATTCAATCTAGCTGGAAAAACAACCACCTCACCATTTTCTAAGTACTAGTCTAATAGAAAATGATAGAAGATGTCATGGATTTAAACAAGATGCTTTGACTCCTTCCTTCATTTTGACTTCAAGGACTTCTGTGTTCTTTGATCCACCAATGGCAACTGTAGTAAGAACACAACCCAGAAAGCCTACTTACTTTGAATTATGATATTCCTTTTTTTTTTTAAATTTTTATTTATTTATGATAGTCACAGAGAGAGAGAGAGGCAGAGACACAGGCAGAGGGAGAAGCAGGCTCCATGCACCGGGAGCCCGACGTGGGATTCGATCCCGGGTCTCCAGGATCGCGCCCTGGGCCAAAGGCAGGCGCCAAACCACTGCACCACCCAGGGATCCCGAATTATGATATTCCTAAAGATTTTTTAAAAACATAAAATGTAAACTGTTATTCTTTTTCCAAACCCTACGTAAAGATAATCAACACAAACTAAAGCATCAAATAAAAATGAACACAGTTGGAACGCCTGAGTGGCTCAACTGTTGAGCGTCTGCCTTTAGCTCAGGGCGTGATCCCAGTTTGGGAATCAAGTCCCACATCAGGCTCCCTGTGAGGAGCCTGCTTCTCCCTCTGCCTATGTCTCTGCCTCTCTCTGTATCTTTCGTGAATGAATAAATAAAATCTAAAATAAATAAATAAATAAAAATGAACACAGTAAAAATTTTAAAAACTAAAAAATTAATTGAAGAAATAAATATTAACAAACATACTTTACATCTGCAAAGTATAATTCAAATAAACCAAACTTGGAATAATGATCACAAAAGAAAACTCTCTGATAGAGACCATAATTATAAAATGTGATGTAGAGTTTTAAAAAGTACTGCTCGTTGAATCATTATATTAGTTATAAAAATCAGTGTAAGAAACTATTAATCCCAATGAAAATAATTCTGATAAAATAAAACTAGAAAATCAGTATGAAAGGAAGTATATGTTAATTATGCCATATAGAAGATTGACCAGGAGGATTAAATTGTTTAAGTGACAAAAATTCATTAATTCATTACTATGAATATAATCTGGGTTAAAGTACTAAGTAAAGCACACTTCATTCAGCATCAAAATGACAAGGATAAAGGATCCTATGTCCATTATAGTAGCACCCAGGAGGGAGTGACCACTCTTCCCATGGGAGCTGAGTGAGGCTTCACAGAGGAGGAAGCATTTATGTGGGGGCTCCAGGAGAGCATGTGTTTTTCAGGCAAGCAAACAGGGAATGAGTGTTGCAGAGAATTGTCGAGACATGAACAGTGGCAGCTGAGAACCCACATGACTTGCCTGGACTCTTAGGCTGGGAACTAAGGGTCTGTAATGGGACATGTGGCTAAACCAGAGGGTTGGAGACAGGTAAGATAAAGCTGTCAAATGGAGGAAAAATCAGTCTCTGGGCAATCCAGAAAGCAGCCCTTGTGGGTTCTTTGCTTCTCCTGGCTTGTCCAACATTTTCCTCAGTGACTTAAGTGAAAGGAAAAAAGTGTGCTTATGGTGGATGACCTAGAGCTAGGATGTTTCAAACAAACATTTCCATGGTTACCAACACCAACCTTCTAAGTCTGAAATGTCTCAGATTTGGTTAGTGACATAAACTCTTGGGTAAAAGAAGAAAGTTATTATTTCATAAAGCAGGTACATGCTCCACAGTTGGTAGCCATACTAGCCACAATCTAGATGATTATGCAATATTAATAATAATGATGATGATGATGATGATGATGATGGAAAGAACTCCCATTTAGTATAGATTATTGACTCATCACTTCGTATATAGTATTGCATTAATTTTTATATAAGCACCATGGGGGCTGTGTTGTTATCCCCATTTTATAAATTAGGAAGCTAGAGGAAACAAGAAAAATACCTCCCTAGGGGCATCTGGATGGCTCCATTGGTTGAGTGTCTGCCTTTGGCTCAGGTCGTAATCCAGGGGTCCTGGGATCAAGTCCCACATCAGACTTCCTGCTCAGCGAGGAGTCTGCTTCTCCTTCTGCCTTTCCTCCTATCCGTGATCTCTCTCTCTCTCAAATAATAAATAAAAACTAATAAAATACCTTCCTAAATCACTCAAGATTAGAACCAGCCTGGTGGCTTTGAGACCTTATCATTGTGTTATGTCACTTATCCACCTCTGCCCTCGGGGTTTAAAATCATCCATGGCATGAAGTTTAATTTCTGTGTGGCCAGCATTGCTTTGGAAAATGACCACAGTACCATTCCAGTGCTTGGTGATTCCTCCAAATCCCTCATGAGATACAGGGCCGGGGTCAGACAATTTTTACCTGAGGTCACAGGAGACCTCTCAACTGGAAGGGGTGACAGACAACTGAGCCAAAAGCCAAAGTGCAGAGAGTCAGAAAGGAGGTAGATGGAGATGCTGCTAAATGAGAGGACCCAGAAAGAGACAGGAAGTCAAAATTCTGAGTTCAGGAAACCAGAGACACAGAGGAGGAAGAGAAATCAAAGAAGGGTCTGCAGCAACTGCCTAGAACAGTTGTCACTGTTATTTGAGACTTTTACAAAATGTATCTTTGGTTAAAGGGCTATAGACTTGGCTAAAATTACCAGTGAAAGAGGTCCAGGCAGGTTAATGTGTGCTTGTCAAGCCTGCTGTGTACTGAAGCAGATGACAGACTATATGGTTCTCCCCAGAGGCCTCGGCCTCAGAGGTCTGAGTAATCTCGGCTCACTGCTAGCATCATGGCTGTTCTCACCCAGCCACGAGGAGGATAATAAAAAACACTGGCTCCCACAGTTCCAGGTAAATCAATTCGTCTGCTAGCACAGTCAGAGAGACTTAAGAAGGAAGACAAAGGGTGTGAGCACCAGCATTCCCGCTCAGCTAAAAAGGTCTCAGGAAGCCACCAGATGCAACATCTCATAGAAAAGCTGTGCGTAGATTTTCTTACCTCCCATCCCTGGAGACAGAGAAAATTAAACACCTTAAATTGGATTTTGCTCGGGTTGCTTCTAAACATTATGGTTGGGCCAAGCCAGCTGGAGCTAGAGTTCAGAATAATCTGAGAACTTGGAATCACACATCCTTGTGTGTGCACACACGTGCCCTGCCACTATTTTATATCATTTTGTCATGAATTGAAATCTGCTTTGGCATTGTCCTTCAGCCACTGTCATGGGGCAAAGCCTATAGAAGGCTGACAGCCGCACGATGGGATAAGTATTCATCTGTGCAGTCTTCTGAGGCCAAGGACTTCAAAGACACCCAACACAGGTTTCAACTTTGCAGGCTTTTATACTTCCTAACAGAATTTTCCCAGTGACTCAAAGCTTTAGCTAAAGCACTGTCCGCATGCTCCCTTAGCACTGTGTTGGATGCTAATAATAGTTTGAGTGATCATTGGAGGTCAAGACCTAGCCTTTTCTGGTCTTTATAAATGAGTTATTAAAGGTCTGACAAAGATGGCATTGAGCTGGGAAGACCACATGATGGGAGATTTGGGGGTACCATTCACTAAGAAAGGGGTGTTTGGGATAGAGTTGGTTTGAAGGGGAAAATGGGGCATGTTTGATATTAGAAATAACAAAAGAAACAACCAGAAAGCTTGCATTATTCATGCATCTATCCATTCATACACTTAGCATTTCTTATGCTGCTTATGTTATGCACTTGGCCCAGAGAAATGAAATGCCTGGATCCTGACTTCAACACGAAGCCAGCACTTGCATCACTAAAGGTAAAGAGATTATTTGGAGGTGAGCCGGGGGCTCAGGTGCCCTCTTTGTGCCCACTCAAGGCAAGAGGATGGAGGAGCCCGGTGAGGACTAAAAAGAGACTTTGGAATTGAACATGGAGGGCAGGTGGCAGGGAGGTGCCCATCATTACACAGAGGAATCAGCTAGGAAGAGAAAAGCTGGATTGGTGGGAAAATCACAGATGTCAGGAGAAGGCAGCATCTCCGGAGTGCAATAGCCAAGCTAAGATGAATACTGACGATAATAGCTACCATCTTTGGAACACTCCTTTTGTGCTTACTGCATGTATTTAATCCTAGACACTGTGCTAAGCACTGGGTGTACTGGGATGAGCAGGATAGTGTAGGCTGTGCCCTCATAGAGCTTACATTCTAGTGAGTTTCATGCTGTATGTCATTTATGACTCCCAAGAACTGCAAGAGGCTAGAATTATTATCCCGTTTTACAGATGAGAACACAGGGACTCAGAGAGGTTGAGTCACTTGCATAGGTCCCACAGAGAAAGGGTGGTGGAGCTTGGATATGAGCATGGCTCTATCTGATGCCAATGCCTCTGAATCCTCAGCCTGTATATGAGAATGCAAGCAGAGAAAGGATCTATGGATGTGCCTGGAAGGCGGCTTGTCCCTGGAGGGGTATAGCTATAGGAGACAGATTTCAAAGGACTAAGGAGGGAGTGGAGGAAAGCTGATAAGAGGCAGGGAGGTTAGAGATTGTATTTGACCATGAATGGAGGGAGAGGGTGACCCAGTGTCTCCTTATAGGCAGAGGCCAAGTACCAGCACCCTGGGAAAGCACACACTTGACCTTAACAGTGTGGTTGAAATTTTCATTTCCTTCTAGGTGGTCAGCTATGGCTAGCCCTGCAGTGCTGGGATGTGTCCACTAGGTGTGGCCTCCTGGAACCCATAGGGCCTGAAATGCCCAGAGCCTTGAGGTCAGAGAAACCCAGGACCTACAGGGCCTAAACCCCAGGATTTGGGGTCTTCCTTGCTTGTGATCTTCATATGTGTGGGAAGCTCAGCACCCCCACCTGCCCGGAACCATGACCCTGCCATGTTCAGGGGCCAGAAGGCATCGGAAAACATTGAAAGGCTCCTTTGCCCTAGTGCATTACTGAGCGCAAGAGCCATGAGTAACTGCAGTTACCAACCAGCCGCCGAACAGACGCAGTTTAACAGTACATTGTAAAAGTTTTACGGTTGTAAAGATAAATGCAAAATTAATCCCTAAAGAACAAAGCAATTAAAAAAGTGCATAATGAAGCAATTAGCTAGAAATGGTGGGGAGCAGGAAAGGGAGAGCGCCCATGGACGATTTTACTCTGGAAGGGTCTTCACACTTATGTTTTTTTAATTGTGTTCAATGAGGGAGCCATAGGAGAGTAAGATTCATAAGATGCACAGAAGAGGTAATAATTGATAAAGAGTTTGGAGAGTCAAACTGAAGGAAATTTTTACATCCTTAAAAAGTTGGGACTAAGGAGGAAAAGAGCTATAAAGACCATTATTGGGATAATTAATGAAATTTTATTATAGGCTATGGATTAGATAATAGTAATGTATCAGAGTTTAATTTCCTGATTTGGGGGAAAAGGGAAAAATAAAAGCAAGAAAAAAAACCTGGACGCCAGCAATGTATGCTAAAGCTCTGGAGAGTCACTCATTTTCATTCTCTCTCTCTCTCTCTCTCTCTCTCTCTCTTTCTCTCTCTGTTTTTTCCTTTTGTGGTGTTTTGTTTTTCGTTAGCTGAGTCTCCCTGTTGTTTTATATCAGATACCGGAAGGTAGGCTCTTGCCACCATTACATTCTAGTCCTACTTTTCCAGGAAGGGGCCACCAGGAAAGGCCAAAATCAGTCCCTTATGGTGACAGAGAGTGAGCAGGGGCTCCTCCCCCTTCCTCTCCCTTCCTTTCTTCTCCTTTTCCTTCATCCTCCTCTTCCACATACTGTTGTAATTTTTTTCTCGACAAGACCTGATATTCATAAACCTGAAGTTGCAGAAGGGGAATTCAGAGACATCTACTCCCATTACAAGTGCTTTTTACTCTGGGGGTACCTGGCTGGCTTGCTCGGACTCTTGATAACTGCTCATGTTATGATTGTAGAGTCGTGGGATCGAGTCCCTGTGGAGCCCTGGGTTGGTGGCATCAGGCTTCACACTCAGTGAAGAGTCTGCTTGAGATTCTCTCTTTCCCTCTCCCTCTGCTCCTCTCCCAACTCACATGCGCTCTCTTTCTAAAAAAAAAAAAAAAAGCTCTTTGTAAAGGGATGCAAGAAGTAGGATACTGATAAATATAATTTCCCAGTGCTTGTGCGTGACTGTTTACAGAAATTGCCTCTACACCCAAGTTTTTCTATCAAGCAAAGGTTACCTGAACATAAAGCCAGTCCTGAAAATAGTTAACCCCTGGTGTCAACTACTCCAGGAAATAACAAGTACTCCCATTAGGTCCTGTCTCTCCCTATGTGTGTGCTGTCTATCTAGTTTTGGAAAGTACAAGGGACAGACCCCAGTCCCTATCCTTGCTTGGTGCAGCCCCCAGCAGGTGATGGAGTGATGAATGTGATGTGCTCCACTTTATTCATTATGCCTGCTTCAGATGCTGTTCATCAGTGAGGGTCTTTATGACCTGGGTAATTTTCACTGCCCTGGATTGTAGCTATGTAAAGAAATCATGAAGTAGGGGAGATAAAATGTTAGTAATGATTGCAAGACAGTTTTCTTAGCTCTCAGCATTTCTGAAATCAAGTCGTGCCCTATTAAATTTGGCCTGTATAAGTAAATAATAAATAGATAAATAAATTACAATTTATTATCCCAACCAGAACACTTCTGAGAGTGAAAGGAGGTACTACCAACAATTGCACTAGAGCAATAGGCATAAACCAATAGTACCATGGGCAAACCAGGACACATGGCCACTCAATTTATAATCTTATATGTACATTTAATGCAGTTCTTTCCTTTGACATCATTTGTTAGGTGCCCGTCATATGTGACTTTGAACATACGATGCTTAAAATTACATGTTTAACAGTGAGCATACAATGTTTAAAAAGTAAACACAGCCCCTTCCCTCTTGGAGCTAATGGCATAATGGCACAGACAGCTGATAAAAGGGAACAAAGAATAAATATACAGTCACAAATTTCAGTAAGTGCTATATCAATCAACTCAGGCTGCCATAACAAAACACATAGATGAAGTGGCTGAAACAATGGAAATTTGTTTTTTGACAGTTCTGGAGGCTAGAAGTCTGAAATCGGGGTGCCGGCATGGTCCGATGCTAGTCAGACCTCTCTTCCTGGCTTGTGTACAACCACCTTTTCACTGTGTCCTTACAGGGTAGAGCTCTAGTGTCTCTTTTGTCTTCTTATGAGGACACTAGCTCTGTCTGGCCAGGGCTCCACCCTTATGGCGTCATTTAACTTAATCACCTCCTTAAAGGCTCTATTCCAGTATAATCACATGGGGGAGTTAGGGCTCCAACAAATGAATTTGGTGGAGGGGGGGACACAATTCAGTTCACGGCAAATGCCACAGCAGAAAACACGGAATGTAAGTTCCAGAAAGTCAGGGACTCTGTATGTTTTGCTCAATGACAAAATTCTCTCATACAACAGTGCCTAGCACATAGTAAGTGCTCAATAAATGATTGTTGACTTGAATTAAAGCAGAGAAGGGACATGATCTGACTTAGAGTTTTAGAAGGTGGATCGCAGAGCAAGAAGAGTTGAAGCAAAGGGACTTTTTAGGAGACTGTTGATAGAGTTGTCCACACATAGAAAATGGTGGCTCAGACCAGGCTGTTGACTCTGCAGATTGAGAGATGTGATTAAACTGAAGCTATACTTAGGCAGTAGAACTGAGTGCATTTGCTGATGTATTATTGGATGTGGAGGGGGAGGAAGAGGATGTAGTTATGGATGAATTACATAATTATTGATGTAGGCTTTAGGCTTTAGCTATTAGGTGGACGATGGGAAGACTAGGGGACAGATGGGGAGGCAGGGAAGGAAATTGAGAATGTGGTTTTGCACAAGGCAAGCTTGCGATGCCTGAGAGACACACAAGTGGAGGTGACATGTAGGCAGTTGGATATATAAATCTTGAGCTCAGAGGAATGTAGCTCATTTAATTCTCACAACTATTTTTGCAGTGTGTCATTTTTGTCTCCATTTCACAGACCAGGAAATTGAATGTTAGAAGGTGAAATGAATTGCCTAAAGTCACCAGTCCAGCAAATGAGAAATGTAGGCTTTGACACCAACACTGCTTAACCCCAGAGCCTGTGCTCTGAACCACAGGGACCTCCTGTCTCTCAAGAGGCACAGGTCTTAGATACATTTCCTACTCTACTTCTAAATTATCACCTGACCTTGAGCCTCACTTTGCTCACCTGGGAGATGATGGGAGGTAAATCTGTTTGGTCTCCTTCAGTTCTGTACTGCAAGCTGATCTCCTTTATAAATCCCATTTTTAATGTGAGTTTGCTGTAGGTACCTTTCAGAGATCAGACTCAGACTGACAATTCATTTTGATGCGTATGAAAAGGGCAAATCTCTAAGTGAAGACCCAGCGCACCAGCTTTTTAAATCTGAATTCCAATGGAGTAAGAGGAAAGCTGCTAGAACAAATACCATTTCTGAGGGAGAGAATATTCAGCATCTCAGATTCCTTTTTATCATCTGATTGGTAATCTTCAGGGCCCCACTGATCCAAATAAGGGGATGATGCTTGGGCCAGACACATAGACTCCTCGAATGTCTGTGCCCCAAGTCCACCAAACAGCCAAACTTTCCCACCTATGCCATCTCAGTGACACATACGTGACTGAGCCATGTGGCCCCTGATGTTCTGGGGGTGTTGGGGGGTAGTGATGACAGAGCGTATCCTTTCGTCCAGTGGTTTCCTGGTTGCTTTGCATTTCAGAAAGGATTCTCCTTACTTACCATGAGCTATAGTCTTCAGACATTGGTCCAAAGAGTCATTCCTTGGGCCAATGTCACCCTTTGGAGGGGGCACCTGATAGGGATCATCAATTTGAATTTGATTGGGACATGCTAATGAGCCATTCATATGTGTGGGATTTGTTTCTGATTAGATTAAGCTTCTGAGAGAGGAGAGAAACAGCCACTGATTAAAGACATAAAAAAGGAAACACTTTAAATGAGTAAGTGGTTCATCTTCATATAGCAAAGTATAAATTAAACATAGTCCAGGGGATCAGCTTTGAATAACAGCTGGATAGAGTGGGCTTTTCTGAATACGTCCACAAGGAGAAGATGCTCACGGCAATTCAAAGGGACTTAACCCACCAGAGAGGGCATTGAACACTCCGGAGTAAATGGATGGGCCAACTTATCTGATAAAAATGACTCTCGGGCTAGCAATGAGAAAGGTTTTATTTGGATTTTAGAAAATTGCTCCCCGAGTCCCTGTGACATTCAAGCTTATTATTATTCTCTAGCAGCATCAGTGATGGTAATGGGGCCAGAGATCTTAGCTCAAAACAAAGACTCGATTAGAGTAGACACCACACGTGTCAATGGGACCCTGATTTGGAACTTAGCTAATACTTCTCTCTCAGAGCATGGGACTTCTATAGTTTGGGTTCTATAGAAATGCCTAGACTGGATTTAGCCAGCCTTCCCAGCCTCATGCGTGAGAAGCTGTGAGGGTCAGCCCTGTCACGTTACCTGACCAAGGCCGGGGTGTGGCTGCAGCCCTGGACTCACCTGGCTCACTCCAGAATTAGAGGAGCAGCCACAGGGCTACTGCCTCGTCGTCTGGGGCACCCTGAGCTGTGCATGACCTCCAAGCCACAGCCTTATCCTCTTCCACTCTGCTGGCTTCTTTCTTTGTTTTCTGACCTCTGCTCTGGTTCTGAACATGAAGCAGACTCTCACCTACAGCCTGTTTTGCAACAGTCCTAACACCGCCTTCTCCTGGTGGCCCCACTCCCTGGGATCAAATCTATTTTCTGTAGATTTCCCAGCCTCTGTGGGGTCCAGACTCATCTGACCAGACTCATCACCTGGACTTGGGAAGTTGTCACCTTCTGAACAATCTTTCCCCATGCCTGGAACTTTCTGTTACAAAGTCCCAGTTGATGGACTAAATCCCTGATTATCGGTGCTGCAGAGCCCAAGCCTCTCTGGTCACTTCGCCCCTTTGACAGCTTGTATTAATCAAAGCTACACCAGTAGCCCCCAAGCCCCAGAGGCTTAACCCAGAACAAGTTTCTTTCCTGCTCACATTAGTCTCCTGCAGGGTGGGAGGCTGTCCTGGGCAGCTAGTCTCTTAGTGGTGACTTCCCTCAGGGGGTTCACCATCTTTGAACTTGGAGATCATCCTGCCTTAAGCATCCAGCAGTTGGGAGGGAGAGATGTAGAAGTGCTCATGGACTTCCCACACTGGATCCTTACCGACCTTGGTCCGGAAATGACCATTTCATTGGGCTGCTCACAGGATCCCTCCTGACTGTGAGGGAGGATGGGATATATAGAGGAGCAGACATTCGTGAGCAGTAGAAGTCTACTGCACCCTTGAGGACTATTCTCCCCCTGGCTCCACTTCACTAACCTCAATATGTTCAGGCCGGACTTCTTCCTTTTGGTCATGAATTCAACCTAGCTTGAGTGTGGGGCAATATTAACCAGGCCCACTGGCTGGTATGAAATCTGAGGTTACCATGAATAAACTCTACTTGGTTGAAACCATTAAAAGATGCCCGCTGTTCTCAATGACCACATGTTTGCAAAGCAGTCCTCATGAAATTTCCCATGACGAAGTGAACTCCCTGACCCCAGTCTTTATAGTCAGAGCCCTGGGGTCTGAGGAAAAGCAGAGTTCCCTGTATGTGATGGGTTAGTTTGCTGAGCCTGGAGCCATCCCTGCCCCTCGGTTTCCTGTAGGTAAGAAGCTGTTTCAGCAAATCTCAAGTCCCCGCAAAACAGCCTTTTAACTTTCTCTTCATGAAAAGCTTCCAGACATTCCAGCCCAGCTGGTCTCTTCTTGGAATTTCGCCAGACGAATCCTCCTGCTGCTTTCTGATAGTTATGAAGAATCCTTTTCAAACAGGGAAACTGCTTCAAGTGCTTCTTAGAGCTGACCCCCAAATCAGACCCCTTTAGGGACACCTTCCAAGAAAAAGCATCACTTTTTTTTCCCAAGCAGCAATTCTGTCCAGAGGACTCTTTGGCAATGTTTATTGCCAGAAGAGGGCTTGGAGAAACTATATCCCCAGGGAGTGCTTTTCTGTGGGGTCTGATGGAAGAAATAAGCATTGTCAGACTTTAAAAATGTTTTTTTTACACTTTAAAATAATGAAGTATCTACCCTTAGAAACCTGGAAAGACACCAAAGAAAGTATACTGGAGATAATTCAGCACTAAGGCCCAACTCTTGATTCCACATTCATGCAGTAAGTATTTATCAAGCACTGGTCATGTGCCAGGCCCTGTGGAGACACTAGAGATTCCTTCATGAGGGCAAGGTGCCCGTGGGTCTTCTCTTGAAGGCTGGTGTTGCAGACCTAGAAACAGGCTAAAGCCCCAGCCCCCTGAACACCAAGGAGTTACAGATTAAAGCTACGGCAAGAGTCAACTTCACATCCATTGGATTGGCAAGAATTAAAAAGCTGGACAATGCCAAATGTTGGCGAGATTGCGAAGCAACCTGAGAGCTCATCTGCACTGGTGGGAGCAGGGCTTGCTATACTCACTCTGGAAGAGTTTCTCTTTCCTGCGGAAAGTTGAATGTGTATACAACCTATGCCTCAGAAATTCCCCTGTGGTGTAAACACACACGGAGAGGTGCTTGCTCTTGGGCGCCAAGAGACATGCATAAGAATGTTCCAAGGAGTGCTCTTCATTATACTGGAAACAGCCAGGCTGTCGACCAACAAGAGGATGTATAAGTAAACTACTGTGTATTTATACAATGGAACACTATGGTGATGAAAATAAATGGACCAAGAAGCAAGCTGCAGAATGCAGACAATATGCTTTCATTTATATAACGTTCAAAAACAGGTAAAAACCAAATAGGTAGTGTAGGTTGATGGCAAGGAAATTAACAAAATTCAGGATAATGGGTTGCCTTTGGGAGTAAGGAAGAGCACACAGTTTTCTGAGTTACTGCTAATGTACTGTTTCTTAAGCAGGATGGTAGGTAAACAGTTGTTCCTTGTATTATGCGTCTTTAACTGTGCCTATGCACACAGCTACCCTAAGTGCTGTGCACGAGAAAGTATAGGTGATACAGCAACATGTGGCAGAGGCATTTAACCAAATTTAGGGCAGCCAGGAAAAGTAGGTAGGAATTACTAGACAAATAAATGTATTGCGAGGAAAGAATTCCAGAAAAGGGAATAGTATGGGTGCAGGGCAGAAATACCAAGAACAGGACTCCCAGGTCTGCCCCAGGAATTAAAGAGAAGTCGGTGTAACAGGATAGCAGAGGATGGCAGATGAAGCTGCAGCAAACAGGAGGGACCAGGTCTCAGAAGTCTTCCAAATCACGTTGAGGAACGTGACCTTTCTATGGAGACTGAAGTTTGCAAGTATAGGAATGAGATGAGTTTTGGAGCAAGGTTGGCTCCATGCTTTACATTGTCTCATCCTGGCTCCCCCTCTGCGCCATCACACCCTTAACTTCAGCTTGCTGGTGGCTTCTGGCATTTGTCACAGCTTTGCCCAGACTCGGTCCCTCTTCCCTTCTTCCTCCCGTGAGGACCAGGCCTAGGGTGAGGTGAGAGCAAGGTGCCCAGGGCACAGAATGGAAGGACACCCAGAGAAGGAGGGCCCTGCGCAGCCCTGGTCGGCGTCTTTGTTTGCCTGCATTTCTGACCCTACAATCATCCTGCAAATGAGTTCCTGGCCTTGTGCCAGCTATTCTCAGGCCTCGATCTCAACCTCCAGCCTCCTTGTCTTCCTTCCCCCAGCCTGCCTGCTTTGGCTTTCTACTCTGTCTCAGCATTTCACAGCCAAGTTAGGCGAGACAGTTACACATAAAAAGCTAATTAACAACATGAGCCAAGAAATACGGACCACATGAGTGGTACAAATCATGTGTTTCAGGAGTTTGGGGGAACTGGGCCAGGCTGGCTTTGGATGGATGGAGAGCAGGAAGGAGGCTTTCTAGACTAAAGGAATAGTGGGAACATTTTGGCAAGAGCAAAGAGATCATTAAAAGTCATGAGGAGATAAAAAGCTGGACAGGATTTGGGATCCTGTGGTCCATGGCTGTGAAGTACAAGGCTGAAATGCCACCACCCCTGAGCCCTTGCGTACAGTAAACATTATTAATAAATTGTGGCATGTTTTTCCATTGAGCCCGGAGAATCCTTCTCAACACAGTGCTTCAGAAGGACATTAATAAGTGAATGGATTTAACATGGAAGTATTATCTGCTATCCTTGACATAGACTGTGGAGTGATCACAAGTCTCGGAGTGGGAGAAATGGTCCAACTGTATCCTGTTTGCCTTGCCTCCAGTGTCTCCCTATTTTACAGCTTCCAATTTATGACTCTGCCAGTCGTGTCTCAAATACTTGGTGTCATTTGAGGTACTGGCAAGAAAGCGTAGAATCACAGAATGCAAGAAGTAGAAGGGATCTATCACGTCACTGAGTTCAGTTCCTCCATTTGGCAGTTAGGAGAAACCTGAGGCTGGGGAGGGAAACAGGCTTGTTTATGTAAGTGGCAAACAAACAGAACATAAACTCAGATCTTTTAGCCCTGACCTTGTACCAGCGGCTCCCAGTCCAGGAAAGGGAAAGGAACCTGACCTTTCCCGAGAACCCGTGACATGCCTGTCTTTGCTAGTGGGAGTTTTCTATAAAGCATCTCTTTTAAACCTGCCAGGGCATCATAATCCCCAATAAAAAGGCAATTGACATCCAAAGACAGGTTCAAGTCAAAGGCTAATGTGCAACGGAGGCAGGATTCAAACCCTCTCCATCAGCCCCCAAGACCTGCCTTTGCAGATGGTTCCCAGGCTTGGATGCTCCAAGCCTTTCTGCAAACAATAATAGGATTAGGACTGTCTGGGAAGGGCTGGCAGTGAGTGAGACTGTGCTCCACGCTGAGTAACTGTTGTTTACCATCTCCTTCCCGTTCTTAGTCACCTCTGGGGGAAGCCCAGCAGCTCCTCTGTGGGTGTATGCAAGCCCCGGCCAGGTTGAGGGCTTTCTCTACGGTGCATTCATGGCTTCACAAGATGAAGCCGCCTGCTTTCCACGACACTCATTTGACGACTTGCCAGGTTTTACAACGTTAATTTAAGCTCTGCAGCCAAAGTGACTCTCTTCAGTTACAGCAGCGTGCACTTAAATGTCAGAGCTTTGCTGAAAAACCGCTTGGGTTTGAAGGAAGTCATTGTGTTCAGTAAAATCTGGCCACATTTTATGTTTATGGCCTTGATTAGGGGATCCAGCTGAGCGAGTTAAAACTGCCTCTCCGTAGTCAGTGAAAGCCCAGGACTCAGATTGCTGGAATCACTCGTTGAAGTGACGGTTATTGTGAATGTATACCGAATGCTTTGTGCCGGTGTATGCAACATGATCCTTGTCTTCCTGGAGCTTCTAGTCTAAGCAGGAGCAGGGGAGAGACTTTGAGAGAGTAAGGACATTAAGTGGAAGTGTTGTGAATAAGTGTTGCGGGGAGAAAGCGTGGGGCGCTGTGAGTATTCCGAGGGAACCTAATGGGGGTGATCAGAGAAGGTAATATTTGAGCTGGGTAACAAGTTGGGGGGGAATTGTTCCAGAAGATGGAATAGCAGGTGCAAAGAAACAGGGATAGGGAAGAACTTGGTGTGGTCAAGAAATATATTTCCCCTCGCCCATCCAGAAGCCACAAGATCCAGCCTATATCCAGGAGTCCCCAGTGCCTCCCTTGTTGTAAGGAGCCAGGCTCACATGCAGCCTATGTATAAATCAGGCTCTACATCTTGTAGGTGCTTCCTGTGATCCCGTGACCTCATCTGCCTTCTTGTTTACCCTTGGCCTTCATTTCTCAGCTGTGTCTTTGGTGCCCACCTTCCCGACCCTCCCTCTGTTGGCACTCTCACCCCCTGGAACTTGCAAGGCTACGCCATCGCTGTCTCCCACATCTTTGCCGTCCATCCAGTGGCCCTGCTTCTCTGGTACAATCCTTCTTGTCTGTAGCCTCCTTCTGGTTTGGGTCTTTCTACCTCATGCCAGCTGTGAAGTGTCCCAGACACAGCTCCCCTCCCCCATGTCCTCATTCCCTACCCCACCCAAAACTCCATGGAAGTTTCATGATGTCATCTTCCACAAGGTCCAAATGCCAGTGATCTTCTTTCCTATCCTTTGTCTACCATCCACGAGAGGGTCTCTGAGATCACCTGTAGATAAGACTTTGAGAATCTGTGTGTGTCAAGTTATTGGTCAGCAGAGCTGCTCATCACCCAGGGATCAGAGAGCACGGGCTTCCTCTTATTTACATCAGCATCATTGGGCAGGGTCCTGAAGCAGTGGAATAAGCCTGCTGAATCCACTCCCTTCTGCTCCAATGCCCAGAGACTGCTAGGAACCCAAAGGTGGCCTTCAAGACAGCTGCCACCACCCTCTCCGTTGATGAGTTCCTTTGCACAGAAGGGAGGAGAGCGAGGATGACGTCTGGGTTAGCAAGTGCTCTGAGTCTCTAGGGAGGAGGCTGGTGCACCCTTCCACACTGGGCAGGGCACTCTGGAAGGCAGCCTGTCTCTTGGCTGGTGGGCTTCAACCAGATGTACAGATCCTCTGCACTTATATTTCTCCCGAAGGTGAATGTACAGGACAGCCAAATAGCAGTGATTATAAGGTTATTATAAAATAATAACGTGTGCAGGGGCTTCCTGAGCCCATAGCCCTATATGAGAATGACCTCTGTTACGCATGTTTCGTAGACAAGAGGTTAAGTGGCCCGAAGTGGCCCCTCAGCAGGCACACAGAGGCAACAGAATGGACTCAGGTATCTCACCTCTACCTCCTTGGTAGGGGCGGGACCGAAGCAGGCCCAGGGTTGAACACGAATCCACACATCATCCCCCTCTTCCACTGGAGAGTGGAATTTGAGAGTTGGGCAGAGAAGTAACCTGCCAAAGGTGGCACAGCAGCAGGTGGCAGAAGCAAAATATTTGAATTTAGCTCTCACTGGTTCCAAAGCTGTGCTATCAAATTCTATGTGGGCCAGCCCCACCTCTGCTGGAAACCCATGATCTGTCCTGGACACCATTTAGCCCATGTCCTAAGGAGACCCCGGGGCAGGGGTGGAGTATGTAAGTGTATGTGCAGAAGTCCAGGGTTGGGAGAACAAACCATGCTGGGCAAAGTGAAAAAATGTCAGCGTGGCTATGGCATAGAGTGCTTGGGAAGCAAGCCCTGGGCTGGGGGCGGTGGGCAGGCCTGGGCCCCAGGAGCCTCGGGACTGTGCTGGTAGGGTACAGGGGGGAGGTGGTCCACTTGACACCTTGGAAAGATCACTCTGGCTGCTGGGAGGAGAAGAGCCTGGAGGAGCCAGGAGGGAGGAGGGAGATCAGTTGTTTGGAGTCTGTTGCAGAGTCTAGATGAGACATGACAATGGTCTGGACAGGGGCGGTGGCCATAATGAAGGAAAACAGGAGTGGGTTTGAGACCCACCAGTGAGATCACACGGTTCCTTGTCCTGTGCACTCCAGGCGGATGGGAGGGGCAGCCGCCACCCTTCTGATCAGAACCTCGGCAGATGCGCCCACTCTAAGGTGAAATGGTGAACAGACTCTTTGAGAAACAGGTCTTGTAATAAAAGAGCTTTGTTATGAATCATGTTCTGTGTTGTGTTGCTGAAATATGCCAAGTAATAGCCTCCCTTCCAGTTGCAAAAGAATAATTACCCCGACTCTTTGTGTTGTCAATAACATATTCGGAATATTCACAGGCTCTCATTGCAAATCTGAGCAAAGTGAATGGGAAGTCAGCATGATCCCCAGCATGTATAGGTCATGGAAATGAAGCTACACAGCCTGAGGCCTTCCATGGCTTCCCCTCTTCCGTGAGCTTCACTGGGGATCAAACAGATC
This sequence comes from Canis lupus familiaris, assembly GCF_011100685.1. Taxonomy (NCBI): domain Eukaryota; kingdom Metazoa; phylum Chordata; class Mammalia; order Carnivora; family Canidae; genus Canis; species Canis lupus. The sequence goes on along the minus strand of NC_049242.1, from coordinate 35,034,760 downwards.
CTTTTGTCTTCAGTACCAGCTGTGTGGCCTTGGCCAAGGGACAGTCTTGAGTCTCAGTTTCCCCATTTGGAACTGGAGACGTTAACAACTGCCTCACAGGGTTATTCCGAAGAGCCTGCTGAACATAATTTGTATAGTAATGGCTGAGCTGATGGCATGTTTATTATGTGCCAGGCATTTTTCTAAGCACTCTGTGTATAATCACTTTAATCTCCTTGGTAACCTCATGAGAGAGGTGCTATTATAATCCCCATTTGACAGGAGGAAACTGAAACACAGTGAGATCGAGTGACTCACCCAAGGTCATGCAGCTAGTGTGAAACAGAGCCAGGATTTAAATCCAAGTAGTCTGGTTCCAAATCTTCTGCTCATAACCACCACACTGTGCCGCCTGCCCACATGCATAGTCCAGTACCTGGCACATGGGAGATACCCAGTGGGAGCGCTGGTTTCCCTTCCAGTGGTCCTAAATAATATACTAAATGCAAGATAAGCTCAGAAAGTAGAAAGGTGATCAGTTGCTTTCTAACTCTGACAGTCCCTAGAGACCAACCTACTGGTACAAAACAGGCAGAATAGAAAGCATTCTGTTCCTAACTCAGGGGTAATTAAGGGAAATTCAAAGGTGACCCTGGGGCAGCCCCGGTGGCTCAGCAGTTTAGTGCCACCTTCAGCGCAGGGCGTGATCCTGGAGTCCCAGGATCAAGTCCTGCGTCGGGCTCCCTGCATGGAGCCTGCTTCTCCCTCTGCCTGTGTCTCTGCCTCTCTCCCTCTCTCTCTCTGTGTGTTTCATGAAAAAATAAATAAAATCTTAAAAAAAAAAGGTGACCCTAGAGTCCACTTATCTTGATGAACACTGAGAAATGTATAGAATTGTTGAATCATTACATTATACACCTAAAACTAAGTATGTTAACTATACTTGAAGAAAAAAAGAAAGAAAGAAAAACAAAGTTGACCTCATCTTGGATGAAGACTTATGGTCATTGATGGATACCTGTTATAAGTGTGAACATTATGTACCAAACTGTCCAGCTGACAGTGCCTGACAGGCAGCCACTGCTGTCCACCAAGAGGGGATGACTGTTTTCCCTCAGAAGCCTCATTTATCAGCTCTGCTCAAGTATTTCAGATTCATCTCATGTTTATTAAGCATCAACCACTTATTGATTGAGCGATTAAATATCATCATCCATATATTTATTCAACAAGTACTTACAAAGTACCTATATGTCCCAGGCCTTGTGTCAGGTGCTAGAGATGAGAAGTGGGTGAGATCCTGGTTCTTCCATCTAGGAACACAGAGAGAGGAAAGGAGGGAGGCTCATAGTTAAGCAGGAAGTTGTGATACCAAGAGCTTTGAGGGCCAGAGAAGGGAGCAATTGGCTCTGCCCCAAGAATTTCACAAAGACCCTGCAACAGAGAGGTCATGTGACCAAAATCTTGAGAGATTATATTTTTTCATCTGGAGAAGGAGTGGCATTCTAAAATGACAAATAGGATAGGCAAAAACCTAAGGGTACAAAAGGATATGCACATTCCAGAACACTGAAAGTTCAGAGTGACTGGAATGATTGTGGCAAGACTTCTAAGACATTGTCCCTTGACACTCGGAATAGAAGATCATTTTTCCTTTAAATAAAATTGCACCTAGTTCAAGCTCTTAGTCACTGAGGTCAGAGAGAAGTTTCACAGGGTTCCCTTCTTTGTCTCTCCCCCTCTCTTGGGTTCTATCAGAACTCAAACCTGAGGACAGATGGACCTAGAGACGGACACCTGGCTCTCTCCCTCTGATGATCACTAACCTGTGTCCAGACCCCTGTGGTCCATTTAAGGATGCTATCTCTGCTGGGAGTCTCTGCTGCTTCCTCCATGTCAAGCGTGGCTGCAGAGACCTTTCTGAAAATTTTTGTTAACTTCTCCACCAGGAGCAAAGAGAACTCAGATCTTTGGTCACAAAACATTTAATCTCCTCTTTGCGGAGTGGAAAGAATAGAAAGAGAAGGTGCATTAATTCTTTGCTTGTAAATCCATAGCAACAAGAAACAAGACAAAATGACTCAATAATCTTCCCTCTATAGGAGTACAAATAGGATAGAGCTCACTGCCTTTGCAGACAGTGGTCTGAGGAGACAAGATGAAGAGAGCTGGAGTTGCCCATGCTCAGGTTGCATGGGCACCTGTGGTCTGGTTTAGTGGCTCAGAGTCGGGTCCAGGCACTGATGAGTGGCTCTGTGTCTTCTACAGGTATGGCAGTGTGGCGGCAGCGTGGAGGTCCTGCCATGCTCGCGGATTGCCCACATTGAGCGAGCCCACAAGCCCTACACCGAGGACCTCACGGCCCATGTCCGCAGGAATGCTCTCAGGGTGGCTGAAGTCTGGATGGATGAATTTAAAAGCCATGTCTACATGGCATGGAACATACCCCAAGAGGTAGGAAGCCCCTGTGGATGGGTTTTGGGGGCTTTTCTGGGGAAACAAACACAAAAACAAAAAATATGGGACTAAATCCTTCTTCCCATGGATGAACCAGAGTTTTGTTACCCATGCTAGAGTAGACTCTCAACTCCCTGACATACCACATGTGGAAGAAAAGAGGCATTAAGCCATGTCTTACCCCACCCACATCCCTGGACAGCATGCTTAATGGGAGACTTCTTCTCTCCTGACCTCAGTATCCTTATTTTATTTTATTTTATTTTATTTTATTTTATTTTATTTTATTTTATTTTATTTTATTTTATTTTATTTTATTTATTTTATGGTTTATTTATTTTAAAAGATTTTATTTATTTGAGAGAGAGAGAGAGTGAGTGAGCATGAACAGGGGGAGGGGCAGAGGGAAAGGGAGAGAGAACCCCAAGCAGACTCAAGGCTGAGTGCACAGCCCGATGTGGGCCCGATCCCATGACCCTGAGATCACAACCTGAACTGAAACCAAAAGTTGGACCCTTAACCGACTGAGCCACCCAGGTGCCCCATCAGTATCCTCATTTTATCTTTTTTTTTTTTTAAGATTTTATTTATTCATAGAGACAGAGAGAGAGAGAGAGGCAGAGACACAGGCAGAGGGAGAAGCAGGCATCATACAGAGAGCCTGACGCGGGACTCGATCCAGGGTCTCCAGGATCACGCCCTGGGCTGCAGGCGGTGCTAAACCGCTGCGCCACCGGGGCTGCCCAGTATCCTCATTTTAAATGAGAACATTGGGAAGCTCCTGGGTGGCTCAGTCAGTTGGGTGTCTGTCTTTGACTCAGGTCATGATCTCAGGGTCCTGGGATTGAGCCTCTCATGGAGCTCCACATTCAGCCGGGAGTCTGCTTCTCCCTTTCCCTCTGCTCCTCCCCCCATTCATGCTCACTCACTCTCTCTCTCTCAAATAAATAAAATCTTTTTAATAAATAATTAAGTGAGAATGTAAGAGGTGGCTCCAAGTTTACTTCATGTTCCCAGGTCCTCAGCTTCTCTGCTATACAAATATATCAGAATTCACAAAACGCCCCTTAATCTCCCTGTAGACTGGGATCAGGCTTCTCCATGGAACCTTTGAGCAGAGTGATAAGAAACACCCATATGCCTCTAGGATTTCTTGAACCACGTGCATGCGGAGGGGATACACTCTTACAGGGAATCTCAAGAGGAGAAGGGAAGTGTTCTGGACATTCATAGGCTGTTTCTGACCTTCACAGAATCTCACCGTGGCTTGCTACTGTCCTCTATCCTTCTTGTCACCGACACTTAAGAAGTGCCAGAAAAAAAGCATTGTTTCTCTAGTAGATTCGTTCAGCCTTGCCATGTGTCATATGGAAATGACCTTAGACCACTGAATTGGGAAAACCCAACAGATGCCAGCCGCGGGATCCCAACCTGCTTACCAGCCTGTCTGCCTGGAGATCGTTGCTTATGTTGCAGTGTCTGAGACAGCTGTTGACTGCATGACCTCCTTCTTTCCCCTTGGGAGTCCTTTAAAAAGCTTCAGTTCTTTCTTCCTAATAGGGACATGATTGATTTTTGCCTGAAGTTTCCATATGAAGGCCCTATTCCCTGATCTCTACACCTAGCTAATGCTGCTCTGGCTAAGTGATTGAGAAAATAGCCTGGGCCATGCGCAGGAGCTTTTGGGCAGCACCCCCATTACCACCACCATCATGGAGGAGGAGGCTTGGGTTAAGATGTAGACTCCGGAACCAGTGACATTTTAGCAGTAGAAAGAATGAGGAGCCGAGAAGTACCAGCCAGGGTGCAGGCAACTCTAATGAACCAGCCCCAGGATTGCATCCCTGACTGTGGGAGTGTTTCTAGGGAAACAGCAGTGCCTTCTGGTCCCATCTGTGGCTGTGGGCGTTGGATCACAGTATTCTGGGGAGCATGCTAAGTACCACTGTGGGTGTCCTTTGATAGCAAAATGTTAAGAACACATGGAAAGTCCCCCAGGAACTTAGCAGTAAAGCATCAGAGATCCCCAGTCCGTTCGCCAAGTCTTGTCCATATTCCTGGCCCCCTTCTTTCCAGACCTCAAAACTGCACACCTTTTAGACTACTCTCTCGCATTGTGGCTGCCAGATGTGGAAATGGACAGTAAATCCATTGAATGGCAGAGAACCAAGTGAAACAAGCAATTAGAAAATGATCAAACTTGGTGTATGTCTGTGACTCTGCAGGGGAGTGATTCAAACCCAATCAAATAGGTGGGAGGAGAAGGTGTGAACTCAAGAAAGGCAGAAGAGGGATGGGAGTGTCCAGAATAAAGTCTCAGGTGGAGAAGGAAGAGGTCAGTGTGTTTTCTCAAAATCTATTCCCTGACCCCCACTTTCCCCTGCTTTATGCAGATCTCCTCACTTACCTCTTCTCAGGCTTCTGGAAAGAGTCAACACCTTTTCCCCTCCATTCACTTCTCAAGCCACATCCTGGGATTGCACCAAAACTGCTGGTGACAAAGGATCCTAACTGCTTAATGGACATTTTAAAGTCTTCAACGGGATGACAGCTTTCCCTTGAAACTCTATACTCACTTGGCCCCATGACACCACACCCCAGCATATCCCCATCTCTCTCCGATTGCTCTTAATTCCCTTGTGGGTGACTCTCACCTCCCTCGGATGCTTAAGTTAAGCTCCCAGGGATCCATCCTTGGCCAGCCACTCTCATTGTACATCATCTCCCTGGTGGTCCCATCTGTCACTGGGCGCTTCTCCCACCTACCTGCTGATAACTTCCTAACTAAGATCTCCAGCCCTGACTTCTGCCTGAAGCGTCAGACCCACAGCCGCACATCCCCAGCTGCTCCCTCGGGCACTTTAGTCTCAGTCTGGCAAAACGGAGAACATCTTCCCCCCCCCAGAGCAGTTCCTGTTCTTCCTCCCCATCACAGTCTAGGATAGCACCGTCTGCCCAGATCTAGGAGCTTGAAACTGAGCATCTTTCCCCCAAACCCCATTGCCAGCCCATCACCGAGCTCTCCTGTCCGTGTCTCCCCCCTCACATCTGAGTGCAAGCCTTGTCCCTTCCTCTGCAGGAGCCTCTGACTAGTTTCCCAGGCTCAAGCTTATCCCCTTCAAATCTAGCCCCCATACTACCCAAAGTTATTTTAAAAAACCCCAAAAACTCACAGCGACCACGTCATTAAAGGATGCTTAAAATCTTTAAAGGACTCTCCGCAGGGCACAAAAGCAGGCAGAAAGCCGGGTGTTTGACACGCTTTCCCCTCTGCCTGCCTCCAGCCCGCCGCACCCACCCTGCTCTGGAGTCCGTGGGGGGAACGGACAGCGAGAGCCCCAGTCCATTCCACGCTTTCTTCCCTCCGTGTGTTGGCTCATTTTGTCCCCTCGGCTTGGAATTCCCTACCCGCTGCCTCTTCCCCAGTCTCCTCCCCGTTTCCCTCTGGCCTGTTAGACCCAGCACCAGTGACCCCTCCTCTAGGGAGTCAGCCTCAGTGGGAGAAAATGCCCCCTTTGCCCGCATGTCTCTATCATTGCATCACCACCCTGTAAAAGAATGTTCTGTTGTGTAAAAGTCTCTCTTTCTTTCTCTCTCCTTCTCTCTCCTTCTCTCTCTCTCTCTCTCTCTCTCTCTCTCTCATTAAACCATGGGCTCTCAAATCTGGCTGAACTTTAAAATCGCTTGTGCTCCAGCCCCAGAGATTATGACTTAATTGGTTTGGAAGGGGACCAGGAATCATCTTTTGGAAAGCTCTTCAGAGGCTCTAATGTCCATCCAGGGCTGGGAACCACTGCGTTAGACTCCAGGCTTTCTGGGGACAGATTGTACTCCTCATTTTTGTGTCACCAGGCCTCGCACAAGGCAGGGTACATAGTCAGAGCTCAGTGAAACCTCACTAATGCTTATTAACAAATGGATCTGCTGGCAGTGTATGTAATTCCTTTCTCCCTTGGTCAGTGGCTCCTAAAAGCACATCTGCAGGCCAACTGTATCAGAATCACTTAAAGAGCTTTTTAAAAAATACTGATTCTGGGTCCCATCCTGAAAGATTCTGATGAGTAGGTGTGGAGTGGTGCCAGCATCTGTTAAAAAAAAAAACAAAAACCCACAAACTTTCCAGGTGCTGGTTTGGGGCTGCCAAGTTTGAGTGATAGGAGTTGAGCTAATTCTGCTAGTCTTTCCAAATCCACCTTGAGTGTCACCTACTCCAGGAAGCCTTCTGTGACTGCTCACCATCCCGGGTGTCCCACACAATGAAAGGGACTAAGGGCTCCTTCCTCTTCTGCTTCCCTACGTCTTCACGCTGTTTACTTGTCTGGATCTTCCAGATTCTCCTTTCAGGCAAAGTCTGTATCTTCTTCCTATTTGTAGGCACGTATTTGTATGTTCTCTGTGCTTAGGACAATGCCTGACACCTCCTGAAGACCAGATGACAAAGAAAGAAGAGGGAGGAAGCGTGGTGCTCCGTGCCATCTATGTTTTCCCGGCTGCCCTTGATGTGGTGGTGTCCCAACACCTTGTGCTCAGCCACAAGCACATCCGTTACCTGTTTACCTCACCTTTGGTCTACAGCATCCCAGCTGTAGGTATAGAGCTGGACCCCTTCGACCCTGCCCTGTGGCTGCCCTGAGAATTATATAAGTTAGTGTATGTAAACACTTGATCAGTGCTCGGCGAATAGAAAAAGCACCAGATGAGTATTACCTCTTATTGTGGCCGGCCTTGCTTATGCCCTCTGCCTTCCCACCCCAGCTTTAAAATGCCCTTGCTGGGGATCCCTGGGTGGCTCAGCGGTTTGGCACCTGCCTTTGGCCCAGGGCATGATCCTGGAGTCCCAGGATTGAGTCCCGCGTCCGGCTCCCTGCATGGAGCCTACTTCTCCTCTGTGTCTCTGCCTCTCTCTCTCTATCTGTGTCTCTCATGAATAAATAAATAAAATCTTAAAAGAAATTAAAAAATAAAAAAATGAAATGCCCTTGCTGGGCCACCATCCTCCCTGGTTGCCTTCTCTGCTGAGTCCTCCCCAGGCTGTGTGCCCGCCAGAGCAGCTCTTTCACCTACTTCCTTACCATGTTCAGTCCTAAGCTTTTGGAAGGCCAGAAGAGCCTCCAGCTCTGGCATCCCTTCTACTTTAATTGGAAATCAGTTTGTTTATCAACAAACGGAAAGTTAGCCTGTACCAAAGCGTCGATATTTTCCTACACAGAACTCAGGAACTCTAGACCTACTCCTGCTTCTGGCCCAAAGACAGGCTGAGTGCCAGCGATGACTCACCATGGTGCATGGGTGATGGCCCTCCTTTGGGTTTGGCTACAAGAGACTGTGCGTGGCTGCACACACAGGCAGGAATACCAGACAGCTTTTTGTGTGGCTGAATATATTAAGTTTCCGAGGACTGCCATAACAAATTACTGCAAATTGAGTGGCTTTGAACAACAGAATTTTATTCTCTCACTGTTCTGGAGGCCAGAAAACCAAAATCAAGGTACTGGCAGTACTGTGCTTCCTCTGGAGGCTCTAGGGGACGATATTTCTTGCGTCTTCCAGCTTTTGGTGGCTCCTGGCATTCCTTGCTTTGTAAATGCATCACTCTAGTCTTGGCTTCTGTCTGTATGTCTCTCCATGTTCAAACGTCCCCCTCCCCTCTCTTATAAAGATAGTGGTCATTGCATTTAGTGCTCGTCTTAAATGCAGAATGATTTCATCTACAGATCTCTAATGAATTCTAATGAATTCAACTTATTTCCAAATAAGATCACATTCAGAGGTTCTGGGTAGACACGAATTTTGCAGGAGACACTATTCAACACACTCAGTATTTGGCAAAGGAGGAAGATATGTTTTGTTTTGTTTTTTAATAATAAGGGCCCTGGTGACCTTCTCTGAGCAAGTTGGCTTATTTTTCCATTTCTGCCCCCAATCTGAAAAGAGTTTGATGCAATTTACACTAAACACACAGTACAGATATACCAAACCATTAAAACAGAAAGGCAAAAGTCAACTAATAATCAGGAAGAAGAAAGGGGCATGAAATCCAGAAATATAAGCTGGCAAAACACTGATTCTTGAGTCTCCTAGAAGTTAAAGCAGATATGGACCTCTGTTGGATAGTTCTCCCACCTTCCATTAGGAGAGAGACAAACTTTCCCTTGATCCTAAGTGTAGAAAGTCTTCCCATGGGAACCCAGAATTTAAGAAAACATGGAAGACTTCCAGGGACTGGTTCTTCTGGTGGCCTCCCATAAAAGCTGAGACAAAGTGTTAATTTGTTTTCTTATAAAGGCAATTAGAACATGAAGGAGGAAGGCCTTCATGGGTCCTGGCAAATAGCTGTGTGCTGTAAGGATAAGGTGCAGAGAAGCTTAAGGGGCTAATACTTAACAGATCCCTTGAGGGGGGAGTGAGGGGAGTGAGTAGGTCACATTCATTGCCAATTGCTATGTTCAACACTTCATAAATATTTTCTCAATCTGGCCTCGTCCATATAGCCAGGCTCAGTGGTAGGTCAGGGGCACGGAGTTTAGTCGAACGTGTTTCCTGAATCTGGAAGAGAAAGGCCAAGTAGCAGTTGCTGGGAGGGCTCTGGGCAGGAGCCGAGGAGTAGGCAAATCATAGATGAGGTCATTAAGACGGACTCAGAAGGTAGGTCCTTGCTGACATTGTACCTTAGCAGTCTGAAACCTAAACCCTCAGGTCATAGCAGATTCAAATTTTTATATGACCTAAGTTCTGGTGGGCAAAAATAAATATATTGCTTCCGTATCTAACTTTGTTCCTGTTGAGCCCCCATGGTCTAATTCCAAATACTTTGTTCCAAATACTTTGTTCCAATCACATGCAGATATGTGGAGCAGCTATCTTTGCCATTTTTCTCAGACACTTCAAATGTAAATTCTATCCATTTCATTACCTTCCCAAGCCCACGAACTCGACCCCAGAGTTGACACTAGAACCAGGGGGCTCACACAGCCAGCGCACAAGCTGCAGTGTCAGTGGGAGAGAGCTGTACCTCCCTGGCCTCCTCTCTCTCCACTCTGGGATATTGTCTTATGAGATACCACAGGACCTCGCTGGTCCCCGGTTCCATGGTGTCATCCTCTGAGATTCACTGAGTCCCCATCTGATCTCCAGCTGCAGAGACTCCTCACCATCCTCTGCTGTGGCATCATCCCTTCCTTGGCTGATTCTGTACCCTGTTCAATGGCTGGTGTCCTGGCCCAGGGACTCAGCGTCCTCCCCTCTGCTCTGGGACCACCAGAAACATGAGGGCTAACTCAAGGACACATCCATGTCTCCATCACTACTCCTTGCCTGCTGTACCGTGATGGCTCAGGGGGCCACCTTTCTGATACCCCTGGGAAGTGAGAGACACAAGTACTCTCTACACAAAGGTCCCCAAGCTGAGAGAGAGTCTGTTTCTCCCACAAGAACTTGGTTCTTGGTTTTAGGAGGCAGAACAGCAGGCTCTTCCAGATGCATAGCATAGGTTAAAAGTGCAAACTCCAGACTCAGGTTAATGGGGTTTAAATCTCAGCTCCACATTTTATCAGCTGTAGGACTTTGGGCAAGAGGTCCCTGAACCTTTCTTTGTCTCATCTCGGCATCTGTAAAACAGTCCTAACCCTATAGGTTTAAACAGACCACTATGCATTAATGTAAACATACGTGCACGCCTACAGAACAGAACCTCGCACTTCACAAGTGTTCTACAAGCCTTTGCTGTTGCAATTATTAGGAATAGTGTTTGGATTAACATCAATCCATCTTCAACTCTCTCCTTTCCCTCTCTCTCTCTCCCCCCAAAGCTCAGAATCTCTTATGAGGTAGGAAAAAACCGTACACTGACTGTATGCTTCAGTTTCTTTCACCTACCCCTGGACCACAGCTTTTCTTTTCCTTTTTTTCTATTTATTTGCAATGGCCTTAGCTGACAGTACCCATCAGTGCTGACCCCATTTTTCAGTGTCCACATGGGGAGAGTCATGGGGTTAAGGGCATGCGGGGAAATGAATGAACTAAGTTCCCATGTCCTCCCTTCACTAAACAGTGTCTGGGAACCTTGGTGGGAAGAAGCTGCGCCCTAGTGGTGGCTGGATCTGTGCATTTGTGTCCCTGTGCAGGACTCGGGGATCGACATTGGGGACATCACGGCGAGGAAGGCTCTGAGAAAACAGCTGCAGTGCAAAACTTTCCGATGGTACCTGGTCAGTGTGTACCCAGAGATGAGGATGTACTCAGACATCATCGCCTATGGTGTGGTAAGAAGCGTCCCCTCGGGGCTTCACGCAGACACAGAGGGCATGGCCAGGCAGAGGGCTAGAGTTGGGGGAAAGGACTGAAGGAGCCTTTAGTCTCCTACATGAGACCTCTGGTAGACCAGCAGGACAAGGGGCAGCCTCCCATGTGGGACCTCTGGTAGACCAGCAGTTGGGACACAGCCTCCCATGTGGGACCTCTATAGACCAGGAGATGGGACACAGCCTCCCATGTGGGACCTCTGGTAGACCAGTGGACAGGACGCAGCCTCCCATGTGGGAACTCTGGTAGACCAGCAGATGGGACACAGACTCCCATGTGGGACCTCTGTAGACCAGAAGATAGGACACAGCCTCCCATGTGGGACCTCTGGTAGACCAGCAGACAAGGGGCAACCTCCTATGTGGGACCTCTGGTGGACCATCAGACGGGACACAGCCTCGCATGTGGGAACTCTGGTAGACCAGCAGATCGGACACAGCCTCCCACATGGGATCTCCGGTAGACCAGTGGACAGGGGGCAGCCTTTGGTGTCATAGCCAAACCTTTCTGTTCCCTTGTTCTAAAGTCTCTCCTTTAGAGTCTTAAGCAATTTAGCTCTAGCTTCAAACCTGCATGTTCTACTTATTAAAACAAAAACCTGCAGTTAGGGTAGCCTTGCAAGGTAACATAAAAAACACCCACTGTTCCCCAGAGTGAGTGCCAGAGTTCTAGCAACCAGCCCGCATGCTCCCCTGTCTAAGGGCTTACACTCTCCACTCATGCACACGGCCTCCAGGAAAGGAGTTCTGGAACGTAACCTTCCCTGGTTCACTGTATTTTGAGGGATGTTTCAGTCCCACCTGTTGGTTGGCACAGAGCAGTCACACCAATGGAGGGCAGAGCACAGGGTTTGGATCCAGAAAGACCCAGTACCAATCTTGGCCAAGCCACTTGTCAGTCAAGTGTCTTAACATCTATGGGCCGCTGTTTCTTCCTATGGGGCAAAATAATACTGTGCTCCTAGAGTAGAAAAAAGCCTAAGATACATAAATATCATATATCCTGACAATTTGCATGTTCTGTCTCAAGTTAAGATGCTTTGACTATGACAAACTACCATTCTCCCAATGATCTCAGGACCATTCAGCTCAAAGTATTTTCAATGATAGCTGATTGATTTTTTTGATATCTCATCTGGTTTTTGCTTCCTGAACACATAGAGCTTTTCTGCTGACAGTTATAAGCTCTCAAACCTACATAGAGGACCGCTGCCATGTTACACGAGGAAACAGAAAGGCAAAGTGACCTTCCCATGTTCACGTAGGTCATCGATGGAGAAACTGAGTCTAAAATATTGACTTCTGATATCACTCTGCTTCTTCCCTTTGGAGAGTATTCCCTCAGGCCTTTTGGATATCCCGGGATAAAACTTGAAGGAAGAACTGAGGCCTCTTCCTTGGATGAGCTGTGATCAGAACTGAGTTCAAGGCCTGCCTCAGCAGGAATGTATCACGCAGAGCATCTGCCTGGGAGGGGAAGAAGAACGCTTGCTGAAGATTGGCCTCCGTGTTCTCTGTGGGCCTCCCAACTTTAACATCTTGGATTCTCCAGAACACAGAGCCAGGATCCCAGGAATCCCCGTATCCCCCATCAGACCTCTGTTGTCTAGAAGGCCAACCTGTAGGAGGGGGTCATATTCTCCCACAAAAGTTTCTACGGCATGGTTGACACATCCTGAGGAAGTTACTCAGTGGCCCCTTCCGTCTTTACTTCTCAGGCTGGTGTAATTCGGGTGCCAGAAAACTTAGCTGGTGCCACCTGGCTATTACCTGAAACTCCATATGCTGTTGTCTGTGAAGTGCCCGTCAGTCCCATCTCCCTCCCCAGGGCCGTTCTGAGGACCAGCTGTTGCTGGTGCCCCCACACTCTGCCCATAGCAAGTTGTGAGTGATGCTTGGCCATGCTTGAACCCAATCCAGAGAGGATGGTTATGCTGCTGTGGCTCTGGAGAAACCAAGCCAGGGCCAGCTTCTAGATTCATGTTCTCACCAAGCTGTCGTTGTAGCTGAACAGTATCAGCCACAGTGGGAAAGCAACAGTGGAGGGGTGTGTGTGTGTGTGTGTGTGTGTGTGTGTGTGTGGCCATTGCAGTTCTGGGTTTTGATCAAAGGTATCCTTGTCTTCCTAGCAAAAGGGTCTCATCTTAATGACACGTACAGCAGGTTTACCATATGGCCCTTTTACTGCCACACCCAGAAACCTTTAGCTGATCAAATAGTAAGTGGCATATACAAGGTTGTGATGTGGATCTGTCTGAGTCCCTAGTTCAAGCTGTTTTTACTCCTATGTGCTGAGAAGTCATTCTCTCACCATCCCAAAGGACTGAGCCATGCAGCCATCCCTGGGGCTGGCGGAGGTCTCCGACCCCCCACGTGTTCATCTACCAGCTGCTGTTTGGGGCCCAGCCACCTCCCCTCCCTTCTGGCTCCTCCACAGGCAGGGCTTGGACAGAGCAGAGCCACGCTTGCTTGTCAAGGAGTGTAATGAACTCTTAATGGGGGCAATAGGGTGAAGATGGGCAAAGCAGGCTTAGCCGCAAGAGCAAGAGGATTTGCTGAGGCTGAGTCATTCTTCCTGGTGATTATTTTTATTCTGAAATGCAGAGACCAGATGTCCTCTCAGGGGTAGAGTTTCTTTTTACTTTTTCCGTTCTGACTTATGCCAAACTACATTGCTCAGGTCAAATAACCTCCTGGGACTCTCAGTGGGGCCGGGGTCAAGTCTATAACCTAGCCCATTAATCCACTAATAGGTCCCATTAATGACACCTGCGGGCAGAAGGGCCTGTGGGCCCCATTGTGTGGGCATGGGTTTCCCCTGGATCATTGAGCCCCATGGGGGTCTTTGGATTAATCCCAGCTCTAGTGCTGACAGCAGAGTTGGAGCAGCATCTAGAAACAGACATGCCCGGCTTCTGAATGTTAGCTTTGCCATTCACTCCCTGTGTAATCCCGACAATTTACAAAACCTTAAAAGCTACAGTCATACCATCTCATGGGCATTTTTCAGTCTCAGGATTGTCCCCATCTGGATGATGGGAAGAACTTGTCACTTGCCCACTTGCCAGTGTCATTCATCTGGGAATGCCATTCCTTTGTTCACTATCTTCATTCATTCCTTCCACGTGTATATTGACTGTCTGCCATGTGCTGGGCTGGCCCATGTCAGAGACCATGAGAAAGACCAAGACCTGGCCTGGTCAGACAAGGGAGAGAGACAGGCACATGGAGAAGTGCCAGGAACACGCACACTAAGTGCAGCAACAATTTAAATGGAGGTGCTGGTGGAGCACAGGGCCATGGCCTTCCACCCACACTTGAGTCAGGAAAGACTTGCAGAATGACAGAGAAGCTGAAGACCAAAGGAAGAGAGGGGTTTAACCAGACTAAGAGAAAGCATAAGTAGAGGCAATATGGGGAGGGGTCCGTGCCACAGGAGCGGCATCACAGCCAGGGAAGTGAGGCAGACCTACTTGCTATGCCACGGCTCCTAATCCTTAAGAGAGAATATTGCCAACCTGGCTGGGTTCTGCTGAGCATGAGATGGGGTGACCCGTGGAAAGCGCTGAGCACAGTAGCTGGCACACAGATGCAGCTCTAACAGCAGGTTTCCCTTAGTGGCTGTCTGCAGGGTTACAGCGGTCATGAGAATAGCTAACAATTACTGCACATTTGCCATTTGCCAGGCCCTGTACTCCGTACCTGCGGGTGTTGTTGCACTTACTCCTTCTAACAATCCTCTGAGGTGGGGGCACCAGTCCTATCCCTATTTAAGAGAAAAGAAAACAGACAAGAAGGAGTTGTGTTCTCTGTCCAAGACCACACAGCTGGAGCCAGGATCCCATCCCAGCCTGTGTGTCCCCACAGCACCCACAGACCACCTGCTTCATGGGGAAGGGATGACACAGAGCCGGGAGGCCTTTATCAAAAGGTACCACCTAAGTCCTCACCCAGAGGATGGCTTTGAAAACCTAGGAGAAAGCCAAGTCTGACACCTGCGCTCTCTGGACCTTTCTCCCTGTGACAGCAGCTCGAGGGTCTCACTAATGGATTACAGTCCTCAGCTTCATAGAGGGTGTTTACATGTGCTCCCTCACAAAGGCAAACCGAGTAGTTGTTTTATAGAAGAGCATGTTCTGCATAGATGTTTCTGGGGCTCTGCCTAGGGTTTATATTTCTTCAGGATCTCCAAACTGCAAGTTTGGGATTGAGACGCCTTCACCGCAGTAGAGGAGAGGAAGTTCAGGAGAAAAGAACTGGACTCTGTTCCTTGCTCCCTGTCAAGAACAGGGTATACATAGAGCACACATGTGCCTCTGGCTGTTCCATTTCGTACCCCTTAATTGGGTTCACTGCATTCCTGCCACAAGTCATCAGGACCGTGGAATATCAGGCACTGTCAGTCTTTGTCTGGCCTCCTTGGATAGATGACCCACCTGTGGTCCATTGCCCTGGTCTTCCCTGAATTCCAATATCCATTTCCTGGTCAAAACAGAGTTTTGCTGCTCACACGAGCTATATAAGCAAACTCAAGGTAAGGTGGGTAGTGATGCCACAAACTCTCCTATGGGCACAGGAACTGAAGTACAGCTGGACAGGGGCACTAGAGCTGGGAAGCCATAAAGCCATAGCAGGGGCACATTGTCTCTAGTCCTGTCTCAGGCTTCATATGTTCCTGGCCACAGCTGGATTTCTCTGCCAACACATGGCCCAGCAGATCCTCCATACCCAATCTAAATGGCCTCACAATTCTAGTGGCCACCACCCACTGACCCCTGACTCTCTCACCGAGAGTTCTAGCACAGAAGAGGATGATGAGACAGTTACATTCCAGAAAGAGAAGGATGGAGGAGAGAGAGAGAAAGAAAGAATTCTTAACTCATCCTAAACTGCCTGTTGGTGTCCACTGTGGTCTACTCAGCTGTGGCTGGTGACCAGGGCCATGTGAGCTATGTGCTGTCCTTTCCAGAGACTGGGAGTGGGCTTATTCCAGAAAGGGACACTGAAGATTGGCTTTCTTACCTGACATGGTAAGGCATTGGTTCTGTTGATTGCTATGTGCCTGTAGGTGAGGCTAAGAGATCCTTCTCTCTTTACCTACTGCCTTGGCCCCCTCCTCTCTTATTCACCTGCCACTCTGGAGAATCTTCATCATCTGGGCACCCCTGGGGCCAGGCTAGCCACTGCTGGATCTGCAGGAGGCAGAGAGGACCTGGTCCCAGAGGACATCTCAGGCTGGAAAGCAGCTAATCTGTTGCCCACTTCACCCAACCTTCCAGAGCAAAGACTTTTATCCAGGGATTATTAAAAGCCTTTGTGCCACCTCTGTGGAAACAGAGAGAGTGAAAACCCTAGCACCATCTTTTGTGTGTATGCATGCGTGTGTATCTTTTATTCCTACCTAGACTGTCTCGGTTTATTGTTTAACAATATGAGAATGTTTCTCTTTCACAGGAGACTGGGTCCCCTCAGCGGCTTTCTGCCAGCCAAAAGCTGGTGCTTGTTGCTTTCATAGTATTCCAAGGGCCTCGGGTTGATTATGGAAATGGAGCCTGTCTCAGTGGAATGCTGGCTTCTCCTGATTTAATGCATTTGTTTCTCTGCTCCTTTCTCTTTGGTGTGGCCGCCTCTCCTCTGGCGTGCAGCTGCAGAACTCTCTGAAGACCGATTTGTGTCTCGATCAGGGTCCGGACACAGAGAATGTTCCCATCGTGTACATCTGCCACGGGATGACACCCCAGGTGAGTTCCCTGGGAGAGCCCCCTGTGGGGGTGTACTCAGGTATGTCTGGCATGGGGAAGGATGGTTAAACTCGTGTCATGGTGATTCTAGGCCCAGGGGCCTCCAGGATTTTTCATTAGGAGTATGCTCATGAGTAAAAGGGGAGAATCATACCTGCCTTGCCTGGAAGGAAGCTGGGATAGCCAATGCTGGGATGCCTGGATCCTCAGGAGTGGGGAACAAGGAAGGCGATCAATTCCTAAAGGGGAACACCTGCCTTCTTTGGGGAGGCTGTGGGTAAATCACAGTCCTGGTTCTGGCAGCCATGCCCTTCCCTAACAGGAGGGAACCCAAGGGCCCCCCAAGCTCCCCGACATCTCATAATCCCTTCAGAGTGCCATTTCATAGCCTTTGGGGCTCTGCCCTTTAGTAGATCACAGCTGCAGTCCAAAATTTATAGCCACAAGAGCTTTTCTAGCTCGTCTGACCTTCTCCTGGTGGAGAATGAGGGGAAGCTATCAGGAAAATAAGTTATCCTAGGAAAAATCAGCCAGTCACAGCCTAGGCTTCAGATATCCAAAGAGGATGCGGAGACACAGACAAGAGAGATGACATATCCAACAAAGTGCAATGGACCATTGCCCCTGGCTGCCATAGACTAATCTGTTCTGATTTGACATTTCCAAGTTTACTTATCTTACCCCCAGAATTGCAATTTTTTTTAAAAGATCTTCTATACATAGAAGATATGTATATTTGTGCAATCATACTTCAGTGTATATAAAAGAGCCGTTACCCCCCTCAACACGCAACCGAAGGCTATCATGATATACGCGTGTCACCCGGCATACTGTGCTGGGCCTTCACGTCAATTGTCCACTGTGATCTCCTCCATCTCTTCCTTTCTGTGGGCCCAGCTGCTGTGGCATCACTGACTGGTCAGTCAGATCACACTATCCCCACACCACACCGTACAGCAACTCATTCTTCATTCTTACAATGCTGTGATATTTTTCAGGGTGGACTATTTTTATGTAAACTTTTTATTGACGTGTAACATGTGTATAGAAAGTAGACAAGTTTTAACTGTACAGATTAGTGAACTTTCAGAGCAAACACACCCACATAACCAGTACCCGGATCAGGAAAAAAGCATTATTGCCCGATTCTGAATTTTATATAAATAGGATCATAGGGTGTATGTCTTCTCGTGTTGCCTTCTTTCTTTCGTCATTATATTTATAAAGTACCTCCATGCTGCAACATGTAGTTGTAACTTTTATTACTATGTAATATTCCATTTTATGAGTATACCATATTGACTATACACTTACGGCTGATGGACACCTAGGATATTGCGAACTTGAGAGTATTATGAATACTGTTGCTCTGACCATCCTTGTTCATGTCTTTTGGTGCACATATGCACTCATTTCCTGTGGATTTATACCTAGGAGTCGAACCACTAGTCATTGGGTTGCTCTGGTTACTTATAGCAGACATTGACTGTATAGTGTGTAGTCTGCTGGGGCTGCCATAACATAATGCCACAGGAACTTTATTTTCTCATAGTTCTGATTCCTGGAAAGTTCAAGATCGAAGTGCTGGCTGATTTGGTTTCTGGTGAAGGCTATTTCTGGCTTGCAGATGGTTACCTTCTCTGTGTCCCCACATGGGAGGAAGAGAATGAGTGAGCTCACTGGTATCTCTTCTTGAAGGGACACTAATCCCATTGGATCAAGGCTCGACCCCTCATTTAACCTTAACTTGAAGATCTGGACAATTCTCAGCCTGCTCATATTTTTTAAAAATGAGAAAGCTTCTTCTGAAGAAAATACTGAGTGCAGCAAAATGACTATTTGATTAAGAGATTGTGGTGGGACTCATGGATGCAATCCACCATCGCAGCTGCAGAAGCCATAAATGTCGAGATGGGTTCATAGCAGCAGAGACACTGGCAGCCTGAACTAAAGAGAGAGCAGGACAGAATGAAGGCAGGCTGATGGGCCTCTTGACTTTCCCAAGACAGGACCGTAGAACATGCCCTCTTCCTCAAGAAAAGGGAAGAATGGTGCTGAAGACCATTCAGAGATCATCAGTGATGCCAGCCCACCATAGCCCTAAGAGCAAGGCTGTCTCCTCACAAGGTGGGCCTACCTCTCCGGTTTCAGTGGGCCAGGATGACCCTGTCCAGTGCCTCAGGAGTGGGACCAAAGCAGGGAACAGCTTGGGCAATGCCACTCCAGCAAGCCAAAGGGGCAGGCAACTGCACAGAGCCACGGGGGTGATGCTGCCACTCCAGTGGGCCTGGAGGGCAGAGCATCAAGACCAAGAGGGTTATTCTCAACCCTTGAGAGCTAACGGAAATAGTCTTGCCAAGGGTTTGGGCTTGTTTGGGACCCATCACTTCCTTCCTCCCAACTTCCCCCTTCTGGAATGCGCTTGTCTAGCCCATGTCTGTCTGACCACCGTATTTTGGAAGCACATAACTTATCTGATTTCATAGGCTTTTGGCTGGAGAGAAATTTTGCCTCAGCATAAATCATATCTTGAGCTTCACACACATCTGATTTAGATGATACTTGGATGATATTTGTACTTTAGACTTTAGAGTTGACGCTGGAATGCCTAAAGACTTTAGGGGCAATTGGGATGAAATGAATGCATTTTGCAGCAGAGAAGGAAATGAACTTGGGAGTCCAGGGGCAGAATGCTACGGACTGAATTGTATCACCCCAAAAATCATATGTGAAAACATTAATCCTGCCTGTACTTGGAGTAAGGAAGTAATTAGGGACAAATAGGTTATAAAGCTGGAAACCAAATCTGATAGAATTAGTGTCCGTGTAAGAAGAGACACAGAGAGTTCAGTCTCTCAATCTCTCTCTCTCTCCCCCACCCCTACCATGTGACAACACAGCAAGAGGGCAGCAGTTAGGGGGGTAGGAAAAGAGCTCCCACTAACAGCTGAACATACCAGCACCTGGATCTTGGACTTCCCAGCCTCCAAAACTATGTGAAAATGACTTTCTACTGTTTAAGCCACCCAGCCGGTGACATTTTGTTGTGGCAGCCCAAGCCAACCAATATACAGTGAAACAGTTTTCCAAATTAATTACATCAACTTTTACTCCCACCAACCACATATTAGAGTTCTAGTTGTTCCACATCCTTGCCAACATTTGGAATGACCTCTCTTGCTAAATTATAGACATTGTGGCAGGTGTATAGTAGTATCACACTGTGGTTTTAATTTGCATTTCCCTGATTATTAATTCCCTGAATTTTCAGCTCAGAAAATACCCACATTGTCCTTGAGTATTGGCCAAGGTGGCCAGGTCAC
This sequence comes from Canis lupus familiaris, assembly GCF_011100685.1. Classification (NCBI taxonomy): domain Eukaryota; kingdom Metazoa; phylum Chordata; class Mammalia; order Carnivora; family Canidae; genus Canis; species Canis lupus. The sequence goes on along the minus strand of NC_049242.1, from coordinate 35,014,960 downwards.
AAATAGTTTGGCCTTTTTGTAAATTCCCTGCCTTTTATTCCTTGCAGTCCAGGAGGCAGCTTATGAACTGGCTTTTAACAAGTGGATGTGGAAATCTGCAGGGTTGTTGCTTATCTGGGCCACTGGACAAATAGTGAATGTTTCCTCTGTGGGATGGTGGATGTCAGTTGGGCAAAGGCTGCCAGGCTACCAGCTGCTGATGATTCGATATAGGGTAGTCTATGCTGTGGTTAAGAGCATGGATTCTGGAATCAGATTATCTGAGTCCAAATATCAGGTTTGACACTCTAGTTGTCAAGTTTTTAAATGGGGGCCTATTCTGTTTTCTGTAAGATAAAGATCTAAATGTGAGACAAGATTCCATCAAAATCCTAGAGAAGAACACAGGCAACACCCTTTTTGAACTCGGCCATAGTAACTTCTTGCAAGATACATCCACGAAGGCAAAAGAAACAAAAGCAAAAATGAACTATTGGGACTTCATCAAGATAAGAAGCTTTTGCACAGCAAAGGATACAGTCAACAAAACTCAAAGACAACCTACAGAATGGGAGAAGATATTTGCAAATGACATATCAGATAAAGGGCTAGTTTCCAAGATCTATAAAGAACTTATTAAACTCAACACCAAAGAAACAAACAATCCAATCATGAAATGGGCAAAAGACATGAACAGAAATCTCACAGAGGAAGACATAGACATGGCCAACATGCATATGAGAAAATGCTCTGCATCACTTGCCATCAGGGAAATACAAATGAAAACTACAATGAGATACCACCTCACACCAGTGAGAATGGGGAAAATTAACAAGGCAGGAAACAACAAATGTTGGAGAGGATGCGGAGAAAAGGGAACCCTCTTACACTGTTGGTGGGAATGTGAACTGGTGCAGCCACTCTGGAAAACTGTGTGGAGGTTCCTCAAACAGTTAAAAATATACCTGCCCTACGACCCAGCAATTGCACTGTTGGGGATTTACCCCAAAGATACAAATGCAATGAAACGCCGGGACACCTGCACCCCGATGTTTCTAGCAGCAATGGCCACGATAGCCAAACTGTGGAAGGAGCCTCGGTGTCCAACGAAAGATGAATGGATAAAGAAGATGTGGTTTATGTATACAATGGAATATTACTCAGCTATTAGAAATGACAAATACCCACCATTTGCTTCAACGTGGATGGAACTGGAGGGTATTATGCTGAGTGAAGTAAGTCAGTCAGAGAAGGACAAACATTATATGTTCTCATTCATTTGGGGAATATAAATAATAGTGAAAGGGAAAATAAGGGAAGGGAGAAGAAATGTGTGGGAAATATCAGAAAGGGAGACAGAACATAAAGACTGCTAACTCTGGGAAATGAACTAGGGGTGGTAGAAGGGGAGGAGGGCGGGGGGTGGGAGTGAATGGGTGACGGGCACTGGGTGTTATTCTGTATGTTAGTAAATTGAACACCAATAAAAAAATAAATTAAAAAAAAAAAAAAAAAAAAAAAAAAAAAGATACATGTTAATAATGGTATATACCATGAAGGTGGTTGTAAAGATTTAATACATGTCAAGTATTTAGAATAGTGTCTGGCATATAGTAAGTGTTCGATGAGTGTTAGCTAATAATATTGCTATAGTACTATACTATTATTATTGCTCACTAAGCTTTGCTCAGTCTATGCACTCTCAAGATTCTACCTCCAGCCCACGCTGGACTGACTTAGCCTCATGTGCCTGCCATGTCCCATGGATTCCTGCCCTGGTCAAAGCCTACCTGTAGACTAATGGAGCATCACTGAGTTTCTGTGGTAGCAAAACTGCAGTGGAGTGTGGGGGGAGGGCTTCAGGAAGTCTGAGTTCTAGGCTTGGTCTTGCCACACAGTGGCAATGTCACTTTTAACCCTCCCTGGGCCTTTATTTTGTTCTACTCTTTTATTGAGATATGATTTTACACTAAAATACACACATCTAAAGTGTACAGTTCAATGAATTTCCACATTTATGAACAACTGTGTAGGTACCATCCTGTCTGAGCCCATTATCCCACTGGGTTTCCTCATTCCTCCTCTTGGCCAATACTGCTACCCAAAGGTAATGACGATTCTGGTCCCTGGCACCATTGATTAGCCTCATCTGGGCCTGTCTTCTTCACAAATGAGGAAGCTGGGCTGGCCAGCTCCAGGCCCAGCTTTACCAGCTCTATCTACTTCCTCCAGTTCTTCCTTTCTGAAATTCAGTCTGGGAAGCTATGAGTTTATACTGTGCTTGCCAGGAAGGCTGGGGGCTTCTTTCCCTTGGTGCTTTATAATCAGCTTCTTGATGTAGATCTATAGCAAGTCTTAGAGACTTGGGTCCCCCTCCCCATTCCTCAAAGCCACAGTCATGTGTTTGGACTGTGCAGGAAACATAGGGGCCCAGTTACTCTCTCCCACCAGGCTTGCAGTTGCAGTGCACAGCTCTTAGTGCCCAGAGGTAAGGAGGCTGGACACTAACCTCGGATCAAACACAGTTCCCAGAACAAGCTGCTGTAGGGACCCTGCTATAGCAGGAAATAGTTGAGCCTGGCCAGCCTAGTGAGCTGGAGATAGGGTCCACCTGGAGATGGGCTGTGTGTCCTTAGTGGAGTTCATCCATCCACCAGAGGTAGACACGGGTGCAGGGGACAAGCGGTGAGTGATAAGGCAGGGCTTCTGACTGGCAGGCCTTCCCAAAGGTATCTACTTGCCCCTAAGAACTTCACTGGCACATAGAGGGGATGAGAAAAGGAGGAGCTCGAGGATGTCACCTCAATATGAAGCCAAGGTACACTTCATAAGGGGACTGTGGACAAAACAGGCCCCAAGGATTCTCTGAATCTGCTAGACTTAGTCCAAATCAGACCCTCAATATGTGTTTCCAGGGACATTTTTCCCCTGACTGGCAGCTCTCAGCAAAATCTTTGTTACCATGGCCACAGAGGCCAAGGAAAGACCAGGGAGATTCACATATGCACAGATGGGGCTGCCAGGACTGCCACATACAGCAGTACAGGTGGTGCACTGCATAACTTCAGGAAAGGGACGTGGCACCTCATGTTGTTGGGGAGCAGAGATGAGCCCAGGTGACAGTCTTTGTGCCGTCTGCTATGAAATCTCACACATTCCTCCCTACACATCACATATGATAGGAAGCTTGAAAATGTTGAAAGGCAAATGGTGAGGCAGTATATAGTGGTCAAGAACCAGGCTGTCTGGGTTCAAATCCCAGCCAGACCACTTACTAATCAGGTTCCTTGAGAGATGTCCAGATTTCCTTGTGCCTCAATTTCCTCACCTATATTATAGTAATACCTACCTTACAAAGTTGTAAGAATTTTAAAAATCGATGCACATAAAGCATCGAGACAACAAAACCTGGTACACAGTCACTGGTTACTAGATTTTGGCTATTCTTTACCAGGTTGGTAAAGAGATTCCAGACCATACCCTTGAGATGTGAATCATGTAGCCTGGAGAGGAGCAGATTTAAGAGGGACTTGAAAATATCCAACATTATAAAGACACAGATTTTTGGCTGAGTTTAAGGAAACTCATCCCAGTCATTGACTCAGGTGATATTGTGACTTCTCCATCCTCAGAGGCGTCCAAGTCAGGTTTGGTGAGCTCCAGAGGCGTTATGAAAGGTTCCAAATCATGTAGACAGATGCTTAAGCTAAGAAATTCCTAAGGGTCCTCCCACCTTGAAATTCTATGACTTTTTAATTCTTTGCATTTTTTTTTCTTCTTATATCAACGAGAGTCCACCAAGTACCGGAGAGTGTTCTTGGCCCTGGGAAAGAGTCATGAACCTGATGAAAGTCACTCTCCTCACTAAGTTCCCATCCTAGGGCTGTAGGCAGGCTATTCTTTATTTTTTAATCCTCCAGCCTTCACTACAGCCAGGACTTGGACTCTTCTCTCTCTCTCCTAAGAATTACATAAGTGGCCAGAGTTGAGCTGCCTACCTTGGATCTCAGCCAACCATGGCCAAGAATGGCTGGCGAAGGAGGAAAAAGGTCAAGAAGGCAGGACAGCAAGCCGGCTCTGTTTATCCTGCTGACCTTGACAGTCACTTCCCTCCCTTGGTTCCTTCTTTCAAATGTCTAAGTTTATCCGTTCAGGGTTTTAAAGCCAGAAAGAATCTGTAGTGGTCAGGTAATAATCCTCAAACCTCATTGCCATTAACCAAACAAGTTTATTTTGTTGATCCCAGAAAGTAAAATATGATTCTTAATCAAATTAAAACGAACATGTGACAAAAACTTAGTTGACTCATTCATAAGGAATCTAGTAAGAAGGTGAGGCAGGTACTGAGAGCATTTAAGGAGCTCAGGATCTGCAGGCACATTCTAAAAAGGAATGTTAGGATAAGATTGCTAGATTAGATACCGAAGTGGTTAGTGCCCTATAGGGAAATAAAATCATAGCCTTTAGTGTGATCTTTACTACGAAGGCAGAAATCTGGAAGTTAGCTTTTAACTTCATAGTGTCTGGGTACTAATCAAAAGGCAAATAGCAAAGTCAAACACAAGCACATTCTCCTGGAAAATTGCATCCTCTTGGGTGCACCTGTTAGACAGTGGCCCAGTATGAGAGTCAGAGGGTAGACCATTTCCTCTCCCATTTTGTCTTATTTCCAGGTCTTAGATAATTCTCTTACCCTTTTTACAAAGCTGGCTAAAGGTGGAGCACCTCCCCAGGCCATGAGCGGTGCAGATGCTCACAGTGGATTCACAGTCTGACCACGCGGACGTTGCCCTGTACTATTTCCTAAGGCAGCCACCACCAAAGTCTGCAAACTGGGCACCTCCAGCAGCCAAAATACTTTGTCTCACGGTTCTGGAAGCTAGAAGGTCAAGACCAAGGTGTTCCTGTGCCCTCTCAAAAGGCTCCAGGAAAGGATCTGTTTCAGGTGTCTCTGCTAGCTTCTGCTAGTCATTGGCCAACAGCATGGTGGTTGTGATGGCACAACTCCGCCTTCATGCGGTTCTCCCTGTGTGCGTGCCTCTGCCCCTTGTTTTAAGGAAACCAGCCATTCCTCATCATAACCTAACTAATTACATCTAACTAATGACTCTGTTTCCAAAGAAGGTCATGTTCTGAGATACTGGGGGAGGAGAGTTAGGACTTCAAATGTATGAATTTTTGAGGTACACGGTTCTACCCACAACATCCCAAAGAGGAAGGAGCGTGACTGGAAATCTGACTTTCACACCTCAGATGAAAAGTGCCTCACATCCCTCCCTCTCACGTTTGATTCGCCAGAGCCAATCACGTGGCCCTGCAGCTAACTCCCAAGGGTGTGGAAAGTCAAGGTCTTCTGCTGACCCAGGAAGCCTGTCTCTGCTGCAGACACTTAGATATTTGCTAAGTCCGGTCCACCTCTGACAAATAACAAGAAAATGACATCTGGGCATGTGAGCTGGTTGGCCTGAGCCCAGATGTACTGCAGGTCACTGGCAGACACAGGCCTGGGAAGGGTACCTGTATTTTGGCTTCTAGTTTCTCCTCCATTTTCATTCTTTCATTCTTCAAACATATGACGGGTTATCTTTCAGGAAGGCCCCATAGTTGGGAAAGTTTCATTTCCCTTGAGAAACAGACTTGGTCTAGTGATAGGAGTGGTATCATGGGACTACTCATAGTGGGGCCCAATGGGGCCCAAAGACTGGGCTGGAAAGAGGGGCTGGATTCACATCCGTGTTTAAACCCTTTGAGAGATTCTGCTTACATGTTGTTTAAAAAGTTTACTCTGATACAGTTGTGATATTCTCAGCTCTCAGAGAAGGCCCTGGGTAGGAGAAAGCATGGTGTAACTAATCAAATTAGTGAGGTGAAGCTGCTGGGAAGCACGTAATTGGTTAATGAGTAAACGTAACCATTTTATTTAAATTAGCAGCAAATTTCTAGCTATCCTCAAAATAACGGAGAATATTAGCCCTCATTAGTGTAATAGCCTGGAAAATCTCTTCTGCTGGGAAAAATACAACAATGGGGTCTCCCCACAGACTATTTATTTATTTAATCAATCACTCCTTCACTCATTCATTCTTTTGCTCATTCAAGAAACATGCCCTCGGTATTACTTTATGCCAAGAGTTGGGAGAGGCAAAGGCAGCTTTGCCTAGGCCCCAGACCTGGGCGAGTCCCAGTCTGGAGAGGGACCCAGGCACTTACGTCATAACAGTTCATATGACGCAACCTACTGCCCCAAACCACCTTCTCATGAGCCCATCAGGATGGATAGTGCAAGACAGGGCCTGGGGACTTCTCCCATTCTTTCTGCCTGCATCTTCTAGACTACAGTAGACACGGGAGAAAATAGGTTTCCTATGGCAAAGTAAGTTCATGGCTGTAGAAGAGAGAAGATAAAGGGATCTTTAATTCCCTCTAAAGTTTTGGAAATACTTAAGCTGTCACATTGTGCTTTAGGAAATGCTTTCTGACTAAAAGTATGAAGATCAGAGCTGATTTTAAAGAAGCATTCTATTTTTACCCAGAGACGAATGCCATGTTAGGTCAGGTAGTATGCATAATAAAAGTATGAAAAATACGGCATTTTTTATGGACTTTGGTGCCTTTGCTTTTTGGAATAGTTTGGAATTTCTTCCTCACGTTTTAAAGTTCTCACTTGGCTGGACACACATACACACATGCCATTCCCACTTGGGGCTGGTGATAAGCCAAGTCTCCTCCTCTGGCCAGCGGTGCTCCTGGTGGCAATGCATGGGGCATTGGAGGCCGCTCATGGATTGTGCACAAACCCCACATCTTTCAAGTAACATCTCAGAGACAATTGAAAAAGTTTTACCGTGTGGGCCAAGAATTTAGATCACCAGCCACTTCTCTGTGACTTTTGGGAGATTTCTCCACCGCTCTATGATTTTATTTATAAATACATCAGAATGTCGGGCACTGAATGGCTGTAAGGTTTTGAAACAAAAAGTCAAGTTTACTTCTTGGCTCTGATGTGGTTACACTGTGCCCCGCACGCCCCCTTGTGTGTGATTGTAGGGCCCGGGTGCCAGCTGGCAAGTATTGGTACAGTGCCCTCATGGGGCTACAGTTTGAGGGGAGCCTCAACCAGTCTTGAAACTTTGCTGACACCTCCAGCTCTGCATGATTCAGGGCCTGACCCACAGAGGGTTATCTTTATTTATTGGCCTCTGAGCTGTGGCATCTCATAATTCTGGGCCACAGAACGCAGAATAAGTGGTGCCTCTGGCTGAATTACCAAGAAGGCTCCAATGGCCTCTATGTGACAACACCTAACCCTGTGCTTAGAGGGTGATGGCAGGTGTTATAATGTCACACTGAGGACGGTCTCTCCAAGTATGAACAAGTGTGACACTCAAGGCTGGGATGAGGAGAGCTGTCTGCAGTCATCCCCCTGGACCCAGGAACCCCGGGGCTGGAGGGGCTCCCTTCATCCTTGCGGCTCTGGAAGCATCCATGGAGACCAGATGCCTAATGTGTCCTGACTGCACCTCAGGGCTCAGGAACTCACTGTTCTCTGTGTCTGCTCATCAGTGAGGAGTGAATGCGTTGTTTTCAATCCAGCCTGCAATCTCATTTCTTCCATACAGCCCTACTAAAGGACAGGAACTAGCCAGTCCTGAGCCCCGTGGGGATCCTGACTCTCCACTTATTAGCTCACCTGGGACAAGATACTTCATTTCTCTTTACCTCAAATATCTGTAACTTAAAACCTAGTTCATAGGTTTTAAATGCTACTTAACTATAGGCTATTATGTTATTTTTATTAATATACATTATATTTATATATGTACATATAATAGACATTTTATTTATATATATGTGTGTGTGTAATTACCATGTGTTAGTCTCCCTAGACATCTTCCAGATGTCAATTCATTTCATCTTAAAGCCATGTTGTCACTATATTCTCAAAGATGTTGGCTCAAAGGCATAAAGGTGTCCCAAGTCCCCACCCGACGGGTGGTGCATGCAGACCCACAGGGTGCAGAACACCACGTAGGTGTAATTATGTCACACCCAAGAGCACCCTTTCTCCGAGCGGAAGAAGGTGCTCACAGCTGGGAAGAGCAGGCTGTTTTCTCTCCCGGCACTGCCTCCCTTAGGCTCTAGATGCTTCCCCAGGGCACAGCCCAGGTGACCCGCCATAGGGCTCCTTCTCCATCACCGACAGACCCTGGACCTGCCCACAGTTAGCAGCTGGAGCTTGTCCCTGCCCGGGGTGGGTGAGCGCCAGCCAGTTCCGCAGCCTGCTTTGGGAAAGCGCCCCTCTCCGTTTCCCTTTTGGTGGTTGCACTGGGAGCCCACACATCAGCTCGGTGAGGGGGGGTGTGCACACAGGGAGGCGCCGATGGGTTCGTTAGCACACAGATGTCGGTGCCACAGTGGTAACCTACTCTCACAGAGAGATGGTGAACTCTGCGCGGCTCCGCAAGCTTCGCTACAAAAAAAGGAAAGGAGCCACGTGATTTGTTATTCATTCCACACGATACGTTCTTCACTTCATGACCAAACTCCACAATTAGAGTGGTACACAGTGAGTTCTGCGTGCCTTTAATGAGGCTCCCACAGGTGGGGAGAAGCAGTCATTGGCAGCACCACAGTAGGCCAACACCGGGGAACGTGGTTGTGGCTCAGCACCCAGTGGGCCAACACCGGGGAACGTGCTTGTGGCTCAGCACCCAGTGGGCCAACACCGGGGAACGTGCTTGTGGCTCAGCACCCAGTAGGCCAACACCGGAGAACATGGTTGCGGCTTAGCACCCAAGGGCCAACACCAGGGAACATGGGGGTGGCTCAGCACCCAGTGGGCCAACACCAGGGAATGTGGTTGTGGCTCAGCACCCAGGGAGAGGCTGCACCTCCCACCCACCACTCCCGACCCTTGGAGAGCTTTGCTTCTCAGGCCTCTGGTTGGGGGCAGGTCACTGAACCAGCCTCAGAGCAGCTGACTTTAGATCCCGCCTTGGACCTGGCTCTGTGCTGACAAATCACTTCACCGCTCCGAGCCTCAGCTTCCTGATCCGTAAAATGGGACGGACACTGAGGTGTAAGTGAAGCAGCACACCCTAATGCACCCAGCACCAAGCCTGGCACAGGATCCGGCTCAGTAACGTGGGTTTCCTGTTCTTATTAGGGCATCCTCTCAACATTTTTGAAAGCTCGCTAGGCTGCCTAGACATAATAATACTGACGACAGCTTCCGTTTCTTGTTTACTGCTCCCTGGCATCTTGCAAATGCTCTGCGTGCATAACGTCAGCTCCTGCTCTCAGCTGCCCTGGGAAGTAGGTTGGGCTGTTACCCCATTCAAACAGGGGAGGAGCCTGGGCCTCAAGGCAGTTTCGTAACTTGGTCAGGGTCACAGAATTACCACCTGGTGGCACCTGGTTGCCCAGCTGCCGAGCCCATGCTCAGAGCCATGACTTAATACTGCCTCCCTAGTTTCATCAAAGCTGTGGCCTCTGCTCTCAGGAAGTTCTCTGGGCAGGAGGACGAGCCACTGCAGAGTGGCAGGATGAAGGCCTGTACCTCGGAGGTATTCAGAGTGCACTTGCTGGATAAATAAAGCCTGCTGTGACCATATAGGGGAGGGAGGGTTTAGCCCACCACCAGCCATGCTCTTCCTCTTAGGATCTAAAGGAAAACCGGGTCTGACTTGCAGTTTTCTCCCTAAAGGAACTATCACAGGTTCCTGAGACTAGGCTGAAGGGGATTTGAAAATACTACCTAGCTGGGGATGCTTGGGTGACTCGCTCGGTGAAGCATCTGCCTTCAGCTCAGGTCATGATCCCAGAAGGAAGGAGCCTGCCTCTCCCTCTCCTTGCCACTCCCAGTGCTTGTGTTCTCCTCTTGCTCTCATTAGATAAAGCCTTTAAAAAAAAAAAAATACTACACAGAAGGCACTGCCCTTCCCCATCCATCCAGGGCTTGAGCACAGGCGAGTCAGCTTCTCTTGCTTCTTGAGAACTCCTTACATGTGCCTCTGGCCTTTGAGGTTCCCTCTTCCCCCTGAGGAACTGGGGTAACCATTTACCCTTTGGAAGACGTCTAGTTTCAACAGTCCAGGAGCAAAGCACCAGAGCCAAGGCTGCCCCTGCATCTCCCTCCTTCTTACCCCTCAGGTCTCAGCCAGAGTCCACTTCTGCGGGGCAGCCTTCTTCGGACCACCCTGTCCCAGGTGCCCTCACTAGTTGTTCTCTGCACCCAAGGCTGGGTTCGCCTGATTGCTTCGCCGCTCATGCAGTATATGGACAAATGTGACCATAATCACAGTGGGCAGTTAACCATGAAATTGTTTACTTGTTAAAGTTGTGATCTACCACTAGATCTTGAGGGCAGGCACTTGCTTGTCCTCCAGCGTATCGCTTGAGCCTAGCACACTGCCTGGCACAGAGCAAGCGCTCCGCGCCCTTCTGCTTAGTAAATGAATCTGGTCATAAAGTTGGTGGATTTTGGAGTAATTGAAAGTAGTCTTCCCAACAAAGGCCTCCTAGCAGCCTGCCCAGCCGCGTTGGTTTTGCCACTAATCAGCCTTTACCCAAAGCCTGATTCTTCCGTTAAGTAGCATTAAAAACATCCATCTGATAAAGGTTTTGTGAGGATTAAGTGGAGAAATACATACGGTGCTCAGCTCTATGCCTGGTACACTGTAAATCCTCAATCAATATATTGCAATTGCTGTTATTTTTAGTGGTCATATAAGTTATTATTAGTGAAGATAAGCTCTAGCAGGATCTATATCTCTTCTTTTAGACCCAGTATCTTTTCGTGGGGACCTGGGGCTGGGAGCTTGAGAGATATAACCTCCCCCACTGGGATGGAAGCCAGATCCGGTGTATTTTTCTGAACGAGGGCCAGTTGTTACAGGTGCAGGTTGGACAGGAGTGGGGAAGGAGAGCCTTCCCATCAGGGCCTACAACTCACCCTTCCACTCGAGAGGGTTCCGCAGAACACCCAGGAGTGCCCGGGATGCTAGCAGTGAGCCAGGGACAGAGGATAGGTTACAAGCACTCCGTCTCTGGTGGACTGCTGATACAGTGGCCCCCTTCCCCCTGTCCACCCCCCTGTCCCCCGCAAAGCCTCTTCCTTCAATCTGGAGCAGGAAATGGGGAGGTTTCCCACAGTTGATGTGTGTGCTCTACTGCTCTTGGCACAAAGGCAGGCCCTCAAGCAGTGAGCTGTAGCATTTATTGCTCCTTGCTCCTGTTTCTTAGCAGGGTGTCACTAGCATGTTGGGAGGGGCAGTTCTTCCCTGTGTGGGTCTGTCCTACTCAGCACAGGATGGCCAGCGTCCCCAGACTGACCAGCAGGAGACGGCGGTGTGGACCAGACCATCCCCGTGCACCTGCCAAAGGTGCCCTGGGGAGGAGGTGATGCCGCCCCTGGCTGAGAATGTGCTAACGAAGGAGCATAAGACGCAGGCTCCAGGGTTTGGGAATGGCTAGTAGCATTGCGTGGGGACGGCTGGATGGTGTTTATCCCAGGGCAGCTTAAGGATATGCTGGTCTAGTTCAAGAAATTTCCTAAGCAGATGTGTTCAGAATGTATTAGGGGCATAAATGGATTCTTATATTTGATTTTTCCAGCTAACTTCATTGTCACCACACTGCCTTTGTCCCAGCTGCTTTTTCTGAGATCTGCTCATTGCTGTGCATTAGTCCTGCCGGCGCAGAGCTTTTGTGGAGTCCTTGAGGTTAGCACTGTGTTAATATACTGGGAATTTCAGCAGAGCCGGGCCCTCTAAATCAATCACTAGAACAGCTTTATTTTTTTTTCTTGCTCAAAAATACACTATTAAATGCAGGAACACGTGTGGGAGTGGAGGTTGACTTGGGTGAAGGACACGCTTTAAAAGGAAAATCTCATAACATTTTTTCTGCAGGAAAAAGGCCTTGCTGGTCTTAATTCTTGTAGAACCGAGCTATAGAACACCTTTACGTCTCTGCAGTATCTTTAGCTCCTCGGAATATCCTGAGCTGCTCAGAAGTCACTCAGTCATATTTGCCTGGGGCATTCTAGGTGCTTAACAAGTATATATTAAATAAAGAAATGACCGAGTTCATGAAAAATTAAAGCCTTTTAAGTGATGATCACAAAATGGACTGAGCCGATATTCACCTTCTCAGTTCCCAGTTGCTCAGGGGTTTCTAGGGTGGCAGGGTTTGAGCTGGCACCTACCTCTGAAGAGTGAGGATGATTGATGCCATTGGTGTGGTTTACGAGTATGTCGAGGTCACGGGACGTCTGGGAGGACGTGGTAGGTAGAGGGCCTCCGTCCAGGGAGGCGAGTGCAGCAGACAAGGAGCCAGTGAGCGTAGATTCCTCTCCCCTTGAGTTTGCCATGAAGGGGTGGAAAGGAAAAGAAGCTGGCTACTAGGGGGGACATGGAATTGAGAGCAGGTGTGTATTCTGATTTGCTTTTTAAGGGAAGCTAGAGGAGCATGTCTGAGGCTGAGGGGAGGAAGTCTGTAGAGGGAGAGGTCTGATATATGGGGAGAGAATGAAGCAACGTTCTCAGGGTGGGGAGAGGGCAGGGACAGGAGAGGATGGGGCGCAAAGCCAGTGGGGCTGACGCTGGGCTTCAGGGGAGGAGCTTTGTCCTCTGAGGGCCGAGGGCAGGATGGAGCCTGGTCCAAGAGGAACAGGTTTGCAGGTTGCCTTGCAAGTCAAAAGCATGGGGGCTCTGCTTATACTCCAGGGTGGCTCAGAGGCCCAGCAGGCACCCCCAGAGGCCCTAGTGGGGAGGGCAGCATGGAGGGGCATGGCTGCAGCTGAAGACCATGAGTCTGGGGGGAGGGTGTCTCTAATTTGCCCAATTCCGTGATTTGTCGTGGGTCATGCCCAGCTTCCAGGGAGAAGGTGTGGAGAAGGCGAACAGGCTGCAGGAGCGGGCCTTACAGGGTGTTGAAGGCAAAAGGAATAAGGAATTAAAGACTGGGAGGTGCTGGCAAGGGGGTGGTTGGGGGAATTTCAGTGCAGCCTTTCAAGGAACGTGGAGAGGCTGGGAAGGAGATAAAGAAGGGGAGGAAAGAAAAAAAGGTTATTATTCTGAAGGTCTCAGGTGGATGAGCAGGCATTGGGGACGTGAGAGAGTAATCAAGATGAATAGGTGGTTGGGTGAAAGTAGGGCAGCGGAGGGTGAGATCCTGGGGTTCTCCTGGGGTAGATCCTGGCAGTTCTAGCCGCCAAGATCTCGGGTGCAGGTGTGGGTGGCTGAAGCGCAGTACAAGGGGCCCCCCAGAACCGAGGCCCGGGTGCAGGTGGGGCCGTTCATCGCCCACAGAGCTGCCCAGGGGATGGAGGGGCGACGGCACACTGCTGGGGAGCCCGTGGGCGAGGAGCACACAGCGGGCAGCGCGAGGGGGGCCTGACGGCCGATGCCTAAGGAGGCCGTGTCTCTGTCCCGGATGGAGGGCTGAGGTGAAGGGGCACTGCTGTGGGGAAAGGGGAGTCTTGGCCCCGCCTCATGTCCCTGGCGGGAGAATCAGCAGATTCATTTTTTAAACATTTTTTTAAAAATGTTTACAAGCTATTTTTTTAAAAAGATTTTATTTATTCATGAGAGAGAGGCAGAGGGAGAAACAGGCTCCTCGCTGGGAGCCCGATGTGGGACTTGAACCCAGATCCCAGGATCACACCCTGAGCCAAAGGCACTCAACCACTGAGCCACCCAGCTGCCCAAGAATAGCAGATTCAAAGCCCGCAAGGGTGGAAGTGTCTTCCAGAAGAGCCATGCGCAGTAGTGACAGAAGTCCCTTTTGGGTGGAAAGGACTGTTCTTGAAAGCTCCTGGGAGTTGGGTAGACATTGGGGGAGGGTTTGGGATGAGGGGGAGCAAAGGAAGCTCAGCCAGGAAAGAAGCACAGAGGGGTAAGAGGGGTTGAGCGAGGGCGAGAAATCCCCACAAAGACAACAGAAGTTAGCCGTGCTGAACACACGGAGGCCCATGGGAACTGGGAGGAAAGGGCTCGGGGGCCCATCCCCTCGTCCTCGGCCGCTGCAGTCACCCTGGGTCCCCCAGAGTACCCACTCCCCAGGCTCTCACGGCAACCGACCTCCATCCCCATCACACCCTGGTCCAAGGTCAGCAGGGCTTCCCAGCTGCCAAGGAGGAAAAGGGCTGGGTCCCGGTCACCTAGAGAGGTCAGGGAAGGCTTCCTGGAGGAGGAGCCGCATCTGGACCTCAGAGAAAGAGTAGGATGTGCACAAGCGAAAGCGGACCAGAAAGAACACTTCAGGAGTGGGAGCCGCAGGTGGGAAGAATGGAGCCTTCCTTTCCTTCTTCAGTAAGAAGCAGTGCATTGTGCCTGGGAGCTGGGTCTCGGAGCCAGGGGCCCTGAGTCCAGCTCCCAGCTTTGCCCCTTGCTCCACATTCATTTGCCTCTCTCGAATTCCATTTTCTCACCTAAAAATGGAGACAATAATACTCCACTTATCCAAGGCTCTTTTGAGGATAAAACCAGTGTATTTGTAAAGCATTTAGCATCCCCGACACACAGTCTGAGCTCTTTGCATAATATCATTAGTATAATTATTTTCTGTAATCGGGAGGGGGAAAAAGAGCAGCAGTTTGCTGAGGACCCACACCCTGTACCATATACTTCACAAAACACACCTCTGAAAGGAGCTACCTGTGTCATTTTTAGCACATAGAAAACTACCCCAAAATTCAGTGGCGTAAGATACATCCATTTGGGACGCCTGGGTGGCTCAGCTGTTGAGGGTCTGCCTTCGGCTCAAGGTGTGATCCTGAAAGTTCTGGGATCGAGTCCCACATCGGGCTCCCTGCATGGAGCCTGCTTCTCCCTCTGCCTGTGTCTCTGCCTCTCTCTGTGTGTCTCTCATGAATAAATAAATAAAATCTTTTTTTTTTTTTTTAAGATATATCCATTTATTGAGCTCAAGACTCGGAGGGTCGGCAGTTTGGGCTGGGCTGATCCTGTCTTCTGCTAGCTTCAGCTGGGCTCAATCAGGCATCTGTGGCCAACCGCTGGTCAGCTAAGTTGGGTCGGCTGCTGGAGGTTGGCGGACTGTCAGCTGGAAAGAGGGAGCTTCTGGGGCATGTGTGTTTCATCATCCAACGGGTTCATCTAGGCTCCTTCACATGACGGCAGTGACAGGGGTCTTAGGAGCAACAAGAAAGGACAAGCATAACTGCATGAGTTTGCTGGAAAAAGCTTGTCATTGCCAAAAGTCAGCCACAAGGCCACGTCCAAGCCCAGCTTCGGAGTGCAGACAGAGGCAGAGATGGCATGCAGTGATGGGGAAAATCTGTGGCCATTTTTATAACATCACAATGGCTATGGCCACTTTGTATTATTTCATTCATTCGCTCATTCATTTGTTCACCGATTCATCCAAAAGTATTTATTGAGCACCTGTCTTGTGGTGTGGCAAGAAAAGGCATCCCCCAAAGAATGGCCTCAGTCTTCTAGCACTCTCTGCATCATAATGCAGTCCATCTGGCATTGCTGTCTGAGGTCTATAACATCCAGTAAAGACGTGAGCTGGACCTTTTTTCCCCAGTAAAGAAGGTTTTATTCTTCTCAGGGAAGAAGGAGGTAGAGATGGAGACGGTGTTGGAGCTTGCACAATCGAGATTTACATTTGCAAACTACAATCAGGCACCAATGTTTCATCCACATGAGGTCCATGTCTCTGAGCTAACCTCTCCCTACTGGATCTTAACTTGTAGGTTTTATTACCATGATCTTTCCCCCCATCTTCCTGACCACTGAGATTGCTGGTGAGTCGAGCTCACCATTGACCTCATATGTGAAAATCTGCCAAATACACACACACACACACACACACACACACACATACTCTCTCTCCCACTCCCCCTCTCTCCCTCTCCCTGGGAACATTCTAAGCTCTTCTTTATATATATATGTGTATATATGTATATATATACACATATATATATGTATATATATATATTTAAATTTATTTTTTTATTTGTGTTCGATTTGCCAACATATAGAATAACACCCAGTGCTCATCCCTCAGTGCCCGTCACCCAGTCACTCCCACCCCCCGCCCGCCTCCCCTTCCACCACCCCTAGTTCGTTTCCCAGAGTTAGGAGTCTCTCATGTTCTGTCTCCCTTTCTGATATTTCCCGCTCATTTTTTCTCCTTTACCCTTTATTCCCTTTCACTATTATTTATATTCCCCAAATGAATGAGACCATATAATGTTTGTCCTTCTCCGATTGACTTATTTCACTCAGCATAATAGCTCTTCTTAACTCAATGCAGGATAACCGTTGGGCTGAGCCTTCAAATAATCGAGCACCCAGCCCCACCCCATTGCTCATGGGGCCAGGTGAGAGTTAGGCTTGGCACAGACTGCATCCTGGGAGCAAACACTGAGAATCTTGTCCTCAAGAGAGAATTCCCATTCCATCTTCACTATTGATCTCCAAGGTGCTGGTTCAAAACAGAACAGGGACCCTTAAGAGAAGTCTTAGAGGAAGGGCCATGAAACAGGCACTAGGGAGGAAGCCTGGATGGACTTCTGACCTGGAGTTCGAGGACTTGAATAGTTTATTAACACATGCACTTAATGAGCTAACGTGTTTTGAGTACGTGTCCCATGTCAAGCAGTGTTTTGGACAATAGAGATACAATTGTGCTTCCTGCCCTTGGGAAACTGGTAACGTGATGGGAGAGATCCCATGTTACAAGAACAGCACTACTGGCTAACACTAACCAGCCCTCTGGCCATACAGTTGCCCAGCAGCTCTGGGCAACAGGTCCTGTTCAGATCGCCTGCTTTTGCAGATGAGGAAATGAAAAGAATGCGTGGCCAAGGGCATCGTCAGCAGTCACACAGCTCACCAACAGTGAGGGGAGGGGGACTTAAATTAGGCAGTTCAGATCCAGAGTCCAGAGTCGATCTTTCTAGAGCCAACCCCTTGCCCTCCCCACCCCCTGCTGGATCAAGTTTTCTCGTTACCTACTTTCCAAGTCCTTTGTTGTTTTCCTCAAGAGCATGCATCGCATTCTGTGATTCTATTTTTGTGTGATGATTTGGTGAGGGAGCATAGCAAAATGGTTGTGTCGGTTAGTTCAGGCTTCGTTATGCTCCAGTAACAGATGCCCTCGAAATCCAAGTGGCTTACAATAACAGACGTTTCTCGGTCATGCTACTTGTCCAAGTCTTTGCTGACCTTATCTCCCTCTTGCAGCGCCTTGTCGAAAGCAGCCGATAGTAACAAAGGCCTGCGCTTCGTCTAAAGCCCCGTCCACCAAGTGACTGCAGGCAGCGGTTGCACCCGGTGTCTCCCCACTGCGTAAAAGAGGTCACCACCTCCGCAGCCTCCACAGAGGCTTCCTCACTGCCCACTCTCCGGCCCCAAAGTCCATGTCCCATATCTTAGAATTTCACAGCACCCCTCATCTAGTAGCGATTTATCATTCAGCTTAGGAGGAGGGCCCCCGAATGACTCACAGCAACAGGTGCTTATTTCTTGCTCATGCTCTGCGGTCATCATGGTTCAGCGTCAGCTCTGTGTCATCTCGCCTAAGAAGCAGCTCCCATCTGGGACACTGCCAGGCCGGTGGCAGAGAGTAAGAAGAGCTATGGCACATCACAAGATTGCCCTTAAAGCTTTTGATTGGAAATGGCACATATCTCTCCCGTTCGTATCCCATTGGTGAAAGGCACGTGGCCAAGTGTGACACGAATGCTGCAGGGACGTGTAGTAGCTCAGTCAGGAGGGGGAACACAGGAGGGGCATCAAAGGCCAGAACGGTGAATCGATCTGCTCAAGTAGTGGAGGAGCATGCACTGGCCGTCGCAAGCTGACGCCGAGCTGGCAGGAGGTAGTGTCTGGGGACCGAAGAATCCCGGGACACATGATCTGTTCCATCTTCGCTGTTTGTCAGTGAGTAGACGCAGCTCGTAGCAGACCAGCAGACCCAGCTATGAAGGGCTCTGAGCAGCACCGTCCAAAATAGGGACCAAATTGGGACCCGGCGGTCAGAGAGCAGGGGACTGATATTTCAAGATAGTGAACTTCGTATTGGACAAGTGAGCTGTGTTTGTGCATTCGAGGGGAGGCGGTTATTATCGACCACAACTGCAACACCTTTGGGCAGCTTCAGCTACACACAAAGGGTGGGTGCTATTACAGAAACGCGGGGTGACTGCATTGCATAGACTCAAAAGGAGGGTCAACAGTGGTGCAGGGTGGGGAGGGGGGTGGGGGGGCAGCTCCAGGGGCCTCATGGATCTGCTTGAGCTAAACCTGTCCTAGCTACAGAGCTGCCTCATCTCTGCGTCTTTCCAGCTCATGTTTTAAATTCCTGGGAGGAGACAGGCTTCTCAGCCCCTTGACAGCCCCTCTGCCCCGTGGGCAGGTGGTAGAGGCACAGGACACAGACTGTCTGGGGCCCGCCCCTGGCCGGAGCCATTCTCAGGGGAGGGGTCATTGTCAGACACTGTAGGCCAAGTGCAGCGACACCTGCTCCTGCTTCGTCACAACCGCCGGCACCAGTCCTTGGCTTTGTGCCCTCTCATCATGTTCTGAAAAGTACAGAGAACAGGGGGGACAAGGGAGGGGTGGCCCCAGATCCAAGATGAGCAGCTAAGGCCCAGGGCGGGGCAGGCGGCGAGCACTGCTCCCTAGAGGCAGGTGCAGGAGGCTGCAGAAAGTCTGCTCGGCCAGGGATCCCAGTCCAGGGCACCCGCTCCTCGTCTCACCCCAGGCCGCACCAACCTCACTTTCCCGTAACTCGGACTTCCTCTGTGTCCTCAGCTTCTTCTCCTCTTATACCCACATGATAGATAATTTTCAGAGACTCGGCTCGCTCCCAGGGGCTTCCTAAGGCGATGTGAACCTCCAGGCTCACTAGCCTCCCACCCACTAAAGCAAGCATTCTAGGCTGCAGATGAGTGAGCTGGGTCTTTATCTTATTAAAAAACAATCAGACGTTCACAAACTTCAGTAACATTTTTTAAGTGACTTGTTTTATCATAGTAAATGAATAAATCCTATGGGTACATACCATCTACATTCACCCTGTAGCTAAAGACCACTGTGGTTTGATCCTTTCACTTCATTCCCTTTGGTGTTCTTGAAATATCTCCCGGGTATTGTATATCAGTCGAGACTCTCGGTTGCCAGTGACAGAGACCTAACTCGAACCAACTTAAATGCAGTTCTCTCATGTAATCAACAAGTTCCATGTCTGGGCCCAGCTTCAGGCAGGGCTTGATCCAGGGGCAGAAATGAAGCTTGCTGCACTCCTGTCTTCTCTTTTCTTCCCTTCCCTTCCCCTCTCCTCTGTTCTTCTTCCTCTTCTTTCTCCTCCTCCTCCTTCTCCTCCTCCTCCTCCTCTTCTTTTCTCTCTCCCTCCCACCTGCCCTCCCTCCCATTTTTGGCTACGGTTCCCTTCATATGTAACCTTAGTCTTTCTTATATTCAAACGGAAAAGGATTCCCTGATTTTCCTGAAGAAGAAGGCAGCAAGTAGCTCTGGGCCTAGAACCTTCCAACATACTCCCACAAATAAAAAAAATCTGAGGGAGGACTTTGATTGGCCCAGACTGGATCAACATGTCCATCCTGGGACCAATCCCTGGGCCAAGGCAATGGGGTACTGTGACTGGCCAGACGGTGAAACATGCCTACCATTACGGTCAGAGTGAAGCAAGATGCTGTTACAAGAAAGCAAATAAAGCTGTCAGCATCACAAATCTGCAGCTGCCTTCTCCAGTTTGTCTCTGGTCCCTCGCTGGTAATTCCCTCCTGCTCAGCCCTCAGATTCTATGCAGGAAGCCCAGGATGGCTCCTGCCACCTGGCTCTGTCCTGGGGCAGAGGGGCTGACAAGGGAAACACTGAGCCCAGGTAACACTAGGAGCTCAGAATGACACAGGAAGAGAAGATGAGCAAGGGGGGAGATTCGGGTTGCTGCCTGGGTTGGCTGGATGGCAAACAACCCCATAGACGGTGGTGGAGAGACGCTGACCCCCATGCTGTTGGTACCAGGCCCAGAATGAAGCACACGAGCTATGGCTCTAAGTCAAAATTTCCAAGCCTCGCAATGGTGCCGAGCAGCTGCTTGCCTGGCTGCCCTGCTCAGGTGCACAGTGGGAGGCAGAAATCAAGCCAAGCTTCATCTTCCCTATTCAGTCTTACGCTCAAAGACAGCACCCTGGTCCAAAGCTCCCCGTCCTGCAGACAGGCCTGCAGAAGTGGCTGTGTCACCTCTAGCCCTAGCTCCCTTTCCAAGCCCCTTGGATGGCTTTGACTCAAAAAACAGAATTTGGGGCACCTGGATGGCTCAGCGGTTGAGCACCTACCCCTGGCTCAGGGCGTGATCCGTGGTCTCAGGATCGAGTCCCCCATCGGGCTCCCTGCCTGGAGCCTGCTTCTCCCTCTGCCTGTGTCTCTGCCTTTCTCTCTCTCTTTCTTGAATGAATAAATAAAATTTAAAAAAATGTTCTCAGATGTGCTAACAGGTGGAGGGACAGCTCATCCGAAGTCACAACTCCCTGTGGCCGCAGGATGCCATCAACTCTTCGGCCCTGAGCTGCTTCTCCAGCCTCATCTCCCCACCCCTGGGGGCCTTCTCTCTCCCCAGAATGGCCAGGTAGTGCCAAGCCTCCTTGACTTTGTCCTTTCCCTTCTGACAGGGGTCCCTCATCCTACTCAGCTGTCTGGGGCAAACTACTCTCCACTCCTAGGCTGTTCTCGAAACTCCTCACTCACAGAGCAGCCCCGGGGGGAGTACCTCGCTCCAGCTCTGGCCCCTCCAGCACTCCGACCTGCTTCTACTCTGCCCTCAGCCTAGCCATGAGACTGTTCTCTTCCCTTTCCGGCATGCCTGTCCCCCCACCGGGCTCCCCGAGGGCACACATGTCTTGCTCCCCAGGGTCCAGCTCAGGCCACACCCTCGTGGGCACGAAGGAGGGTTTGCTAAATCAAACTGGATTGACTACTGGCCCTGCACTGAGTGCCTGTTACAGACCTCCCCACACACACCTGGCGGGCTCAGGTACTTAGCCTCACCTGTTCCCTGCCCCCCAGGGAAGCGGGCTCACCAGGGGGACCTTGCTTTCCACATGTGTGCTCCCTCACAGCTACGGCAAAGAGAATGTTTATAAATGTTTTCATTCCCTTAATGTACCTGGTTCTGTGGCCAGTGAACAGGAGATCTTTTTGAAAATGACTCCCCTTCACTCCTGATTTAGTGTCGGTGCCCTGCGGCCCTCAGCACTGTAGCTAACCTCTGTGTCCAGGGGTTAATGACCAGTAACCAAACCCTTAAATCAGCCTGCCCTATCTGCAGAGGCGCCTGCCGCACGTTCTCGGTAAAGAGGACAAAGAGCCCATTTCTAGCACACATTACAGATGTCACAGTCCCTACTCTAAATTGAGATTGAGTAAAGCAAGCCTCTGCTTCGTCTCTGCCCCCACCCCCCTGCGCCGTGCATGCCCGTGCCCCGCCTGCCGGTTCTGCGGACCCTTACCCACAGGCCCACCGGCCAGGAGACTCAGGACGCGGGCCAGAGGCGAGGGGGCTGAGGCAGGGCCGCTGGGCCTGCAGTCCCTTCCCTACTGGGTCTCTCCTTGCCCTCCCACAGAGACCTCCTCCCTGCCTGCCTTGTTCTCGCCCTGCAGTCCCCGTGGCCAGGCTAGGGGCTAGCAGTATGGTAACCCTCACAACTGTCCTCTACAGGTCAGGAAACTGAGGCTCAGAGTGGCTTCCCAGCTACCAAGTGAGGGCAGGGATGCCGAGCGGAAACTCAAGCCCACTTGACTCTATCCCACCAGGACACCTTTCTCCTAGACTAGTGGTTCTCAAACGTTCACATGCATCAGACTTGCCTGGAGGGCTTGTTTTTGGTTTTGGGTTTTTTGGTTTTTGTTTTTTTTTTAGATTGTATTTATTTATTTGAGAGAGAGAGAGATAGCAAGAGAGAGCATGAGCAGGAGGGAGAGGGGGAACAGGCTCCCAGTTGAGCAGGGAACCCCACATGGGGCTTGATCCCAGGACTCTGTGATCATAACCTGAGCCGAAGGCAGACGCTTCACCGACTGAGCCACCCAGGCGTCCCTGGAGGGCTTGTTAAAATACAAACTCCTGGGCCCTGCTCAGAGTTTCTGATTCAGCAGGTCTGGGGTTGGGCTCAAAATGTGTTCTTCTATTAAGTTCCTAGATGATGCTGGGACCACACTTTGAGAACTGTTCTCCCAGACACTGGTGCTTCCTACCGCTGTGGCCACCCTCATTAGAGTCTTAGGAACAGTGTCCCTGCAGATGGGGATCTCGTGTGGCCCCAGGATGAGAAGGGAGCAGGAATCCAGGTGGTTGTAGGTGCTGTCCCAACATTTCCTCTCTAGGCTTCACAAAATGTCCTTCATACAGCTAGTTTTCAACTTTGGTTGTGCATTGGAATCACCTGGAACAGACCCTCAACCTAGGCCTCACCTGCTGAGACTGATGTAGACTTTTCAAAGCTCCCCACCTGGTTCTCCTGTGTGGCCAAGGTAGAGAGCACTGCCTTTGCTCGATTGCATTTAGGAGTGTGTCCCTTTGATCCCTGTCCCCTCCCTCACTTCATTTGCCCACAGATCCTTCTCCTCTTCCGAAGCCCAGCATCCCTCCCCTCCTTCCAGAAGCCGCTGCTGCAGTGGTCCAGCCCACAGGTTGCCTCTCCCTCTAGGGATCTTTGCCACCACCCTCCATTTTGACACTTTGTAATTGCACTATTGTTTGTGATTTTCAACCCCTAGACTGTCCCTCCCCTGGTGTGCTCCCCACCCCACAGGAGACTGGGCTCTTAAACCCTTGTTGGGCTGCAAACAATCCATGAGGGTACATATCTCCTACAAGTATCCGAAGAAATGGCCTCAAGGACCCTGCTTCACCCTGGGTCGCTTTCCCCATGAAAACATCCTGCAAATAGAGTTGTTTCCCCCTCTGGTAGGCTCTAGAGCCTCTCGTAAGGAGTGCCCTGCAATGACTCCCCTCCTCACACCCCCTCGACACCCTCCAGGCCGAGGCAGGTTTTAGTGAAATACCGCCACTGCCGCTCCATCTCCCGATGAGAGAGTATCTCTAAATGTCTCTAACTTACCTCATTTTTCAAGGGCACCCACTCGATAGGCCAGCAGTGTTGCCAAGGAAACATCACTTAATGAAGGAAATAAAGCTGCCCCAAATCCACAGGCCCATTGTTTGGAAGAGAGCTGGGACTTCCCTTGCACCTTGGAACCGTGTCATTAAGTCACTTAACCACCCCCATTTTGCTCCTGATTTGCCTGGGAGCCCTCTTCCCTCTCCCCCTGCCTGTCTCAGCCTTGGCTCTGGGGGAGGCCCTGCCGAGGGTTGGGAGAGACGAGACTGTCTGGGGTGCTCGACTCGGGAGGGGGATGAAGGCCCTGAATTGCCAAGGTCTCAGGCTCCCCTGGAACCTCCCCAGGAGAGGGAAGAGCAACCTCCCGCCTCTGCACCCTGGCAAGGCTCATATACCCCCTTAGCCTCAGTTTCCTTATCCTTACAACTGGAAGGTGACTGCCGCTATGGACAGTACCCAGTGTATGCAGGTGTACAAAACTACGTTTCTTCTCTTCTCTCCCTTCCCTTCCTGAGGTGGCTCCACTGCCAGTGTGCTGCTATTTGGTGGGTGAAGGACAGATCTTGGGGACGGCCATACCTCAGCCTCAGCAGAGGCAGGTCCCACCTCCACACCAGCCAGGTAGAGAAGGGATGCTGAGGACAGCCGGCGGGGGTCCAGCCAGGGGTCGGCCTGTACCCTTCAGGGTGGGGGCCCTTGCTTATCCAGAAGATGAAGTGATAGAGCAAGGGGGACCCCCAACTCTGAGGGTCTTTGCGTGGCCTTGGCTCAGTGGCCCTAAGGGCAGGAGTGTGCACCCAGGGGTGCTGTGGGCTCCCCAGCTGGCTTTCCAGCTCAGCTATTTGTCATGACTCTTGCTCTTGGGCTGATGAATTCCAGAATTCCACTGGGGTGGACCCCAAGCTACGGATGTGTGTGTTCTGTGACACCTGCAGGTGCTCTTTCTCTTTTCCTCGCAAGCATCAGAATGAAATGCCCTGACCAGGTTGGCAGCCCTGCCGAGGTGAATGAGGCTGTGTGGGAAATGAGTGGAGTCAGTCATTTGCACCTGATGATTTGCCGAGTGGTCAGGGTGTCTATTCAATGCCCCCTCCCCAGGTGTAGAAGGTGGTACAGAAGGTGGCAGAAGGGGTGTAGAAGATCCACAGCAGGCTCCCGCTCGCCCTCCACCGCTGATGGGAGCTCCAGGAGGAATGTCACCGTGTAGGCCCTTCTCGCCTTCCTGTATCACAGGTGTTTGGGCACAGGCCCCACCAGGCCTCTGCTGCTTCTTTAGTCCGGGCCCCCTCTCAGAGCTCAAGTGGATCACCAGGGGCAAGCGTCCTAAGCCAGCTTCCTGGCCTCCCCCTCCGGCCTCTGGCTGCTGCAGCTACAGTGACCCAAGGGAGGTAGGCGGTCAGGTGAGAGGCTCTGGAGTCAAACTACCCTGTTTAAATCTCAGCTACTCCACCTCTGGGACTTTTACCTAATTTCCCATGCCTCAGTTTCCCCCATCTACAAGACAGGGATTATCGCAGCCCCTGCCTCATAGAGTTGTCTTAGGATTCAGTGGGATAGAAGCATGCACGTCACTTTGTGTCTGGCAGATGGGAGCTAAACACATTTCAACTTTTGTTAGGAGCCTCCTCAGGCAGCGGTTCTCAAGAGCAGCACGCCTGAGCGTCCGGGGTCGGGTGACTCTTTGCTGTGGGCTGGGTGGGGTGGGGCTGTCCTGCACATCGCAGGAGCTTAGGCGGCGAGCATCCCTGACCTCTACGCCCTGGATGCCAGTAGCAGCGTCCCTGCCCCTGTCGTGACAAGCACAGATGTCTTCAGACATTGCCAAATATCCCCTGGTTGGCAAAACCACCCCTCTGTGGGAACCACAGTTCTAAGACATTTCGTGCTGAAACCTTCCAGGTTCCCCATTACGCAGAAAGCACAGCTCTGCTCGCACGGCCTCCTAGTACCAAAAGTGGGACATCTTGTAGGAAACGGTTTCCCCTCTTTTGTGTTCAGGCCGTTTACCGACTCCATCCACTGTTGGCTGGACTTCTGAGGTGTCCGAGGGATGGCTTGTGAGCATCCTCAGCCGAATCTCTCTCTTTGATCCGCCAGCTTCATGGTCCTACCACTCAAGATGCGCTTTGGTGTTTGCTTTTAAATAACAAACAACTGTCTGTCCCTATTATGATTTTCCCAGACTCTGGAGCAATAAGCAGTTCCGATGACAGCTGTACCAGCTAGGAAGTGCACGCATGTCTCTCAGAGCATCTCCCCCAAGCACTTCGGAGCAGCTAAGTGAATAAAACTGATTTGAGCTATTACCTGGGCAGCCAATTGTGTCTGCAGAGTCTGCCCTAGAGACCTGAGTCAGGCCCTGATGACAGGGATGAAGGAAGGGGTGGGTAGCAGCAACTGACTTCCTGGCTGTCCTTGTCTGGCAGCCCGCACTCCCAAGCCTCCGGAAATCTAGGGGACTAAGAGCTGTACTGTGTCCTGAGGAGATGGTGTGGTGCGTTCAACCCAAGGTCATAAACAGCTCTGCACTTTTTAGAGAGAGCTTCAGGTGGCCGGCTGAGGCCCCAGGCTTTTGCACATTCATAGAAGCCTTTCTGGAGGTGGTGGTGAGTTTTTATTTCTATTTTTCAAGTAGCAAGAGTCAGGATAGGCAAGTGGAGGAACAGAAGCAATGCTCATATTAGTGTGATTAGAGCCATTATTTCCTGATATGTTAGTTTCCCCAGCTTGGCTGTTGGATCCTCCCGGATAGAGACCACGGCTCTCTCACCTCTATTATCCTCAGATCTCGACTTAGAGATTGATGTTGGATGGATGGATGGATGGATGGATGGATGGATGGATGGATGGATGGAGAGGTGGATGGAGAGATGGTGGCTGGATGGTGAGATGCCTAACTGTGTCCATTTAACTTCCTAAATCCTACAGTCATCATGCTCTCCCTCACCTCCAATAAACTGGAAGCCACAGCAGGTCATTGGCTTTCCTTGGTAGTGAACGGGAAATCCGGGCCACACTATGGAAGGTCTCTTACCCAATATAGATGTTGAATAGGCTCCTCTATCCCTCACGTTCTGGTCACATTTCCACATTGAAGCTAGGAATTCCACATTTGGCCAAGGCTCAGAACTTTGATCACTATGATTCTTCACCTCTGTTATGGGAAGAATCGGTCATCTGGGTATTTTAATGCCTATTTCCGTGGATTACTAAACCTGATAATTTATAAGATTATCTGGGTGTCTCCTATTTGGCTCTCCAGATCCTCTCATTATACTTCTTCTACCTGAGGAGGCTGACTTCATGGAATGGTTCAGTGGGCTCCCATGTTCTCTGGCTTCAGGCTGGATTCTACCAATGGGCTGACCCAGCAAAAGAACGGAGTGGAGAGGGGAGAGTAAGGTTGGGGTGTTTATTCACCACTACTCACCATTATCCCCAAACCCTCCCACCCTGAAGCCTTCTTGCAAGTCAACCCCCGTGTACGTAGCTTTTCTCTTCCAGAGCCTCATAACTGCTCTCTTCTCTCATCCCTTCGGGTCTGGGAGTGGTAACAGCTTCATGTTATTATCTTCAAAGAACTACACAATCCCTGTGGCTCCCTTACATCCTACCCACACCATTGAGAATTGTGCCTTCATTACCACCTCTTTGGATTCCACTAAGTTGAGTGTGCCATCTGTTTCCTGTGTGACCCCTAGGAGAGGACCCTTGGAAGCTTGCACCTGGTTTCCCCCAGACTTTGCCCTATGTGCCTCTTCCCTGGGCGGATAATGTCTTGTATCCTTTTTTTGTTTCCTGTCGGGGCCTTGACTGATACTCTGGCCTGAGAATCTTCTTATGCCTGAAGGGTGACCCTGCCTGCCTCTCCACACCCTCCCTGAACTTCCAAGGGTCAGGAGGAGCATGCCCCCCAACGACCACCCCTTACTTCCTTCCCTGCACGTCCCTTCTCACCCCACAACCCCTTTTATGCCCTGCACTCATCTTTAAAATTCCTTGTCAACCACCCTCTTCTACTAAAACAAGAAATGCTTCATTTTATCATTTGTAATTAATCAAAAATATTTACCCATGAGCATTTTTTAATATATGAAGATAATAAGAGGGCCCACCCTAACTCTAACCCCAAACAAAAACCTATAATATCTTTTTTTTTTAAAGATTTTATTTATTCGTGAGAGACACAGAGAGAGAGAGAGGCAGAGACACAGGCAGAGGGAGAAGCAGGCTCCACACAGGGAGCCTGATGCAGGACTCGATCCTAGGACTCCAGGATCACGCCCTGGGCCGAAGGCAGCGCTAAACCACTGAGCCACCCAGGGATCCCCAGATATTTGTCCATGGGGCCTAATCATAAGCGAAGGTGTTACTTTCTCTAGTGATATGAAGAGAAAAGCTCACAGAGCCCTATGACTTGTCACTCAGAGCCCTTTTTGGGAACCACGGCTTGAAGTTGAGAGAAGTCACTGAAAACTTTGAAGGGCAAAGGTCGTGTGGCCTTCCTCCAGACCAGGGCCAGTAAACTACAGCCCATGTCCAGCCCTTACTCTTGGTAAATGAAGCATTATCAGAACAGCCATCCAACATATTGCCTTTGGCTGTGCTCATGCTATGATGGGAGAGTTGAGTTTTCAGATTGTATGGCCCTCTGCGCGGGAAAGAGTTAACACAGCAGCCCTGACTGGTGTCCTTTGAAAGGCCTGCTTACCATGTTGGCCCTTGACAGGCACTGGGAACTTGAATTTCAGACGGGTTTCCCCCATTCCCAGATGCGCAAGTGGCTCACTGTGCCACTGTACAAACAGTGTGGTTTATGCTAAACGCCTGCTTTGCCTCTGGGAGTCTGGAATGTTGGTATGTACCAGGCAGAGGTTGCCTACATGACCAGCCCCGATAAAAACCCAGCTGAATCTCTAAAGAGCTTTCCCGGGGGATAACCTCTCACGTGTGTTGTCTCAGCTCCTTGCTGGGGGAATTAAGCGCACCCTGTGTGACCCCTAGGAGAGGACCCTTGGAAGCTTGCACCTGGTTTCCCCCAGACTTTGCCCTATGTGCCTCTTCCCTGGGCTGATAGGTCTTGTATCCTTTTTGCTGAAATCATAACTGTGAGCACAAATATGGGCTGAGTCTTGTGAGTCCTAACGAATCATCAAACCTAGGAGTGGCCTTAGGGACCTCCCAACACCCTGCAAAGCCAAAAATATTTGCCACCTGGCCCTTTGAGAAAACATTTGCCAATCCTTGCTCTCCACAGTCTGGATGGAAATTACATGTTACATGTCTCCTATCACACAAGACTCTGAACTCCCTAAGGCATGGCACAGGTCTTTTGTTCTCTATCTACTGGCCAAGTGCAGTATCTTGCACAAAATATTTATGGAGGGAAGAAGTCAGCAAACCTGCAAATAATGGATTCAAACCATGTATTTTAAAGTATAGGTGGTGAAATCAACTTAAGAGTTTATGACCAAGGCTTTTCAGTGAAAGAATAAGATAGAAAATAGCAGATTGCTTTGCATATGGTGAGACTACATTTCGGCTCTTGAAAATTTTGTCTCCATTACACATGTGTACCAGATACTATCCTGGATCATGATGTAAAAGGATTTATTGTCCATTGTGGTACATAATATTTTGAAGACCACTGGATTGTGGTCCCTTTGCCAGTTGCCCAGGGAGAGGCCCCCCTGACCCTCCCCATCTCTCTGGTCATGACATCTGACCGCATTCTTTCCCCTTCCCCCCCAGAACGTGTACTACACGAGCAGTCAGCAGATCCACGTGGGCATCTTGAGCCCCACAGTCGATGACGATGACAACCGGTGCCTGGTGGACGTCAACAGTCGGCCACGGCTCATCGAGTGCAGCTATGCCAAAGCCAAGAGGATGAAGCTCCACTGGCAGTTCTCTCAGGTAACAACCCCTGAGGCCTCGGGAAGAGCAACAGGAGCAAAGTGCAGGGAGAAGGTCCACAGGGGCCAGGAAACATGCAGGAGGAGCGGGGGAGGAAGGGGACACGGTGACAATAGGGCGGCTGTGTCCCTGGGCCAACTCTCAGGATTGACTGGGCACCAACTCGGTGCCAGGGGTTTCACATACATTATTAGCTCACTAGCTCCTGATATTGTCTCTAAAAGGGAAGTTATTATTGTTGTTGCTGTTTTATTATTATTTAATTTGTAGATATAAGGAAACGGGCTCAGAGAGGGAAGTCAACTGCCCAAAGTCACATAGTAAGGAGCAGGGCTGGGATTTAGACTCAGGCCACTCTAACTTTAAACCCTCACATTTCTTCTCCACCTGTCCTTTCCCCTGAGATGAAGCCCAGTAGTCCCAGGTATAGACAGTGCTGGGGCATCTCTGGCCTGTGCCCTGCTCCGCCTTCCTCCCAGAACAGGCTCACTCTAGGGAATGAGGCTTCTTCAAAGGGCAGTGTGCACACGGGTGACCAGGAAGCATTCCTGTGTTAAATCTCCATCAGTTCTGGGGGCACATATTGGACTTCTTGCTCTCCCCATTGTCCCAGTTATAAAATGAAGCCCAAAGATCAACATGCCCAGCCAGAGATGGCCCATAGTGACTCTGCTTTGAAGAGAACTTGTGCCTTGGCCCAGAGACCTCCCAGGCCCCAGGGCACCCACTAAGTTAGGGCTGGTTTCCTCCATCGATAGGGACCCCCGTCACCCAGGTGGTGCAGAGGAAGTGGTTAGAGCAGGAAGGAGGGAGCCCACGACATTCTAAGGTATCAGGGGACTAGCTGCAGTGGATGCTACCAGGGAAGTCAGAAAGGGAATGTCTGTATTCATGGGACTGAGTGGCAGGACCCTGACTCAGGCCTCCCAGCAAACTGCTCCCGCCCTGGGGAGGAGGTGACAGGCACTGGAAGGGGCTGTGTCGTTACTCTCCCCATGGTGGGTGGCAGGGAAGAAGAGGCCCCGGTGACTTCATATTCTACGGGCATGGGGAACCTGTGACCTGTGACCTGTGACCTGGGGGATATGCAACCAGAGGACTGGGTTGGGTCCTAGATGAGTGGTGAAGGTCAATACCAAGTTCAAAACAAGGTCATAGATTTAGGGGCTGATTAGAGAGCAAGTGCAAGGGCCCAGACAAGGGCTGTGTGACCCCAGGAGAGCAGATGCTAGGGAGCAGCACAGGGAGCCAAATAGGAGCACTTCGGAGGGCGGGTAGAAGATGTGTGTGGCAGCTCGGAGTCCTGGCTGGGCCTGTGAAATGCGTGGGGTTCAAGGAGAGGGAGTGGTGCACCAGGACTGGCAACTCTGACCTGCTCCTTCCTGTTCATGTGACCTCTACCACGTGTGGTGAACCCTAAAGTTCCATCCCTGTCGGAATAACAGCCGACCTTCATACGGTGCTCACCAAGTGCCAGACTTTCTAAGCACGGGGCACATATCAGCTTAGTTAATCCTCACAACAGCTGCGTGCAGGTACCATTACCCCGACGTTCTCGGTGAGAAAACGGAGGCACAGGATTATTAAATAACAAGCCCAGTGTGGTCATGTTGGTGACTACCCACACATTATTTCTAATTCTTCTTTTTTTAAAAAGATTTTATTTATTTATTCATGAGAGACACAGAGAGAGAGGCAGAGACACAGGTAGAGGGAGAAGCAGGCTTCCTATGGGGAGCCCAATGCAGGACTCAATCCCAGGGCCCCGGGATCACACCCTGAGCCAAAGACAGACACTCAACCACTGAGCCACCCAGGTGCCCCACAAATTGTTTTTTGTTTCCAACTGAAGTATGCTGGTGGAGGTCACCTGGAAGAAGATCAGGGTCAGGGCTGAGGTTTGAGAATACGGGGCACGTCTTCCTCCTGCCTCCCTCTCTTTCACTGAAGCATCTGTTCTAACCCCACACTCTGCCTTTGTGACTCCCCCTGTCAGCTCTCTGGCCCCGAATGACACAGGATGGAGCTACATTTCCCCTCTGCCCTCCTTTAAATTGAGAGGCAGAGAGAGGGGTGAAGGCATGTGGTCAAGGAGGAAGGCTGGATGTGTATGTGGTGGTGAAGTGGCTGCTGTGTCCCAGCTTGGCAGGCTGGAGGCCACAGAGAGAAAGGGCCACATGGGCCCTGGGGAGGTGAGCGGGCCTGACTTTGCCAGGGTGAAACGGAGATCATATTGTCTGGAGGGTCTGTACAGAGGCTCACAGCAGGCTGCTCTCTGCTGCTTTCAGCTGGGCCTGCTGGGCCCCCGGATCACCTTCCTCCTGGAGAGTGGGAAGGAAACCGTATAGGAAGGTAGGGGTGGGGGGCCAGAGCAGGGCTGATGGCTTTTCAGAAGACACAGTGCTTATTTGGGACCTTGAAGAATGTGTAGGAGCTTGCTCCATATGAAAATAGTGAAGGACGTTCCAGGGAGAGGGAACAGCATATGCAAAAGCTGTGAAGCATCAGGCCCCAGCTACTTTCGGGGAGCTGTGAGTGGGCAGGTGTGGCAGGTCCTGGAAGGCACGGGGGCGGGGGTGTAGCTGCACATGAGCCTGGAAGAGTAGCTGGGCCAGGTCGTGGACACCACTGGCCTGGAGTTGGGCCTGTGGGAGTCAAAGTGTACACAGAGGACTGGCCTGTTGAGATCTGGATTTTTGAATGGCCCCGTGGCAGAGATCTCGGAGCAGAATGGGAAGGGGAGATTGTAGGAAAAGGAGACGGGCAGGAAGAAGAGTTCACAGGAGGCTGAAATGAAGTTTGAACATTCCCCCCTCCCTCTCCTCCATGAGGGACCCCCTGGGTCCTTATGGCCCTGCCCGGCCACCAAGATCTCCTCTTGGAGCAAAGATCTGAGGCTGGCCTGAGGAGGCCAACTTCTGGTGGTGTGGGTCAGGCAGCCTGACAGCTGTGGCTGGGAGTCCTCTAATGGACAAGCATGCTGCTCCAACTGGCCGGCAGAAAGAGAAGATTCGGGCAGTCCTGGAATAGCCCCAGGAGGTCGCGGCCCAGCCAGGCACCTGATGCTCTGGGGACTTTGTGTGACTGAGATGCGAGTGCTCGTGAAGTGAAGTGAGCTCCCTAGCCCCCCTTGGAAGCCTTGCTCCTGCAAGGTGCTCCGGAATCACCAGGGAAACCGCTCTGTAGAGCCTCGGCCTCACTGCATCCAGCCTGGTGAAGTGCAGTGTTAATAAACCAAGCAACTCCATGTCAAAGGTGACAAGACAGGATTAAGGCCACCTGGCCAAGATCTCACGGCCTGAGAGATGGAGCTGGAGTTCAGACAGGCCAGTTGAATCCGAACCCAGGCTGTGCCCCCCTGCCACACACATATACAGGCACATCTGCCTTTTTTCCAGCCCTCCCAGACAGACCCCAAGGTGTCAGGCTGAGGTGACATCTCCATCTCCAGAGAGCCTTGACACACCTGGCTGGCCTTCCTCTCATCTGCCCATCCCTGACTGGGGCAGAGAAAGGAAAATACCCCTCAAATACGCACCCTCGAGGCCAAGACACCCCCAAACCCAGCTCTTTCCACATCTCAGTGCATGATCTTGAATAGGCATCCTCACATGGCTCCTACTTGAAAGGACACAGTGACCGACAAAGCAGGCCGTGTTGGAATGTGGAACCCTGGAGCCGGGGCAGTTTTCAGCCACTTACACATATATCTCATTAAACTCCCAGGGTGCTCTGGTAGTCACATCTTTGATCCTTCTACCAAGAAGAACTGTTCGGAAATAATAGTTTTAAATCCCTAATTTGCAAACCCGGAGCAGCCACTCTCACTTGATATTTAAAGATTAATGTATGTGAAATTTTTGTTTAATGCATAATGATTGACATTTAACAAGCAACCTGGAATCTGTCCACAAGCCCTCATTCGTTAGGGCCTACTGTTGACAAGGCCGAGGAGGCTGGAAACCTCTTTTATGATTAAATCACGTGCTTGGGCTAATTCTTTTGCAACAGGTTTTAATCTTTGCAAATTACATAGGGATCCTACCAACTAGAATGATCTGGTGCAGAAGTTGGACCGAAAGAAGCTTTTACTGGTGCATCTCAAATCTCTTTTCTGGTTTCACATTCTGCATTATTTACTCTCCTGAGGGCTGCATTTAAACTCCACAGACACTCAGGCTGAATTAATTTCAAAATAATCTAGTATGATTCTCCCAGGTTCTCCTACAAAGAAGATAGGCATTTGCATATCTTAGTGCTCCATCTCATACCCTGATTTTCTGTTTAACAAATAAAATGCCTTTCTTCTATCCCCGGCAAGCTCTTCTGAATTTCTGATGCTCCAGGATGAATCAGGACAGCGTTAGATACTGACACTGAGCAACCACATTTGATGAAAACATCTCTTGGCAACACTGATGTGCAGGGCTCTGATGAGCAATTTTCTGATGATGAACATTCTTTCCTTCAGTCATTCATCAAACATTTATTGAGCACGGGGGTTGGGCAGGAGGGATGCAGATATGAAAAAGACACAGCTTCTGCCCTGGAGGAGCTCATGAGTAGATAAACATGCAACAAAATGGAGGATGGGACCAGAAATGAGAGAGGTCTGGTGTTTTGGGGACCCCAGAGTGACGGGCTCAGGGATGGTTTCACAGTCAAGGCTCGTTTGATCTGGATCTTGAAAGTTGTAGGACAGTTCCCAGGTGTAAAAAGGGAGAACATCCTGGGCAAAGGGAAGAAAAACCAGAGCATGTTTGAGGAGCAGAAATCCAGTGTTGGTGTGGATGGAACTTGGAATTTCCAAAGGAGCATGAGAGAGATCAGACATAAGAGTCAGTCTGGGTGCAGGTAATGGTGATCGTTGAAACCCATGCCGACAAATTGGACTTCACCTTAAAAGCAAAGGGAAGAACCGGGGGAAGGTTTAAGCCGTGGTTGGCCATGATGGGGTCTGAACCCCTCTGGCAGCAGAGTGTAGGGTGGACTGGGACAAAAGAGACACGGAAGCAAGTTAGGGGGCTGTTCCATCATTCCCATGAGGGATGGGGCAGACGTGGTTGCTATGGGGGCATGGGCCAGTCAGCTGTTGGGGGGACTTTGAGAGACATTGCTGCAGTCTGTTGGAAGTAGTGATGGATGAAATGCAGGAAGTAGTGATGGATGAAATGCAGGTTGTCGTGAGGGGGGATTATTAATCCAGGACCACTGTAGGCTCTGGGTTTGAAGAACAGTCAGTAGGCAGCCAGAGTTGTCCTTCTCAAGCAACACACCTGTGTCTAGACAGCAGCACACAGTGAACATTTCCCACATCAACACATGATGAAATTTCACGAACACCAGAAGTCCTGGTTATTGCCTTCTGCAATTTCTCTAGCTCGTGATTCCTCCTGGGATAAAGAATTTCCTAAACTAATACCTATACATTATAGGTACTTTCAATCTTTGGAGAGTACCCCACATACTGAGATTTGGGGGATTCTGGGATTTGGCGTTGACGTGTTAGTGAAAGAGGCATCTAGTCAATGAGCGCTGCAGCAATGGAAGGAGAGGGAATAGCAGGTATCCGGTCACTACAGAGGACTTTGTGGCAGGACCCTTGCCAGGCAACACAATGGACTGGCCCTCCATGGTAATGAGATGCCGCCCCTCCCCCACTACCATTACCTTGGATGGTTAAGCAAATGCTAGAGCCCTCTCTTCCAGATGTTCTTGAAGGGACTCTTGCCATAGGAAGGCTGTTATGGTGTGTGTCTTCTAAGGTCCAACCTCCTTAAATTCTACCCATCTATTTGAATACATGGCTGAAGGAATGCGGGCTGCTGGACCAGAAAGACCCGGAGTGTCTCAGCTCTGCCTTCTAGTAGCTGAAGGGCTACCCTACGCAGAGGAGAGCAGTCTTGTCCTGTTGGCTCTGAGGGAGGACTGGCGAATCCAGGACAATCAATAGAGCAGCTCTCTCGTGGTCAGAGTGGTCCAAACATGAGGTTGGCAGCTCAGAGAGAGGTGGGCCCAGGGGATCACGTAGCAAGTCATCTAAGGCTGTATAGCCCTACGTGGATTTAGACTGGTTGGCTTTAAGGGCTTGCCACCCCTGAGATTCCATCTGTCTAGGCTGAAGGTAGATAGTAAGCCCTGAGGAGCACTTCCCCACCTAGAAGCTCCTCTGGACTTGCCTCAGGATAAGGAACCGCAAGTTCGAAAATGAGCCGAACTCCTTGTATGAGGAGCAGCTTTATCCTACTCTGTGCAGCTGTTTTTTTTTTTTCCATTATTTCCATGTCCCTCTCTTCCATCAACCAGTACACCAGAAGGCAGGACTGTGTCACACTTCCAGTGTCTCCAGCACCTAATGGAGAGCTGAGACAGAGGAGTCCTCCAACGTGCTGTTGATCGAATGAAGGATTTCTTTTTTAGGAAAATTCACAAAGAGTAACCAAAGGCCTCCTGTGCACCAAGCCCAAGCTGAACAAAATTTTGCCCTGATGACCCTGTGTGCATGCATGTGTGCACGCTGAGAAAGGGTATTTCCACATAATGGTCAAAGGACCCTGCTTAGCTGCAGAAATCTCTAGTTCCTCCAAAGAGCACGTTTAGGTGGTGGTGCAACACGCTGACAGGTGTTAAGTGGGGCACTCAAAATCATAGGATAAATGTGTACATCTTCCTATAACTTCAGATTGGAAGGAGGGAGGTGGAAATGTATGCATACCGTGTGGAGTGGAGTACAAATTTGTATGAACATTTTTTTTAAAACAGGAGGCTTTGATGAAATGTCAGGATATTCAGATTGTATTTCATGTTGCTCCCAGACCTTGGGGCATGCCGTCATTCCCCCTTGGCTGTTGGGTTCTTTGGTGGAAATGCCAGCAAGGCCCATCAGGGAGTCCAAGTGCACATAGATCAGGGTTCCCATGGTAGGCTGTGCCCACACCTAAGCTCCTGTGCTTGCCTCATTTTCTGAGAAAGATTTACGCATTTTCCAAATGAGGAACCTCAAGGATAACCACAGAGATGTCTATTGATGCCAGGAGAGAAGAAACTTTCTAGAGTATGAGGAGCCTTCCCGGAAGAGAGCTGAATGTAGAGCCAACTCTGCCTGTCTGGTATAATTGGCTCTGATTTGTGGGGTCTAATTTGATAATTTGATGCAAGATGAGTAACCTACTCAAAAAAGAACCTATTTGCAGAGCACATTCCCCAAGGAGCACGGCTAATTCTGCCAAAGAATTTCCTCACACGCAAGGAGGAGGAGTCTTTGACTTTCTCCTACTCCGATCCCCAGTCGCTATTGGGAAGTCCGACTTCAAGAACATTTTGTATCAAAAAGAAAATCTATAATTAGGTATTTCATTATAGCTCTGGAATAAAACACCTTTTTATTTCCGTGTCATATGAAGGGGCAAATGTGGAATTGTCCAGTTTTGATGGACTGACAAAGCCTTCCGTGGCTCTGGAAGTGTGTGATTTTTCAGTTTACGCCAGTCGGCCTGCCCCCTTCCTCCTACTCATCCCACAGAGATCAGGAGCCAGGAGCAGACGTAGATGGCTCAGATCCCCACTACTCAGACCTGAGGAAGATGCTAAAATCTATTATCAAACATTAATATGGTGCTTACTATGTGCGGGGTGGTATAGTAACTGCTTTAGAAATATTTCTTAACTCCTCCACAACAATGCTAGTAGGTACCTTAACTATCCCCATTTTACAGATGAGGAAACTGAGGCACAGAGAGATTAAGTACTTTGTCCAGGGCCAAATCTAGGAATTCTGACTCTGGGATCAATGCTTTAAACCACCAGACCATGGTGCCTTTTTCTTGCCTCTAGAAAACCAGTGGGTGGCTACAATGGAGTTTGGGCTGGAGTCTCCCTCCAGGCCAGTCACTGGTGTGTGCGAATTGGCTGCACTCCTGCCTCCTCAGCGAGCTCCCTCTAGCCACCCTGCTATCTCCCTAACCCCCTTCACCCTTTTTGTTTTCGCACGTGACATTACCATTACCCCATCTTCAGTCCAATGGTCTTTCTCAGCAAATCCCAGCCAGACTCCCACCCAGGCACTGGTGAGTCTCCTTTAGGAAAGACAAGTGCCAAAGAACTTATTAAATAAACCTACTGTTGAATATTCATAATGCAGAAGGACCACTTTCCTCTACGAAAAGACTTAATCTCACAGTTTCTTTAACTAGTGCTAACATCCCACCCATGCTTTGAAGTCTTTGATTACTAATCATTAACTACTTAACCTGGAAACTCCCAAGCCCACTGTGCTTAAAGCCGGAGACCCACTGGGCCACTTGCCTGTGGAAAATTAATTAGAAAGGAGAGTGCAACAGGAGCTCTGAAATAAGCAGCAAAGGCTCCAGAATAGTCAGTCCACACAGCCTCCTCTGAACACCTACGTGGTAAATGTGAGCGCAGCCTGAGCTCAGCTCCAGATGCTCGTCCTCAGGTCAGGAGAGCAAGCGACAAGCCAGGCCTGATCCTTCCCTGAAAGAGGGTGACAGCTGGTGTGGGGTTCTCGTACCAGCACCGCAGGTGGCAGCAGCACCTGGGAACTTTAAAAGGCCCATTTCCGGGCCTCACTGCAGACCCAGAAGAGATCTGTGCTAAGTAAGCCTTCCAGGGACGCAGTCTCATCTGTTCACCCAGCCTCCACCCCAGGGGGAACTGGGCTGCTTAGGGAACCTCTAGCTGCCACAGGCCCGTAGGTAGGGAAACTGAGGCAGAGAGGGGGTGCATGTCTGCAGGATGTGGGGTCAGCTCCCCAGTGCCTCAGCCTAAGGGGCTCATGCACACGGTCAGTGCTCCATGGCAAGACGCAAATCTAAGTGCCCCACAGCTCAGGTCAGCAAATGAGAAGACTGAGGCCCAAGGTGGCTCCGCCACTTACCCAGGGTCAGGCAGGAAGGCCGGGAGCAGGGCCCCGAGTTCTTTGCTTCCACCCGCAGGCCTCTCGTGCCCTTCCTAGTGACTATGCCAGTGAGGCCCAGGAGAAGGAGCTAGGCTGGGGGCTGGGAGCCCACCTCGAGGAATTATTATCAGCCTCCTTCACTCTATACATTGAGCTTTTGATTTTTTTTAAATGCTGTTTCCATATTTAATTCGGTTTCCATTCCAATTAAGCTCGCTGTGTGCTGTAGCATCTCTCCTGCCAGGTTTAATTGCCCTCATTTAAATTCTTTAATTAAAAGTATTGTATGTTTCCAGATCCTGTAGTTGTATGTGTTACACAAATAATTTAGATGGCTGGACTGGTAAAGCAAGGGAC
Source organism: Canis lupus familiaris (assembly GCF_011100685.1). NCBI lineage: Eukaryota > Metazoa > Chordata > Mammalia > Carnivora > Canidae > Canis > Canis lupus. Next base: position 34,976,672 of record NC_049242.1, on the reverse strand, counting down.
TGTGCCCTCCCTTGCTTGGGCAGGGTCAGCTGGAGGGCAGCGTCGGCTGGGGTCTCTACAGCAAGCTCCGGCCCCTCAGAGCCTGGGGTCTGGCCCACGGGCCTCCCTGCCTCTTCCCTTCCCCACCGTGCTCCACACCCCACACTCCACACCACAGCCAGAGGGGCCCGGTAAATGTCAGTCCGACCCTGCAGTGGCTGGCCCTGTCACCAGATTAAAAGTCAAAATCCCTCCGGTGGCTGTGACTCCCCACACAACCTGCCCCTCCCTCGAGGACCTCTTGGACCTCATCTACTCCCACCCCGCCCCCGAGCTGCACCCCAGCCCCGTGCTGTTCGCTGAACTCACCAAGCCTGTGCTGGTGCGGGATCCTCGCTCTGGGGACACAGGGACTGTCCCCAGATAGCACCTAGGCCACCCCCCCTCCTCCATCGCACCTTCACTCAGCTCTCCCCTTCCCGGCGAGGATCACCCTGACCGCCTGTCACTGCCGCAGCCTGCCGCCTGCTTACCACCACTCCCCAGCTCTCTTACTGAGTCGTCTGAGGCCATTGAGGCCACTAGAATACAGACCGTAGACTGAGAGGCTTAAACAACAAACATTTATTCTTCGCAGTTCTGAAGCCTGGGACGTCTAGGATGAAGGTGTCAGTGGACAGTGTCTGCTGAGAACCCTCTTCCTGGCCTGCACGTGTGCACCTTTTCAGCGCGTCCTCACATGGCAGAGGGAGGGCTCATCTCTCTTGTGTCTCTTCTTAGAAGGGCACTCATCTAATTGGTGAGGGCCCCACCCTCATGACCGAATTACCCTCCAGAGGTCCCACCTCCGAATATCATCACACTGGGCATTAGGGCTGCAACATATGAATTTTAAGGACTCCCATTCAGTCCGTAGCACTGTTCTACATTTTTGTGCATGGCTTTATGACTTTCTAACACACCAGAGAATTGACCGTTTGCTCGCCTTCCTGGAGTATCGTCTCCATAAGGACAAAGATCTTCTCCTGTTTAGTCACTGGTGTATCTCCATGCCCTAGAACTGTTCGGGCACACAGTAGGCTCTCATGAAATATCTGTTGGATGGATGAAGAGATGGACGACTCATGTATCTGCAGAAAGCCTGCAAAGGAACTAGCCCGGACTGCCTCCACTCCAGGCACTGAGGCACCAGCAGCTCTCCGTCTAGACCGCTACTTTGAGACAGGCATGGAGTGGGAGGAATGGTGTGGGTCTAGCCATGCGTCCTAGTGAGGAAGAGTGAATGGGGTGCCCAGCCTGGTTCTACTGCCTACTGACTATGTGACCCTGGGCCTGTGTCCCGAACTTTCTGGGCCCCTGTCTCCAATTCTGTGAAGTGGGAATAACTGTGATCACCTCTCAGGGCTCTTGTGAGGAGTACGTGAGGTTGGGCTTGTAGGGCCTCTGACGCAGTGTCACCCCTGACTGCGACTGGCTCTATCTCAGAGCCTAGGCTGCAGGCAGAGGGCAGAGGGACAGAGAGAAACAGCACCAGGCTGCTCCCGAGGGTGCGAAGCTCACCAGGAAGGGAGCAAATGGAGGAAAGGAAGGCTCCTTTGCAACTGTGAACAGAATTTGCCCGGAGAGCAGGTAAGAGCCCAGAGTTTATTGCGTGAAACAGGCTGAGGTCCGGAAAGGAAGAAAGGAGGGAGCCAGCACCCGTGGCCGGTACTAGCTCTAGCACCAGAGGCGGCCTGTCTCCTCTTCCCATAGCCCAGATGTGCTCCCCAGACACATTCCAGGGCTGCTCAGTGTGGCCTCCAAGAGGCCTTACTCTTCTGCTCTAGAAGATTCTCCTCACGGAGCCTCTAGGGAGGGAGCTCGCCTGGACCACACACTTCGCCCTCCCTGAAGGTCCAGACACTCACTGAGGCTGCGTCTCCCTCACAGCCCTCCCTGAAGGTCCAGACACTCACTGAGGCTGCGTCTCCCTCACAGCCCTGCTCTCGGCCTCACTCCATCTCTTCCCATCCTTCCCAGAGGCCACACGAGCTGTTTCTGCCCCAGGGTCACCACATTTCCTGTCTCCGGGGTCCAGAGGGCCAATATGGGGTCTGGGAAATGTCACATTTGAGTCCCTGAAGGAACACTTTACTTCCCAGAGACCTCCCTCTCTCAGGCTTGGCAAGGTGCCCCGTGGAAGGCTTAGAATGTGCCAGAGTGGCAGCAGGAAAGACGAGGCTGTGGCCTTCTCTGTTTGGGATCTGAGCTCAGGGATCCGGGGGTGGCCGAAGCAGCTCGGCCCCTGGCAGGCAAGGCCCAGCTCAGCCCCTGGGGAAGAGCCGAGAAGTCAGTCCTCAGCAGAGCGAATGGCCACTTGGCCTGGCCGCGTCCTGCCTATCATGGGCTTTTTCCAGAGCCGCCATCCAGTGCCTTGAGCACCCTCACATCTGTTTGTTGTTTCTGAGCTAATAAAAAGGTTTCCCATGACTCCTTGTGCTCATCCTCCAGTAATCAGGACAGAAATTAGCATCTGGTCCTAAACCCAGTAGAAGCAGAGGGTGGAGCGGCTCGCCCACGGCCACCGGCTGAGGGGCAGGAAAGAAGCCTCCTGGGTCACACCTGCCCCTTCCCGTCTCACCGCCAGGAAGGCAGGCAGACCTTGAGCACTAGTGAGCACTGTGGCCTGAGCCCACCCCTGGCAACACGGGCTGGGGCACACCGCCGGCTGGCAGGGGTGCTGGAGGGTCAGGGGAGTCTGGCCACACACGGGCCAGAGAAGCAGCAGCGACGCCACCCAACCCAGGTGTGGCTGCAGGTATGCTCAGGCCACAGAAACACAAACCAGAGAAACCTGGGCCTGGCAGAGGGATGGGCTGGCCTTGCTCGGAGTGTCACAAGGGATGTCTCTGGATCCAGAGGTCCAGCTTTTAAGGGACGGGATGGGGACCCACAGCTTGCAAGTGGACAACTTGAAGACGTCACCCCGTCGTCATCCCAGGATCCTGGCGTGGCCACCACAGGTGCCGACTTGTTGGCTATGTTGAGGGAGCCCGTTGTCCGGTGGAAGTGAGGCGGTGGCCCTCTGCTTGGCAGTCAGTTCTGAGTGACACAGAATACCTGGAGGTGGTCCAAAGGAGGGCAGGCCAGGATGGAAGAATCATTCAAGGCTGTTGCACGCAGAACTGGGCCAGTTTAACGTAGAAAAGCATAGAATGTGCGGCACATGGGCCTCACCATCCCCTATTGGGAGGGAAAGGTGGAGGAGAAGCAGGAGATCCCAGTGTGGCAACCTGGGGGACAGTCTGGGACACCTTGCTGGATGCCCCCAAGACAAGGATTTTAGTTCAAGGGGAGGAGAACACTCCCGGGCAGGGCAGCTTGGGAAAGAGAGCGCTGGATCAGGAGGGCTGCGTGTGTCCTCCTGGAGGAAGCCAAGCAGAGCTGGAGGCCCAGGCTGGAGTAGAGGCCATTGAGGCTGCTGGTGAGAGCAGGAGGCTCGACCTTCAGAGTCTCTCCCACGTGGGGACTCCAGGGTCCTCTCGGAGGCCTCGTCGGACGGCCACCTGTTCCTCTGACCCTTAGGGCGTCAGCCCGCCAGTGTCTCTCGGGCCGAGCCCGTGGTCCCCAGATGAGCTCGCTGCTCGGGTATCCCCTTGTTGTCTCCTTGCTCTTGGTGCCATGAGTCACCGCTGGCCTCGAGACACAGCAGGAGACACCTGCTCTCCTCCCTTGAAGACGCCTAAAGAAATGTGCTGGGTCGTGTCCCACACACTGGAAGTTGGGAATTCCGTTCCTCCACCCCCGACGTACACACAGACATACAGACACAGCCCTGCTCCCCCTAGCCACCCAGCTTCTCATCACCTGCCTCCTTCACCCACTGTTCAAAGTCCCTTCTGAGGGAGCTGTGTTTTAAAAAATTGTTTTAATTGAAGAATAACACATATATACAGAAACATGCACAAATATAAATGTTCAATTCAATGATTTAAAACAAAGCAGGGGCGCCTGGGTGGCTCAGCGGTTGAGTGTCTGCCTTCGGCTCAGGCCCTGATCCCGGGGTCCTGGGATCGAGTCCCACGTCGGGCTCCCCACAGAGAGCCTGCTTCTCCCTCTTCCTGCGTCTCTGCTTCTCTCTGTGTCTCTCGCGAATAAATAAAATCTTAAAAAAGCAAACACCTATGTTACCAGCACCCCAGCAACCCCTCTCTGGCCTCCTGTCCATCATTTTCCCACGCCCGCCTCCCCAAAGATCACCCCCATCCTGGCTCTAACATGGGTCCTATGTTGCCTGTTGGGCAAGCGTATACAGGTGGAATTGTGTATGTGTGGTGTCTGTTAGGTTTATTCATACTGAGCGGAGCTCTAGTTTGTAAATTTTTGATGCTGTACAGTATTCCAGCATGTGAATAACCACAAGTTATTTATGCATTCTACTATGGATGGACTTCTGGGTTTGTTTCCAGGTTGGAACTGTTGCAAATCATGTTTCAGAAAGCACCCAGGTGCTTGTCTTTGGTGCACACATTCCTGCTAGATACACCCCTGGCCGTGGGAGTGTTGGGTCTCGGGGATGTGTGTGACCAGCCACAGTAAATCCTGCCAGCTTCTTAGGTCACTGTGAAAACTGAATCTTAATGTTCTCTTGACATATCATTTGTCACCACAGGGACAGTGTCAGCCAATTGGGGATGACCCCTTACAGTAGAAGTTTGCTGTCTCCCTCTCTCCCAGTGTGCTGTTCACTGGGATGGGCATGGGACGTTGCTGGGGGTGGGCTGCTGTCATACGAGGCAGGGCCTCCCTCTCTCTGCTGTCAGGCCTGCTCAGGGCCACTCCAGAGTGAAACACCTGACACTGCCATCCTGTCCTGTGACCCATCCCTTCTCAACCTGTGCGGGTTATGACAGCCAACATTTACTGATCATCTGTTATGTACCAGGCTCTTTGCTGGATGTCGAGGGCACAGAAATTGATAAGGCATAGAACCCTCAGCGTAGAGGAGGGAGAGATGAGTAAGCAAGTAATTCCACCAGCACTCAACAGTGCTGAGCTGGAGAAAGCGCAGGGTGGACTGGAGGAGAGGTGGAGGGGATTAGGTGGGAGGTGAGAAGGCTTCTGGAGGAGGTGGAGCAGGAGCAGAGCCTTGAAACATGACTGTGGCTTGGCCTGCTATGGAAGCCTGCGGAAGGACCCCCAACCCAGGACACAGCTTGCTCCATGTCCAGGAACCCTGATATAATGCCAGTAGGTCTAGACAGCTGCAGGGAGTTGGGCATGGTTGCACAGAAGCTGTGGGAGCTGACGGGGGAGGCGAGACCAGGAAGACCTTGGGGGCTGCGCTTGGACTTGAACTCTGTCCTCCAGGCCAAATGCACATTTTAGAGAGATGGCTCTTCCCTGCCTCGGGAAGTCAGAGGGGGGTCAGCTAGGAGGCTGGTCCAGGTGAGAGAAGACAGTGCCTGAAACTGGGCAGGTGTGATGGGAGCAACAAGGACCCCAGCCCATGGTTCTGGGGAACAGGGCCTGGCCCCAGGGTAGGAGCTGTAGGAATAAAGCAGCACACCACACCCCAGCCAAGTACATGGAAGTTGGGCTAACAAAGATCTAGGGCCCTGCGAAGAAAACGGAGGCGCACGTTCAGTCTTAGGGAAGAGACCGGCACATCACAGATGGGGAGCCTGAGGCTACATGGGAATGGTGGGCCCCACTCCCCCCGGAGCCTCTCTGCTTCCCAGGCATCCAGACACACCGATGATTCTAGCCCCTACTAGCACCTCGGCCCCGCACCCCCCCCGCCCCACGTTACCTCTCTGCCCTGACTCCACTCTCCGCCCCGGCTCCTAGGGAGGCCCCATCCAGAACCGCAAGTCCAAGCGCTGCCTGGAGCTGCAGGAGAACAGCGACTCGGAGTTTGGCTTCCAGCTGGTGTTGCAGAGGTGCTCGGGCCAGCACTGGAGCATCACCAACGTCCTGAGGAGCCTGGCGTCCTGACCCTGCCGGGAGCCGCCCCTGCCCGTCCCTTTGCTACTGTGTAGCACCTGCTGCCTGCTGTCCGTGTGGGGTTGTTTGGAGTCTGGGGGAACCGGGTTAGTGGGACCCCCCCCCAAAAAAAAGAGCTTTTTATTTCCTATGTGATTTTCATGGAGTTTATAGAAGGGTGCCGAATGGTGGGTGATGGTATAATATCATAAACTATTTTGCAACTGTAAATAGGGGACAAATGGAAAATATTTATAACTGACAATAAAATACTATTGATTAAGAAAAGGGGTTTTGTGGTCATTTGGTGCTCAGTGCAGATTCCTGCCCGCTTCCTCTGAACTTGGAATTCTTGTGGCCAGAGATGGGTCCCTGTGTCCTCATCCTGGAGAAAGGAGGCTTGAAGCCCCTGCCAACAGTGGGAGCCCGTGCAAACTGCCAGCTTTCTTCGTTAGGCCCCGGGAGGGGGGGCCAGAAAGGCACTGTGCCCTCACGGTCACCTCCACGGAGCAGGTTCCTTCTGCCTCCACCACAGCAGATGCGTCTTCTGGAGAAAGCAGCGTTGCTCACTGGCCACTGGAGCCTCAGCTGCGGGGCTCCGGGCTCCGGGCTCCACTGCCCTCCCCTGATGTCACCTCCCTCACCTCCCAAAGCCCTCAGCAGTGACCCTTGCCTCCAAACGCCCCCATCCAGTCGCTCCTTCCGTGAGTCACAGTGTACTTGTTTCCTGGGGCTGTCATGACAAAGTGTCACAGGCTGGGTGGCTTAGGCAGCAGAGATTCGTTCTGTCCTGATTCTGGAGGCTGGGAGTCCAGATGCAAGGTGTGGGCAGAGTCGGGTCCTTCCGAGGGCCGTGAGGGAGGATCTGTGTGAATCCCTCTCCTAGCCTCTGGTAGCCTCCAACGTGCCTCGGCTCGAGGTGGCCGTGTGCCTCGTGTGTCTCCTTGTCATCCTCCCTCTGTGTGGATCTGGCTCCCGGTCCACATTCCCTGCTTGTATAAGGACACCTTATATTAGGCCCCACCATGGTGACCTCATTTGAACTCTGTAGAGACGGTATTTCCAAATCAGGTCACGTAGTGAGGTGCTGAGCAGCGAGGACTTCTTATCTTTTGGGGGATGCGGTTGCACCCATAACACAGGGCTTGTTCCGTTTGGGCTCCACGTCACCCCTCTGGGCCCAGCCTTGGGGGACCAAAGGCCCTCAGGGTAGGACTGTGTTCCTTGGAGCCTGTTCCCCAGTCCTCTGTCCCTCCAATAGCTTCTAGCTGAATGGTTTTTGTCCCAGTCCGAGGAGGCCTCCTCAGGTTGGAGGCTCCTGTTTTTAGCTTGAAGGACACCCCCAGCACCGCCCCCAGCACTCCCTCCAACCCTCTGGCTCATAGCAGACCAATAGTGAGTGACAGGCTGCAAGACTCGGGGGGGGGGGGCAGATTTTGGCCCCATTCACCCCCTCACGTTCTCTGGGTCGCAGGGGCCTCCAGCCCCAGCACCTGCCCATCTGGGATCAGTACTCTATAGCTGGACATTGAGTGAACATAGAGAAACCCCCTGTGCCTGTGGGACCCCCGGGGGGAGAGGGTCCTCCTGTCTGGGCCACCTGGCACACCGAGAACGCCATCTAGCAAAGGCTTCACCCTGGAGGGGCCACTGGGGCTTCCCAGGCCACCACCATAGCCTTCCCTTTAGGCTTCCATCTAACTCCCACCACAGAACAGAGAGGATGCCCAGACATTGGCCAGACAGCCCGCACCCCACAGCCCCCACCCGGGAGGTGGACACGGGAAGCAGGACCCTCAAAGGGAGTCGTAGGCACCCCGTCTGGCACGCTCACTTCCCCCACACTCACTCCCCCACCCCATTCCAACAAACGCCTCCCCGGAGCTGCAACCCACCCATGCTTCTGAGGTCACCTCTGTGCTAGTCTCACCTCCCCACCGCCTTCTTCGCCTCTCCACACCACTGCCTGTGCTTCACGCCCACCCCCACGCACTGCCTACCAGGGGCCCCTACGTCTGATCCCCAGCTCTCAAGCCCCACCTGACACTCCTGAACCAGAAACGCGGGTTAACAAGTGGTCGGGGTAACTCTGATTCCCTGCTGAAGGCTGAAGCCCCTGCCTGGCACCAGGCTGGATCAGTTGCCACATGCCCAACCTCCTGCACCCACCCAGGCCTCCTGCTCCACACACGGTGGCCTCTACTTCACGCCTCAACACCCTGCGTCTGAACACCCCGCGTCCCCAGCCTCATCCATCACACACTCTCCTACACGCGGTGGCCTCCACTTTGTGCATCCCAACACCCGTGTCCATCCCCCACAGCTCTCCGCTGCCTGCACCCTGTCCCTGCTGTAGGGCAGAAGGACCAAGAGTGTGGACTCTGAGTCACACAGCCCCAGTTACTGGCTGGACCATCCTGGGCAGCTGCTTAACCTCTCCCAGGCTCTGTGTCCTCTCCTTAAAAACTAGGACTATCGGGGCATCCTGGTGGCTCAGTGGGTGAGCGTCTGCCTTGGGCTCAGGTTGTGATCCTACATCATGGGATGGGGTCCTACATCGGGCTCCCCACAGGGAGCCTGCTTCCCCCTCTTCCTGTGTCTCTGCCTCTCTCTCTGTCTCTCATGAATAAATAAATAAAATCTTAAAAAAAAAACTAGGAATATCTTTTATGGGATTGTTGTGAAAATTCAATAAGTAAATGTATGTAAAACAGTGATGGGGACATAATAAATACTCTAAGGTCTTAGCTGTTAGTACTTTATCTACTGACATCCCAACACCCAGGTGCTCTCACCGATACCCACACCCGTGTGCCAATCTATGCCCACACTTGGCCACACCTGTCAACATCCATGGCCCACCCAACCGGTGCCAGCACCTACCCTGTCTGTATCACCTGCCCAGAGGCACTTGTCCTGAAACTCATCGCTACCTAAACCCATACTTTTCCAAACCCCACACATCCTTGTTCTCCTCTCAAAGGCACCCTGCCCTCGACCTCTCCCAGTGTCTACACTCTGAGAAGCAAACCCCAGGATTGCGCTCTTTGAGCTAATCGGGGGGGGGGGCAGTTAAAATGGGGGGCTCTGGGGGCAGCTCCTTCGACACCAACTCGCCATTTCCCTGAGCCCAGATATCCAGGCCCTGGCGAGAGAATTGGCTGAGATGATCCCTGAGGGCCCTGGCCTCCTAAGAGTGGGGACCACATGGCCAGTCCAGGCTCAGTTACATCCCAGAGAGATAAAGGTGAGACATCCAAGGTGCGACTCCAAGGCTCATGTGTCCAAAGCAGAGGGGCTGGGTGAGTGTGGGGCAGAGGCAGGAGGAGAGCGCACAGACGGAGGAGGCCGGGGGCTCTCAGCCACATCCAGCCTCGAGCCACCCCAGCCTCACCCCACTGCTTCTACAAGCTGATTAGCAGCTGTTTGGGGGCTCGCTGAACACCCCGGAGTGAGATCATTATTTTTCTTAATGATTTGCACATTAAACAACTTGCTTTCCCGTTTTCACTGCCTTCCCTGACACACGTAGCCGGTGCCTAAGAGCCCCTGGACAGGCAGCCGTGCCGCGTGCCGGCCCACAGCCTGTGGCCACAGCTCAGCCCCAGCCCTCGCCTGCCCCTGCCCTGGGGCCCATCCGTCCTGCGTAGTGAAGGGAGAAGATGGGCCCCTCACTCCCCACGGCAGAGGCCTTCAGTGACCTCGCCATATGCTGGCTGGCCCCAAAGGTCACCTGCCGGCAGCCGCAGACCTACAGCTCCTGCAGCTTCCTGGGTCCCTGCCGGGGGCCCTTCCCTGGCCATAGGCACGTGCTCAGGCCCGTGCATGGGCAGACGGAAATCCTGAGGGTTTGGGCCTCGGAACAGGCCCCAGTCAATGAGGGATGCACCTCCTCACCTTCAGGGTGACAAATGTGAGGCCTGATCCCCCAGTGTCTCAAGGGGTCCCCCATAAGGACGCTCCTCCCTCCCTGTCTCATGCCCCCGCTCCCTCTCTGTGTGCCACACATGCCCGGTCACCTCCCACAGGCCAGTCCCTAGGTCTGCTCCGGGAGAAGCTGCTCACGGCCGCCCCTGCATAACGGTCCTACACCCATGCCACAGGGCCACCGGACACCAGGGCCACCCAAACCCACATCTGTACCCTGACCTCTCCTCCGAGCTCCAGACCCAGTCTCCCACTGCTGACAGGCCCTGGGTATCTGGGTGGGCATCCCTCAGACAATGCAGGGGTGACATGCGGAGAGCCCACCCATCGCTCATCCCCCCTGCCCACTCCAGGGACCACACCACCCTCCACCAGGTGCTCACGCCAGAGACCTCCTTTCGTCCCTAGACCCCAACTCCTCACCCCCCGCATCTTGTCAGTACAGCATTCTGGAGCTGCTTCATCGCTCACCCGGACCCTGCCTCCCCACCTCCAGTCTCCCCCGTCTCCACATCATCAGCCCTCCACACAGCAGTAGTCAGAGCAGCCGTCCTGAAATGCAAGAGGACCCGTTTCTCTTCCACCTTTGGGTCTCACCAAAGATGGTAAATTGAGTCCCTCAGGCACCAGCCTCAGACTTTCCTCCTTCTATGAGTCCAGAAGCTGGGTGTTGGAAGCATCCAGATCAGAAGCCCTAAACCCAGGGGTGGGCTGTGGGCGTGAGAGGGCCTGGCTTCCTGGCTGTCACATGCTCTGGACACCTGGAGCCCCAACCCACCCTCTAGGGATGTTGGTGCCCTGTGCCTTCTTCCCTTTTTATCAAGTTTTGGCGCAGCGGTTTGGCGCAGCGGTTTGGCGCCTGCCTTTGGCCCAGGGCGCGATCCTGGAGACCCGGGATCAAATCCCACGTCGGGCTCCCTGCATGGAGCCTGCTTCTCCCTCTGCCTGTGTCTCTGCCTCTCTCTCTCTCTCTGTGTGTGTGACTATCATAAATAAATAAAAATTTTTTTAAAAGTATCAAGTTTTTCTTGGAGTGGGGGGAATGTCAGTTTTCCAGAGCTTCTATAAGACCACACTGCACTTTGGGGGGCCCAAACAACAGAAATGTGTTGTCCCTCAGTTCTAGAGTCCAGAAGTCGGAGATCAAGGTGTCGGCAGAGTTGGTTCCTCTGTGGCCTATGAGGAAATATCGCATCCAGGCCTCCCTCCTTGGCTTATAAACAGCCTCTTCTCCCTCTGCCATTCTACTGCCTTCCCTCTGTGTGTGTCGCTGTTTCCAAATCTCTTCCTCTTGTAGGAAGAGGTCATATTGGATTAGGGTCCATCCTAATAGACCTCATTTTAATTGCATTCCTTCTGTAAAGATCCTATCTCCAAATAAAGTCACATTCTGTGGGGACTTCCAGGACTTCAACATATGGATTTTGAGGGAAAACAAAACTCAAGCATAACAGGGGAGCAGAAGAGGGGTGGTAAAGGGCAGACTCCAGGCTCCAGGAGGCTGCCTACACTCACACCCACCTTGCCTGGCCAGTCCTGCCTGTTGGGGGCAGCCTGGCTGTCCTGGTCACCCACAGCGTCCTGAGCAGGTGTCAGGGAATTTGTGCATGGGGACCTGAGATGTGTGTCATTGCCCTCTGTGTCCACACCCCTTTTGAGGAAAACTGTCCCAGCCTCAGCCCCAGCTGTGACCCCATTTGTACCATGACCACGCTCTCTCCCTCCACAGGGATTCAAGCTGACCCGAGGGCAGATGTCCATAGGCCGGCCAGTAATCAATGACTTAACACAGAAAGATGAACTGGGTCAATCAAATTCTCCCTGCAAATTTGCACTTAAAACACATGTAAAGAATGAGACAGCAAAGAAGACCCGAAGCCATGGCCACACACAGAGACAAGCCATGAGACAAGCCACACACAGAGACAAGCCAAGCCATCAAGGCCCAGCAAGACCAACCATGCCACGGCCCTGTGCATGCTGAGGTCACGAGGGGGCCACCATAGCAGAGCCGAGCACAAAACAGAGCTGATGATCAGGGGCAGCAAACCCCCCCTCCCCCCACCGAGGAACCCAGATCACATGTCCATGACACAGATGGAGACCACAGACAGCCATAGCCCTGCCCGCACTTCCTCTTCATCCCAGACCCCACGGGTACACACCCTACTGATTCTTCTCCCGGAGTTGGCTGAGTGCATCTCTGCTCTTTACAACAAACAAGTCTGACCTGAGCAGAATATAAAGACTTTAGACACCAGAACCTACCAGAACCTACACCCTCCCCCATGTGTGAACATATGCACAACAGAGGGACGTGCAACTACCGCCTCCATGTAAACACATGCCCGGCTTACACAGCCACTCACGTGCACATGCGTGTGCACACATATGCAGTAGTCACATAGCTAGAGACATAAATACACACTCTGACCCCAAAGAGAAAAGCCATTTCAGCCCCTTCCCCAAAGATCTTTTTTATAACCATCAGGTTGCTGTCACTTAATACCGTTTAACATGGTCCTTGGAAAGCAGAGGAAATCCGAGTTCTTTGGTTCTCACGGAAGAATTCTTGCTCATTCCAGGTAAGAGACACAAGGTAGTTCTGAGGCAAGATGGAGAGACTCTTTGGCCCTCAAAGTCTATGTTTGCTCTCTTTGTGATCACAACAGTCTAAATAAAGCCCAGGAAAGCAAGACCTGGACAGAGTCACCCAAAAATGTATCCTCCCTCCGCCATGCTCCTTCTGCCTTCCCCGCCAAAGAGGACCGAGGGGAAGGCGGTAGATGCCTCAGCCACATCCAGATCCTGACCCCACGAGACCCTCAAGTCCTGCTGCCCGGGCTGCTGGCCTCTACCCATCTCTTTATACCCATAGACAGGAATTTTGGCCTTCCTTGGTGTTTGGCTGACATGATTAGTCAGAAACGGCCTAGGAAGGCATTGGCCCTCATATGAGTAAGTTTTCAAGTTAGTGTAGCCATACGTGGGAGCCAGACTTGAAAGACTGTTGCCACATAACGCCAGTCTCTGTTCAGGTGCCCTTTTGCTCTTCCCAGGGGACGGGGACCCACCTGGTGTGTGGCATGGGACCTCGAGCCCAGAGCCCCCACTCCAGCTTAGTTTCATGCTCCGGTATCTTGAAATCCTTAATAATTCCTCAATAAGGGGCCCTGCATTTTTATTTTGTACCAGGCCCATCAAATTATACAGCAGATCCAGCCTGTGATACAGCACTTTTTTTGTTTTTTGTTTTTTGTTTTTTTAGAAAACACCCAGAATCTAGCCGATGACACAGAACCTTCTCTCAGGAGGAGCTGCTCCTGGTGAGAGAAGTAACTGAGGCCAGGTCTACCCCCTGGGCCGCTCCCTGCCCTTCCCCTCCTCCTCTAGCGGGCAGGTTCCTGCTGCCTCCCTCATCACAGCCCCTAGGGGGCGCTGTGCTCCCTTCGAGCTGGGGAGCTTGGCCCCAGATCCCACCCCTGGTTCCAGGGTGAGACTCCCCAGGATTTCTGGGAGGGATTGGGCCGCTAAAGGGGGCGCCAAGGTCATGATCCCCAAACCAAGAGGCAGCATGCGAGTTCTTGCCCCCCAGTACTTTCTACTCCCCTAGGATGCTCTCCTCACACTTTTCCACAGGACTGGTCCATCTTCAGCTCCTGAGGATGGAAATGCAGCTCCTGGAAAAAGCTGACCCCTCCCCCTGCTAGGACAAAAAGGACCCTTCTGTACTCAGTGTATGAGTCAGGACCCTGGCGGAGACCTTGGTGGCAGCCCTCAGGGGTATCTAAAGAGCGTTTAAGGAGAGGGACAACAGTCCTTCAGGGGTGTGGGAGGGGTAGGGGCAGCACCCAAAGACAGGAATAGCAGGATGACTAAAGGGACAAAGAGCAGGTGCTTCCAGGGCCTACCGATGCTGTAGCCATGGAATTGGGCTGCCCAGCAGGACCGGCAGCCATGGCAGGGGGAGCCCCCACTGTGGGGCCCACAGCCCAGCAGGGAGGGAGCCTTTGGAGGGCAGGGGGAGGCTTGGGGAAAATACCTCTACTTCTCCTTCCTCCTGCTGACAGATATGCTACCAGAGACTCCCACTGACCACACTCAACAGGAGGCAGAGGGCCAAGGAGCCACCGATGCAGCCCACACAGCAGGCCTGAGAAGAGCCGAGAATGAGAACAACCAGCACCCACACACTCAGCCTCCCTGAAGTCTAGATGCCCCAGGCTGCCTCTTGTGCTCCGAAAGCCTCCTGCACTGCAACCGACCACACCTCGTACTCCCCCACTTCATTACCCCTTCCTTGATGTGAACGAGAAGGGAGAGAGATCTCCCCACTTACAGCCTGAGGCCCTCAGGGATGTCATTGGCCTCGCCTCCTCCTGTCCAGTTCCTCTGGGGGCCACGGCAACTCAAGGCTACTTCAACAGCTTCAGCCCCAGCCCCTCCCCAGCTTGGGGGGCTAGAGTTGGCCTCTCCGCCCTAGAAGAGCCTAGGATGGGCCTTGACCTTGTAGCACTGGTCTAGCACACGGGTCCCATCCATCTGAGGGAGTTTGGTTGGTCACGGCCCCCTGGAGTGACATTTTGGGAAAGATTCTGGCTCTGGTGCCACTGGTGAGCAGGTGAGAGGCGAAGCATGCATGTGTGCTCCACATTTGGCCTTTCCGTCCTGCCGCTCCACCCCCTCCACTATGCTATTCCAGAAGACTGACTCCCAGCTGGGGCTCAGTCTCCCCAGGAGCCTCAGTCCACTGGGTTGGCTCTGGAGCCCCTCACTGGCTGGGGTGCTGCTGCCAAGAGGTCACCTACTCATCCGCGCTGTGCTGTCCCACACACCCAGACCCCTGCTCGTTGCTGTCACCTGCCCAAACCATGGGGACCCTCCGGCTGCACAGCGGCCTTGGCTGTAGGCACACTTTCCTCGGCTCTTCCCCCTTTGGGGCTCCGGCCTCCTCCCCCGCCCTGCTGGGGAAGGGGCTTGAAGTCCAGCCTGTCTGCTCACCTCCACCATGCCTGGGCCATGCCTGGCCATCTGGGGGAAAGCCACAGGCTGGGGAAGGTCTTAAGCATGATCATTAAAACAACAAATATTTGATTGCTTCTACAGCCAGGCACTGAGGTAAGCACTTTCCATGTATTTCCTCATGTGACATTCATTATAATCTTAATAACTAGTGCCACTGTGATCACCCCCATTTTACAGTTAAGAAAACTGAGGCACGGAAAAGCCAAATCGTTTGATAAGGACATATAACCAGTAAGAGACAGGTTGGATTTGAACCCAAGGAGGCTGCCTACAGAGCCTGACCCCATAGCCTCTACTATCATATTGGGCCTCCCTTGGGGGCCCTGGGTACCCCGTAGTCACCTTGTGCTCCAAGCTTCCAGCGACGCCAGAGTGTCCCAGCCCAGGCTCCTCCTGGACGGAACAAGCAAATGCAACTAACATCCATAAGAGCCCCACACCTGCCCCCAAGGCCCATGCTAGTGCTTTGTCAACTCACTTAACTGGTGGCACCCTACAAGTTCGGTGCCATCACCAGCATCATTTTATAGATGAAGGAATCAGGGCATCGAGGTCAACCAGCTTGCCCAAGGTCATACAGCTAGGAGGCGGCAGGAGCCAGGATTTGAACTCAGGGCCCCCACTGCCCGTCTGTGGCCGTAGCCACTGTGCCGTGCTGCCTTCCGTCCGCCTGGCTGCCTCCCTGTGATACGGGATCCCAGGGACAGGCCCCGGCCCCCCGGGGGGCCAGCCTCTCTGGGCTCCACGCCTCGCCAGGGCTGTCCACAGCACTCCCTGCTTCAATTCCCCGGCGAGCCTGACCTTCTGAACGTGACCACAGCGAGAGCGTGATTAATGAGCCAATTATTTCTGTGGAAGACATCGTGCAAAATAAATAGCCCATTTCCCTTCAATTTACTGTTTTAATAAATAAATAGCGCTCCATGCTCCGGTTTTGTTTATTGCTGCTCATACCTGAAAGTTTGTGATGAATCTTCGTGTTGTTCATTTCCAAAATTAATCAGATCTGCCCGATGACTTTGAAATATAGGCCTGCATTTGTCCTTCGATGTTAACAGCGAGACAGGCAGGCGGGGCCACAGGGAAAGGCAGGCCCGGGGAAGGGTGAGCGGGGAGGCAGGTGCTCAGAGCTCTGGACCCGTGGCCGTGGCGGCCCAAGTGCCCACACATGACAACTGTCGTCAGGGAGGCTGACTGTAGCTTCATGAGCCGGGGTTCAAGGAAAGCCACCGGAGGGACAGGGGCGAAGGAGCGGAAGAAACTTCTCTTTCCTCTACTTTAAACTTGGGCAGGCTGGCCAAACTGGGGACACTGAATAAAAACAGTGTGTCCAAACCTCACCAAGGGGGCCAAACTCAAAAAGGCCTTTACCTCCTTTCCAGGGGTGACGAGGGATTGCAGAGTCACGTATTCAGCTGGCTGTCCTTTGTCGGTCCCTGTGTGCAGGCACAGAGCAAAAGGGCAGAGAGCCGGGCGTCTCCTGCGGGGCCCTCACCAGCTGAAGGGAAGGCTCAGGTGGGGTGGGAGATCAGCGGGGTTTAATGTGCTCAGACGTGAAAACAATTCGCCAATGGGATGTTTATGATGTGCGTTTATAGTCTACATACCCATCTTGACGTCTATCTTATTAAGTCTCACACTAGTCCAGGAGGTGGATATTAAGTACCCATTTTACAGATGAGGAAAGGAAGAGGTTCAGATAGGATTGATCACTTGCCGCACATCTCAGAACTAGTAAGAGAAAGTGAGATAGTCTGGATTTATATCTAGATCTTCAGACTGCAAGACCGGTGTTGTTACTGTTTCTCATGTAGACACGCTGTGTGTGTGTGTGTGTGTGTGTGTGGTGTAGCCAGCCTGAAACAGTCAGAGGATGCCACAGGGAAGAGGTGGTGACTATAATCTGGGCTTTGTTGGGTGAATAGGAGTTTTCTGAATGGAAAAGGCAGGGGAAAGGAATGCCAGCAAGAAAGAAGAGTTAGGTCTGACTTACAGTAACGGTGTGGGATTGGGGAGGAGAGAAAAGAAATGATCAGGCCTGGCGAATGAACGAATGTAAAGAGTTAGAGAGAGAAGGGAGTAGAATTAAAACATGGTCACTGTCCTTCATCTGTATCTCTTGGGAGTGAAGGGATCTGTCTCACTTCTGCCCTCAGGTCTTCCCTTGGCTCTCACCTCCGTGACCTCTGGGACACAGCCCGCTCCTCCAGAGCAAGGAGGGAGTAGGCAGGCTGACTTCCCATGACTCTCCATGTGCCTCCACTGCCCAAGACTGTCGGGGGGACCAGACCTCTCAGCCCGGCTAGAGCAAGGGGGAGTCACGGATACAGGAGCAGGCCCTGTGTTCCACTTACGCATGCTTTACGAGACTCCCTTGCAGTCAAGGGGAAACGCAAAACATTAAAGCTAGGCCTTCGTAGGGTCTCCCCCTGTGAACAAAGCTCAGCTCAGAGGCTCGGCCTCCAGGCTTCACGTGTGCATCCTGGGAAGGTATCCCCATCTTCAGTCTGTGCGACATGCCATGGAGTCCTCATCTGGAATGTCCAGCATTTAAAGAAGACCACCCCCTACACCCCGACTATCACAGAAGCCCCCTCACTTGTCTCTCTCCCTAACCCCCCACACCAGTGTTTCCCAGCATGTGATCCATCCCCATCCCCACCCCTACCCCAGTTTGAATTACGCGGGTGTTTGTAAAAATGCAGACTTGGAGCCTCCTTGCTGCCAATCTCACTGATCAGCATCACCCAGCTAGTGCTTTACTAGTCCTTTGGGATTCGCCTTAAAATCTGTCTCCTCTGAAAGCGTCCCCGAGCCTCCGGGACCAGCTAGTGCCCCTCTGCCCTGCACAGATTGGCCACCTACTTGTCCGCATGTTGTGCCTGCCTGTGGGCTCTGTGAGAGCAGCGACCTTGCTTCCTTCCTGAGTGTTCCTTGTATCAGTTCAAAGGAAGAAAGGAAGAGAGGGAGAAAAGGAGAGAATGGAGGGAATGTGTTTGGCTGCTGCTTCTTCCAGAGGGTGAGGATTTAGACCAATTCTACCTACCATAGATAGGCTCAGCAGTTGACCCTGAGCTGCAGCCTTGACTCCCAGACATGGAACCAAGTAGGTGTAAAGTGGACCATCCACCTCAGACTCTCAGTTAATAATCCACTCCCACTGGGGCTGCAGCCTTGACTGGCCTGGGCCTGGACCCCCTGTTGGCCTGGCCAGGGCCCTCCTCCTTGGGACATTGCTCTGGCTATAGGATAATCTTGCTCTGAGACTCCACCTGCATGTTGACCCATATTTAAAACCTTGGGAATCCCACCTTTGCAAATAAAAGACCAATATCCACTTTGCCTGTGTGCGCATGTGTGTGGCCCTGCCTGTGTGAGCGTGCATACAGGGGCAGACGTGAGGTATGTTTGTGAGTGTGGGGTGCTTGCTTGTGCACATGCGCCTATGTGCCTATGTGCAGAAGGCTGCTATTTATGTCCATAAGTGGTGCTTGGGAATATGTGGTGAAATGGCCTCTATGTCTGTGAATATATACATATATTTACACGCATGTATGTGTGTCCATGTTTTGTGTATGCGTGTGTATATACAAGTTAGTTCTTATGACATTGATGTGACAGGTCCTGTTTTTATTCCTGTTTGTATGTATTCTATTCCCATTGAACAGTTCTTTGGAGGGTCTCTGGAGAACTCTCCAAGTCTTCTATCTATCTGTACTATCCTTCCTTCTAGGCTATGAGAAACTTGAGGGTAATAACATTATTTGATTTTTTTTTTTTTTGTATCCCTAGCTCCTAGCACAGTGTCTAGCATCTACCCATATATTCATTCATTTATCCATTCAACGTATGTGGACAAATCATCTGCTGGATGCTGTGTGCTGGGAATCAGAGAGAATAAAAAAGAGACATGGGTCACTGCTCTTATAGACCTTACAAACTGGTGGAAAAGACAAATATAAATCAAGTAATTAAATAATGTAAAATTGCAACTTTAGCAAGCACTAAGAAGGAGAGACACAGGATTCCGATGGAAGATAATAGGCAGATTAACCTCGTCAGGGAACTAAGAGACAGATGCTAAGGAAGTGCCCTTTGAGATGTTACATATATTGTGAAGGATTAACTGGAGGACAGAGGAAAAGTCTTACCAGTCTAGGGGAAGAGCCAGTGGAGAGGCAGGTAGGAGGGCCTGTAAGGAAGCTCATGCAGGGGAGCTGAAAGAGTAAAGGGGTGGGTAGCAGAGGAGGGCAGAAGTAGGTGGTACCCTACCATGCAGGGGACGTGTGAGCTTGGTTAAAGATGGAGCCTGGAAACTCAGAGTGAGGAAGCTACGGAAGAGTTTGAGCAGGCGACATGATGAGAGTTGTGTTACGCTACAAGTGGAGTTGGTTGGAGGAAGGGAAGCCCTTCCATGGGGAGATCAAGTAGGAAGTGGGGTGATGGTAGCCTCAATTAGGGTCATGGCAGTAACGATGGGGAGAAGAATAAATTTCAGAGACACATAGCAGGTGAAGTAGATAGATCACAGCAGGGGCGTGAATATAGAGCATGAGGAAGAGAAA
Source organism: Canis lupus familiaris (assembly GCF_011100685.1). NCBI lineage: Eukaryota > Metazoa > Chordata > Mammalia > Carnivora > Canidae > Canis > Canis lupus. The sequence continues at coordinate 34,957,212 of NC_049242.1, read as the reverse complement.
AGAGTTCAGAGTGGAAAGATTCACTGGGTTGGAGAACACAAGAGAGCCGGTTTTAGAAGCCAGATCCTGAACTCAGTCTCAAACCTTTTGAGTTTGAGAGCCCTTCAAGCTTTCCAGAAGGAGACGTCAGAAGAATCTGACACTCTGACAGTAGAATGTGTGGGTGTGGAGCGTGCACACGGCAGGGGATTAATAATGTGTCCTAAATTGATGTTCCCAGCTTCTCTCTCTCCTACCGTAACTTTTCATCAAGAGATAATGATGGCTCTTAGGAAATTTAGAAATAGACATGACTCACCTTGGATAGAGGTTTTGGAATGAGAAGGCTCTATAAACCCAAGCCATTACCAACTGCCAGGTATACAGAATTTTACAGCTCACATGGGGCTCTAACTCATTTGAGCTTCACAATAACCTGGGATTATTACTTCTGTTTGAGGTTACATGGTTTGTCCTGAGAAATCATGTATTGGATCAAGTGTAAACTACTCTCTCATTATCATCTGTCTTCTGAAAGAATTGGAACTGCAGAAAGCTTCCTTATGAGACATGTGAATTCAATCCACCTTACATATATCTTTGAGCACAAATTGAAAAGGCAAGGAAGGTGCTACAAAGACACATAAGGAAATGCCCTTGCTCTTGAGGACATTGTAGTCCAGGGAACAAGAGTCCCAGTTGATTATACTACATGAAACAATGTGGAAAATGCCACATAACCTCCTTTCAAATAAAGTGTCTCTGATTATAAAAACAGCAAATGCCTGGTGTAAACAAATACACAATATGGAACATAAAAAGGAAAAGAAAAAATATCCAAGATCCACCAGAGGCAATCGTGTCACTATTTTATTTGTTTCTTTTTGGTATGTGCTTGGATTAGACTTTTCAGTGACTTAGGTCAATAAATTGCCTCATATATAAGCTGGATTTCATTGAATTTTCTGTAATTTTTAATCAAAAGAATCTTAACTAACAAGGCAATTTTGAGAATTGAATCAATTAAAAGTATACAAAATGCTTAACACAATATCTGGAATACGGCAAATACAGACAGTCCTTGGCTTCCAGTGGATTTTTCAACTTTATGATGATGCAAAAGCAAAGTCCAGTCAGTAGAAACCATTCTTCAAATTTGGAATTTTGATCTTTTCCCAAACTAGCGATCTTTCCCTCTCCTGTGACGTTGGGCAGCAGCAGCAAGCCACAGCTCCCAGTCAGCCACGCCATCACAAGGGCAAGCAACCGACACACCTATAGCCATTCTGTGCCCATACAGTCATTCTGGTTTTTGTGGCACAGTATTCAATAAGTTGCATGAGATGTTCAACACTTTATTACAAAACAGCCTTTGTGTGAGATGATTTGGCCTGAAGGTAGGCTAGTGCCAGTATTCTAAGCACCGGAGGCTAGTCTAAGCTGTGATGTTCGATAGGTTAGGTGCAGTAAATGCATTTTCATCATATGGTGGGTTTACGGAGGCATAACCTCACCTCGAGCTGAAGAAGACCTGTACTCAATAAACATTAGGTGCTACTGGTTTACTCTTACTGTTCGATCTATTGGGGGGGGCGGGCAGGCACACAGAAGGCTGCTTACATGAAACTGAAGAGCTTCCTGGAAAAAATGAATCCTAAGGGAACAGGAATCCAAGCACGTAAGATTCAGTAAGAAAGGCTCAGTCAGCAGGGGACAAGGGACAGTTCAGAGAACAGCCTGGTTGGAACTGTCTCCTGGTTCTGCTTGCACTGGAAGGCCGGGGGTGTGCTCTGTGCAGGGCTGGGTGAGAAGGGCGGGAAAGCATAAACCGTGTGTGCTCTCTGTGGGTCGGCCACTAACATGGCCCAGCCCAGGAATGAGGGAGAGGTGGTCTCTCCAGCCACAAAGCACGGGAACCTTTGTTACTTTGAGTCATCCCAGGCCACAAGGTCGGTTAGCACTGCTTTGCTCTGAGGGGCCCACCAGCTCAAATACACAAGGGGACCTAACTCCTCTTCCAAACGTTGTTTCTAAGCAGGCTCTGGGGGAGAAAATAATATAGAGGTTCTGCCTCAGGAATTAATCATCTAAAGAAAACAAGTATGTATGTAACTATTTATTACTCATCAAAGTACCCCAATAGCATCTGTGGATTGCTCATATGAAGCTAATGGGTCTTCATAAAATTTTCACCATAATTTTAAGCTCATATGCCCCATCTGTTACGCTACTGAGTTAACCAGTAGCTCTGTGACATGCTGAGAATTGCCATTTGAGGAAGAACCAAACATATTTGAGCTGACGCTTTTATAATTTTTTATCTTCCATGCTGGTCTACATGGGAGCAAAGGCTATAACGAAGCCAGCTTAAGTGTTGGGAGACTTTGTCGGAGATGTTCTCATTGATTCCTTCCCTCCCAGCGGAGCAAGCGCTTGCCTAGTTCGTCCCTGAGAGCTGGCCCCAGCACCTCTTTGGAGGAGGCGAAGGAAAGAGACGTGAGCTCCAGCTTATCTGAATCAGCCTTTCCCTGTTCTCCTCAATTCTCTCCCAAACCACCAGCGAGAGCATTCAGGTCTCAGCGCTTGGTGATTTTCTCAGCTCCGACTGTTGCTCTGATATCAAGCAATCCTCCTTCTATGAAAAGCCAAACCTCATCCCATAATTCCCTTAATTCCTCGAATAAACCCTTTGTTTCAACCCTGAGTCTGAACTCTCGTATCTCAGACCATTGACAGCTCTGAGGGGAGCTAAATTTTCTTGCATTCCATTTTCAGAGGGATAATAGTGCGGGCAGGAGTTAAGAGTAGAGATCCAAGAAACTATAAGAGAAACTGCTCTTTAAAGCATCCCTGCAGTATGGCTGTGCATGTCTCCTCCTAGGACGTCATGAAGCCTGACTCAGGCTCCCCATCCTTGCAGGTGCTTTGCCTCAAACAGATATCCAAGTCCCTAGGAGGTCAGCCTGGGTTTCAGAGCGTCCCAGTGTCTCTGCCCTTTGCTGGTCCTTATGAAGTGTGCCTTGAGGAACCTTGGAGGCAGCTGTCCTAGGTACTAGATCTGACCCTAGCTCTGGCCTCTTTCCATCTGCCCCCTCAGCACACCAGCTGCCTCAGGCCCCACCTGCCATCCCCAAAGCACATGGCCACATGTGAGAGGACGTTACCAGCAGGTGCAGACAGGGCCTGCCCGGTCAGCTGTGCCTGGGGGAGGCCCTGCCAGACTGGGAGCTTCTCATCCATCATCATGGCGGTACTGATGGTACATCTTCAAACTGCAGCTCCTCTAAATGAAGAGATGGCCATTTAGCTGCAATGCACAAACCCAATTTGGGAACCCAAATGCCATGGCTCCAGTCTCATTGGCAGGAATTATGGCACTTGAATCAGGCACAATCTGCGGAATAAGTGAAATTGTCGACACAGAGAAATGTGTTTGAAAACATGATGTGATCTATGGTTAAAGCCTATGGATTCTGCATCCACCTCAAAAATATTCTACTTCCAGAGCAATTTCTTCACTAACTAGCTGTCTCTTGAATGGACCATATGTCTTTTTCATTACCATGTCAGCCCTGCCTCCATTGGCAGCAGTTCCCAGCTGCCAGGCCCACAGATTCCTCATCCAAAGACCCAAACCTGCCCAGATCCTAGGGCCATGATTCACAGAGGCTCTTTGAGCCACTATATCTATGTGCACATCTTGGTCCCTACCCCAGCAATTTTTTAGTGGGTCTCATCTTGTTGATACCACTGCGCCCTGTGACCTGCTGGCTACCTGCCATGTGGACCTCTGGGCATGGGCACCACTTGCCTGGATTTTCCATTGGTTAGTTGATGCATCCATCCATTTATTCAATCAATAATTATAAAGCATTTGCTAATGGCACCTACTTCCTGTGCCCTAGAGGCACGGTGGGAAACAAGGGGACCTAACTCCTCCTCTCAGACATGCTGGGCTAGGACAGCCACTCAAGGCCCAACACAAGGCAAGCATAGTGTTCTCAATTCCTTCGCGTGCAGACGTGGGTAAGGAAACAAAGACATGTGGGCATGACAGCCTTCAGCCACAGTTGAGGGAAGCTGCTGTCACTGGGAGCTCAATAGAAAGCTGGATCTCCTGGGACTTGTGCCCACAGCCACCTCTACCTATGTCCCTGACCTGACACTGATCACACTACAGGGCTACCTTTGTTAAATATTTGGTCTACCCTTGCCTCTGGTGACCTCAGTAGGTGGGGATGATGTCTGTATCACTTAGTCTATCTAGATCACAGACGGCCACTCTGCCGATCTCTCCCAATGGGGGACGACTACTGCACTCTCTGTCCCCCTTTGGTGTGTTCTCTCCCCTGGTTGGGTACCCTCGTTTCACCCACTTTGGGACATAGAAAGATGCAGATATTTGCACCCTGGTCTGGGTCCAGCTTACCAGGCTTCCACAACTAATTTTCTGAACCCAGAAAAGAGAGATCTTAGTGCGATTGGACCAAACAGCTCAGCTATGCCAGCTCACAGTCCCTGGGCTGTCTGTGCACAGGCTCTTCCAGTGCTGGGCTCCTCCATTTAGTTCTCTGCTACCCACACCCTTGGCCACTTCCACAGTCTTGGCAGCATCTGTCCATAACCATATCCGGGTCTGTGGCAGATGTAGTCACAGCTACCCCTGGAAGAGACACCACTATGGTGCCAGGCCCAGAAAGCTGGTCCAGAAGCAAGTGAGGCTGGTCCATGCCCAAGGAGGAGATCCTCAGCAGGGTGCCCAAGATTTACAATAATACCATTCAGTTTTTAAAAGACAGAGGATGAAACTTTCTTTGTAACACATTTGGAGTGTGCCAGAGGCATGGAAAACCCAAAGGCCCTTAAAAAGTCATGCAAGATCTAGGTGAAAGGTTATATCAGAGCCAATACCAATTCTTGTAACAATGGACTCTGGAGAAGGCATTTTATAAGCAAGATGCCCAATAACAAAAATGGTAGCTTAGGGTGCCTGGGTGGCTTAGTCAGCTAAGCATCCAACTCTTGATTTCAGCTCCAGGTCATGATCTTGTGAGATCGAGCCCCAAAACATCAGGCTCCATGCTTGATAGTCCAAAAAATAAAAGTCCAAAAAATAATGAGTGAAGCATAACAGGGTTTCACCGTCTTGGGAATGGAACCAGGAATGTATGTGTGTGTGTGCATAAACATATAAATAACTATAAATACATATACCAATTAATATATATAATAATCAGCGGGGAGTCTACTGAGATTCTTTCTCTGTGCCCATCCCCTTCCCCCAGCTGGCCCTGTGCTCTGTCTCTAAAATAAATTTTAAAATCCTGAAAAAAAATGATGGCTAAAGCCAGACACTTAACTCCTAATTTCCATATGTTAGCTCACTGGCGTCTCAATGAATTTACAATATCACTACTATTATTGTCATGCCTATTTTCCTGATGAGAAGACTGAGGCACACGTGATCAGTAGGAAGAACCCCATACTCCCCAGAGCTGCCATTATTTGGAATAAGAAAGCCATCTAGAAAACAGAAATATCAGAATTCTGCAACGAAATTAAGAAGGCTGTGGTCTCCAGGCCCCAGCAGGATGTCGGATGAGGACATACGGGAGGGTTCGGGAATGAGGTGTGACCGTTGCTGAAATGCACCTGCTTTCTGCTGTGCTGTGTTCCTTACCTGCCCTCTCAGACAGAGGCCCTGCAGCCCATCTCAGCAGCAGGCTCAACCTTGGCTGCACATTTAGAATCACCAGGGGAGATTTTCAAAATGACGATGCCCAGACCTACGGAATCAGAATCTCCGGGGGTGGAGCGGGCATCAGCATCGGTTAAAGCCCCCCACTGATTTAAGGCAACACTTGATCCCCTCCGTGGAAAGCTTTATGGCCCAAGTGAAGGTGAGTGTGGCCGTTGAAATCCTGATCAGCAAATGTGAGTAGCTAATCACAAGTCACCTCTTGTGGAGTGCGGGCCACCTGGGAGGAAGGCCCGGGCCACGCACCAATAAGGAATGTGTGGTGGCAACCGGGTCACAGAACAGCTGCCCCCTGGCCTGTCAAGCATGATGGAATTTAAGCACTGCCTGAAAACCTCAAAGGCAAGGTGTTTGATCCACAGAGAGGTGAAGCAATTTCAAAGACCACAGATGCTGCTGACGAGGTAAATGCTTCTGTGGGCAGAACAAAAACCCTGCAAACAAAGCACAGCGACTGGGCAGGCTGCTTGCTTGGTGCCTGGTGCAAACAGTGAATATTCTTTTCATGGCTGCATCATCATCTCATGGAACAGCCCCTTGCCCACAGCACACATGCCTGAAGTCTGATGTCAGAGCAGAAAGTAAAAATGTTTTGAAGCAGGAATTCCTGAGTTTGAAATCTTTCTTGACACACACTAGCTCTAACTACCTCCTCTGAGACTTTGCTTCTTTATCTATAAAAAGGGATCGTTAATGCATTTAACAATGATCTTTGGAGCATCTGCCACATTCTGGGCATTGCTTTAGATGCAAAGGATAGAGGAAGAAACAACACAGATAAAAACCCTTATTTTCTTGGAATTTATATGGCTTTGGAGACAATAACAAATAAGTAAAATATATAGCCTGTCAGAATGTGAGAAGTGCTAGGAGGTCATAGGAAGCAAAGGAAGGAAACAAGGATTCTGAAGCATGAGGAATGCAAACTTATAGGATGATCTTCTCCCTGAGAAGATGACATCTGAGCAAGAACCTGCATGAGAGAAGGGAACAAGGCCGGCGGAAATCTGAGAGAAAAGTGATTAAAGCAAAGGGAGCAGCAGGTGCAAAGGCCCTGTGACAGGAATGTGCCCGGTGTGCTGTGCTTAGGAATGACAGTATCTCCCATCCCATCAGGGGAGTGTGTGTGTGTACATGTGTGTGTGCATGTATGTATCATGTACATATAACTTGGGGGAAAGTGTGGAAATAACTTAGGAATCCTCCAACAGAGTTGAATAACTTGAGAACCATCCTTCCCAAAGGAGAGGCTGTCACCGATTTTGAATGGTAAAAATGAGCTGTATATGGCTCAGTCGGTGGCCTTCGTGAGCTAATCTGGGCCCAGACAAGAGCCAAAGACCCCCCACCATGTGAATGAAAGGGGTCACTGTTTGGTAAAATGATGAGGTCAAAACTTCTGACCAAGAAAAATGTTCTTTTCTCGAATGAGTCTGTGCTAGGTTGCCTCTGAGGAAAAAAGTACTGCTCCTGTAGAGAGGTGTACTTGCTTCTCAGATGAGCGTATGAGGAAATCAGTCCCAGTCCCTTATGTGTGTGGGGTGGGGGTGGGGGGAGTGGTGGAGATAGAAGATCGTGACACCAACCTATAGGCACCCTGACCCCTTCCTCCCAAGGACAGCAGAATCACCATTATCAAGCAGAAAACAGCCTAAAGGACTCTGGTTTATAAAACCTAAAGGATCTGAGGGAAGAACCTCATCATCTTGTGAAGAACAAAGAACGAGGAAAATTCCAGTGGATGTGAGAGAGCACCAGGGAGAACCAAAACGGGGGGCAGAAGCTGGGCAGGCTGCTTCTCTGAGGTTCTCCTCTTGTACGCGTGGGGAACAGTCGCAGTAAGTTACAAACTCCCCTCCTCTCCTGGAACATGCTCTTCTGAAACATACCTGACCCTTCCCATGTCTCCATCGTGATCATCCTGGCAAAGCCTGATGAGCCATGGGGTAGCAGAGAGGAGATATAACTGCTCCCAACCGTCTTGGGGCCCGTATGGGGGCAGGAGGGCTGGAAAGGCCCGCCCCCTGCTTTGTTAGTATTAGTGAGCTAAGCTCCAGTAACAAGCAATCCCAGATCCCAGTGGCTTAACACAGCCTGACATGCGGCAGGTGCCTCTCCTGGGTGCCTCCACCTGCAAGCGGTGTCGAGGATTGAGTTCTTTTCAACACGGGCTCCACCCAACTGGAGATCTTTGCTTCCAGCTAGGTGGAGGGGGGAAGAGAGAAAGTTCCCTCAAATGCACATACATAGAATTTTAAGGCCAGGACTGAAAGTGGTATATATCTGCCTAGATCCTATAAGTTGCCACCCAATCTGAGGCCACATACAACTGCAAGGGAAATTGTGAAATACAACACTTCCATGTCCCCACGCTAGCATTGTCTGTGCCCTACCTCATTGGTGACTACCGGGCAAAAGCACTGCTAGTGAAAGCCTGCCGAAGAGGGACCTGCAGTCAACATGGGCAGAAAAAAACCCCAGATTGGTTCGCACTGCTCCAAATATGCATAATGAAGTAATGAATTCCAGGCCCAAAGTCATGGTGAAGGCGCATGTTAACACACCAGAGGTCCACCCCGGTTTTACTTTGTCTAGAGTTTCAAAGGCTGTGTGGGAGCTTTGGCTCAAGTGCTGAGGTAAGATCATCCAAAAAATAGCCTTCAGACCTGATATTCCATTAGCTCTTGGTCCAGAAAGCAATATAGTATAGCCCAACCGTGGGAGCAGCAAAAGGGGTTATATCCTAGAGCAGAAAGGTAGCATTCAATTGATTCCACACTTATGGCAGTAAATATTCAACGCCCCCAGAAAGTCAAGAATGTAGGTAGGCCTTTTGATATTTTTTTTTAAATATTTGAGATTTCTTTTTCAATTTTTTTTTATTTATTTATGATACAGAGAGAGAGAGAGGCAGAGACACAGGCAGAGGGAGAAGCAGGCTCCATGCACCGGGAGCCCGACGTGGGATTCGATCCCGGGTCTCCAGGATCGCGCCCTGGGCCAAAGGCAGGCGCCAAACCGCTGCACCACCCAGGGATCCCTAGGCCTTTTGATATTAAAGCCATCTACCTCTGTCTGATTGCTGCTTAGCCCAATCTAGCTCATCGTCACCATAGAAACTGATGCCTTCGACATTTGATGGGAGCCTCTTGTTCTAGAGAGACCCTGCTCTGGCAACTAGCTCCTCCTGCCACCCCCAAGCCAAGACAACCTCCTGCCTGAGCACACTGTAGCCACCAGATTCTGGCTATAACTAATAGAAACAACCCCATCGTGCTTGATCATTGTGGCATCTCTGAGAGCTCTGGGGCCATACAAGCTGTGTCTTGGGACCATCTCTCAGAGAATGAGGGGAGAATGTATTTGCTGGCTTCTGTCTCCGATTGGCCAACAATCCACCTTGTGAGGCACTAACTCTCTTGCACTTCCATGTTCTCCTTGTGGGGTGCAGAGTGGTGTTTTATACTGGTTTTATACTGGCATCAACAGAGAAGCCTCAGCATGGGAGGCAAGTGGCATATGCACATGTCTGAGATGTGAAACTATCGGGATGTACCTGCAGGAAATCAGCCAAAGCCCACGCAGGATTGGCCATGGCAATAGCAGGTGCAACAGGAGAAAGGCAATCCTTAAAGGTGTTGCATAAGGGGTTTTGATCCACAGGAACTCAATCAGTGGCATCTATTGTGGTTACTATTATTACGAGCTGGCTGGGCACAGGCACCAACTCTTGAACGTGGGCCTCTTCCTGGAGTCTGGTGCTCTGAAATTTGGTCTTGGGCCAGATACAAGCTGTCTCCTACAGACTTGGGCTGATTCACACCCCAACTCTAACTGGAAACCCAGGGAACACTAAGGGAGCTGGGACTCCTGACCGTTGCTGTACTGAACCCCCTCCAGAGACCGAGGGAGATTTCCAGTAAGATGAGCTTTGGCCTGCTACTCTGACAAGCTGTGTCAGACTTCCAGGAATTGTACTTTGTGTAACTTAGTCTGAAGCAGCATGGTTAAGAAATGCAATTAGCTGCTAAAAGCATGGATCGCCAGCGAGATGGCCCAATCCCTGGGAGGCCATCAGTCAAGAAGTCGACAACAGCACCCTCAGCCCACAGTGCTTATGGCTCTACTTCTTGATAGAGTTGGCTCACTTGCCCCCACTGTGGGCACAGCATGAAAATTTAACTCTAAAGAGATGGGTTTAAAACGGTGAGTGAGGGTATTATTGTCCACCCTGACAGGACTCCATATAATTTTGTTTTTTAGGGTCACTGGTGATTAAACACTAGGGGAGAAAGGATAGGGTAGGAGTGAAGAGTGATATGATAAGCATGATGTACTGCCAGGTTCAGAGAGGTGGAAAATTACCACCATACACCTGTGCCCTCAAGTCCTTGAGGCAAACGTGATGGGAATGACCCATTGGGTGGCATGGTAATAGGGTGTGAGCATCATTCAGACACTTAGGTTCAGGCTCTGCTGCCAGAGGGCAAGCATTGAAGCGCATCACCCACTGCACACAGAAATGTGCCTGCTGATGAGCAATTGTCCTGCCTGGCTTGAGTGGGGCTAAATATATACTATCAGTGGCAGCTGGGAGTGCAGTGGTTAGAGGTCTGGCTTGGGAATCTTTTTTTTTTTTTTTAAGATTTTATTTATTTATTTATTTATTTATTTATTTATTTATTTGAGACACAGAGAGAGAGGAGAGGCAGAGACACAGGCAGAGGGAGAAGCAGGCTTCCTGCAGGGAGCCCTATGCAGAACACATCCTAGGACCCTGGGATCACGACCTGAGCCCAAGGCAGACTCTCCACCATTGAGCCACCTGGGTGCCCCAGAATCTATATTTAAATCCTGACTGAGCCCTTACCAGATAATGTATTTAACCTCATTGTGCCCTAGCTTTATCATATGTAAAATGGAAGAAATGATTATAGATCTCTCATAGCATAGTTATAAGGTTTAAGTGAGATAATACATAAAAAGTGCATGAAAGCATGGTTAGCATATAAAAGGCCCTCAAAAAATTAGCTATTAATATTGCTGACATTTATTGAGTTGGCTTATGGATATAACCCTGACCCAGACAGTATGTTAGGAATAAGTCTTCACCTTTATCGTACGATTTCTATAATATTAATATCCCACCAAGGAAACAAAGATGTAGGGAGTGACATCCCCAAAGATACCCAGCTGATTTCTTCAAGAAATTTCTTGAACGAATATTTTTAAATTGTCCGGATTCCTGCTAACCCGTGTAACATCAGCGTGATGATACCTACTGTCAAGATCTGTTCCCCACTTTGTCCTTCTCTAAAGGGTTAGCAAACTATAGTCCTTGGGCTAAATCTGGTGGGGGTTTTTTCGCTTTTGTTTTTTAAGATTTTATTTATTTATTCATGAGAGACACACAGAGAGAGGCAGAGACATAGGCAGAGGGAGAAGCCGGCTCCCTGTGGGGAGCCCCATTCGAGATTCGATCCCAGGACCCCAGGATCACAATCTAAGCCAAAAGCAGATGCTCAGCCACTGAGCCACCCAGGTGTCCCCTATACTGGTTTTTTTAGTAAAGTTTTATTGGAACACAGCCATGCCCATGTATCTCCACATTGCCTATGGCTGCTTTCATGCTACAATGGCGGAGTTGAGTCATTGCAGGAGACCATATGGTCCACAAAGCTAAAAATATTTGCTAGCTGGCCTTTGTAGAAAATGTTTGCCAACCCCTGAATAAGACTACGAGCTCCTTGAAGTAGGATTCATGTCTTCCATCTGTGACCCCCTCATCTTGGTACATGATGGGGGCTCCCTAGTTACATGTTGAATGGGGGAAGGAATGAATATGTGGCAGACACAAGCTGAGGTGTCAGGATCTGAGCCCCACCTGGATCCTGGGAAGCCCCGCAGCTCTGTGATGCTGCCACCTGCACCGTGGTCCCCTCAGGTGATCCTGAGCCAGTGCCGGTAGCAGGTGTCACCCCAGCACCAGTCACAGCCCCTGTCACGAGAGGCTCAGCATCTTCTTAGAAGAAAAGCCCTCTTAAACCCTCACTTGCGAAATGGAAAAGATGCCTCTGGGGGTGCTTTGGGGCGCCGTACCCTTTTCCTTTTTGCCCACTAGCTCCTGCCTCTGGCTTTGGTGCTATGCCTATTCTGAGAACCTTCGTGAATTGGTCAGAATTTGCCTTCCTGCCTGAGGCAAGCTATCCCACAGTGACCACTCCAGCCTCTTGTTGGAAAGCAATACCAAAAAAACAAAACAAAACAAAACCCACCCAAAACCCAAAACCTCACACCCACCATTTATTGAGCTCCTGTTCCTCCAGGCACCGTGCCATGTACTTCATACAGTCAACACCAGTTCTTAGAAAATACTTGAGAGGCGAAGTGGGCTTTATCATCCCCATGTAAAGATCAGGAAACTGAGCCCCCTGAGCAGGGGTAAAGCCACCTGCCCAAGGTCACATAACCAGCAAGTGCTGCAGGCAAAATGCAAACCCACCACTCTCTCTTTCCTCGTGTCCCTGATCTGCTTCCCCAGGGACCAGCACCCAGCAGCTGGACCAGTGTTGAAAGTGCCTTCCATGATCTTGCATTCACCTGACCCAGCCCGGTTCACGACACGGTAAGGTGTCATTTATGAGTGATGCATTCACCGTTCTTGCCCTGCACCAGGTTCGAGGCTGGATACTGGGGACACAGAGGCAGAGAGCCGGCTTTATCACTCAAGGACCTCACCGGTTCAGTAATGGAGAACTGAGCAACTAGCACCACTGGAAAGCCCCTGAAGGGGAGTGGGGGGTGAGGAGGGGCTCTGGGTGGGCGTGGCCCGCGGTGGGCGTGGCTGGGAGCCCCCCGCCCCCCTGCTCTCTGGGATCTCTCTTCCACGTGTTGAGGTTCCTTATAAGAATCCCCTAGAACAGCTCCTTGGCTAGGTTTGAAACCGTCGGCTCTAAGGAACAAACAAAGCATGAAGAGCAAAGTGCTGATGCCATCACCGTCTGAAAAAGAGGCTTCTTCCAAAAACCACATTCTCTCAGAAGTTCACAGAGACCAACTCCTAAATACATTCCTGGAGCGTTTTTCATCTGGGAGGACAATTAACCTTTGCAATTAGCTTCATCAACAGGAACTTAATATCAAATATTTGGTCGCTTGGCAACAAGGAAGCAGCCGCCAGTGGGACTGCAGTGTCTTTGTTGCTCGAGTCTCATGGGGCTGAGGAAACGCTGAGCTGGATTTCCAGACTCCGCAAACCTCTTTGCCCGAAAGTCCTGACCACTCGAGGCCCTGCTGCCTGCGACCTACAGGGCTGGGGAGCCTGAGTGGGGACCCAGCCTGTCAGCGGTGATGGAGGGAGGAGAAGGCTCCAGAGCCCGGTGTGCTCATCACCCTCAGAGGAGTCTCCAAGAACACCTGGCAGGGGCAGGGTGGCCGCCTTCCAACGTCAGAGGCGTGCGGCCTGGGCGAGCTGGGCCTGCTCAACGCCTGCTGCCCCGTCACTTGTCGCTTTTCTGATTTCCATGGGGCCCTCCCTATCCCCATGCCAAGTGCAGAGGCTAAGGCTCCCGTTAGCCCCAGTGTGCCCCAGTAGGTGGGGCGGGCCATGGTCCACCGTCGCCCGCTCTTCTGCATCCCCACCGCGGCCTGCCATTTACTCCTTTACTGGGCCTGAGCTTCACCCTCGTACCAAATGAATCTCTCTGCTCCCCCCTCCCCAGCTTGGGGTGTCTGCACCTTCCTTCCCAAATTCACACCAACTCCGAAGTCAGTGTAGGCTCCTGAGGCATTTGCTTGGACCCCTCTGTCCTCTCATGTCACTCGCCACGTTTCCCAGAAAGAAGAGCGCTCCTTCTTCTGAGCCTCGGCTTCCGAACCCAAATGTGGCAACATCCCGTGGTGAAGAAGGCAAGAGCTTTCCAGTTGGCAAACCTGGGTTCAGGTTCCGAGTCTGAGAGCTGCCAGCTGTGTCACCTGGGGGACCTCACCTCTCCGTATACCCTTCCTCTCATCTGGAAAGGGGAGACGGCAACACGTACCCAAAAGGTTGCTGTGAGGACCACGAGAGACGCCTGGCTTGCAGGAGGCGCTCCGGAAACAAAAACACAACACAACCACACAAAAACCACTGCCAGACTGCTTAATTCCTCCGTCCTCCCGGGTCCCATGGGGAGTTCGAAGATTTCTGTCTCTACCTCATTTTCCCCAGAAGGGGCTTCCCACTATGGAGTGAACCAGAGACGTGTTAGATCCGGTGACTGCAGGAGGCCGAGGCCACCCCGTGCGTGTCCCTACAAACCCAGACAAGTACCTTGAAGAAAACGTCCTCCTTTTCCACCGAAATAAAAGTAATTCAAGGCAGGCTGATCTGGTTTGCGGCCTGTCCTCACCACGTGACAGCTGTGTGACCTGGACAGACACTTCCCTTCTCTCGGCTTCCATGTCATCCTCAACTGTAACGCACGGAGGACACGACACCTCCTCAGTAGGGTTCTGTGAGAACTAAATCCAAAAACTGATGGGAAGGGGCCCAGCCCAGGGCCCAGCCTGAGGCTCACAGGAGGCACCCAGGCACTATCCTTGTGTCTGAATCCACTTGACAAACACGGCCCTTATCAGCTCCTGTTGTGAATGTCCTTTGAAATCCTTATTGGTTTATTTTTCATCAAATTAGGCATATCTGTGCTGTTTCAGCACCAGCTTTAAGAAACAGCATACCTGCTTCTATTTGCAAAGAAATACACAAAAAAGTAATTGCAGCCCCATATCCTTTGGCTCTCTGAAAGTGCTGCATATGCATGACGTGGCAGCTTGAGTTTTAGAAATACTCTTTGGAGCTACCAGACTGCCTGCCATCCCCAGAGCTCCCGCGTGGTAATCTCCTCAATCTGCCCAGCCGTCAGCTTGCCTTGTTTGAAACATTTTGCTGGCCACCCGGGATATGCAAGAGGCTGCAAAACAAACCTCATCAAGTTAAACAGAGTTATCTTATGACCCAGCAACCCCATCCCTAGATATATACCCAAGAGAATTGAAAATATGTCCACCTAAAAACTTGTTCATGCATGTTCATAGCAGCATTATGCACAATGGCCAAAAAAGCAAAACAAACAAACAAACAAAAAACCAAACCCAAATGTCCATTAATTAATTAATCAAGAAATGAAACAAAATGTGCCATATCACTAGTATCCGTATCCTATTACTCCTATAACAAATTACCACAAATTACCAAAATAATATAAATTTATTCTCTTACAGTTCTGGAGGCTGAAAGCCCTTAATTGGTTCACTGGCTAGGGGCAGAACTTGTTCCTTCTGGAAGCTCTCAAGGGGAAATCTCTTTCCTTTCCTTTCACAGTTTCTAGTGGTCTCAGGTATTCCTTGACTTGTACCCCTCCCCTCCGTGTCTGCAAAGTGCAACACTGGGATCTCTGCTTTTATCCTTATCATTATCATGATCCAGGATAATCTTCCCATCTCAAATCTTTAGTAGTTAATCACATCTGCAAAGTCCCTTTTGCCTTATAAGGTCACATCCTGGGAATGGGCCATGGATGTCTTTGGGAGTCATTATTCAGCTTCCTATACAACAGATTATCCAGCCACAGAAAGGAACGATGTACTGATCTGTGCTACAACTTGGAGGAAACCTGAAACATCACACTAAATGAAAGAGGTGACACAGGGGTACCTGGGTGGCTCAGTCGGTCAAGTGTCTGACTCTTGACTTCAGCTCCCGTCATGATTTCAGGATCATGAGATGGAACCCTGCGTGGGGCTCCACACTCAGCCAGCAGGGAGTCTGCACTCCCTCTCACTCTGCCCCTCTCCCTGTTACCACTCATGTCCGTGCCCATGCACGTGCTCTTGCACTGTCTCTCTTAAATAAAATAAAAAATAAAAATATTTTTAAAAAAGAAGTGACACAAAAGGTCCCCAAATGTCTCGATTCCATTTATATGAGATGTCCAGCATAAGCCAACCCATAGAGACAAAAAGTAGATTAATGATTGCCAGGGGCTGGAGGGAGGGCTGATGGGAAGTGACTGCTAATGGGTATGGGGTTTCTTTTTGGGGGTGATAAAAATGTTCTGGAATCAGATAATGGGCTGGTGATGGTGGCACAACTTTATGAATATACTAAAAACCACTAAACTGTACACTTTAAAAGGATGAGTTTATGACATGTGAATTATATCTCAATAAAAATAAGTACATTAGAAGAAACTTCATCACGCATCGACATTACCTATAAATGATAGAAGCGAAAATATTCTTTTTAAATCAAATTGTGATCTGAATGAATTTTATTTAAATAAAGCGCTTTCCACCAAAGTGCTCTGTGAAACTGGATGCTCCTGGGAGACAGTCTAGCGTGGTAGTTGACGGGAGACCTGGGAATCAGGTGGCCCAAGGTCAAGCCCTGGTTCTGCCCCTTCCTAGCTGTGTCACTGTACCTTGCCCCAGCCTCAGTTTTATCACCTACAAAGTAAGGATAATACGAGTCCTTGCCCTCACACTTGTGAGGATTCAATGAAATAATCCATGTAATGCTCAGCCCATAGTAAGGGCTCAACACATGCAAGCTACTACGTTTGTCACCCGCATCTCTGCTCTGCCCCCCAGTGGGGAGAAGGAGTGGGATTCTGAGCGACCTAAGGGGACCCAAGCGTCCTCCTTGAGTCTCAGATTGGCTGTGGGAATTAGAAGGCATCAGGAAGCTTCAAAGGGTAAAAAAGAAATTAGCTGGTTTGAGGAAGCTTGGTATTCACGTATGCATTTATTCATTTACTCACTCATTCCTTCCATTTCTTTCATTTAGCAGACATTGACGGAGAGGCACTGTATGCATGTCTGGCACAGTGGTGCTACTGGAGATAGGCTCCCGTAGAACACACTATCCTTGGGGAAGGCAGATAAAAATCAGTGCAATAAGATGTACCAGGCACTGTGCTGGAAGTTTCTACAGAACCCAGGGTGGGCAAGTGCAACGGGTGAGCGGATGAGAAGACACAGCAGACAGAGTGGTTAATTCTAAGATGGTGAGGAGGGGCAAGGAAAGGCTTCATAGAGGAAGTCTAGATATACCCCTGTATTCTCGAGTGTGTGCGCGCACATGTGCCCGTGCATGGGAGGGGCAGTAGGTGACAGGATAGAAGACTAGAAGATAGGAAAGACTGCATAAGCAAAGAGGGTGCATTCTAGGCATGAGCAAAGACCCAGAGATAGGATGCTGCCCAGATTTTTCAACAAGTGCTGGTAGTTCCGGCAGGTAGTGGCTAGGCTAAAAGTTGAAAGAAAAGCAACCAAAATACCTTAGACAGGGAGACAGTGAGCTGATTGGATTGGCTTTTATGAAAGTCTCTCTAGGGGTGCCTGGGTGGCTTAGTCGGTTGTGTCTGACTCTGGATTTCAGCTCAGGTCATGATCTCAGGGTCATAGGATCAAGCCCTGTTTTGGGCTCCACAGTGGGCATGGAGCCTGCCTAAGATTCTCTCTCCCTCTCCCTCTGCCCATCCACACTGCCCCCTCCCTCAAAAAAAGGGGGGGGAGAAGAAGAGGAAGAAAAAGAAGAAGATCTCTCTGGCTGTGGTGTGGTAGAGAAAAACCACGGTGGTGAGAGAAGAGGCTGGAAGCCATGGTTGGGAGACTTGCGGTGCTGATCAAGCTTTGGGTACTGGGGACCTGAACCCAGGCAGGGGTGAAGGAGAGGGAGAGTCCATTCCTGTCCCCACCAGACACCAGCATCCATCTCTGTGTACAGATAGGCAGGCAAACACCCCGTCCCCCGAAGGCACTGGTACTCTACAATCACATAGGGGATCTAGTGGAGGTGTGATGATTAATTTCATGTGTCAGCCTGGCTGGGCTACATCATCCAGTGATTTAATCAAACCCCAGTCTAGGTGTGGCTGTGAAGGTATTTTGTAGATGGAGGGTTAACATCTACAATCAGCTGACTTGAAGTAAAGGCAATTACCCTCCGGAATGTGGGTGGACCTCATTCAATCAGCTGAAGACCTCACAAGCAAAAGCAGGCTTCTTGGAGAAGAAATTGGGTTCTGTTTCTCTGGAGAAAACCCACTGATACAGAGGTCGTTACCCACTGCTTAGCAAGGCTCTAGAAACCAGAGCTTCTCTGTAGTCCTGCCTTGAAGTTGGTGTTGGCTTGCGCTGGTCCCACGTGAGAAGTGACTGTTATTCACAGACCCCCAGTTGGGAGGCGCATGAGGCCGCCCATCTCCTGGGCACCATCCCCTCACCCCCACCGCCATTCCCTGTGGCTCGGCCCACCCACCGACCAGCCCAGGTCAGGAGGAGGTCCAACTCCACGGCAGCAGCCTGGCACCAGCACCTACCTCTCCTCTGGCCAGTCCTCCCCTGTCCCTTGTTCCCTAACTCCAAGGATGGAGTCTCTATCTCGACCCCCAGGTTGGAGGTCCTGCTTCAGTCCCTGTCTAGTGCTTTAGAGGTTCTAGAACTTGAGGTAAGTTTTGCCCTGCCCTTAGCCTCCCTTTTGCCAGACCCTAAGAGTCATGTCCCTGGCTGCCAGGGTCTGTGACTGGGGCCTGGCTACCTTCTCATAGGCACCGCTAACCTTGGGCTCCCCACTCAATGTCCACTGCCTACCCCATCACCAATCACTTGACCATCTGTGAGTCCATCTGGTCTTGGGCCTTGGCCACCCGTGGGTTGGTATGATTGTGCCCTGGGCTGGGCCCTCAAGGACATAGCAGCCTCTAGCCCCAGCTGACATGGGTACAGGCAGCACAGAGGGCATCTGCTGGGTGTCCAGGGAGCCCCCACACATCTGGCTGGGGGTCAGGAAGCCTCAACTGGGGAACGGCATGGGCCCCTCCTGGCCTCTGCCTTCGAGTCATGGAATGGTCCTGCCACCCCGGCTCCCTGCTCAGCCGCCTCTGCAGGCTTGGAGGCAGCCTGTATGTCAGGAGGGGGTCCAGGTCAGAGGGGGAAGCAGCTCCCCAGCAGCTGCGGGGAGAGGCTGGGGCCGGAGAGGGGGGTGCTGCTGTGGCCACCCAATGCTCTCCACAGTGTGGCGTTTCAGGGCCAAAGGAAGTCTCCACCCCAGATGCTTCTGGCTGACTGTAGAGACACGGGCAAAATCAGACAGACCATCGGGACGTCCTTGGTCAATAATGAACATGAAACGGACTCCGAAGCTGTTTCTCAATGCCCAGCGCCTCACCCCCCACATCCCCCCAGATTCTGATTAATTGATCTGAAGCACAGTCTGGGCATAAGTATTTTTTAAAGCTCTTCAGTGATTATAATGTATGGTCGGGGCTGAGAACTTCTGCTCTAGAGCTCTGCTATTCCAAGTGTGGTCCACGGGCCAACACAGCTGACATCACCGGGGAGCTTGTTAGAAATGCAGACTCTTGGGCTCCACCTACTGAATCCCAGTCTGCTTTTTAAGATCCCCAGGGGATTCAGAGGCACATTACACTGTGGCAAATAAAGCCAGCCTTTACCCAAGGAGGGCTGCTTCAGGCCACTATTGGCTGCCACTCAGTGACAGTTGTGGCTCTGAGTCCTACTAAGCAGAGCCCGGAGCCGGGAGTCCTAATGACCAAATGTCTAGTGCACTGTACCCCTGGTCTTAGGCCCACCCACCACCGTTTGTCAGGCTGCAGATCCACTAGTTCACAAATAATTATTCTTCAGAATAGAACCACTCACAGCATCCAAACGCATGCATTTCTTTCTTTTTTTTTTTAAGATTATATTTATTCACGAAAGACACAGAGGCAGAGACATAGGCAGAGAGCGGGATGTGGACACAATTGCGGAACCCCAGGATCACGTCCTGGGCTGAAGGCAGGTGCTCAACCACCGAGCCACCTAGGCGTCCCCAAACACATGCATTTCTAAAGCTGTTTCCCTACACAGGCTTTGTCAGGTTGGCCTTGGACTAGTCACCTACCCTTCACTGGACACTTACTAAATGACAGGTACTTTACAAATACTAATGAGTTGTATCATCCCATGACCCCTAATAAGTTTTATTAGCCTCATTTTACACATGCAGATGCTGGGGCTTGATTAAAGCTAAGAGCCGGGCAGCCCGGGTGGCTCAGTGGTTTAGCGCCTGCCTTCAGCCCGGGGTGTGATCCCGGAGACCTGGTATCAAGTCCCACATCGGGCTTCCTGCATGGAGCCTGCTTCTCCCTCTGCCTGTGTCTCTGCCGCTCTTTCTCTCTGTGTCTCTTATGAATAAATAAATAAAATCTTTAAAAAAAAAAAAAAAGCTAAGAGCCCAGGCTCCTACAGCTGGTAGGTGGCAGAGCTGTGAGGGGCACACCAGGTTTCTGATTCCCAAACTCGGGACCTGTTCACAGCGCTGTCCGTATTGTGCTCGCTCCATCAATAAAAACACGATGGAACTTCAAACACTAGACTCAGAAATTCTGATCGATGGTCTCAGAAAAAAAAAAAAAAAAGAATTGCAATATACATTGCAATTCTCTGAGACCAGTAACCAGGGGGTGGAAAGATTTTACATAAGCAAAAAGTGCCTTTGGGAATTTGAGCCCGATGCATTCATGTAATGATTATTCCTCCCGCCTGGGCCCTTAACTATATTTTTATTAGGATGCTTTACATATTCTTTAGCTTCTTTAAAATGCTAAACTGACTCTGAGTCCCCAAATGTGCCAAAAATCTAGGCAATGCATTTATAGGAAGTGAAAGCTCCCCACGAAAGAACTCCCAGAGGCCTGAATTAGTGGTTTGTATTGTATTCCTCCCATTAGGTTTCTTAGCATCCCTACTTGCCCTCAAGGGAGTTTCTCGACCTTTCTGTGCCCACAGCAAGACTGGCCCTCCTGGCATTCTAAGGAGGTGAGAATCCACATTTCTCCCAGGAATTCTATGGACATAAAATTCAAACCAAACTAAATTTATGAAGGGAATTCAGACTTGAAGGCTCATCCAGTGGCCTGAATAGTTATGATCACACGCCGCTCTGAGATCTGCACCCGGCTCCTCTGTTAAGGTTGCCTGGGGTGTAGGCTCTGGAGAATTCCATGGCTCTACCTGTGGCCAGGGTCAGAAGTCAGCCAGTGATGGGGATGGGGTCCATGTCTGAAATTTGAACTCAGTAAATGACTGAATCTCTAGCTAGAGACAGAATCTGTGTATGAGAAAAGGTTTCGTAAATTATTTTCTCTCTCCAAACTCAGTGATTTGCAGGGTCACAAGGTCTCCCGTTATTGGTTTCTTGTTATGATGTCTGTAATTTACTTCCAAATACTTCAGCATAGAGAGGAACTCAATTTTCCAAGCTGTTGCCCTAATTGAGTGTCCACAGACCAGGGTTCATCAGCTAACACGCACACTCAAGAGGAAGCCCATACGTCAGAAGCGACCAATACGAGCACTTCTCTTTGTATTTCGAGCAGCAGCCGAGACTCGGACCACTAGCATATTGCATGTCACAAATGAGTTTTATTGGAGAAAATAGTAGCCTATTGACCAGCAACATGAATATCAGAAATAAGTTCGCATTGGTGGAATGAAAGGGGTTCAGGTATGTGGCCTGGCTAAAAACAGTGTGGCCACAGTACCCACCTTGGCATGACAAGGACAGGAGGATCCAGGGAGGCCTGTGCCCTGCAGCCTCAAGGCGTGGTTCTCCATCTGCCCATTGGTTTAGGAGGCTTTCTTGCTCTCTGATGGTGACCACAAGCAGAGAATCCCATGTCTGGGCTTTTGTTGTGTCTGTGTTGTCCTTTCCGGCAAGGTGAGGTTAGATGTGAGAGGATGGAGAGCTGGGACTTCATTCGAGCTCACAGAACAGGTTGTGGGAACTGTTTTCCTGTCTGCTTGGCAAGTGGACATATGTCCACCTGTGGGTGGAAGTGGGCCTAAAGCCCGTTTTGGTACAGCACGGGAGTGAAACTGGGGGGCTGCTAGCTCTTTCCACCTTAGGCTTCTTTGGCAGCTTCTTAAGATTGCTTATGACCTACTGCCCGCTTCGTGGGTCTTTCCGCAGGAGCCAAAACCTTGGGGTATCTTTGTCCTTCATCAAATTCATCATCCATGCATCTAATTTGTTTTTAATTTTTTTCTCCTTGGGAGTGAGAGCTGGATCAGCCACAGACAGATTTCAGAATAGCTCCTAGTGAGGGGTAATCTGATGAGAAGTGATTATGCTCTCATTGGCCAAGCAATTTATTGCCAACCAAATTCTTGTTGCCAGATGAATAAAGTCGGTGTTAATTCTACCCTTTCAGGGTCCTAAAGGATTTCTCAGAGCCGCGGGTAAGAATCAAAGAGCGTTAAAGACAAATGCTGGATACAGAGTCTGCCCCACAGAGCCCATGGTGAAGGGGGTGCAGCCTCTCAGACAACAGGCTGATCTCTGCTTGCCCACCTTGGGTTGTTCCATCGCTAGAGCATTGGGAGATCAAAGCTGAGGGGGTGCTCGGAACCATCCTGCCCAACCCTCTCCTGATCAGACGAGGAGACAGCCCAGAGAAGTTTTGTGACTAACCCATGGTCCCACAGTAGAGCTAGAAGGAGGGCTGTAGCCGTTCCCTGAATATGCCTCAATTCAATTCAATAAATATTTGTCCTGGGAGGACTCAAGTTC
This sequence comes from Canis lupus familiaris, assembly GCF_011100685.1. Lineage (NCBI taxonomy): Eukaryota > Metazoa > Chordata > Mammalia > Carnivora > Canidae > Canis > Canis lupus. The sequence goes on along the minus strand of NC_049242.1, from coordinate 34,934,857 downwards.
CCCACACTTGGTGAGCTCACCTACATGCAAGTAAGTCTGACGAAAGGCAGAAAGTGGACACACAGTGCTGTGAGTCATGCAAGAAGCTGGGCTTTCTTGGCCTTGCAAATAGCCTGGAAGCTTCATGAGGGAGGCAGCCTCTCTGAGCTTGGCCTTGAGAGATGAGCAGGGTTTTCAGAGAAGGGAAGGGGTATACAGGGGGAGCCCTGATGTCAGCAGCTGGAGACCTCTGGGCTGCACAGAGCAGGTCAGCAGTAGGAACACTCTGCTCCAGCGGAACGTCCAGAGGTCCCAGCAAGCTCCCCAGATGGGACCTCACATGGAAGAAAGCCCTCGGACACCATCTCTGGGTCTGGCTGGCCTGGGGAGGTGGGGCGCTGATGCCAGGCTCACCAACTTTCCTGGGAGTCCTTCTCTTCTGCCTCTTTCATCTCCTCTCCCTCTGTCATTTCATCTTCTCAGTGTCTCCCCTAGAATCCCAAGAGTTTCTAGGACACCAGCTGGGTTCTCCCTGGAAAAGTCAGTCTCTCAGGCTCCCACCTCCCCTCACCCCAGGAGCAAACTAACCTCACCAAAGGTGTGCCCCCAGCCCTTACCCTCCATTTTCTCTTCACCGTGACCCACTAGTATCCTCCTCTCCCCATTGTAGGTGAAAATCCAAGGGTCCCAGGAACTCACCCACACTCCAGAGCCCATTCTGGTGCAATGGCTCTCAGCACAAACCCAGAGCTGATTTCCCAGCTCTGAACCCTGCCTCACCGCTCACCAGCTCTGTGACCTGGGCAAATCACTCCACCTGTCTCTGCCTCAATTCCCTCGGCCAGAAAATGATAATAATGACATTTATCTTGTTGTGAGGATTAAACAGGTATTAATAAGTACAAAGGCTAGCATCTGGCACATCCTAAATGTAGCAGAAGTATTAGCTATTATTAACATTAACCCTGATCCAGGATTCCAGCAGATTCCTCCCATTAGGTTTCTTAGCATCCCTACGTGCCCTCAAGGGAGTTTCTCGACCTTTCTATGCCCACAGCAATACTGGCCCTCATGACAACTGGCATTCTAAACTGGTCTCATCTTCCCCCATCCTTGGGACCCCTCTAATGTCCCCTCTGCCCTCAACATTTCCTCCCCATGAGCCCCCTTCCCCACACCCACACCTGGACAGGCTTTCCCAAGAGTCTATGTGAGGAAACGACTCTCTTGTGTTCAAAAATTGTCCTTTACCGTGGTGGTTTGAATGTTCCAGACAAAAAGAGTTAGTGGTCTCCTTTAAGAGCCCAGTTTTGAATTAAAAAGAAAGCTTCCCAGTGAGCAGCAGCTTTGAATCAGCTTCCTAGGAGCAGCAAAGGGATTATCAGCAGAAAACCATATCGCATACTTAATTGCAAAACCATCCCCAAGGCCAAAGTCTGGTCTGGGCTGAGTGGCAGATTTGGGTCCTTATAGCCGCTACTTCCAAGTTTTGCAGAAGACCTCACAGTGCAGTAAAGGGGATCTTTGCAGGAGCGCGATTCTCCAACCCTCGGGAATAACAGAGGTGACCTGCCATACCGGTGTTTGCTTTGACCTGTGGCCTGTTAGAACCATAGTCTTTGGATGCCCAAGAATTACCTTCGGGAAATGGAAGAACCAAGAAAGGAGCAGTTCCTGGAGCTCCTGAGTGGATCTGGCCACTGATGGTGCCCAAGTGCAGAGCCGGCTTTGCCTAATGGGGACTATAAAATACTGCTTTGGATTTGCCTTGACCACTCCTATCTACGGGCTGATGTGTTTTGTGGTGTATACGTGTGAAGGGAGCAGAAGTGCCTGGTGCCCAGTAGAGCCTCAGCAAACGCTTGTTGAATGAATTTCCCCAAGGTTGATGATCCACTCATTTCCAGTCATGATCATTCAGGGACCCTCTCAGGGTTCCTGGTAGAGTGTGATTTGTTCAAGGCCTAAGCCACATAAGTACACCCCCTCCAGCAGTGAAGGAAGGAGCATTCTTCAGAAAACTTTATCTCAAGCTTTTCGAGTAGAGATAGTCAAAGCTTAAATAGCTCAGCAGCTTCTCATTGATGTGTATCAGAGAACTGAAGCTTTTCAGAATCCCAGTGGAGCACCCAAGTTAAGGAATGGAGGGCAGTATCTTGTAAGGGCAGGTTTCCTGGGAGTGTTCAGGAAGTCCTAAATACAACATGACAGTGAAATCCCAAAGACGGCCCAACTCTTAGCCCACACCATCAGAAAAAGTGTCACGTTTTATGGAGATTCAACTAACCCCCACCCCATACACACACACACACACACATATCATCTCATGGCCAAGTCCTTCCAAGCCACTCAGTTCAATAGCCCCCAAAGGGAAAAGATTATTCTAACACCGAACCTCATCTTTTTCCTGGCCCATTGTCACCAGCCTCCTGCCAAGGTTACCTGTTTTCTTGTCCTTTATCCAATCATCTTCCACACTGTCACTAGAAACGTGCTTCTAAATCACAAATCTGGTCAGGTCATTCTCCTTGTATACCCTCAATAGTTCCCAATTGTCTTCAAGGTAGAGTAAGGATTCCTCAACCTGGCATACAAAGCCCTTCAAAATCAGTTTCCCTTCAGGCCTGAAGTGTAGCCAGCCCTCACCAGTACAGCCATACCAACTGGTAGAATTGGAATCCTGAAACACTACCACTCCTCCAAGGACTGTTTGCTGTACGCCAGCCAAACTCTTGCCCACCTCTCCTGGCTACAACCCTGCTGGGAGAGATGCTGTCTCTGATGACCCTGGACACTGGCTCCCGAGTAGACATATGCTGGGTGGAGACCTCTGACATGGCCAGCATTCCCTATAGGTGCCCTAGCATGGACACACTTGGAGAACTAGAGCTTCTACAGTATACTACCCTGGTTGTTCAAGGCAATATTTTGAATATTATTCCTGACTCAGTCAACGGTACTAGATTTTTCACCATTCCCTTGTTTGCTTATCTGCTGAATGGATTAAAGAATATCTGAAGAAACAAAGTAATGAATGACATGTGACCTAATATCTGTGTTCTTCTCCACCTCATCATGAAGAAAGCCCATGGGGGTGTGTTGGTGAACAAAAAAGGTGCCATTCACAGTGACCACAGAGATGTCACTCAGTGCCAGAAATGGTCACTTGGGCAGGTTCTTCCGTAGGTGGGTTATACCCAGACCAAGTGACCAGCCATCCGAGTTCAGAAAGTAGACTTTTTCAGTGTACCCCAAAGCCACCAGTCAGACTTTTTCAGTGTACCCCAAAGCCACCAGTCTTTTCAGCTCAAAAGACACTGGGGCAAAGTGAGAATGCCAACCTATTTATAAAGGTGACTGGAAGGCTACTATCCCTTGTCCAAGTATTTCAGTTGATACCGTTGCAGTTAGTTGCAAGAGACAGAAAGTCTAACTCAAAATGACTTTAAACACAAAAGAAATTTATCGGCTTTCAAGGCTAAGAGTCCCAGAGGTAAGTCCAGCTTCAGGTACTGCTGGACTTGGCTCAAATGGTCTCCTGGACCTCAATTTCTTCCTTTCTTGGAAGTCAGTTACCACACTGACTTCCATCTTAGGCTCCACATCATTGCAAGAGAGCCTCCTGCTCTCCAGGATCCCATCCTCTCAGCTTCCAGTTGAGCTGGCAAGAGTGAAGATTCTCTTCTGGAAGCCTCAGTAAGCATCTCACTGTATCTCTTGGGTTCTAACTAGGTCATGTAGCCATCCCTGAATTCACCCTTTGTGGCCAAGGGAGGAACATTATGTTCTGACTGCCTAAAGCCTAGATCACCTAGAGATCTGAGGATGGTTCATCCTTATGCCAAGAGCTGGTAGATGAAAAAAAGGAAATAAGGATATAGGTGTCACAATGCTTGGTGGCAAATCCAGCTGATGCCCACCATTTCAGTATACTCCTTTAGAGCATTAAGGATACCAAAACATTCTTCAGAGGCTTACTTGGTATGTCTGAACAAAGCAAGTGGAACATAAGGAAGCAGGGAGAATTGTTTCCACTGAGATTCAAGAACTGTCCTCATCTCAAAGCTGACCTGTCTCTAGGACAGAGCTGGGGCTGGATTAACATCGTTCTTCTCTGAAACCCAGTTTCTGCACTGGACCCCTTCCTTCTGCTGGCACATTCTATCTTTATCCAGATGGGTTAACACCACAGATACTCTCCCAAAGCTACAGCTACACCATGCCCAGCCTCACCTGTCCCACTGTGCCCAGCTTCATCCATCCCACACAAGGTGTTCTTGACTTTGATTCATTCATGTGCACCTGTAAAACAAATGCATCTCCACAATTCCTTCTACTTTTCTTCGTGCTATCCTGCCCCAACTCTGGTCAGCAGCGCAGTGAAATCACACCAGGCAGAGACTTCCATGCTTATTTCTTAGGTGATGGGATGAAAGAAACGAGAGGGCAAGCCACACACCCTGGTCCACACGACTAGATAGAAGCAAGCTCCAGGCTCCCATGATGAACCCCCACCCACACTTGTTCCATAAATGAAGCTGCCTGTGGAGGTCCGTAAGCAGGTCATAATCTCTTCACCTCACCACCGAAATGGAAGGCTAGACCTTATAGTGGAGGCAGAGACACTTCTCTCAGCCAATCCAGGCAATTTGCTGATACTTTCTCCTGTCCTTGTCCCCTAAGCCAACTTCAGAGGCACTGCCCTTGTCATTAACAGGCTGGAGGGACAATTCCTCTCCATTGTGGGGCGAGGGGGCAGACGAGGGGAAGTGGCTGTGTGATGATCTGTCCCCAAAGACTGATGCGGCTCCTATCTAGATACAGTCAGGGCTTAGATAAGACAAGACAAATAGCAAACAACATTTGGACTGACAAGTGCCATTTATTAATGTGCTCTAGATCAATGGCTTCCAAAATTAAAACGTTCTATATCTGTCACATGTCCCCACCAAGCCCTCTGGCAGGGTAGAGGTGCCAGCTACAGATTTCTGTGAGGCTGGAGCTGTGGAGGACAGGAAGACTGTCAGCCTTAGGGGGTGTGACATTTCCCACCAGGGCCACAAGCAACGATCCCCAAACCACAGAGGCTCCAGAAGCTTCCCAATAAGTCAGAGGATTGGGAGATGGAAGTTCAGACACTAACATTCCATAGCTGGAGAGTGGAGGGGCACATTCTCTGAGTATTCCAGAAGATCAAGCACTGAAGCACTGTCCCGGGCATCGACATGGGCCTGAAACACCCAGGCCTCTCTGGCTCACATGGAGAAACCCACACACACACAAGGGGGAAAGGCTGTTTCCTATTTGCTGGCATCCTTTGGGCTCTGTGCGCATAGCAGAAGCAGTGGCGGACCCATCCCAAATCCCTCCAGTCCCCTAAGTTCACTGGCAGTTGTGAAGACTGTCCTCAGGCCTCACCCAGAGTGCCCAGCCCCTCATCTCTGAGTAGAAGTCATGCTGGGGGATGGCAGAGGGTGAATAAATGGCCCACGTCCTTGTCTTCCTCTGGCACAATTCTGAAGCAAGGGCCACACAATTTTCGAAGGTCTCCGGGGAACACCCCCGATGGGGACACCTTCATTAGCCCTGGCTTCACGGGTCCTTTGCTCTCTGTATCAAACTTTCCCCACTTCCTCCTCTGTGTTTTCTCTGTACCATCCTCTCTTCCTCTGAGCCTCCCTAGGGTCCTAGGGCTTTGCGAGCAGAGGGCACACAAAGGCTCACGCTGGCCTCTCAGCTCCACCCGGACTCCAAATCCCAGAGCACCAAGGGCCCCTCTCCCACCCTCACTCCCACCTGGGCCCTGGGCCTACCAGTTGGCAGCTCGGCCACAGCTGGGGGGTTTTCTCTAGATCTTCCTGCCCCCAGTAGAGCCCCAGCACCTGTGCAGACACAGGCCAAATAATGTGATAGAAAACACAGGAAGGGTGCTTGGCTTCTGGCTAGGGCTTCAGCTATGGGGCTTCGGGGAGGACACATAACCTCTCTGAACCTCAGTTTTCCCACCTCTATAATTAAGAGAGTGTCCACACTCATCTCATGCGGTTGTGGCTACAATCAAACAGGGAAATGCATGCAAAACTCTTTGTAAACTCTAACTTTTTCCACGGCTGATATTCAGCAAGTAGCCACCCGAACAGCTCTGTTATTTATGGCTGGGGTTTGTTCTGATTGGTTGGAGGCTTTGCTATCCCTATTATTAAATATTTCAAATATCACTTCTGACTAACACCACGCTGCATGTACATCTTGTAGCTCCTGCTCAGCAGCAGCTGGCCACGCTCCCTGAATAGCAGAAAACCGGCTGGTCTCTAAGGAGAGTCCTGGGGAGGGCCATGCTCCCCTGAGCTCTCCCTCGTCCGACTGTGCCAAGAGAGGATGTGCTGAATACCAGACACACAAGCATCTCCCAGACAGACTGATCCCGTTTCAAACATACAAACACAGAGCACATTGTGCAAATATGCCACAAGGCTGGCTCGGAGGCCCAGCCCGTTGCTAGGGAGTCCAGTAATTCATCCAGCTTAATTAAGCATGTTTACAGGGTGACATGCTCTTCTCCACCCATCCACAAAAAGGCCCTCACCAGCACTTGGTTAATTAATCAGAGGGCTGTGTGAGCGGGTGCTCTCTCGCTAGTGGAGAAAGGTTGATTCAGGTCAGGTCTACAGGATTCAAGCCCTAGAATAATCCTGGGAGGTTGGGGAGGGCAACCTGGGGACAGGCCGGCAGGTGCTCAGAGTTGGGCACGGGAGGGATATAGCAACAATCCCAAATGTGGCTGAATATTCAAAATGAGGTAGGAAGATGAGCAAAGGCCTTAGTTAACATCTGTTTGCATATTCATTGTCAACCATGAGTTATTTAAACTAAACTCAACCATCACAGAAATCTATATAGTGACTGGCAGCAGAATGAGACTTCTTAGTCCTGAGCTTTGCTCTGGAGTAGGGAGGACTGAAAATTTGCCCAGTGTGATACTCATTATCCAAATAGAGTCCAGTTTAATTAAACTCACTAATGAATATAAACACCCCCTCCCTCACCCCACTCCTAGCACAGGGAGTGAGGGTTAGAGCCAAAAACCACGCTTTGTCTCACCCCAAAGCCCATGCCCTTTCCCCTGAGCCACTGCCTTGTCCTGGCTTGAGTGGTCCAGAATCCATTATTCTGTGTCCTGTGGGGTGAACTCTGATTTAATCCTGACATTCTGGGTGGATTAAAGAATTTGGTCAACAAGTCGGGAGAGCACTGCTGAAGGAGCTCAGACACAGAGTCACAGGCTACAGCAGGGAATCAGCAAGGGTCCCAGAGTCCTGGGGACAAAGCCCTGTTTCTGGGAAAGCTGTACAGGGAGAGAATCCAGCCATGTCGCTGGAGCTCAGGGTAGAGTTCCATATTTGGCTGGATTACCAGGGTGGGCTCGAAATCCAAAGACCAGTGTCCTTAGAAGAGAAGGGGAGCTGGGACCCATAGGGAAGGTAATGTGATGGCAGAGACAGAGATTGAAGCAGTGTTGTCACAAGCCATGGGACACCAAGGACTGCCGGCAGCTACCAGAAGTGAGGACAGAGACATCTGTCTCCTTACAGCCTCCAGAAGGAACCAACGATACCAACGTCTTGATTTTAGACTTTCAGCCTCCAGAACTGTGAGAGAATTATTTCTGTTGTCCTAAGCCAGCCAGTCTATGGTAATTTGTCACAGTAGGCCTAGCAAACTAACAGACTCCATTCCTCCTTATATGTAGGGACAAACCAGGAAATACCAGCCAGCCAGTGACTATAGGCTGAGACTGGTCTGGGGCCTGAGAAGAAAAGCCAGGGTCTCTCCCCAGGATGCACATGCTGATTATAGAAACCCAAAAACTCCTCCCTCAGCTTGAGGGACTGCCTGAGGCTTCATACCCTCCGGGTCCCCATCTGAGTGCATTCAGGGTCTTGATGACACTTGTCAGAATGGCCAAAGTCAACAACATAAGAAACAAGATGTTGGAGAGGATGTGGAGAAAGGGGAACCCTCCTGTACTGTTGGTGGGCATGCAAACTGGTACAGCCACTCTGGAAAACAGTATGCAGGTGCTTCAAAAAGTTAAAAATAGAACTACCCCACAATCCAGCAATTGCACTACTAGGTATTTACCCAGAGAATATAAAAATACTAATTTAGGGATCCCTGGGTGGCGCAGCGGTTTAGCGCCTGCCTTTGGCCCGGGGCGCGATCCTGGAGTCCCGGGATCGAGTCCCACGTCGGGCTCCCGGTGCATGGAGCCTGCTTCTCCCTCTGCCTGTGTCTCTGCCTCTCTCGCTCTCTCTGTGTGACTATCATAAATAAATAAAAATTTTTTTTAAAAATACTAATTTAAAGGGATACAGGCACCCCAATGTTTATAGCAGCATTATTTACAATAGCCAAATTATGGAAAAACCCAAGTGCCCATCAACTGATGAATGGATAAAGACAACGTGATATGTATTTATATATTTATATAACAGAAAATTATTCAGTCATAAAAAAAGAATGAAATCTTGCCATTTGCAATAACGTGAATGGAGCTAGAGAGTATTACACTAAGTGAAATAAGTCAGTCAGAGAAAGACAAATACCATATGATTTCACTCATATGTGGAATTTTTTAAAAAGATTTCTTTATTTATTAGAGAAAGAAGAGCAAGCAGGGGGAGGAACAAAGGGGGAGGGAGAGGGACAAGCGGACTCATGTAGAGCACAGAACCTGATGCAGAGCTCAATCCCAGGACCCTGAGATCACAACCCAGCCAAAACCAGGAGCCAGAAGCTCAATCGACTGTGCCACCCAAGCACCCCACTCATATGTGAAATTTAAGAAACAAAGCAAATGAGCAAAGGGGGGGGAAGAAGAGAGGCAAACCAAGAAACAGACTCTTAACTACAGAGAACAAACAGATGGTTACCAGAGGGGAGGTGGGTGGAGGGCTGGGTGAAAGCTAGGTGATGGGGATTAAGGAGGGCACTTGTCGTGATGAGCACCGGATGATGTATGTAAGTGATGAATCACTAAATTGCACATCCGAAACTAATATTACACTGTATGGTAACTAACTGGAATTTTAATTAAAATTCTAAAAAAAAAGTTCTTGATGATGAAGTGACTTGGTGCCTGCTGCCAAGCAGGGCCAGGATAGGCAGGAGCAAGCCCAGGCCTCAAATCCAGCAGTTCCAAAGATCTATGTGGTGCCTGGTGATGGGAAGTGTGGTCTGACAGGAATGTGTGGGAAGGGGGAGATGTACTCATCTGAATCCATCTTTATGAATTGACTATACATTTGAGTCACAGTCCATTTGAGAGGATGGAGGCAAGGGCTGGCTAGCTATCACCTCCCTGTCCCCAGGTTGGGTTCAGCTTCTCTGATACAGAGCTCCAGGGTCCCCTTCATTTTCTCCTCTCCACACTACCCCCACTATGCACCCATGCACATGAGGGAAAGAGAGTCCAGCCCTGGCCCTGCAGGGACTCTGGCTGGGGGGCTGAGGTCAGAGGCCAGGACTCAACACAGACAGGAACTCCTACTTGCAGCATCTTGGAACCTGAAAAGCAGAGAAGCTAGTGCATATGAATTCTGGAGAAAACTGAGATCCAGACACCTGAAAGACAAAATATTGACACCAGTTCCAAAGTCTCAAGATACAGAATCAAAATCTGGGTGTGGGCAGCCCGGGTGGCTCAGCGGTTTGGCACCACCTTCAGCCCAGGGCCTGATCCTGGAGACCTGGGATCGAGTCCCAAGCTCCCTGTATGGAGCCTGCTTCTCTCTCTCTCTCTCTCTCTCTCTCTCATTAATAAATAAATAAAATCTTTAAAAAAAGAAAATTTGGGTGTGGAGCCAAGGATTCAGAATGGGGCAGAATGGAGTTTGGAGAGAAAGCAGGGCAGGGACGAGCAAGGAGAGTCCAGGGCACCTGCCTTGCTGTGTCATGCTGGGGGGCTGTGGCTCCCTTTCAAGGGATGGTGGGACCTCAGTGCATGACTGGGCAGGAGGAGAGCCTGGTTTAAAAGCCCCGAAGTAACCTGACATCAACCAGAGAGCCCCATGCTCAGCTAGAAAAGTCAGGCCTTCCACACCGGGATTCAGTTGACAGAGGGTCAGATGCTCCCCTGTAAAACCTCCAAGCAAGCCTTCAAGGTCCCAGTGAGAGCACCATCTTATCTTCAAGCTCCAAGCCTGAGACAGGGAGGAGTAGAGGGCAACTGAATTAGTAGCAGTAAACATTCCAGAGTCTTCTTTGAAGTGCAAACCCCATGAACTCAGAGTTGAGGCCCTGCCCAGGGCAGTGATGCTCAAAGTTTCCTTTTGTAGGCCCTTGGACAAGGCAGCAAGAACTTTGTGGGAAAAGTTCTCAGACTTGGGTTGGCCGTCTGGCTCTCCCTGCCCTGACTGACCTCTGCAGAAGCTTCTAACTTAGTGCTGGGCCCTGGGACCCCCCCAACTTGCAAAAGCCCTGGGCAAAGCAGGGGGTTCATCATCTTCAATCAAGATAAAGCAAAAAAACCAGAGCAGGCCTTCCCCAGGGCAAGAGGACGTGCGGGTCAAGAGTTGGCCCAGAGCCTGAAATGAGCTCCAGAGATGACAGAGACTGCACACGGGCTGCTTGAGTGGATTCTGACGTTTCCGTGACCCTTGGGACATCCCCAAGGACCACATGGGGAAGGAACTGAATGGTTATTCCCTAGGGAGCTGGCTCACCATGGAGCCTCATTAGAGTTTCAAATGCAAATTTAGGTAGAGCAGCAAAAAATATATACATTAGTTACAGAATCACATTAATATGTAGAAAAGGTCTGATGCAAATTGGAAAGTGACATTTGGAAACTCCTTGATAAATGGCTGTGCAGAACTTAAAATTCCATTTGGAGGTTTGAAGTCAAATAGGTGACATGCGGGCTCCCACCCAGGGCTCTGGCTTCCCAGGCTCTGCCCACACAACAGCTCAGAGACTGCTTTCGGAATCACATCAACACCCAGATGTGACTTCCGCCCATCGAAATGGCTAATTCCTTCCCCCTCCGGATTATAGCATCCATAGCTGGCCAGGCTAGCAGAAAACGGACCCTCACACCATCATGCTGGAGGGACAGGAGATGGCACTCCTTTCCACAGGACAATTCCGCAAGAACGAGTCAAAAGTCTCGAAATTCTGCACAGTACCTGAGCAAGATTTTCACTCTGAATTTCACTTTACATGTCCCTCCCCCACCCCCAATTTAGTTAAAAAAAAAAAAAAAACACTGAAGACTTTTTATTTCAGGAGAAGGAGAAAATAAAATAATAAAATTAAATGAAACTCCCAACTACTTCTCTCTTCTACGGGGCTGGCAAAGTCATCTCAACCAGTAGTTGGCTGTTAGATTTAGAAACGTCCTGGCCTCTTGGCTGTGAAAGGAGAGGTCTTGAGCTAGTCCATAGGTGAGAGATGGAGACAAAAAAAGAAACTAGAGCACCTAGCACAACAAAGTGACAGAAACTTGAGAGTGGTCCCTTGGCAACTCGAGTAAGGAGTCTGGGAAAGCAGGACAACCAAGAAGAGAGAAGACAGAGGAAGCGTTTGGGGGGAGAGAGAGCCAAGCAATCTGCTGGCAGGACCTTGGACCAAGCAGGGAGAGGCAGTGAAAAGTCCTCAAGGAAGGAATAAGGACATCTAATCTAACTTTTTCCATCTCAAAATTCCATTTTACCCGAACCCTTTAACATAGGCCATTACACAAGAGACTTGGGTTAACTGTCCTGTGGGAAGTGGAGGAGGGGGAGCGAGCCAGCTCATGATTTTCATAGGAACAAACTCGTGGAACAACTAACTGGAGTGGTGGAAGGTAGTGAGAGGGGTACAGTGGGGCCTGAAGCAGGAGTTGCAGAACCAGAAGCAGCAGGAGAACATGAGCTCTGTGCTCCATCCACCCCTCCCGCATTCCCCAGGGGCCTCAGAAACATTAGCCAGGAGGTGCCAAGAGGCAAAAAAAAACCACATCAAAATGTTATCAGTGATCATCTCTGGATGCTGGAATAATGCTCTGTGGGTTGAATTTTAACCGACTGAGCCACCCAGGTGACCCTGTATTGTGAAATTTTTTTAAGTGAAACTAAAAAAAAAAAAAAAAAAAAAAAGATGTAGAAAGAAACCAATTTGCCAACATGCCTGTAGCAGGACTTAACACACCTGATGGGAACCAGCCAGCATTGCCCCAACCCACAGGAGACACAGCCATTGGAGCCTGGTTCCTCTCCAAAACCTTCACAGAACATTTATTCAAAGCACTTGCTAGGCCAGCTCCATGGGTAGAGCCCCTTTTGTTCTCAGGCTCTACCAACAAGTCTTCCAGAACCTCTAAGAATTCTCATGCAAGAAGGCAGCTAAGGTGGGGGGTGCCTGGGTGGCTCAGTTGGTTAAGCATCTGCCTTTGGCTCTGGTCATGATCTCAGGGTCATGGGATCAAGCCCTGCATCAGGCTCTCTGCTCAGCAGAGAGTCTGCTTCTCCCTCTGCCCTTGCCTCCTCCCCCCTGCTCATGCTCTCTCTCTCTCCTCTCTCTCAAATAAATAAAAAAAGAAAAAGACAACCAAGGCAGAGTGATTATAAAAAGGATCATTGTTACACTCGCATTTTCTGGATTCTAGTGTTCAAATGTCGTAAAGAAGATGGAGAAAGTGGGTCTTTCTGGAGAAGGAAATGGTCATGCCTCCCAGCTAACACCAGACTCCTGCTTTTATCCTTTCAGAAAATTCAAAGAGCCGAGGTTGCTGAGCTCCAGCCGTGGCTGCCCTCATTCCCAACGAGAACCACGTTCTGTTCTCCATGCTCTCTCTCTGGCCTCGTGAATCTTGGCAGAGGGCTGCTTTCCTATGGTGATGACGCCCATATTAATTTAAGTCTTTTCAAGACATACTTGCTAATTAAAATGTGAAACAGTTTTTATTCCTTTAATTAAGATACAAGATGGGAAGCATAATTTAATTCGGTCCATTGAAAATATCAGTATTATTAGCTCCATAACTTGCTTCCATTAAAGATGACTATGTTACACATTTTTTTTTTACTCCTGCACTCGCTGGAGCTTCTTCGGCATGTGCACTGACTCGGTCCTGAAACTTGTGGGAATTTGGCAGCTGTGATCCCTTTGAAAGAGTTGCATGGAAGCCAGAGCCACCGAGTACAGTGGCTTTAGGACCCTGTCTTAGGTTGGTTTCCCCCAGAAGCAGACCCCAAGAAGGATCTGAGTCCTAGCAATTTGTATAGGAAGTACTTTTAGGGCCTTGAGAGGTGAGACAGCCATAGTAAGAGCGGCAACTCAGGTGAGCGAATGAGCAGGATACTGATGGAGGGAACTAAGGGTAATTTCACAGGGGACATCTGATAGTGTAGACTACACCTCAGAGCTGTCCCATCTGGGGGACAAGAAAGCCAGGATGTCTATCCATCCGCCAACTCCCATTCGTAATTGGTGGAGGGCCGCTCCCAGGGGTATCCACCCTACAGTACGTCCAGCCTCCCCATCCGGCAGAGAATTGCAGACACCACAGAGGGAGCTCAGAGTCAGAAGGCAGCCAGAAAGCGGAGATAGGAGGGCATCGGTGGCATGTTACACACCCACAGCCCTGTCCTTTGCCACTGCACAGGCTGGGCAGAGAGACCAGAAGGCATGCGGGGAGACTGTCAATCACCGACTTGCTGACAAATTCTTTCCATGGCCTTAGAGACAAAATCATGGACTGGTGGCCAGCATCCTCCCTCGAAAGTCTCTAGAAAAGGCTAGGCGCAGAAGTGTCACTCTCCCACCCAAAGTCGCAGATAAATGTGGGCAAACAGATAATGCACACAGATGTATTTTAGATGTGGGGAAACAGGAGAGGCACAGCCTAGGGCCCAGAGACAGGAATGAGAGTGCAGTTCTCCATTCATTCATTCATTCATTCAGGGAAGCCTGTGCCCTTCCTGGCGGAGCAGGCTACCTGAGAGGGAGGAAGTGGCCCCCATGCCCTGCTCCCCAGGCCCGTGAGGGATGGAGAACTCACCCAGGTGAGCTCCATCTGCACCGACTGGAGGCGCCCTGGTTGCGGAGGGGTGCCCTGGGGCCAGCTGTCTGTCGGGCAGGTGGAGGTGCCCTTGACCCCTGGGCTTCAACACCCACCTGCCTCCTGGGCCCCCGCAGGGGCCAAGGCCGCATCAGCTCCTGGCAGGTAGGACGCGGGCTGCGGGGTCCAGCCCACCCCCACCTCTTCTGTGGCTCTGCTCTGCCATCAGGGTGTTTCTCTGCAAAGTCTATGGCGGGGGGGCCCAGTTAGTTGAAGCTGAAGGGTTCCTCTTCAGCCCGCCCTGGAGCCCTGAGCCAGGGGAGCAAGCGGGGGACCAGCAGCCTCCAGCTGAAGACCCAGGGGACAGCGGTCGGTTTGAGCCCGTCCTAAGGGGGGACAACTGCAGCTGGAAAATAGGAAGTCAACGTACTAAGACAGGGTCTGAGAAGTCACTGGTTGGCCAGAAATGACGCTGGGCGGTCGGCTCAAGGGAGATTTTGCAGGTGAGACCTTGCATCCTGGACTGGGTTGAAAAGGCAGGGCGCTGGGAATCAAAGAAGCAGACTTCTGGAAGGAGGATGGGCCCGAGAAGCTGTGTCAGGGAGCCAAAAGCCAATCAGCCAGATAGGAGGAGCTGGACTGGAACCCAGACCAGGGGATGTGGGACAAGGTGTGCAGCAGTAGACGTCCTGTGTCACTGGGCCAGAAAGAGCCTAGCATTGGGAGCCCGACCTCCCCGGGTTCAAGTCCTGGCTCTACCACTTTCCGACTGAGTGACCCTGGGCAAGTGGTTTAGCTTCTCTGAATCCCTGCATAGAATTCTGTGAGGGCTAAATAAGGTAACAGAAAAAAAGCACAAAGTAGGGCCTGCCCCATGGGAGGACTCCATAAAAGTTATTCTGTCCCTCCCTTATCCTAAATTGTGACCTGTATGACACTCTGGGGATCCACGCCTTCAGGGAGCCGCTAATGACAGCTCCTGACTGTGTGGTGTGCACACGGGTGTGTTGGGCGGGGGGGGGGGGGGGGGGGGGGGGGTAGGCTGAAGTAGAGCCACCTGCGGTACCCCAGTTTTTTTGCATATACCTGTCCTAAACAAAAGAAAACCAACTTCCTGCCTCTGGCATTTCCCAGACAAGTAAGGACATTAAGTCAGAAGGGACCAAAGGGTTGTCACCCCGCTGGTGATAGAGCAAGCAGTGGAATGCTGTTAGGCGCCCTCTCTCCCCACTCCTGCCAAGTCCAGCCCCTGCCTGGAAGGTCAAGCCTAGGACATCGTATCCTATGTGGGATAGGCGAGGTGTCCGGGTCATTTAGGGTTGTGGTAGAGGTGAGGAGAAAGTGAATATTTGAATCTCAGCAGACCATGTTCCTAACTGGAGAGATTTTTCTTCCCACCCTATTGGGAGTCCCTTGGTGACACATCCACCAAGAAGTGACAGGTGAAACATCCAAAGTTGGAGGAGGAGCATGGCTCAGCCTTTGTAACATAGGCCAGAAGTTCTATCCAGGAATCCTTACACTCCAGGAGAGACAGGGGCTGGAAACAGGGCCTCTGGCAGGCTGGCTGCAATGCCCCCCTAATGGGTGAGCCCAAGGAAGGGTGAGAGTCTGAGCTTCCACCTGTTATGCTCAGACCTTCCTCCTGCCGCCTCTGGTACACACTCCCTTTGCTCTGAACACCCAGAAGGTAAGAGCATCTTAAATCTTAGAGGTGAGGCCCTTGGGATGCCATGCTAATGCCAGCAACCCAGCAGGTCACCCCCTCTCTGAACCCAGAGCTCCTCACACAGAAGCCCCTAAGGCTTGCAGCCCAGGAAGAGAGTGAGCACACAGCACAGCTGGCTTCCCTCCTGTCACACTTCATGCACTGTGGATTTTAAAATAATATGTGGAAAAAGTCACCTCTGGCTGTCAGACCACATTTTAAAGGGCGCACTCTCCAACTCAGAAATCTGGCTAAGCTGGAGAGCTGTTCCTAAGCACAGAAGAGCCCCCCTAGAGCAGATGGTGGGGGCCACCTCCGGCCCCCTGACCCAGCAAGCCTGTGCTGTAATGGTCCCCCCATCTCCTGATGCCTGTGCTCCTTTGCCTTGCTGTTGGAATCTGACACTGGCCACTTGAGCTCTGCTTACCACCTTTGATGCTTGCAGCTGATTATGCTGTTGCCCACTCAGAGGGGGGACAAGCTAGGGGACTCAGAGGCAGGCAGGTGAACAAAGCGGAAGTGAGGCCATCAGGGCGTCCTGGAAAACCCACAGCTGAACAAATGAACCCATAGAGAGGAGGGCTTCGGTGGGTCACCCCTGTCGCAACTTCCCCACTCATGGTTGTTGACTTCACAGAGCATCACCAGGGCCTGCTGTGCTTCCCTGGATGACTCTCAAACCTGTATCTCCATTCTGTTCTTTGTCCTAAGCTCTACATCCCTTCATCCAGATGTTTCCTCCCGAGTGTCCTCCAGCACTGCAGACTCGCTGCTGGAGAGGACAGTCCAATCTTTCCTCCTCAAGTCTGTTCCTTCCCAGTTGTCTCTCATCTCTGGAGTCCCCTTGCAAGGGACTCCACCTTCCTGTCCCTCTTGTCCTGTCTTCCCCCCAGTGCAGGCCGCTCCACCTCCCGTATGCTTCTCAGCTCTGCCTGCTTTTCCCCACCCCTGCTGCATCATTCCAGTTCCTCTCAGCATCTCACATCTTGACTATTTTCATACTCCCTTTTTTGTGCTGGCCGTACCCCAACATTTAGTCCATCTGCCTGGAACACCCTTTCTTTTGTCCATTTCCCTCCCTGTAAGTCTTCTTCTTCTGTGAAGCCTTTCGTGATTTCTCCCTGTACGATGCAATCCAACTCCTTCCCTGTGGGCCCCTAAACCCTGGCACTTATGCCTCTGTTTGAACCCTGGACATGTGGAGCTGCCATGGATTGTTGTCCTGTCTTCCTCCCAATAGACTCCTTGAGAGCAGGGGCCATGCTTTCTCCTTTTCTGTGTCTCCAACTGGAACGAACTCAGTTCTTGGCAAACAGTAAGTGTTGCATAAGTATTCTGTTGACCTAAAGAGCCCTATAATAAAAGGACAGTTCTTTTTCTCCTGTATCTGAAGGATACGGAAAGTGAATTTTGTGCTGGTATCTTTCTAATCACACACCCAAAATATCTGAGCCAGCTGAATTCTTTAGCAACTGAATCTATCCGGTGCAAGCACATCCCCCTCTCCACAGCCAGGAAACCTTTTGCACAGAAATTTCCTTGTCTGTCATCACATTTCGTTGTTTCAAGTCTGTAGAATTGGAACTGTACCTCCATTTCAGAGCCTCAGCACCTGATATTCCCTGTGGGCAGGTGAAACACAGCTGTGGTACCCTGTCTGATTCTTCTGGCCCCAACATCAGGGAAAACAGATTCCTTCTCTTGGCTGAAACCTCCATGCTCAGGAGAAGAAAGACCTTCTACTTGACAGCCCAGAGCTGCACACTTGCAAATGCTCAGTGTTTGAGAATGAGGGTACCACACACACAAAATGCGTAAGAGAAAAATCAGTCCACGTTACTTAAGCACCTAGGTAGGTATAACTTGGCATTCATAGAAATCACAGAATTCTCTCTCGGTGATGTTCAGAGACAAAGACTTCCCCTGACCATTTACTGCTCCTGGAGGAGAATAGATGTGCTTTGGGCTCCACATGTGCTTCACACATATGCTTCCTCACTCATTCGGTGAGCATTTATTGACTACCTACTGTGTGCCATCTAACTGAGTTGGGCTCTGGGAGATTCAGAGATGAGTAGTGAAATCCTTCTTCACGGTTTGGACTTCTACTTACCCTTTCCGCTACAGTGGTTTTCTCCAGCCTTCCTTCCTTTCTGTCTTCTGAGTGTTGGCAGGGAGAGCCTGATTTCTTTCTCACTTATTCTTCTGTGACTCCTACAATTTCTCTGGAGGCCATGCTTCTTCAGGAAGAAAAACAAGTTTCCCTTCCTATTTTATATTGCAACTTCCTTTGGTTTTATAACAAAATCAATTGGGGCCTTCCCACTGCAGGGAAAACAATTGCCCTTAAATGGACTTCAAGCTTTTAAATCTATTTAGGGTACATTTTCCCTATCTCATCTACAGTCGCTATACCCTAATCCATCCTACCTTTCCTTCCTTCCTTCCTTCCTTCCTTCCTTCCTTCCTTCCTTCCTTCCTTCCTTCCTTCCTTCCTTCCTTCCATCTACTAATATATCCATGCATCTTCCATCTAATCCATACATACACTCATCCACCCATCCACTCATCCATCCATCCACCCACCCACCCATCCATTCATCCATCCATGTACCCATCCATGCACCCACACACTCACCTGTGCGTCCATTTATCTATCCATCTACTCATCCATGCATCTACCACCCATCCACCCATCCATCCACCCATATACTCATCCACCAATCCATATATACATCCATCTGTCTATCCATCTAAACATCAATATATCCATTTATTGAGCAGACACTGTGTCATAAACTGAACCATCCACTGGACAAGTGGAGCTGAATAAACACAGACCCAGCACAAAAAGAGCTCATAATCTGGTAGGGGCAAAAAGGAAATTTTTACAAATGTTTACAAAGAGTATAAAGAGAGCAGTGTGAGAATCAAAGGGAGGAGATGATTAACTCTAGAGAATATGGGAAGATGACATCACAAAGTTGACATTTGAGCTGAGTTTTGAAAGTGAAGCAGAAGGGAAAAATGCCATCCAAAAAAAGTAGCCACTGCAATGACTTAGAGACTTAAAATAACAGGCTGTGAACAGAAAAAACAAATGTTGAGAAGCTCAATATGATTGGGGCAAATAAGGCAATATGATTGGGGCAAGAAGGATATAAAATAAGGCTAAAGATAAACTAGCCAGATTTGGAGGGTCCCAAATATCAGACTAAGGTTTCTGGACTTTAGTCTGGAAACCGTAGAAAGCCACTGGACATCAGCAGTTTGGAAAAAGGCTGCAGAGGATCAATGAGAAGGGGCTGGAGAGGAGGCTGGGAAGCCATGTAGGAGGCCAGTACAATGGACCAAATGAGAGATGAGGCCTGGAGTTAAGGCCCAGAGAGGGTGGAATGAGAGCAGGCAATGCAGAGAAAGGATGTCCCTTTAGATGTTGAAAGCAAGACGTCTGTCTCAGAGGAGTCAGAATAAATAAAGGCTTGTTATGCTGCAGCCGAAGAGCTTGGGAAGGCCAGCTCAGGGCCCAGCTGTCTGCAGAATGCTCCAAGTCCTGCCTGGCAATCAGAAGAAGCAAACCCTCTGCCAGCCTGAAATTAATGACTCCCCTAGAGAAACGTACTGGTTTCTGTACCAGCAGCCTCATGCTGACCTCTGGCAGCATCAGGACCCAAGTCAGCAAACTGTCCCTCTGGACTGGAACTCATGATAAGGCAGTAGTCAGAACGCAGCCCTCAGTCCCTCCGTCTGAGGTGACGTGGTTTCTATAGCTATAAGCCTGACTGGAAGACAGAAGGCAGGGTGTGATAAATCACACTCTCTCTTTTTCTCAGTTCCACACCCTCAGAATTCGACATCACTTTTTCATTAACAGCAGTTTACTTATTAATTCCATTTTTTTTCCTATTGATACCAAGAGGTTCTTGTTACCCAATATGAAGGACCATTCCAGAGTGATGGCCACGGAGAAGAGAAAACTTGAATTCCTATCCTGAGGAGAAAGAGTAATCAAGAGCTCTTCAAAATAGTGATAAAAAGAAGGCAATACAATTTATACCATACCTCCTGAGCTCATGACACTGTTTTTTTTTATTATCATCATCATTATCATCATTATTATTATTGTTATCTTATTCCATCTTCTCAATGGTTCTGGGAGGTGAATTTATGATTACCATTCAACAGATGGGGAAACTGAGGCACAAAGCATTCAGGCCACTTGCCCAATGTCCCCCAGATACTGGTTTGGAGAGCCAGGGTTTAAATCCAATTCTGTCTCATTTGGAAGAACCTATCTGTCCCATCACATTATGCCACCTCAGGGTGGCGGTGTTGGGGGAAAGAATGAGCATGGACAGAAGACTGGGACTGAGGAGTACCCAGCCTTGGAGTTGGGAAGCTTGAGTTTAAGTGCTGGGCCTCCTCAGTAGTTCTGGGACTCGGACAAATCACGTGGCTCTGTGAGCATCTCTCACCTCTAAAATGACAAGGTGTGTTGGTTCTCCAGGCCCATGGTTCTGTTTCCAAGCCAAGCAAGAGAACGTACTTGCTGTCAAATGAAGAAAGCTCTTCAAGCTCTACCTTATTTGGTGTTGGAACATCTCTCCACATGCGTCGTAAACACAAAACAGAGCCTGGATTGTGAGCATTCGGTTGAGCCCATGGCTTCACTGACTGGGGTTCATAGTTTCCTCTGACTCAGCTATTTGTGCAGGATTTGCTGTGCCAGGTATATCCCACCAACAGCCCAGTGAGGCACCAGGGAAGTAACTTACCTGGTTGGCACAGTTGTCCTGTATCTACATGCTAACTGAAATCAGTCACTTTTCCCAAACGCTAGTTTCTGAACACTAATTTGAGATGTAATAGGATTGAGAGCATTCTGTGCTAAAACACTTTGGAAAACACCATATTAAACAAGGATGAACAAGCTTCTTTACTGTGGGACTCCCCCAAGCCAGATCACCGATGCCATTAGGAATCTTCAAGAAGGAAAGGAATAATCAGGGTTTTCCCAAACTTTCTGGATTATAAAACCTTTTTCAAGGAACACCCAGCCAAAACAAACGCTCCAGTGAATATACTTTGAGGAGCTTAAAAAGCTTTATTAAGCAGAGCTAAATTGTAGTTATTAATGTGCTGCAAAATGAAAGCTAAGAGGCCCCTGCCTGACAGAGAGTTGGTGTTTATTAAACGTCAATAGAAAGGGGATCTAGTCTATATCATCATGAGCCCTGTCTCTGGCTAGCAGGTGGCCCCATGGGTGACACTGCTCCCCTCACCTGGAAGGGAGCAGGGGGGTCAGATCACCTCTGACATTCCAGGAGTACATTTTCTGCAAAGGCATTCACAGCTTTTAGCCAAATGCCCCCTTTCTTCTCTTTCCTTGTGACATTTTGGGAAGATGAATCATTTGGCAAGGATGGATCGTCACCCCACTTCTAAGCACATGCGCTTGTCAGCAGGAGGTTTATTCGGGGAGTCCTTTGAGAATCTGTCCTTGTCCAGAGTGACTAGTTGGTGTGTCTTATCCTGAATCTGCAGGCACCCGCAGTGTGGGAGTCGGGCCAACAGCCTCTTGCGGTGTTTTCATGAGCTGATATTTTTAAAAGTTGAAGGGTGCTGCTTTTCTTTCTCAACTATAGAACCAGGACAGGAATATCCTGATGATGAGGATCACATTTGTGAACATGGTGAGTTTATTTTGTCATTTTCTTGTACAAAAATAAAAATAATCTTAAAATGCCAACTAAGTAGCACACCCAATTATTACAGAAGAATCTGCTTCTCTTTTCAAAATAATTTACTTGAAAAAGAAAATGTATCTGTCTTTTTATTCCTTTCTATTTCTACCCTTCCAATAACCCTTAATTTTTTCTTGGTATAAAAAGAGTACATTCTTCCTATAAAATTTGTGAAAAATACAAAAAGTCATAAAGAAAAAAATTAAAATAGTAATCCCGTCACCCAGGAAAAATTGGGGCTTCTTTTATTTCTTTTATAAGTACTCTGTGTGTACTGCTCTCACTTTGATGTATTTCTTTCACTAGAAAGAAATATATTTATTTATATGTGTGCATACATATTCATAAATACATGTATCACATAAATATAGGATAAATATATCATACAAGGAAGACACGTATATATATACATACACACACACACACACACACACACACACACACACAAAGAACTGTTGTTACCAAATCTGGAATGCACCACATATAATTGTCAGGCCTGCTTTTTTTCACTTAGCACTGTATCATAAGCAGTTTCCACGGGCTGAAGCTTCTCATTCCAGATCACCTGAGGTGTTGGCTCGTAGATGAACTGATGAATTTACAAGCTGCTGTCAAACATGACTAGTGATGGCTGTGGCATTAATATCAGTGGTTCTTCTTGAAAGCAATTAAATCTGGCATTGCTATCACTACCTAATGTGTTTATATCAGCTCCTGTAATTGTTTTCTAAAGCCATAAATTTCTCAAGTTAATTATAAACAAATTGCTCTGCTTAATTAATGGGCATCACTAATGGGTATTATCTAATATGCATGTGAATGAACCTTGTGACAGCCTCACAGGGGCTGGATTAACAGTGGCAGGTGGTAGCCCTGGGAGAGGAGTCAATCACCCAGAATGTGGGTCTTTTTTTTTTTTTTTTTTTTTCAGAACGTGGGTCTTGACTGTGCTCCAGAAAACCCCAGGTCTGGAGTCTGCTGGAGCAAGAGTGTTCCAAGGCTACTGGTGCCCATGCTGGTCTTCAGGGTGTATGTCACCTTGGACATGACCTGCTATGCATCAAGAAGTACACAGGAGCGGAGGTGGGGGTGACCAGGCACCCTCTCAGTTTATTAATGAAAGTCCCTCTTCTTCAGCACTGATTTCTCCTCTATGTCACCCCACGTGGTCCTCCTCACACCCACCCTGCACAGGAGCTAGTTTGGCAAGGTGGTGATGAGGGTGGCCCCTGGGGCCAGGCCCCCAGGATTCAAATCCCCAGCTCTGCCAGCTACTAGATGTGAGAACATGAACAAATGACTGCTTAATAGTATGGTGCCTGAGTTTGGACATTTGTCAAATGGGGATAAACATTGTACCCACCTTGCAAGCTTGTTGTGAGGACTAAATCAGTTAATATGGGTTAAGAGAAAATAATCATGCTCAATAACATTGTTATTATGAATCGTCAACACCCTACATATAGATGAGGTAGCTAGGATTCTGTGACCCGGGGCCAATCCTAGGGTGAGGCAAGTGAGGCAGGCACCTCGGGTGTAGAATTGAAGGTGGCACCCCTCTCAAGGTGGCTGCCTTGCTCCAGTGTCTGCCAGTGTGATCTGTCCACACCCGCTCAACTTGGAGCCAGATCCAGATGACTCCAGGGTCCCTCCATTCTCACCAAGACATTCTTTCCTCTTAGTTCTCCTTCCAGGCTTTGACAACCTTGTTCTGAAAAAGGACACCACCACCACCACCCCTGACCAAGTGATTGAGGGACTTCCCTGGGCCAGTGCTGGTTGGATGCCTGGTTTCCCTCTGCAGAAACTGTGCCCACTCTCTCCTCAGCCTCTTTCTAACTGACACAATAGAGGACAGTACTGTCAGCGGTGCTAAGGACCCACCATTCTCTCCAAGGCTGTAACAAGATTCTTGATCTTTGATAGATAAAGATGGCAAAATAAGCTTTGTCCTGAAATAAGAGCCAAGGCATCCACCATGCCCTTGTCTTGGGTCCTTATCCATGTGACACTCTCTAGTTGCTCGATTGCTCAGCAAAGCAGCCCCAGTGGGAGGTGCAGGCTGTCTTGGGAGATGAGCCAGGAACCCTAGCATTGCTGAAGAGGAAAGAATGGGACTACTAGTGGGATCCAGTGGAATCAGTGCCTTTCTGGGTGCCTTCATCTTGGGTGGTAATGCCAGGAGCCTTGTGTCAAGGAGCAGCTTCTCTCCTTCAACTGCAACTCTTTTCGAATTTTTTTTTTTATCAGGCAGGAAGGAAACTGGCCCTGATCATGTGTTTGTTCTTCCTAGATAGTATCTCCACTCAACTCAGTAAACTGAGGCTCACAGAGGTTACACTAGTTGTGAGGAGCAACTGAGGAGCAAAGCAAGGATTTGGGGCAAGATTTGCTGTACTCTGTGCTCCATGTATGTCCCTGGATGATAGTACTCTGGGATGTAAACTCGGGCCTTATTTCAGCTGAAGTGTCTTCAGACTTTATATCCTAGACCTCTTGCCGAGTCCTCCTTGGAGGGAGGGCAGGTGTCAGGAACTGAGTACAGATACTAATGGTCATGGTTATGTTCTGACAACTCTGTTGGAATTCAGTGATCATCAAAGCCAATAAGCCAAGGAAATCTTCTGGGTGGAAAAATGAGAAAAAGGTCCTTGAATGGGAGGACTCCCAGGAACAAAATCATCGTGGCCAATCCGTAAGAAGTAACTTCCTTCCTGCAATTTCCAATAGGGAATCAGACTACTCTGATTCCCGATTCTCTCCAGATGAATGACCTCAGAACCTACTGGTATCTTTCTGAGGATGCAGAAATAAGTTTTAATGTGGGGGAAATTCAGAATGAATAACATGTGTTGTGAAATTTTATGTGAACATATATGCACACACACAAATATACAGAGAATAGACATTTATTTGATTTATCCACTGGTCCACTCATTTGTATTTATTTACTTTTCTATTCTTGAATGTATTTATTCACTTGCAGTTCATTTAATCATTCATTCATTTACCCATTCATCAGTCTAATTATTTATTCAACAAACGTTTCCTGAATGCCTACCATATGCTAAGTATCATACTTTATATTAGGAGTATAGAATTCGATTTGACAAAATCTTTCCTCTTAAGGAACTTACAGTCTAATGTGATTAGATAGCCGTTTAGGTACACAATTGTATTACAATGTTTTAGGTTCCACAGTAGAGATATATACAACCTATACAACATATTTTGGGAGTCCAAAATTGGTTATCCCTACTTGGAAGTGTGGAAGCATCTTGACAGGAGAGGGAATACTTGATCTTACTCAAGTAAGGATAAGGACAAGAGAACAGCCAGTACTATTGTATAGAAATGAGTCCATGGTTTCTTTTTTTTAAGATTTTATTTATTCATGAAAGACACAGAGAGAGAGGCAGAGACATAGGCAGAGGGAGAAGCAGGCTCCCCGCAGGGAGCCCAATGTGGGACTCCATCCCAGGACCCTGGGATCCCAACCAGATCTGAAGGCAGACACTCAACCACTGAGCCACCCAGAAGTCCTAAGCCCATGATTTCTAATTCATACTTACTCAGATAGTCATGAGTCCTCTCTCTGGGAAGAACGCATGTGGGCAGAAGAGAAGACAAAACATTCTTCATTTTATCTCCCCACGTCTACCTGCCACCAGAAGATGGAGGTGATGGTTTTTAATTTCTCAGAAAAAGACCTGAGGTGAGAAGGATATGGACTCTGAGATGTAGAGTGTGGTCAGCAGGAGCCACTCAGCCCTCCTGTTACAGCCCAGTCCTCTTGGCTCTGTCACTCTCAAGTGTCATCCTGGTCATCCTTACCCATCAGAGGCATAAACAACTAGAATATAGAAAGCAATTCACTCCAAACACTGAAAGGGGTATTTGTTTTAGGGAGCAATACTGTTTACCACTTTCATGTGGAAAATTCCTAGTTTTTCTCTAAAGGACCCGTAAGACTTATTCTCAGTTTATGGAGTATCTTTCCTCCAAATAGCGTTATAAATTTTTAATCAAAATTGTATTTGAGAAACTGAAAAATACTTGGTTTCCACCAGACTGTCACATTTGAAAGGAATTTTATGAAACCCAAATGGGATTTTTTAATGCCTATATTTCTTCTTCTTCAAGTGGGTTTCCAACCAAGGCTTTCAGATTTTCTCTCCTTTTTTTAAAAGGACCTTTTATATACAATGT
The DNA here is from genome assembly GCF_011100685.1 of Canis lupus familiaris. Lineage (NCBI taxonomy): Eukaryota > Metazoa > Chordata > Mammalia > Carnivora > Canidae > Canis > Canis lupus. The sequence continues at coordinate 34,909,173 of NC_049242.1, read as the reverse complement.
CAAATCCAGAAATGTGACATTCAGTAAGTGACATTCTATTTTAATTCACTTTGACAAAATAATGAACTCCATTTGTAGGAGCAATATAGTCTCATCTGACAAAGAGATGTCTCTGGAGTTTTTCTATAAATGAAAAAAACATTCCTTTTTTTCTGATAAAATGGCAAGTTTGAGATTTTGGAGAAAGTTTTGGGAAGTTATGGGGAATGTCTGTGAATCAGTAGGAAATGCCCCACCATAATCACACGTCAGTGTGATCACACATATATAGTGTGTCAGCTATTATCTGTCAGTTGTGTTTGGATTTCTGATTTGGGCTAGCACAAATGTTCTCCACATTCAGATTTCCCAACCCTGTGAGCCACTTCCAGTGCCTGGAGGTAAGCAAAGCCTCTTAGTTCTAGGAAAGCTTTGGCTTCCTGCCAAAGGTGGGTGACAAAAGTGTACTGATCTCTTTCCACTCCTAGTGACACACACAGGTGCTGGCGCAGATGAGAATCCACAGGAGGCTGGAATTAGCAACTCTAAGGCAGGACTCCTGGTCACAGATCCAGCTCAAAGCGCAAATCAGGTTTTCCAAAGAAGCAGAAAATCAGATGTCTTCATAGCTTCTTTGTTTTGACCTGTTTATGTTTAATACATCTCCCTAGTCATTTTTTAAAATAAAAACCTAAAGTGGGGAGACTAACTTTCAAGCTGAGTGTAGGAACCTTGAATTATCAGGGAAGGTCACCAGGATCTACTGGGAAAATGGGGTTGGAGACTTTGGTCATAACTGTCCAGCCCTTGGACTCCCTACAAACGATGGACATGAAATCTGCCTCAGTCCCTGGAGGAGGGAACACGAAGCTTTCTTCATGGTAGGAGCTAAAGGCAGGTGACCTTGCTTGGGAGCTGTCACAAAAAGAGATGCCTTCTATTTCTATTTTTTATTTGCAAAATATGTTTTAAAAAATAGGATGAAATCAGGTATAAACCCACTACACCTTTTAACATTATTGAAATAGAGAAAAGGAGTTTCATTTCGTATCTTAACACCAACACCCCATTGTATAACAACCATTGTCCATCCTTCTTGATATTTTCTGTCTACAGACAAGACACTTACATATATCCACAGATCTATGGATATCTTCTAGTTTTATTGACAAAATAGGATACACCATGTATGTTGGTCCACATGACTTTTTTTCCCTTAACAATAGAACTTTCCACACCATTATATGTAAAAATATACTGTTTTTTTTTTATTAGTAGTAGTAGTATTGTCATTTGCCTTCTGAGCCTATCCTTGGAGGAGCATATCTTAAGTTCTTGGAGAAAAGACTGCAAAGCAGAAAGGAATCTTGACTCCCAGTGGCTTTATTAAGACAAGACTGTAAGACAAGGACCTCTGGAATTATTACCCAGACCTGTAGTTACCACTCCAGGCTCTCCTGGCTCCAGCCAAATAAGATTAATGCAGTGTGGGAATGTTAATGTCTGATATTCTCTTGTTTGAAAATCCAGTTAAAGACACCATAGCAAGCATTTTTTCATGAGAAGAACATTTGAATTCTGGTGGACTTTTGAAGGTCATTTCATCTATCTGGGGATGAAGGAAGTAATAATGTTGGCTCATTGGCTCCCCACATAGGGCTGCATTTCTTTTTTCCTTTTTTTTTTTTTTTTTTTTTTTAAGATTCTAGTTATTTATTTGGCGAGAGTGAGAGAGAGCACGAGCATGTACACATGCACAAATGAGGGAGAGGGGCAAAGGGAGAGGCAGAAACAGATCCCAGGGCTTGATCCCAGGACCCTGAGATCATGACCTGAACCTAAGGCAGATGCTCAACCAGCTGAGCCACCCAGGGGCCCCAAGAGTTGCCTTTCTGTTGTCCTTAAATATAATGTATTCCAATTGTATCAGCAACAGTCAAATTACTATAAATTAGATTTCTTTCTTTTTTATTTTATTTATTTAATCATGAGAGACACACACAAAGAGGCAGAGACATAGGCAGAGGGAAAAGCAGGCTCCATGCAGGGAGCCCAATGTGGGACTCGATCCCAGGACCCCAGGATCACGACCTAAGCCAAGGGCAGATGCTCAACCACTGAGCCAACCAGGCATCCCTATAAATTAGATTTCAAATCACTAAAATATAGTTTTCTCTTGAATGTTTAAAAAATGTTATTGATTTTTGTTACAAAATAATTGTACATAGTAATATTTAGCAAACAATAACATGAATACTCCTGAACCTGGTACTCTATTTAAGAAATAAAATGTTACCAATACCATTGAGGCTTTCTTTCCCTGATCACGTTTTCCTGCCTCCCACATACTCCCTGTATCCAGGGATAGTCATTATGCTGAATTCTTTCCCTTTTGTTTCTTTTGAGCCATCATTCCCCTTCAGACATTACAATCAGTGGGAGATCTGTTTTAGCTACCGTGTAGTTTGATTGTTTTAGAATTCTACTCTTTCCTTTTGGAAACCATAGAGAGCAACAAAAAGCGAAGGAGTGGGGAACACAAGTACATTTTGAACAGAAACTAAAAAATAGAGGAAGCCTACAAACTCCAAACTACATGTAAATAATGGCCAAAACAGGCGTGACCAGCTGAATCTTGTGGGAATCATCCTCACCAGAGACAGAAGGGGGAGGGGAAGTCAGGAACAAGGTCCTAGCTAGCAGGTTTCAGATCATCGAAAAAAAAATGCATTCCCAGAAAGAGAAGAAAACTACCCTAGGAGGGACTTCTGTGAGCAGACCTAAGAAGGAACAGAGAGAAGGTGCCAAAGAGCCGCCAGAGGGTCCAGTAATGGTATACCTCAGAAAACACAAGCAAATACATACTTGGGGGCAAGTTTCCTTATGTCTTTTTGTGGTGATGACCAATAAGGAAACAAACAGGAAAACAAGGTTAGATTGCCAGCCCTTCCAAGCCAGGTTTTGTGCAGAGAAGCACAGCAAGGACAAATGCATGGAGGTGCCATATTTAGAGGAAATGGTCCACTGTTTTATGAACAGAAGAGGAAGCCCTTGAGTTACAAAGCTTAGAGATTCTCCATATCTTCTTTTCTCATCTCATCTTACAGCCCTCTCCAACATATGCACAGAGCAGCTTCCTGTAGATAGTTGGTCCAGAAATTCATCCAACCTAATGGACTAACAAATATTGAATGGGCACAAAACCTATTCAAACACTCACAAAAATGAAATACTCCCAAGGACTAAAGAAACTTTCCTACAGATGAAGAAGACTCATGACATAAACATTATAAGCAAATTTTCCATCATAAAATTTTAAAACGTGATGCATGTCATGAATGATGGGGGTAAAAAAGGTGAAAACCACAGAAATACAAGAATTCGGGGAAGAAGTGATGGGAATTGGCAGAATTTAGGAAGTAAGTAGGAGATCCCCAAAAATTGTTTGAAGAAAAGAAGAAGAAATTAGAAGGAGGACAAGGAAGATAAGACAAAACAGATAATAAAGAAGATGCCTGTGGATGTCAAGAACAGAGACCAAAAGTCCAACATATGCATAATTGGTGTCTCCAAAGGAGAAAAACAAAACTATGAGACAGCATAATTACTTAAAGTATATTTCAAGAACACTTTCCTAACGTAAAAGAAGACTTGACTGTATATACTAAAGGACAAATCATGTGCTAGGGAAAACTGACTCCAGATGGTCATAACTGAGACATAGCCTAATGAAATTGTGAGATTTAAAGGTAAAGGATTCTTTCAGCTGCCAAGCACAATGATCAAATCACTTGTAAAGGAAAAAAATCAGGCTGACATTAGACTTCCCCACAGTGCTATTTAACTCCAATAAATGAAGCAATTCTTATAAGATATTCCTGGAACATAAATTAGAGACTGTAATTTTATATCCAGACAAACTGTCTTTCAAGCCTAAAGGCTAATAGTTTGAACATACAAGAACTCTGAGAAAATTGTTCTCGTGAGTCATTCCTGAGAAAAAATAGTAGAATGTGATGTTGAATTTTATGTGTCAATTTGACTGGGCCATGTGGTGCCCAGATATGTGGTCAAACATTATTCTAGGTGTGTCTGAGGGTGTTTTGGATGGGATTATCATTTTAATAAAACTGAGTAAAGCAGTCTCATCTGAATGATGCCTGGGTGGCTCAGTGGTGGGCAGCTGCCTTCGGCTCAGGTCATGATCCCAGGATCCTGGATCAAGTCCCACATCAGGCTCCTACAAAGAGCCCTCTGCCTAAGTCCCTACCTCCCCACTCCCCTCTCCATCTTTCATGAATAAATGAATCTTTAAAAAAAAAAAGTCTCATCTGATCAGTTGAAGACTTGAAAAGAACAAAAGGCTAACCCTCCCCTAAGTAGAGGGAATTCCTCCTGCCTTATGGCTTGACGTGGAACAGACTTCAACTCAAACATCAACTCTTCTTGGGTCTCAAACCTGCTGGCTTCTGACCTAGAACTACACCATTGGCTCTCCTAGGTCTCCAGCTTGCCAACTACAGATCTGGAGATTTCTCCCTGCCATAATTGCATAAGTCAATTCCTTGTAAGGAAGGAAGGAAGGAAGGAAGGAAGGAAGGAAGGAAGGAAGGAAGGAAGGAAGGAAGGAAAGGAGGGAGGGAAGGAGGGTAGGAAGGATGGAGAGAAGACCCAGTTGGTTCTGTTCTCTGGAGAACCCTGACTATTAGAGTAGGGAAAGAACGCCAATGAAACAAGATAACTGGGAAAAAACAGGCAAAAAGAATGTCAGTGAGCATCACATATATTTGACTACAGACCCAAATAAAAACAAGGGCAGAAGTAAAAGTGACATAAAAAATATAAATGGGAAGTGCCTGGGTGGCTCAGTTGGTTGAGCATCTGCCTTTGGCTTGGGTCATGAACTCAGGGTCCTGAGATCGAGCCCCATGTTAGGCTCCCTGCTCAGCATGGATCTGCTTCTCCCTCTCAGGCTTTCTCCCTCTCTCTCACTCACTCTCTTTCTCAAACAAATAAAATCTTTAAAAAAAAAAAAGGGGGTGGGTGGGTGATTCATAGGAGACACCACCACTCTGTTTTAGCTCTCTGCTCTAGAGGGCTTGATGTGCCCACTAGATCCTGCTCAGATTTTTTCCTATTTCTTCCAGCTGATTCCTACCCAGCTGCTATTTTTTTTAAGTTTCCCTCTCTCATTATAAACCTTTAAAAATTGTTTTATTTCAAGATATCTGTCTAATCTTAGAGGACACTTATCATAATGAGCACTGAGTAATGTATAGAATTATTGGATCATGAAATTGTACACCTGAAACTAATATGACACTGTTAATTATACTTCAATAACAATGATATTTCTCCAATCTTATTCCTGTGATTTTATGTATTTTTACCTTTACGATTTTAAGATTAGTTCTTAATCCTTAAATCGCATCTACTTATACTCCTTTTTATACTTTTTACCTTATGTTTACTCTTTTATCTTAATCTTTCATCTCATTTATTTTCATATTTTTAACCTTTTCGTTTGCTGGTTTGTGGCCTTTTGCATTTTCTTATAACTGTCATCCATTGTCTTCTATTGTTATTTTTCAGTTCCTAACCTTTTGTCTTTATTGTGATTTATATTCTTTTTAAAAATGCATGTTGCTTTTCTATTGTTGTTTTAATCTTTCTAGCCTCTATATTCTCTCTCATGATTGAAGTAATCATATTTGCTTTCCCCTGTTCTTATATATCTGTTATAATTTTCATTTCTTTTTGCAATGGCCAGCCAGAACACATTACTGCAGCTGTGGTAGCAAAAGAAAAGCCCAGCCCTAAGGAAAGGTTGGGGCCCTTGTTCCTTGCACTCATCCTAAAAGTTATACTCTGTTCCTCCAGAAGCTGTCCCTTCTTATTCAAGAGTCTTTACTCCACTCCACCCCCTGAAAATCCAGAAGACCCACCAGTTAGCTCTCTCAGGAATTCTAATTCTCTTTGTACAGCTCACACACCTGGCTGAGGGAGCTGGGTTGTTGCCTACCATTTCATGACCTCCAAAACTCTAGGAAACACTCCTTGTTTTTTAATTATTGGTCTCCAAATCAATTAGACCTGCTAGGATCAGTTTCTATCCAGCTGGATATTAGAGTTTTGTCCCATTGCCTCAAGGGAGATGTTTTCTCTCTGACTTCCTACCAAGCAGAATGCTGATTATACTTGATCCTTGAATAACATGGGTTTACATTGTGCAGATTCACTTATGTGTGGATTTTTCTATAAATTAGTACTGTAGGGACACCTGGGTGGCTCAGTGGTTGAACATCTGCCTTTGGTTCAGGGCATAATTCTGTAGTCCCAGGATCGAGTCCCACATCAGGTTCCCTGCATGGAGCCTGTTTCTACCTCTGCTTATGTCTCTGCCTCTCTCTCTCTCTCTCTCTCGTTCTGTGTCTCTCGTGAATAAATAAATAAAATCTTTTAAAAAATCAGCACTGTAAATGCATTTTCTCTTCCTTATGATTTTGTTAATAATATTTGCTTTTCTCTAGTTTACTCTAAGAATACAGTGTATAATACATAAAGCATTCAGAGTATGTGCTAACTGACCATTTATGTTACCAGTAAGGCTTCTAGTCAGCAGTAGGCTATTAGTAGTTAAGTTTTGGGGGAGTCAAAAGTTAGACACACCTAATCCCCACCATATTCAAGGGTCAACTGTATACGGAGAAAGTAGACTTCAGAACTTGGTTTTTCAAAAGACATCATTAAGTAAATGCACAGAGTGGGAAAAGATACTTGCAAAATATACATCTAAGGATTTATATCCAGAATATATAAGGAACTCCTAAAAATCAGAAAAAGACAATGCAACTGAAAAATGGACAAAGGGTTTAAGTGGACACTTCACAAAGAGAATAACCAAATGGCAAAAAAACCAAGAACCCCAAACCAACGATATGAAAAGATACTAAACTTTTTCAATCATGCAGGAAATGCCAATTAAAGCCACAGTATGCCACCACACACCCACCAGAATGACTAAAAAGAAAAAGATGGGAAGTTTTGAATTAGGGCTGGTGAGAATTTGGAGCAAAGTGGACTTTCCTACACTGCTGGTACAACTGAATTGGTACAATGATTTGGGGAAACTGTTTGTCAGTGTCTAATAAAGCTGAACATATGCGTATCTTACTACCCAGCTGTTTCACTTCTAGTTATATCCCCAGTAGAAATGCATTCATTCAGAGTCACCAAACAGTATGTACTAGAATGATCACAGCAGCAATATTAGTAATAATAAAAAACTGGGTATTACCCAAATGCCCATCAAAAGTAGACTGACCTAATCAATTGACACATATTCACATAATGGAACACTCCACAGAAATGAGAATAAATGGTCTATATCCATGCAAAAATATGCATGAAATTCAGAAGACATAATATTGAGTGAAAAAAGCCAGACCCAAATGAGTATTCATTCATTATTCCATTTGTATGGAGTATAGAAACAGGCAAAACTAATCTATACTTTTAGACGTTAGGGCAGTGGCTCCCCTTGGGTAGGCACACTAACTAGAAATGACAACGAACTAGTCATGTTGTTTCTTGATCTCGGTGCTGGTTATGTGTGGGTTTGGTTTGTGAAAATTCACTGAGCTCAACATGTATATCATATTCAGTGGGAAAGCATATTATGCTTCAATATAAAATTAATGAAAAATTACCTTATGCTCCATAGCATTATGACCAGGACTAAGGAAAGTAACTTCTTATCACAGATCCTGGTGCATAATAACTATTCAAAAAAAAATGACAGCTATTTTTATTACTGCTACATAATATAAATTATTTCCTGATGAACATCTGCTACAGCTCATACTACCAGCTTGATTTTACCTTGCTTGATGTTAGCTTGACAAATGAGACCCTGTCCAGTCCTGACTCTGCTGCAGTGACTTTGAAATTTGTCAAAATTTGTGCAGCAGTGTTGAGCATCATCAGATGTGTGAACCAAACCCCAGGGAACAGTAACGTCTGTTAACGTAGAATCACTGCTCTCTACTTTTAACATTTTTCTAAAGCAGTTCTGGCAAGTGAGGCCAAGAGCCAAGAAAGGGCAAAGACTTGAGTTTTCCAGAGTCATGTCCAGCATGAATTTCACATCCAGGTGCATCATCTAGGAGAGATTCAGAAATGGCTATACTCGGGACTTTTGCAGGGCCCAGTGAGTTTAAGGAGCACTTGAGATGCTGAACTGTCATTATTTCCTGCCTCCTCAGTGCCCCGCAGTCCCATTTGCCCACCATATGAAATTCTTCTATTGTCCCCCATTTGTTATGGGGATCCTAAGGCTAAACTCTCAGGTAGCTCCTGATGGAATTCATGATGAACATCCTTATCCATGTTTGTTTACACTCTTCCTTATTCTTAGAGTGGCTTACATGAACCCTCCTTATTGGAGCCATCCATAAGGGCTCCCAATAGCCTGTGCTCTAGCTAGGCTCTACCTAGCCTGTGACCTTCCCCCTCTAAGAATTGCCCCTCTTAGTTACAATGGTGGGTCTGGAAGCCATGTTTGCACTTTATCACCCTGCCCTCATGGTCCTTGGTGAACAGACCTGGTGCAAATGACAGACTCAACTGCAAGTTGAGCCAGTTGCAGTTTTTCTCCTGTGACTTTGAATCTGATGTTTGGAAACAGAAGGTCATTTTCCACTGACTGGCTGACTGAGACCATGTTCACTTACCTCTTTCACAGAGAAGAAAGGAAAGCCAGTCTACAGAGGCAGACGGAATGAAACAAATGCATAGAAAAAAAAAGGAGAAATGTTTAAAGAAGTAGAAAGTGTAAAAAGTAGAAGTGTTTAAAGAAGAGAAAGGAGCAAAGGAGCAAAGACTAGAATACAGAATGCATTGGTCTCCAACATTTCTCTCAATCCCAATTTTAGTTCCTTCTATAACCTAATTGCATACTTCCTCCCCTGTGTCTCTGAGATACCCCTATAATATTACAACAACCCCGTCCTATTCTTTTTAGGTTAAACTAGCTCACATAAGTTACCCACAAACGGTCTTCAACTAAAATAAAATACGTTGCAACAAGATAAAGTCACATTTAAAATGTGTTGACAAATGGAAAATGAGACCTGAAGGCTGGTATGATGTCAGGAGAGAGGAGAGGACATGAATGACAGCCACAGGACCCTGGCCATTGTGCTGGCAGCCAGCAAATGCCCCAGATGATTCATCAAGGATCAGCTGTTCTTGACCCTGACTGCCCGGTAGGGACACATGGAGCTTCCCAAATGTCCTCCTTGGCCCCACCCCAGAGACCATGATTTAATTGGTCAGGGCTGGCATCTTTATGATGTAAAAGCTCCCTTGTGTATATCTAAAGTACAGCCAGAGTGGAGAGTCACTGAGTTACATTAGTCACCACATGTAGAAAGAAAAATAAATAACAACCAAACAAGAACAATTTCTCAAAAGAGGTACAGGAACAGTCCTGAGGCCAGAGAGAGGGGTCTCTCCCACAGATCCTCATTTGCAGGGTGTGCACTAGGCAGTAAACAGTGTCCTCAACAACCTCATCTTGAAGAAGGAAAGGGCCCGGGATGTGATAATCCCGAAATGCTATCCAGGAAAACACATCCCAGAGTGGTTCGTGGCATCTCTGTTGCCCAGCTTCAACTTGGAATGGGTTTTAGAATATTTAGGACAGATGTTTCTACTAAGATTCCTGAAATTTAAAACAACTTTTTTCTCCCCCAAGGAGAGGGCCTGTGAATTTCGTCAGATTATCAGTGGTGGCTCTGAGCCTCCAAAAGTTTCAAAATCACTGGAGGAGAATTCACATACAAGACTCTCTCAACTGCCTGGTTGGGCTTCTAGGGAGATTCCTTTACAAATACCTGGAGTGTGCTGGAGCTTGCCAGGTTGCTGAGTTGAGTAAGGGACAAATCTGCCTCCACGGTCATCTAGTGGGCTCAGGATCTGTGTATCCTTCAGGAAGCTGAGGAGCCTGGCAAGGACACATGCACGAAGAGAAGGCAAAGGGGAAGCCTGAAAGAGTCCTTGATGAACCAAGATCCTCCTCAGAAAGCATGTGAGATACACTCTAGTACACACACAAAAGAGAAAATAAGCCCCAAAAGTTCTTCAGCCGGGTGCAAACCAGCAATAATTTCTGCTTGGAAAAAATTTAAAGCAGGTGGACCAAATACCCATCTTGTTCATAAAACATCTCTGCAAACACCCATGGAACATTTAACCTTGAGAAATATAGTTTCCTGGTGCCCTCTCTAAACTAAATTGTTTGCAAAATATACGACTATGTGACTGAATTAGTTAACTTGTTCCTTAGGGTTATTGACCATAAGTCAATTTAATGTTGGAGGCTGTCTACCAAAAATGATGACTTTGTTTTTAGAAGCATTTGATATGTAGTCCTTCCTTGCAACATTAATTTGATAGTAGGTTAGTTATCTATTAAGGTCGGTCTTGGCTCATGACACAAAACTATGATATCTATGAATAAGTGAATTTCTCCTTTCAATTTTTTATGACAAGGGGGTGATATCCTAATCACTGAAGAGGAGTAGCAGGACTTTGAGGTGTTGAGTAAACAAAAGAAAGGCCAGAAAAATGCCTGTTTTATTTCTTTGGGAAATGCTATCTGATCAAAAGAATACCCTTATTGGATAGTTCCTAAATCAGGGGTTGGCAAGCCACAGGCCATGGCCCAAATCTGATCTGCAGCCTGTTTTTTGTGTGGCTGACAAGCTAAGAATGTTCTTTTACATGTTTAACTGGTTGGGAAAAAAATGAGAAAAATCGTGTTTTTGTAACACATAAATATGATATGAAATTCAAATTTCAGTGTCCATAAATAAGATTTCACTGGACCACAGCCATGCTTATGTATTTACATGGTGTCTTTGGCTGCTTTCATACTACAATGAAGAGTTGAATAGGAGCTGCACACAGTACATGGCCCACACAACCTAAAATATTTATCATCTGGCCTTCTACAGCAAAAGCTTGTAGAACCCTCTTCTAGATAAACATAAGCAGCATCTATGTCGAGGCCAAGTAACCCTTGCCCACAGATCAAAGGCCAAAGAAATGTCAAATACCACCAGTGATCTTCTATTATTCTTAACAGATTTTTCCCCATAAGAAATAGTAGAATAATCAGTCATAGAGTAGCTATGCCTAAAACATACCTGTGTCTAGTATAGAACACTAGCCTGAGAAACAGAAGATTAACTTTGGATTAGAAAACCAAAAGGCAACCAAGCATAAATGTAGAAGAAATATCTAATAATCATAGAACCTAAAGGGAATGCTCTTAAAAATGGGAGATACCAGGTTTTGAGTCATTTATTTAATTTTGTCAATAAATACTTATCAATAAATTACAATGTGCCTAAAACATCATGTTCGGAGTATGTATGACAGACTCAGAGTCCAAAATCAGACCACTGAGACCATTCTTGAGTAGTTCTGGGCACAGGAAATTTTGCTCAGGTGTTTTATTTCGCTTGAAGACTTGTTTTAATCAACTGTATAAAAAGAGGTCATTAGCAGGCCTCCATCAGAAGGAGCCTGGGATCTATAAGGTTTGAATAATTGACCTTCCTTTATGAAGTTGTGAAAATCAAGCTCCCTGTCCCTCAATCACCACATGCGTACCTCCTGCAATTATTTTCTAGACTGTTCCCACTGTTATTGTTAATGCACGGATCAGTTACATCTTTGGAAACTTAGCATATAAACTGATTCGCCAGGGAGGTGTCTCTCTTCCTTGAGGTTGTTCTTTAACCACAAACTAGGTGAGCAAGCACTTATTTCCTAGGATATGACCTGGACAGAAATGTATTGAAGTACAGTTGATCCTTTAACAGCACAGGAATTAGGGGCACTGACCCCCGCAGTCGAAAATCTGCATAACTTTTGAGTCCCCAAAAACTTAACTACTAGTAGCCGAGTGTGGGATGGAAGCCTGACCCACAACAGCCAACTAACACATAGGTTGTGTGTGCTGTGGAGCTTTACAAAAAAGTAAGCTAGAGAAGATGTGAAGAAGATCACAAGGAAGAGAAAAGACATTTACTGTCCTGTAAAAATCTGCATCTAAGTAGACCTGCGCAGGTCAAAGCCATGTCGTTCAAGGGTCAGCTAAAAAGGAAATGAAATTACTTTTTCTCTCTCTTTTTTTTAAGATTTATTTATTTATTTGAGAGAGAGAGAGCACAGAGGGAGAGGGAGAAGCAGGGAGCCCGATGCAGAGCTCGATCCCAGGACCCCGAGATCATGATCTGAGCCAAAGGAGGTTCTCAACCAGCTGAGCCACCCAGGTATCCCTGAAATGACTTTATTAAGGACCCACAGACAATGAGGTCAGAAGCAGAGTGAGAGACAAGGGCTCTGGCCCTGAGTCCAGCCCTTGTTCCTCTCCACCACATGGCCCTGATGCTCCTGCTGGCATGTTGGGCAATGATCCTGAAAAAGCCAGAATCCCAGGAGGGTTTCAGGCAGCACAATGTCCAAGCCATGCTGTGGATCTAGGGTTACAACAGGACAGGCCTTGTGGGAAATGCCAGCACGCAGGGTGCTCCCTCAGAAGGGCCCTCCTGCGCTGGGCTTGAATGCCCTCTGATCACCATCTTGAAACTCTTGATAATGTCATCTTAGAACTTGTTTTCATGTGAAGTGTGATGGGACAATGGACCACTCACCATGGATTAGAGGGCCTCAGTCACTCCTGGTCCTGCCTCCTGCCACCTCCTCAAAATGCACTGTCAGGGGGCCAGTGGAACCTCTCTCTCCCCAAGTCCGCACCCCACAACTGCTGTTGCCCTCAACCCCAGGCAGGGCTCAGCAGGAGTCAGGGTCCAGTGCATACCCTACAGCTTCATGGGGTGGGGCTGGGCAGCACCACGGTGCTTCTGGTGGGCCAGCCAGAGGCCAAGTCTCCAGAGCATCGGATTGTTCTCCTTCTCCTACCCCCAACCCAGCTACCAAGATGTCCCGACAACATTTCAAACTCTGGAGACCCCATCTACTGCATTCCGGAGTGGTGAGCTCACAGGAAGGGGAGATGCTGGCTTGATTTCTCCAGACGCCCCCCCCCCCCCGCCAGCAGCTGTAGGAAGCCTCAGTCCAGAGGCTGGCCCAGGGTAGGGATGGGGGGTGAGAGATGGGCAGGCAGGGGAAGCTGGCAGCCCTCAAGCCAGAAAAAGCATGCACGGGCCTTGCATTCTGAGGAGGGGCCCCAGGACACCCATGAGGATCCACAAACCCCTGCGAGTGTCGTCATGCCTGGAGTGCCCCCTCAGCCAGCTCCATGCCTGGGGTGATCCTCTCTTCCTCCCTCTACCTTCCCAAGCCTGCAGTGGGCTTGCCTCCTCTGGCCAGCTCAAGGCACCCTCTGGGGAGGAGCTGCAAAGGATGAATTGTATAATTTCGTTGATTCCACCCAGGAGTCATATGCTGTCCTATTTGCATTTAAATTTGCATTGCACAATATAAAGATGAACAGTAAAATTCATGCTAATAAGTGAAAACTTTAATTTTTCTTAGAATAACATTAAATAGTAAATGGAAAACACCATGACAAGTGAGCGACAGCCTACGAAAGAAAAAAGCTTTATCGACAGTAGCACTTTTTTCCTGCTTTTTAATCTTGAGGCCCTGCATTTTCATTTTGCACCGAGCACCAAGCCTCACAAATTACGTAGCCAGTTCTGGTTACAACTTGCTCTTTGCATCAGCCAACGCATGGGCAAGCCTGGCAGCTGACCCTGAAACCAAGAGCTAGGACCCAGTCCCACAATAATGTTACTTTCCGCGAGTGCCCTGTGGTGACTCACAGCTCAAGACTGTATATTTCTCACTTGTCTGAATGCAAAGTAAAAGTGGCTATTTTTATAGAACAAAAAACCAGGGAAAATATGGAATTCAGCCCATCTCTATGCACCACTGCACCTGAGACACTCAGCACACATAATAAATCTGTCTTTGGAAACTTGCTCCTTTGCAGTTTTGACACAGATAAATGACAAGTATTAAATCTTAAGGGAAAAGAACCAGCTGCTGTAGTTGTTGAATTACTGAGACATAAGCCTCTAGGCCTACCAGCCAGAGGCCTCCTGGAAAAGGAGACAGGTGCGCTGGGAGAATGTGAGAGGTGACCTCGGAATGGCTTTGTCTTCACCAACCCAAAGAAACCCAAGATCCTGTCTAACACCATTGGATCTGTACTTTGGAAGCCACTGGACTTTGACCAGTAAGAGGATCTTGCTGGGGACAGATGCCACACTAAGACAGTGGTTCAGAACTTTGTCTTCTGAGGCAGCTGGGTAGCTCAGTGGTTGAACGTCTGCCTTTGGCTCAGGTCGTGATCCCAGGGTCCTGGGTCCTGGGATCGAGTCCCGCATCGGGCTCCCTGCAGGGAACCTGCTTCTCCCTCTGCCTGTGTCTCTGCCTCTCTCTCTCTCTCTATCTCTGTGTCTCTCATGAATAAATAAATAAAACCTAAAAAAAAAAAAAAGAACTTTGTCTTCTACTCAAATTTTTCTTTAACTGGAAAAGAGGATACCTGGCAAAAGAGCAGGACTAGCAACAGACATATTTGTTTCTTCCACGTACAGCACAATATTGTTGGTAGGACCCAAAGGTGAGAAGGGGGCTAATTCTAGAATGTCACAGCCAAATATAGCTAGAAGATGATGCATCCCTCTGCTGGGGTGTTCCTCCACACCAGAATGGAACTCCTTGAGGGGAGGGGCCTTGGCTTGCTTCTTTGATTTTTCAGTGCAACTCCTCCATTCTTTAGATGGGGAAGCCATGGCCCAGAGACATTTAGTGGTATTCCCTAAATCACACAGCAACCTAATGGTAAAGCTGGGACCAGAACCATTACCTCTGACCCCAACGTGAGCTGTTTTTCTATAACATTTGGAGAGAAAATTGGTGTCCTTTTATTTGAAGGTTATATATGCTTTATATGGATGGGAAAAGAGTCACAACAATGAGCTGTTTCCCCAAATGTTAGCAGAATTGAGCTCTGGAGAAGGATGGAGGTTCAGTTGACAAGGTGAATGTTGCCAGTTGCTCAGACAAGGAAGCCGCAGCCCCTCAGCTCAAGGGGACTCCCTCCCTGACTCCCAACACCCTGAGGTGAGAGCTCTTTGCAGGGAGATGAAACCTATCAACAGGAGGATGAGCCAGGCTCTCTTCTTGGAGCTCTCCATGGATTACTCATTGAATCTCCCTAACAAGGGACTTAGGGACACTGTTAGCAATTCCACTGACTGAAGCACAATGTGTGGGGGTGGGGGGGTTGTCAATCAGACCTGAGAGTCTGAGGCATTACCCTCACCCTTTAGCTCTGCTGCCTGTCTGACCCCAGGAGGGGCAGAGCAGAGGAGAGTCCCTGGGAAGCAGGGGGACTTCTGACTCCTTCCTATGGCAGCAGAAGCCCAGCACTAGCTGAAGACAGGCCACACCTGGGAGTAAGTACCTCCCCTACCCCTCAATTTTGTCCCTAGAGTTCTCCCTTCCTTGGAGCCACTGCCTGAACTTGGCAGACTTGGAGCCTGGAAGCCTGTCTCCTCAAACACTCCCTTTCCCATTGTCCCTCCAATGGAGAAACAACACAGCTTGAGGCACCCACAGAGTCCCAGTGCCCTGGGCCTCACATCTCCCACTGACTGGCTGGGAACATGGACAAGTCACTGAACATCTCTAGGCATCGATCTCTTTACCCAAGACTGCTTCACAGGGTGCCTGTTGGGATCCCATAAATGATCACCTGGGACATTGTTTAGTGATGGCCCACATTCCACTCATTCCGGTTTGTCTACCACTAGGACAAACTACTTGAGGGTGTTTGGGAGCATGCACTTTGAAGCCAGGCAGATATGGGCAAGTAACTGAACATTTCTCAGTTTCTACATCTGTAAAATGAGCACAATAATAGGACCTACCACAGGGATGTCAGAAGTTTTGCCAGATAATGCATGAAAATCGGTAGTAAAAAGTTTGTATGACTTTAAACAAGTTAATATATAATACAACCACCTGTCATAGGGCCTTGCACATGTGTACTAGCTATTATGAATAATTTCTAACTACGTACAGTTATAAACCATGAAAAAAGACAAGGCCTATAACGGGCTTAGTATGGTTCCTAGCGCATGGTTTATGTTCAGTCAGTAGAAACTACTAGGTAATGTTATTTTGTTGTTGCTGTTATTGTTATTGGTAACAGGATTGAAGCAGACAACCCCTCTTATCAGATATTAAATTCCTATCTTTAACTCAAACCCAGTCTGACTCCCAGAATAACATTCCAGTGTCCTCCTGTTGGTTCAGGATAGAAGTGCCATGTCCCTGAGGATAAGGCTGGTAGCCTGGGAAACTGAGAGGAAAAGAAAAATTGTTGGCCAGGCTCCCATCACCCACGTGGGCTAGACCTAAGGTGTTTCTTGGGATCTTGCTACTCAAAGTGTGGCCTGAGGACTGGCAGAGATGCAGACTCTCAGGCCCCACCCCAGACCTCCCAAGTCAGAATCTGCCTGTTAACTGACCCCCCAAACCCTGTGATTCCCATTCACAGCAGAGTTGAGCAGCAAGCACTGCCTCCGGGCTTGGCCCGATGCTGCCCATGTCAGCCGGGGGAGGGCTTGGTCTGGGTAACAGGATTGAGTTTTATCTTTGATTCCCCAAAGCAGGTAGAGCTGTTTTCAGGGAGGTGCAAACTGTGCAGTTTCCAGGGCCCCCTGCTCAGAAAGGCTCCATGAATTTAATGCCCCGCACTGCTGTCTTGAAATCCATAATATTCTGAACAAGGGGCCCAATGTTTTCATTGCACACTGAGTCCCAGAAATGGGGTACTCCTGATGCCCAGTGCCCTGGGATCCCCTGAGCCTGGGGCCTAGAATCTGCCCAGCTTTGGCCACCTTCCTTCCCCAAGCCAGATGCCAGGCCCTGTGCTGGTACCCCACACAGACACGTCCTGACGCTGGCTGCAGCCCTGGCTAAGTGGGGAATTTAAGATGCACTGAGGCAGCATCAGGCACCCCGCCTGATCGGAGGGATTTATCCTCCTGGAGGCAAGTGTTCCCAGAACCACACCTGAATCCCACACTTGAGTTCTCTCTTACTTAGCATTTAAATGTGCTAGGTGCTGGGCACTATTTTTAACTTGCCTCATCGCGTTAAATTCTTCCAATAGCCAGGAGGGTATGTTTTATTTTTCCTGTTCAACAGAGAAGGAAACTCAAAAACGTTAGGTAATGTGCCAAAAATGAAATAACAGATCAGAAGCAAAACCGGAATATAAACCTGAGTTTGTCTGAATCCACAGCCTCTGGACAGACTGCCTCACTGCACCCGGTGATCCTCTTCTGCGTCTGAATGAGGCTCCCCCCCCGAGGTCCCCGCTCACTGAGCACCCACCCAAGCCTTGCCAATCCTTCCTCCACCGTTGCTCTAGAGGCCCCCACTCTCCAGTGTTGATGAAGGAGACATTGTAGGGCAAACACGTGATGGGCCTGTGCATTCTTTTCTCATGGCTGCTGTAACAAATTAGCCACAAATTTGATGTCTTAAGAGAAATGTAAAAAAATTAAATTAAATTAAAAAATAAAAATAAATAAAATAGAAAAAAAAAGAAAAGACAAATGTATTATGTCACGGTTTTGAAGTTCAAAAGTCCAAAACCAATATCTTGGTCCTAGAATTAAGGTATTGGCAGAGCTGTAGTCCTCCTCAGAGGCCCGAGGGGGATCCGCTTCCAGGTTCCAGTTGCTGTGGCCTTCCTTGGCCTGTGACCACATCGCCCCAGTCACTAGGGCCAGCAGCAGCAAGTCTCTGCTCTGATTTCAATTCATCTTCTCTGTGTATGTCAAATCTCCCTCCACTTCCCTCTCAGAAGGATATGTGCGATTGTACTCAGGGCCCACCCGGTAAGGCAGGATGACCTCCCCCAACTCAAGATCCTTAACTTCATCCCATCTGCAATGGCCCCTGTTAGCTATAGAAGGTAACACTCACAGGTTGGATGGGGGGGTTGGGATGTGAATATTTTTGGGGAGATCATTTTTTAGCCAACCAAAGTCAGCAAATACTCTAATAGCTGGAGGAATTCAACAGAAAAAAAGGTCTCCTGGCCCCATCCTCAGGGTGCTCTACTCCTGGCCCTGTCCTCAGGATGTTCCACTCCTGGCCCCAGTCTCAGGAGGCTCCACTCCTGGCCCCGTCCTCAGGAGGCTCCACTCCTGGCCCCATTCTCAGGAGGCTCCACTCCTGGCCCCGACCTCAGGAGGCTCCACTCCTGGCCCTGTCCTCAGGATGTTCCACTCCTGGACCTGTCCTCAGGAGGCTCCACTCCTGGCCCCGTCCTCAGGAGGCTCCACTCCTGGCCCCGGCCTCAGGGGGCACCACTCCTGGCCCTTCCTCTGGAGGTTCCACTCCTGGCCCTGTCCTCAGGGGGCTCCACTCCTGAGCACCCTCCAAGCAGTGCACCACCTCCTCTGTACCCAAGGCACTACTCAGAAGGGAAGGCTTGGGGAGAAGGCATCAGGGAACCTAGATAAAGCCCTAGAGCTAAAGAGCCCAAGGATGGGTCTTCTCAGGACAGCAGAACTGAAAGGTAAACTGCTCTGGAGTCTTAACCCTTCTTACAGAGTTTTTCCAGCTTTGCAGATAAAATACGTGCAAAAATCATAGAATCTGTTAAGAATTCTGCTCTGGGACCATCACATTTTGAAGCATTGGCTAATAAACCTCCTTCTTCCTATTTCCTTCTGTTACCATTAATTTTAGCCCCTCTTATGACTCAGTTGGTAACTTTCCGTTTCTGCTCCCTTACGCCTTCATTCTTACTCATCCTTCCCTGTCGGGTAAATCACCCCCAGCCCCGGAAACTCTGAGGGGCAACATCTAGGCACACTCAGAGGATGGAAATTAAAATAACTGTTTCCTGAAAGAACACAGAAAGAGAATTGCTTGAAAACAAATGCCCTTAAATAAGGCCAGACGTCTCAGGAAAAGTCTCGGCATGGACCCGGATCTGTGTAGGATGGGGCTCCTAATCAGCAACACCTGAGTACTGCACCTGTCCGGGGCGGGGGGTGGTGGCATTAAAACTCGGCCTTTTATGGACCACAAAAAAAAAAAAAAAAAAAAAAAAAAAAGATGCTGAGAAGATGTGAGGCAAACTATGGGTGAACTGTGTTGTTTAAATATGGACACACACCCCCGAAACGGTGCCACTAACTCTGTGCAGGGGCCAGGTAAGGATTTCACTATCAGCCCCTCCCAGTTAGACACTGGGGCTGTGCTGAACTGGGAGGCCGGGGCAAGGTCTCCTCCAACATGGTCAGAGCCTGTCTCTCCAGGACTGCCCACCTGCCCCACACTCCCGTCTGGACTGGGACAGCCTCGTCTTCCCTATCCTAGCACCAGGGTAGATAAGCCAACTGCTCCCATGTCTTTCTTCAAAGAGCAGACATTGCCAGCTGCGCTCCTATTATTCTAGCCCATCCCGACCCTATTTGCCTCTGCACTGATCCGTGCGGCAGCTTCAACTTTCCCCTCACTAGAAGGTGTGTCTGCGCCAGTGACGGTTAGACCAGGAAGGAAGGGAGAACCAGTAGGAGGGCTCTAGAAGAAGAGATTGGTAGATCGAGGGATGTGTTGCAGGGAACTGACCCCTGCATTGTGGGAACTGAGTATAAGCCCCCCCCCCCCCCCCCCCCCCCGTCCGGATGTCTCTGCATCTGATACTAAAGTTCGCGGTCTGCAGGGCAATCAGGAAGCAAAGACCACCAGCAGGCTGGAGGCCCACAGGCAGAAGCAGGGACCCCACAAGGACAGCCTGGAACCTGTGTCCATTCTTGCTGCCCCTGACCTTGTTGCAGCTAAAGCCACGCAGAGGCTGGGCCCCTCCTCACTAAGCTACGTTCCCACACCTGGTGCCCCTGCTGCTTCCTGCAAGGAGCTGAGGCAGCACATTAGAGGGCTTCGAGATGGCCTGGGCCTCCCTTTCACCCTCCAAAATCTCACAATCTCTTTTAGGTGGACAGGCCAAGAGGACCCATTCCAAAGCCATCGGAGCAGGAAGTCGGACTCCCCTGCAGACGGACTCTGCGAGGGAGGTGGAAATGCAAGGTTTATCAGGCATAATCTCCGAGAGAGGGAAGCAGGATGGGGCCAAAGGAGAAGCTGAGCTGCGAGGCCGTCGCAGCAGGTGCCCCTTCCCGTGGAGCTCTGCAGCCAGGGTGGCCTCCGGGGTTGGCTGGCATCAGGCAAGGCTGCCTGGGGAAGGGCCTCGGGTGCAGCAGAGAGGAGGAGGAGGGCCTTTGCAGGAGGGTCTAGGCTGGGAGCCGCCGGCGGCCTCCACTCCTGGCAGCTGGAGGAATGGGTGCCGGGGTCCCAAGGGGCTTTCTGGACGGGGGCCACCGGGTCCCATAACCCCACTTCAGGCTTCACACCTGCCCCGTGCAATGGCTACATGGGTGTCCCCCGGACTGGGGCTTCCCTGGGAGGACCTGGGTTTGGAATGTGGGGCGTGATTCTAGGCCCCACGAGGCACTTCCTGCAAACTGAGCTTGGAGAGCCAGAGCTGAGACCCGGCGTCCAGAAAGGCTGCCGAGAACCCATTCCCTCTGCTCTGCTGTGGGCGGGCCCTGGCGCCCCTCCTTGCCATTCTCCCCGTGACAGTACAAGGCCCACAAGCGGCAGGAACGACAAGGCTGTCATTCTATCACTTCCCAGAGGCGGCAAAGCGCGCCCTCACACACAGCTGTTTTTAAATATCCTCAACGGAAAATCGTCCTTAGAATTTGAGAGCCGGGGATCCCTGGGTGGCGCAGCGGTTTAGCGCCTGCCTTTGGCCCAGGGCGCGATCCTGGAGACCCGGGATCGAGTCCCACGTCGGGCTCCCGGTGCATGGAGCCTGCTTCTCCCTCTGCCTGTGTCTCTGCCTCTCTCTCGCTCTCTGTGACTATCATAAATAAATAAATAAATAAATAAATAAATAAATAAATAAATAAATAAAAAAGAATTTGAGAGCCACCCTTACACACGAGGGTGGACGAATGCGGGAAACAAGCCTGTCTTTCCAGCGCCTTCCCTCCCAGTGTCTGGCCCTTCTCTCCATCTGGTGGTACAAGCCAGAATCTGAGGCATCCCAGGACACCTGTCTGTCCTGCAGCCCCCCCTTCACCGACCACTGTCCATGTGACCTCCCAGAGAACTTTCCTGACCCCCTCCCATTTCTCTTCGCTGCCCCCCTGCCCCAAGCTCCTGCTCTGGGGCCCTGCAGTGGCCCCTCTGACTTTGTCTCCTCACATCTATCCCTACCCCCTTGATCTCCTCTCCTTTCTGCACAAAGAAGTCTTTTAAAAATACAATTTTTTAAAAAAATATTTTATTTATTTATTCATGAGAGCCCTACACAGAGAGAGGCAGAGAGAGACAGGCAGAGGGAGAAGCAGGCTCCCTGCAGGAAGCCCGATGTGGGACTCGATCCCAGAACTCCAGGATCACGCCCTGGGCCAAAGGCAGATGCTCAATGGCTGAGCCACCCAGGGATCCCTAAAAATACAGTTCTGATCATGCCTTCTCTGTTGTTAAATTTATTCAGTGTCTTCTTACCTATTATGCTCTAGATAAAGAATAAACTTCCTAATGTGGCCCCCAAAGGCCTCCAAGGCCTCAGGCCTCAACCTGCTCCCGACTGGGCCTTGCTCACTGTGCAGCAACCAGGCTGGCCTCCCCACCATGCTTCCCACCCCCCGGGGGCTGCCCTGCGGTAATGCCCCCACCTGCTACTGTCTGCTGCTAAAGTTAGGGGTTCCACACTTGGGACCTCCAGTCAGATCCTCAGGCTTCCAATCTCCAGCTCTAGCACTTTTTTTTTGTTGTTATTTAACCCATGTAGCTTTGGGCAATTTACCAAGGCTCTCCACATCTCAGTCTCCTCATCTGTAAAATGAAGGCAGTAATAGTGCCTGGGCTGCAGGAGTACACGAGGCCTGCGTGTAATGCACAGTGCCAGGCACATGGTGAGTGTTCGAAAATGTTGGTGATCATTTTAATGCCCCTGCAGGCCTCAGCCCAGGCGTCCTTCCTCAGGGAGGTGTCCCCCGCCCTCCTGTGCTCTCACGGTCCCTCCCTTGTTCCTTCCTTCCTTTCCCAGCATGGACATAGGGTGGATTTGACTGCCTTCTGCTCAGGGCACGAGCCTCTTCGGGGCAGGAATACATCCTGTTTGCTCACCATTATATCCTCACAGCCTAGCACCATTTCTCAAAATAAACATTCCCTTTCCTGGTGCCGCCGGGAGGGTGTGGGTATGGGTACAGTCTGGGCTCTCGGCCACCATACATGGAGTTGGAGATTGGGAGGCAGGAGGTGTGTCCTGGGGATGCCTTCTAGTGCTGATAAGCTGTGAGCAGAAGTGCCACATCCACCCCAGTGCCCCCCTAGAAGCCTACGCAGCCCTGCCTGGGGCCCCCCCCCTCCCTTGGCCTGTAGGCTTCAGAGTACAGCCCACAGCACTGCTTCGTGGCTCTATCATGGAAGGCAGCCCTTCCCATGCACGTTAAATTCCCAGCACGTCTGGCCTGGCTGCAGAGGGGTATCACTTCCATCTATTGATTTCCATCTATTACAGGACACGTCCACCAGCACAAACACTTGCCTGAGTCTTCACAGAAAAGGGCGGGAGGGGTGCCAAGGAGGAGTCCTGTATGATGGGTTTGCCAGCCTCCCCCTCTCTGCCCTGCCGCACTCTGGCATCAGTTCTGGGTGATGTGGGGTCCCGCTCGACACATAGTCCAGACTGGACTAAGGGGAGACACCCCACCAGGATGGGTCTGAGGGCCCAAAGACAGACTTAGCTACATGGTGTTGGGCGCTGAAACTGTAGGTTAAGAGAGCGAGGGCCACACACCCCGATGCCAGGCAGGGCTGAATTCTGGGGCAGAATTCAGGAGTACGATTATGGGCATTGGAGAAAGGGCTGGTCTACAGAGAGGAGAATGGAGCAGAGAGACACGTGGCCCCAGCCAGGGACAGAGAGAGGAATCTCCTATGACTTTCGTCCCTGTGAAGGCCAGCTGTAATTCCTCTAATAGTTTGCATGAGGGTTCCCCTATATCCTCTTCTTTAAGTGGGGTTCAGACTGTGTTTATTCCTGGTAGCCAAAGATGGCTGATAAAGATGTCTTCTCATATTGGATGTCAATGAAGCAACACCTCAATCCATAAGGCTGCCTTACTCATGACAGCTTTATACTGTCCGAAGACCTCTGATGTCACCTACCCTGCTTTAAAGGCCACTAGACCAGGGACATCAGTGTCAAGGAAGGGTTTTCACTGACACATGAGGAAACCAAGACCCAGAGTGGGAAACAGACTCACCCAGGGTCCCTCAGTGAGTTTGTGACAGTCAAGGTGAAAGCAGAGCCCTGCATGCTCACGCCACAGAGCATCTCTGGAAGCGCCATCAGAGGGCCCTCCCTCTCCCACCGCATTGGCCCTCTCCAGGCCAGGGCTGTTATGAACTCAGACCATCTGCAGAATTCTACTACGGAAGAGCATCTGTTATGGTCTGTTGTGTGTTCTTATGAATTCTGAAAACAAGGGACAGACCATGGGGATGCTAGAGCTGGGGGACATGGTTGCAAGGTGCAGTCCTGAGCAAAATTGTGGAGACACCTGTGCTGTGAAGCCAGCAACAGGCGCCGAGCTCCCAGGCACAGCATGAGTGTGCAAGAATAGGGTGAGCACTACAGACGAGAGGATGCTGTCCTAAAGTGGGAACAGGGATCCAAGTGGCTGGGAGATGTTTGTGGGTCCCAGGCAGCCTCTGGGCACTGGCTACTAGCTGCCAGAGAGCCCCTGGGCTGTGAGCAGCAGGAGAGGCAACACAGGTGGGACCCGGTCACCAGGGCAGCTCCACAAAAATCAAGGAACCTGGAGAGGAGGGTGAGAAAATTTTCTGATCATTATTCAAAGATCTTTCTGTTCTGTTAAATACTCCAGGAGCAGGGCGCCTCGGTCAGCTAGGTCACAATCCAGGAGTCCGGGGATCCACCCAACATGGGGCTCCCTGCTCAGCGGGGAGTCTGCTTCTCCATCTCCCTCTGCCCCCTGCGTCTCCCATTCAAGCTCATTCTCTTTCAAATAAATAAATAAAATCCTTTAGAACAAATAAATAAATACTTCAGGAGCTTCAGGAGAAAAACCAAAGCTACAGTTTTCTAAAGGTACCATTCCTGTGAGCCAAAGTCCTGTATTGTGAACAGATGTTAGCACTACAATAATACACCGTTTTGAGCGTGAGCTATCTCTGTAGCCTCACTATCAGGCACAGACGTGGCACAGACGTGGCACAGGGCAGGCTCTTTATGGAAATAATGGAGTGCTTGCTCTGAGCCTGGGACAGGTTTGCCTGCAAGCACTCTCATGTCCCATTTTACAGAGGAAGGACTAAGGTGTCAAAATCCCAGGTCGCACAGCTACTGTGAGGTGGACACCGTGTTTGAGCCCCGGCAGCCTGGCTCCAAACCCTTGCTTAACCTCCAGACTATATTTGATGCCCCTTGACCTTATCCTTGGAAGGACTAGTATGGATGGGCAGGCTGGCAGGAGTCTGGGGAGGGGCTTGGGGCCTAACTACGTAGCCTAGCAATACCAGCTCTGCTAAGGCGTTTAGCTTCTCTGCCCTTGCTCGTGAGAATGTTTTCATCTGAACCTGTTTTTTGGCTGCCCTGTCTATGAAGAAGTAGAGTCTTTGAAAGAACAAGGGACAGAGTCAGGAAAACCAGGGGTGTGCACGTTGGACAGCATTCTTCCCCTCCCTGGGCTTCATTTTCCCCCACCAAAAGGAGATGGCCTTGCATCTCCTCTCACGTTCCTTTATTTCCAGATGATTCTCACATGTCATCTGAATTCTATCCACAGAGGAGACGCTTACTTAAGCTTCAGGTTAAATAATTCAGCAGCTGGCACATGGTCAGCCCTCAGTAAATGTCCCAGAGTAATTTAAGGGATGCCTTAGGCATCTGGACTTTCTCATCATATCTGTGTCTATCCCCGTAATTTCCTAACACTCGATGAGCCATGTGAGCCGTCATAAAGCCTGTGGTTTATGAAAAAGATTTCAGGGCTCAAATCCCAACCAGGGGCATGAAATCCCTGAGAGGAAGAGTCCAGAATGTCATTGAAGCTGACAAAGAGACAGCATAAAAGAAAACAGGACCAAACTCACTCATGAATATAGATGTGAAAATTCTAGACAAAATGCTAGCAAATTGAATTCAACAGTATATTAAAAGAATAATTTACCACAACCAAGTAGGGCTTACCCAAAGAATGCAAAGCTGTTTTAATATTAGTAAATCTGTTTATAGAACACATCAATGGGTCAGATAATAGAAACCATATGATTATTTTGCTAGAAGCAGGAAGATCCTTTATGAAAATTCAACATCTATTCCTAAAGGGGACATTCCCTAAAATACCAGGAATAGATGGGACAAGTAGACCTTCGCGGCAGGGGGTGGTTAGTGGGACAGCACTCCACATCTGGACCCTTTCCCTATGTTTGGGAAATTCCTCACTTTCTGAGCTTTGGTGAGAGACAGAGCTACCTCCAACTGTAGAATTGGAGAAAATACCAGATGCTCAGTGTTGCGAGTACTGGCCCCACCCCAGCAGCAACAGTGAGGCACTTGGCCTACATGGTGGAGTGAAGAAAAGAGGCAGCAGAGAATATTTTTCTTTTTTAATTCAGATTTATTGGATGTAGAGAATTTTTTTATGGGGTTCCAGTAATAACAGCAACATGGGTTTGCAGGGATGGTAGGGACAACAGTGCAGTAGCTTCATCCAGGCTCCAGGGGCCAGTCATGCTGGTGTTTCCAACTGTGGCATTTCTCCCCACCCCCCACCCCCACCTCCTCCACTCTCTTCCGTGTCCTCTGGGCCACAGCCCCAGCTGCCCAGGCTCCATCTGTTCTTGAACTTCCAGTGATTCTCTGAGCTATTCAGGATCCTGTCGAAACTTCTTCTCCACTACAATCATCCAGCGTCAGTGTCTGTTATGGGCAGCTAAGAAAGCTTAATGATACAGAAGGCTGTTTCCTTAACATTACAAAGAATATGTCTCCTGTTTTCAAACTTGCTGCCAAAATAATGCATAAATCTATTAAAACAAAGAGTAGGGGCCCCTGGATGGCTCAGTCGGTTTAAGTCTGCCTTCGGCTCAGGTCATGATCCCAGAGTCCTGGGATGGAACCCCACATAGGGCTCCCTGCTCAGCTGGGAGGCTGCTTCTCCCTCTGCCTCTGCCTGCTGCTCCCCCTGCTGTTCTTTCTCTCTCTCTCTCTCTCTGTCAAATAAAATCTTTAAAAAAAAAAAAAAAACAGTAAAATGGGGTGCCTAGGTGGTTCAGTCTATTACGCATCCCACTCTATTTCAGCCCAGATCATAATGATCTCAGGGTCTTGAGATGAAGCCCCATTTAGGGCTCTGCACTCAGCAGGGGTTCTACTTCTCTCCTTCTCCCTCTGACCCTCCCCCTACTTTCTCTCTCTTTCTTAAAATAAATAAATCTTTTTAAAAAAAGAGTAAAAAAAAAAAGATTATAGCCAATACAATTAATTTTTTGCCTATGTATCCATGTCTTTTTTAAAGGTCAGATTTTTTTTTTGAGGTCCTATTTGCAAATGCTAAAATCTACCCCTTTGAAATGTACAATTTGATGAGTTTTAGCAAACCTGTATAGTTATTTAAGCACCACAACATTCAATATATAAACTATTTCCATCACCCCAAAAAGTTCCCATAAGCTCCCTTAGAGTTCATTCTCTCCCTAACCCTAACCCTGGTAACCATTCTGATTTGTCCCTGTAGTTTGGCCCTTTCTAGAATGTCATATAATAAAATCACACAGTAGACTTTGGTGGCCGGCTTCTTTCACTTAGCGTACTGCTTTTGTGATCCATGCATGTGGCGGCATGAGGAGTATTCCATTGTATATATGTGCTAGAATCTGTTTATCAATTCAATGAATGATATATATCAGGTTATTTTCAGTTTCAGACTATCATGCATAAATCTTCTATGAACACTTATGCAAAAATTTTTTGTATAAACATATGTTTATTTTTATGGGGTAAATATCTAAGAGTAGGAATGCTGGGTCAAATTAAGTAAATATTTAACTTCAGAGAAACTATTAAGCTGTTTTCCAAAGCGCTATACTGTTTTGCATTCCCACCAACACTACATGAGAGTTATAATTGCTCTGTGTTCTATCTGCACTAGCACTTGACATTATCAATCTTTTCATTTTAGCTGACAAGTAAATGTAGTATCTTGGTTTGGTTCTAATTTTTATTTCTCTAACAATGGAGAAAGTTGAGCATCTTTTCGTGCGTCTATATCTATATGCCACCAAAATATCTTTTTCGGTGAAGAGTCCATTCAAACTGTTCATCTATTTATTTTTTGTATAGCTATTTATCTTATTATAATTGAGCTATGAGGGTTCTTTATATATTCTGAATACAAGTTCTCTATCAGATTTGTGTTTTGCAAATATTATCTCCCAGTCTGTGGCTTGTCTTTTCATTTTCTGAAGAGTGGCTTGCAAAAAGCCTAAGTTTTTATAAAGTCTAATTTAGCAATTTTTCTCTTATGATTCATGCTTTTCGTGTCCTAAAAAATCATTGCCTAACCCAAAGACACAAAGATTATTTTTCCTATGCTTTCTTCTAAAAGTTTTATAGTTTTAGCTCTTACATTTGAGTCTATGATTCATATTAAGTTAGCTTTTATAGAGATGAGTGAGAAAAGAGTCAATGTTCATTTTTTGCATATGAATGCAAACATTTTCCACTATTATAACATTGTCCTAGAAGTTCTGGTTGGCATAATAAGATACCAAACATTAGTATGAGGTAAGATTATTGGAAAGGAGGAGAAAAAAATCATTATTTACAGTCAGTATGATTTAATACCCCCCAAAATTCAAGAGAATCTATTGAAAACACATAGAATTAATAAGAATTCAATAAGATAACTCACTGCAGAATAAACATGCAAAAATCAATAACTTTTCTATATAACAACAGTAATCATTTAAAGGTTATAATATAAAAATAAAGAATCCTGTGCATAATAGCAACAAAAGACATACATGCCTACAAATACTTATCACAAAGAAAGTGCAGGGCCTATAGAATGAAACTCAGAAAGCTTTATCGAGGGCATGAAAAAAGATAACTAAATATAGATGTGTCAATCTCTTAGATGGAAAAACTCAATAGTATAAAGATGTTCATTCTTCCAAAGGAATTTATAATATTGAAAGATTTGGGGAACAGGAAAAAATTATTCTAAAATTTATCTGGAGGAGGAGGAGTAGCTGGAAAAAAAAATGTGTTGAAGCATATCGAGGAGGACCTGCCCTACCTGGTAGGAGGATATTTTATAAAGATATCATAAGTAAAAGATTGTGTTAAGGGCTCCAAATCAAATAAGTGATATGTGCTAGAACAGGATAAATGAGTCTAAACAGAACCTGACATGTATTAAAACTTCATGTATGATAATATCATTTATCAGCTGGGATCACGATATGTTGCAGGGTAGCAAGAATGGGAAAAAAAGAGATGAGTTCTAAGAGGCTCTGGGAATAATTCAAGAGACATGTGATGGCAGGGGAGTTTGCTGGGTTGCTAAGCCAGAGCTGCAAGTTGTCAGGCAAGTAGGAGCCTCTCTGGGCAGCAGGGCATTGCAGGCTGGTGGGCTGGTGTTCAGAGGGAGTTGGCCACCTCCCGCGCCCTCTAGTGACAAAGTTTGACATCATGTGGGCTGGCAAAAGGCCCCTAGCCACTTCTATGGATCAGGCAATGAAAAGTAAAATTTGGTCTGAGAGGTAATATATTGATAACCAACAGAATGTAAGTGCCAAACCACATTTTTCAAATACCACCAGGGTCTCAGCTCTGGACACAGGTGCTAACATCCCAATGGCCAAAACAAATCACCTAACCAAGTCCAATATCAATGAGGAGAGTGGGGAGAGAAGGGGAGGGGAGTGAACACTCAGTAAATAATAATAGCAGTAATCCAAATGATCACAGAGATAGTATACTAGTAGGATGTCCTGATGGATTGAAAGGATAGATAAAGAAATGGGATGGTTTTTAGAGTTTCAGAGATAGGAGCAGTCGGTGGCTGATGATATTAGTATAATTAGTATAGTTTTCAGTGACTCCCCTCCTGAACACAGGATCTTTGTTTTAAAGGATTGTTTGAGTCACAAGAAGTCAATTTAAAAAAATGTCTTCTATTTGCAGCTGGGTTTTGTTTTGTTTAATATTGTATTCATTTATTTGAGAGAAAGAGAAAAAGAGCAGGGGGAGGAGCAGAAGAGCTATTTATGAATGTAGGAAGGACCAGAAGATGAACAGGTTTGCTGGGTAAAATCAAGAGTTTTGTTTGAGATTCATTAAATATTGACATCTAAGAGGAAATATCAAATGGGAGTCTAGAACTCAAGAGTAAGATTACTTTGAAAGATCTATGCATGATAATCATCAGCTTCTAGAAAGTGCTTTATGCTGTGGATGTGCTCGAGGTCACCTGGGGAAAGAGTGTAGCTGGAGAAGAGGAGCTGTTCAGGAATGGAGCTCTAGGCACAGGAAAGGAGAAAGATTCTGCAGGGGGACTGAAAGGGTGTTGCTGGCATTGTGAAAGAAAACCGGGAGGGTATGGTGTCATAGGAGCCAAGAAACAAAGGTGTTTGAAGAAGGTGCCAAATGTTACCAGGGATTTGAATGAGATGGAGACTGTTGGTGACCTTGACATGAGCTGTTTAGGAGACCAACTCTATGAAGAAGCACTGTGCTAGGTGCTAGAGATAAAAAGATGAATAAGATCCATTTCTTGCCCTTTAGGAAATCATAGCCTGGTGGGAAAGGCAGACATGCAAATAAATCATTGCAATACAGTGTGAGAAATCTTATAATAGAATAACATTTTCTTACATGTGTTCCACTGAACACTATTTGAGGGAGATGTTAATCAGTCTCTAAAACCAGAGTGTTCCAAGACCAAATAAGCTTGGGAAACCCTGCAGACTGCACGCCACCTCGGGCTGCAGCGCCAACTGCAGGCCTCTTAGCGTTATGTTCGGGGCTTAGGTAACCAATGTGTTGCACTTCAGGGTCCTCTCTACATACCCAGGTCTTATCTGGCACCCCAAGAATTAAGGGGAAACCATGCCAGCTCCACAGTAGAAACAGCTACCAGGGGCAGGGAAACAGACCAAAGAGGAGCAGCTTCCGGCAGGGAGCTGAGCACAGAGTTGCTCCCCGCAGGAAGGCTGAAGCAGGATTTCCCTGCAATGTGCTCTGGGTCCTGTGGCTGAGCAGCAGGGAGATGGGAACAAAGGTCTCAGGGCCTCCAGGGGCCTTGTCCCACAGGACCCGGTGCCTGAGACCTCCCAGCTGAGACGGTGGACCTGCAAACCCGAGGCAACCACTCACATGTTGCAGCTATGTTGAGAGGTCTGGCTTCCGATTAATTTGACAATTTCCCTAGAGGTAGAAAAATTAGAGAAAATTAAATCACCAGCCAGCTCCTCAGCACTTTTCCCTTGACGACTAAAGCAATGGAGACATCAGAAACACTACTAATACTTTGTTGCACAAAATGAGTGCTGCTGAGCAAGAATCAACTCACTAGTCCATGGTTCTGGGATTCCCAGGTGCTTTCTGAAGTGCCCTATCTTGGGCAGGTAGGTAGAGAGGCAGAGGGGCTCTCACTCCTAAGTACTGGTGGGGACCAAGAGGAGACCCTGACCTAGCAGAGTAGGTGCATGACAAAGAGGAGCCTGTGGGAGGTTGGAAGGTACGGGTCGTGATGTTCAGAGGACATGACAAACTTGGGCATGGTGGGAGCAGGTGCCAGTGCCTGGTGGGTGTGGTAACAGGAGTCCAGATGGCAGAGGGTATCCAGTAATATGGTTCTGAGTGATGGCTCAGTCACAGCAATGTGTTTGTTTTTTCTCAGCAACTCAACCTTGAGAAAATTGTCAAGTAACCCCTTGTCCCATTTAGGATAGGAGAACCCAGGTCTGCCCTTACAGCTTCACTAGTTCTAGTTATGGAGACTGAGGACCACCAGGCATAGGAGCTAACATACCTTGGATATAAGGGGACCACCAGGGCCATATCCCACCTCCTCATTGCTCTTCTTGAATTTTCAGTGACCCCCTCCTGAACACAGGATCTTTGTAAAGGATTGTTTAAGTCACAAGAAGCCAAGTAAAAAAAAGAGTCTTCTATTTGCAGCTGGGTTTTGTTTTGTTTTGTTTAATATTTTATTTATTTGAGAGAAAGAAAAAGAGCTAGGGGAGGAGCAGAGGGAGAGGGAGAAACAGACTCTCCACTGAGCAGAGAGCCTGACACAGGGTTCAATTCCAGGACCCCAGGTTCATGACCTGAGCTGAAAGCAGACATTTAACCCCAACTGAGCCACACATGTGCCCCTGGAGCTGTTTCTGTTGCAAAGAACCAAATGCCATTCTGGCTTGAGAACAGAGTTGCAGTTTATTGCAGTGGCACAGAAGGACATTAGACTAAAGGGACAGGAAGGATAGGAAGCATAGTCAGACCCCACAGGGCCCAGACCTGAGGACAACTCAGTCTCTCTCTGGCCACATGGTCTCTCTAATTCTGTTTCCACTCAATTCTTCACTTGATCAACTCTCTTCCTCTGCTTAAACACACTGTGCATGCCCCTACCTCCATGTGTATCAATCCGCCATCAATCCTGATTCTAGATCACTTTTAGTTTAAACAGCCCTCCATCAATTGGCCACAGTTCCTGCGCAATCTCATCCAAATTCTCTGGAAGTCAATGAGTCACTGGCTAGTCATTGGGTCATTACTCAATAGATAGCCACCAGAAAATAGATCAGCTATTCACCAACTATTGCCAAGGAGGGTGGAGCCACATGATACTTGCATTGTCCCTTCCAGGGGTGTGGGCAGGGTAGATATTGAAGCCCCAATGTGCAGAATTATATAGATGATTACCAGAAATGCAGACTTAAAAGAATATACAGCAAAGCAAGTGTGGTAGCTGAATAATGCCCCGCCCCCAAAGATATCCATATCCTTATCCCTGGAATCTGTGATTATTACCTTATATAGCAAAAGGGACTTTGTGGTTGTGATTAAGAATCTTGAGATGGGAAGGTTGTGCCGGGTTATCCAGCTGAGCCCAATGTCATCACAGAGTCCTTATAAAAGGGATGCAAGTGGGTCAAAGACACAGTAGGAGGAGATGTAATGTTGGAAATGAGAGATTGGAGTGATTCAAGCTAAAAAAGGTGGAATGGGGCATCTGGGTAGCTCAGTGGTTGAGTGTCTGCCTTTGGTTCAGGTCGTTTACCCTGGGGTCCTGGGATCCAATCCCTCATCTGGCTCCCTGCAGAGAGCCTGCCTCTCCCTCCGCCTGTGTCTCTGCCTCTCTCTCTCTCTGTGTCTCTCGTGAATAAAGAAATAAAATATTTAAGAAATAAATAAAATAGAATAAATTAAAAAGGTGGGAAAATAAATTCTCTACTGAAACCTCCAGAAAGAATACATCCCTCTTGATATTTTGAGACTTCTAACTTCCAAAACTGTAAGAGAGTACATTTGTGCTGTTTTGAGCCACTAAATGTGTGTGAATTAGTTAGAGCAGCCCCCGAAAATGAATACAGCCAGGAAGCCTGGGATGTTCTCATCCTTACTCTGCACGCACTCTAGGACCAGGTCTTCTGGTAGAGAATCAGAACCATAGCCCACGACCATCCAGGATGTAACTTGAGTTCAAACAAACCCTACTCCATTGTGTATATCTTGAGTTTACTCTTTCCAAAAGTGAAGGTTCGGCTGATTTGGTTCATCACTATCCAATATGCAGTATCAGATACTGCGATATTCAATATTCCTATTGAACAGAGAGAGACTCACACTAATGGAGCACTCCTGGGGAGGTCTCACGCGGGTACCCCTTAGTGAGGGTGGGGCTTCTCTCTTGTCCAATCAACCGTGTCCAGGGCAGCAAGACGGCTGTCAATCAGCTCAGTCAGGACAATGTTTCTGAGGAAAGAATGAGTCTGGGCTACTTGTGAGAGTCACTTGAGGACACCTCCCAGAGCCAGCAGGCTTTAACAGAGAGAAGTTTAGAAAGCAATCTTGAGGTTTGAAGAGAAGAAAGGCCCTTTCTGACCTCTTTATACCAACTTTAATGCTGTAGCTTGAATTGTCAGAGCTTTAGAGCTACAGACCCGGGGTTCCTTTCTTTGGGGTCCTTTGATCCCAGCCCACTGTCTCCTACCGGCAGCTCTGAAGGCAGTCCTCCTCCACAGGTCAAAGGGGACCGTTTCTCCTGCATCCCCACCTTGCCCTTGGCCCTGCAGATTGGTTTGAAGGAGGGCACAGGCCCACTGCTTGCCCAGAAGCAGTATTTTTAGGAGTTTAAAGAAAAGAAAAGAGAAAAAAAAATCTGTTGAGGCCAATTTCAGGTTCTAGGCATGAAAAGAGAGGCAGTGCTTGAGCTTCTGGAAATCAGGATGGCTTAAGAAGTCAAAGACATTTGAATTACTGCCTTTGGGAATGGAAGAAACCCAAACAATTAGAAGTGTAAATGCACAGGATTCACGGCTTGATAGGTGTTGATATATCCCTCAAACCAGGTCTCCAGGCCCACTGGAGCCTGACCTCATTTAAAATTGCTGGGAAAATGCATGTAATAAGCTCAGTCTGAAGATGAAGACAATACAGTTTGGATCAGCCTCTTTCATATAGGGTTTGTTTTACTTATTGCTATTATTTTTCAGTTATTTATATAATATGCTACCTTTTTATTTTAAACAGTTGGGCATCTCAGACCAGACTGTCTAGAAATAAACTGCTGTTTTCCTATGATGTTTGTTAAAAGGCGAGGATTTTGTTTTTACTCATTATTATTTCTTTTTATGTACTGTCAATGACTTGTCTCAAAATTGTTCCATCACCTTTCTTAACCTGAATCCTCAATTAGGTTTCCCAGTCACTATCATTAAATGAAAACCTTTAAAGTGTTTTCATTTAACTTTTATTTGAAAGGATCATACATCTCTCTTATGATTCCTTTAATAAAGACTAAATAACTAAGACACATATATACTTTTAACAGGCACATTTGTATAATAGATATATCTACCTAAGAAGGCAAAGTTTATACGCCATATCCTAGCTTTTTGTCAGGAAAAAAAAAAAAAAAAAAAAAGATAATATGGTCTCTAGCCCCAGAATATGCAACCTCCCACAGGGGGTCTCTTGGGTCAAGGTCATGTCTAAATTCATCTCACTTCCACCCAGCTGCATGGGCCATGGCCTCGCTCCTGAAGGGTCTGACTTCCTCATGCCCAAGGCCCATTAGGAAGATTTTGGCAGCTGACCTGGGTGTCCACCCCTTTGTTAGGCCTGGATATGTTACACCCACAGACACAGGGCCTGGAGAACCGGGGACCATTCCTAGGTCACCTTGGGCCTTCACCACCTCCCAGAGGTTTTGCTGGGACCTCAAATTATCTGTTTTAAGGAGCTAATCACAGTTTTGTTTGAAGATTTTATTTTTAGGTAATCTCTACACCCAATGTGAGGCTTGAACTCACAACCCTGAGATCAAGAGTCATCTGCACCACTGGACTAAACCAGCCAGGCACCCCAGCTAATCACAGTTTAAATCGTGCGCACTTGCCTGCCTCCCCAAGTGTATCTGCTTCAGAAAACAAAAGAATTAGAGCACTAATGGTAAGCAGTGTAAGAGGGGACAGAGGGCAGAGAGCCCTGCCTGTTTCCCCTTAAATAAGAAGACACCTGGTCCTGCTCCAGTGGGCACCAGGGACTGGCAGTTCAGTGTCTGAAGGACCTGTTGCCTTTAGGCACCTTCTAGCAGAGGGCTCCAGAAGCTCTGCAGTCAGCTGGGGTCTCAGGGCCCTGTTCTACCTCCACAGTTATAGCAGTCCTCGAGCTCTATGTGCTATTTTTAAAATTCGAAAGCTCCTCATGGAATCTGCACATGCTTTTCTCAGAAACCTCCTCTCCAAACTAAATGAAGCTACAAGCTTCAATTTATATCAACTCAATATTTATACCAACTATGATGATCTCTTATGGATCAGAAGCTCTGATTGGCAGACACATATGGTTTTGATGAATAAAGCTGTGAAAACAAATTTATTATTATCTGCAAGGGAAGAGTATATGGTAGATAAGACTTTCCAAAGCATGGAGTCTGAAAGGGATAATGACACAAAAGGCATCCACAGTGATGAAAGTTAGGAGTGCTGAAATAAAAACATCAGGGGCAGGGGCGATAGCTCAGGAAGGGCTGTTGGATTGGATTCAATCTGTTAAAGTGAAAAGCCAGGCATCGTACTAGAAATAGTATAGGATACAGAAGAGAGCTCTGGGTCATTGCCTCCAATGTGACCTTGACAAGTTCCATCCCTCACTGGGTCTGTTTTCACACTTGGGCAATGATGAGGATGGACTCACCTGATTCCCCCTTCCCCAGCCAGGGCTCAGTGAGGAGAAGGGGGACTTGAGGATACGATGGCATTTCATGGCGGTGTGACCTTAAGCGAACTGCTATACCTCTCTGAGCCTCAAGTTCCCATTAACACTAGTACCTACCTCTCAATATTTTATGAAGTCTCTAGGATTATTTCAGCTATGGATTTTACTGCTGTTTCTGACCTCTTTTGAACTCTGGCCCCTGGCTTAAATTTAGGGTTGTGGCACAGATAGTCAGCTCTGGGATTCCTTGCTGAGCCCCAAGACTCATTGCTTACAGGGGTCCTATGTCTGCCTCCATCCCTCTCTTCCCTGCCTTTTCCCGAGGCTGCTCCCACTTTGCTATCAGCTCTCCCATCTCAGCCTCTCTTTCGCTCTTTGCTTTTCAGCCTGACTGCTACTGAAGCCTGATGACATGAGTCCTAGCGGAAGAAATCAGCAACCCCTAACCAGATGTGTCTCAGCTTTGCTGTGGATGGCAGGGCTAATCCGTCCCCACAGAAGCAAACACACTCTGCCATCTGAGCCATGCCAAAGGCAATGTTTCAACAGTACTGGAGTTAGAAGTTTTCTGAATTCAAGATAAAGGAAGAATTCAAGTACCCTGTAGTAAAACACATGCTTAAGACAGAATTTAGCTACTACAGTTTCCTGGGAATGGGTGGAGGGAAGAGCTGGCCCATCTCTGTTTAAAGAAATGGAAACCATAAAGGGATCCAGGGGGAAAAAAAAGAGAGAGAGAAAGAGAGAAAAAATCTTCAAGTGAGAAAGTGAAATTACCATATTAAGAGCCTCTATTAAGTTAAATCTCTTACTTAAAGACTGAAAGCCTTGGTGCCTGTGGGATTGGGCTCTGGTTGAGGGTGGGGAGGGGGTAAAGTGAAAAATGATTCAGAAAATCAAAAATGATTCAGTTGTGGTTAATGGTGCCTTTGGAGAGGGGACAAGTGTAGGGCCAAGGGTGGGGGGAGAAGCAGTTTCAGAGCGTAGTAGGCAGCCACAGAGACCTCCAATGATCCCCTGCCCCTTCCTATTCACACCACAGTGTAACTCTAGCCCCCACCTCTTGAGTCCGTTGCTAAGGAAGAGGGATGGGAATCACTTCTGATACTGGGTCACAAAGACTCTGGCTTCCATCTCGTTCACCCTCATTGCTCTCTCGCTTGCTCACTGTGAAGGAAGCCAACTGCCATATGGCGAACGGTCCTATGGAGAAGCCCCTGTGGCAAGGAAGTGAGGGTGGCTTCTGGCCAGCAGCCAGCTGATAACCCTCTGTCCATCAGGCTTCTAGGGAACTGAATCCTGCCAACAGCATGGGAGTGGGCTTGGAAGCCAATCCTCCTAGCCCAGCCCAGGAGAGCCCTCAGACGAGACTGCATCCTTGGCTACAGGGGGGGTTGGGGGACGAAAAGAGCATTGAGTCACAGGCTTTACACACTCTATCTTGAAACTTGAACGCATTCTGCGAGGTAGATATTGGCTCCTCCATTGTGTAGGTGAGGAAACCGAGAGTCCAAAAGGCTAAAACTTGCCAAGTGTCAGATGACTAGCAAATAGAAGAACGGGGGTTAGAACCCAAGACTGACTAGTACCAAAGCACACACACTCTGGTCATTCCACAAATATACCATGTGTATTTTCTGTGTTTCCAAGGGAACTTAGAAATACAAATGGAGGGATCCCTGGGTGGCGCAGCGGTTTGGCGCCTGCCTTTGGCCCAGGGCACGATCCTGGAGACCTGGGATCAAATCCCACATCGGGCTCCCGGTGCATGGAGCCTGCTTCTCCCTCTGCCTATGTCTCTGCCTCTCTCTCTCTCTCTGTGTGTGTGACTATCATAAATAAATAAAAAATTTTAAAAAAAAGAAATACAAATAGACAGTTGTCTAATTATCCCACCAATAAGCACACAGAGACAGCAAGAGCTAGGAGTAACATGGCAAGGCCAAGCCTTCCCTGGAAAGGGAACATACTTCACAGTAGCATGAGAAACTACATACCCTTGCATCAGAATTCTCCATGTGCAAAGTAGCCCTGTTTCTTTAATTTCTTTAAAAATTTAGGAAAATGGGAAACCATTTCCCTAAATTTTTGAGCCAATGTGTGGCTCATTGGTAGAGCGTCTGCCCTGGGCTCAGGTCATGATCCCAGGCTCCTGGGAACGAGTCCCATATTGGGCTCCCTGCAGGGAGTCTGCTTCTCCCTCTGCTTATGGCTCTGCCTCTCTCTGTGTGTCTCTCATGAATAAATAAAATCTTTAAAAAAAAATTAGAAAAATGGCTGAATCCAATGCCACTATGGGCCAAGTGCCACTTCTAAGAACTGTACATGTGTTCACTCACTTAGACAATCCTGTACAGAGGGTACTCTTACAGTCATCCAGTGTACAGATGGAGAAACTGAGGCAAGAAGCAGTTACATAATTTGCTCCAAGTCACTCAGCTGTAAGGGATAGCCAAAATTTAAACTCAAGTGGCCTGGCTCCAGAGTTTCATAAAGGTCTCCAGCAGAGTCTCTTTGTGTCCCAGGTTGCCACATTACCTGGGCTCCCAATATGGCTTTGGGTTCAGCTGACCTGAGTTCTAAGCCCCCAGCTTCTGAATTTAAGCAGCTACCAAGACCCTCACCTCAGACTCAATCCCTGGCTTCCAGTTCCCAGCAATCCCCTCCTGCTCTAATTCCATCCGTCCTGGCTCCTGAGCTCCCTTCACGCTGGGCAATACCTGCTTCCTGGCCCAGCTTGCAACCCACTACCTGCCAACCTGAGCCTCGCCCATTGCTATGCTGCCCCAAGGACAAGACCAGCCCCTGGGACGAACCCTGTGCCCAGAAAGCACATCACTCAACAAGCCAGGGGCGAGCCTGTTAGAGTAAAAAATGGCCTGAATTCTAAGGGTATTATCTGAAGACAGGTTGTTTCCAGGAAAGGCAAATGGCCATACAGAGGCAGGAAGAGCACTACTGTGTGGATAAAAAGATGACATATGTAAATAAACCCACGGAGCCGAGAACCTAGATTAAAGTTACAGACAGATATGGCAGGCAAGATAATAGAGGCTGTTATAGACCTCTAGGGCACGATGAAAAAGCAAATCTGCCCATGTTTATGCAGATAACAGAGGCTGTTAAAGAAGCCATAACATTGATCATATAGGATCTCAATAGCCCCGCAATGGACTAAAAGAATTGTCGGGTGGTAGGGAGGAGGGGCCGTGGAGCCAGCAGGGATCCCAGGCTCTCCTCCAGGAGACTTTGTTGAGCAACCAGAAAGATCATGGGCTATTTGGGGCGGCCATCCAAAAAGCTGAAAGCAATGAGGGATGAAGAGATGGGGCAAAAATGCTAAAAGCAGCATTTTCAAATAAGTCTCATTTCAGTTTAGTCTTCCCATCTGTGGCGATTTTAAAAATATAGCTCCCAAATTGCCTATAGCATCTGGGGAGCAGGGTCTGTGGGCAGACACCTGCTCACCAGTGAGACTTTGGAATAGCATTTCCGGATGAGGTCCTTGTGGTTTCGAGATTAATCTGGAAAGGCGGTAGACTTATGGCATCCCAGAAAAGCCCAGCTGGGAGGTCCTTAGAGATGACTTAAGCTGCTCCCAGGGGGTGACTGACACACTCCCAAGCCACGCAACTGGTCCACGAGCAGCAGAGGGCTGGAGCTCCACATCCCTAAGTCCCTGCTCTGGGCTGAGTCTGCTCTGGGAGATTGTGAAAGGAAGGTGCTTGGTAGTATCTCCTTGAAGGAAGTGTAGCAGAAGAGGGCGAAATGGGAGGACATGAACAAAGGCAGACAAATTCAGATTTGACTGCTCTTTAGGAAAAAAATTCTTTAAAAAAAAAAGATATTATTTATTTATTTATTTATTTGACAGAGA
This sequence comes from Canis lupus familiaris, assembly GCF_011100685.1. NCBI lineage: Eukaryota > Metazoa > Chordata > Mammalia > Carnivora > Canidae > Canis > Canis lupus. Next base: position 34,869,679 of record NC_049242.1, on the reverse strand, counting down.
GAGAGCACAAGTAGGGGAAGTGACAGGCAAGGCAGAGGAAGAAGCAGACTCCCCACTGAGCAAGGAGCCCAACTCAGGGCTCCATCCCAGGACCCTAGGATCATGACCTAAGCCAAAGGCAGATGCTTAACCAACTGAGCCACCTAGGCACCCCTAGAAAAAAAAATCTAATAATTGTTATCTCTCACTAGCTTAGAGAAAGAAGAACAAAGATTGTCCTAACACAATTGCGTAAAGGCAGGACTGGGAAAGAAGATGCAGTTGCTTCCCATAGAGGTCAGTCTCCTGGGTGCAGTTTATCCCACCTGTTGGTCCTGCTTTTGAGGATCCATGAAAGTCAGCAGCCAACACTGTACCTGTTGTAGGTGATGGTTCTAGAGCCTCTTCCCTTCCTCTGTACCCACTATGCCTGCTCTTGCTTCCCTGGTTTCTAGATTCTGCGTCTACTCCCCAGTTTTGACACTCCTGGCTCTTTAGATAGTCCCTTGTGTCCCTCTTCTTGGACCTTGGCATTCTGCTTGACTCTGGGCTCCGCTTCACTGTGACACCCACTGTCCTCCTGATAGATTCTGTGCTCCAACTACAACCCCATGAGGCCCACATGCTGACCAGCTCAGGGTCCTCTCAAGTGACTCTGAATTTAGGCATTCTGTCTTGAACCCTAAGTTCCCACCTGGGGGTGAGGAACGTGGTCGTGATGACTCTCCCTATCCCATCTCTCTGGAATGTGGAGCTGTTGGACAGAAAAGAAGACCCATAGCGCAGGCTGAGGAAAGGGCAGGGCAGCAGGTGCCAAGCTCACCAGCGCTGCTCTGCTGTGCCTGCCTGTGCACAGGTGCATGGGGCAGGGGGCAAGGGGCAGAGGGCCGGTGGGGAGGCTGGAACACCTGTTCAGGGGTTGGGGATGGGCCAGAGAGCAAATGAAGCAACTCCCACAAATGAAGTTTCACTGTTCATTCATTCATTTCATAATGTGAATATATATATGCTGACTTTTCCTACTGTGTGTTAGGCTCTATTTAGGTTCTGGAGATATGGCAATGAAAAAACAGGAAACACTCTGGCCCTCATAGAGCTTACAATTTAGTTTGAAACAAATCATAAATAACTGAATACATTGTATAACATTGGGTGGTGTTAGGATGAAAAATAAATAATATTAAGGAGATGAAAGAGGGACTCTTTTGAATACAGTGGCCAGGAAGGACCCTGTGGACAGATGACATTTAAGCAGAGAGCTGCAAGAAGGAGGGCCCGTGGCCTGCAGGCTGGTGGGGAAGGGCATCCAAGGAAGACGGAACTGCAAATGCAAGGACCCTGAGTGGGGGGAGCATGCCTGACATTTGAACAAACAGTAGGATGGCCGGGGTGTTGGAGCCCGGGGAGCATTGTGAAGTGTGTGGGATGAGCTCAGAAGCAGTGGGAGGTAGATAACCTAGGGTCTCATAGGTCACCGTGAGAGCTTTATTCTCAAGGGATGGGAAGCCAGCCCCGTAGACGTGTCTGAAAATACCTTTGAGGCTTTTCTGGATCCCCAGCTGCAGAGGAAGATGCAGGGTGTGGTGGGGGCACGGAGCTTCCCATAAGAGTTCACATTTGAATGAGGTTTTGAGGACTGACCAGGAGTTTGTCTGGTGGAGAAAAGGAGAGGAATGCACCCCAGACAGAGAGAAGAGTAAGTTCTCAGGGAAGAAGGGCGAAAGAGCAAAGCACGTACCAGGGACAGCTGGCAGTCTACCCGGCTGGGGTTTAGCAGGAGAGGATGTTGGACCAGAATACAAGGCTCAGAAGCAACGGGGGCCAGATGGGAAGGACCTGGCATAAAGCAGCATCTCCAGCTTTGTTAGGAGCACCCCACCTTCTTGGAGAGCCACGTTGGTCCCTAATGAGCTGAAATCACTGTTACCACAGAGTAAACAAGTGCTGCTCTGGAAGGCATATGGCCCATCTCCCCACTCTGCCCCCCCCATCCCACCTCCACTCCCAAACCCAGGCAGCAGCCGCGGGCAGCATCGGAGGTGCCAAAGTGCTGGAGGCTTTCACACAGCTCGTCCTTAATAAGACAAGCTCTTTATTGAATCTGGGGAAATAAGGTGCTTTTAAATGAATTTCTGAACTGCCACTGCCAGAAAGCTAAGGGCAGAGGATGGAGCAAGGTGGTGGGGTGGGTGGGGTGGAGAAGACAAGACAGCCACAAAGAGGTGGCAGTTTGTGAGTTCCCGACCCGGGTCTGCCCGACAAATTCATTCCAACACAGGAGCTTCCTTCTACCCTAAAGACACTGGGTCGAAGAGACTCAGTAATTAAAATCAGAAATGAGAGTTCCCTGATAGGTGACTGGACTCAGGGCCCTAAAAATGATGGAAAGGTGGCCTGCCCCCACCGTGGGGGGAACCCAAAAGTAATTACCAGGATACTTTGCAAATTATTGAATAAGTCACTGGAATTGGCACATTGATTTATAGGAGGCTCAGAGATTTTGAGAGATTTGAGAGAATATTAAGAATCAATCAATATTTTAATTTATCTGGGGGTCCTAGAGAGTTCAGCTCTGCAGAAAACCACTGGGAGGAAATAGTGACCTTTGAAATACAGCTGGCTGGCAGGCAGCTGGGAGGCACCTTGGACAGGAGCCTGTTGGCAGCAGCTGCAGGGAAAGACTTCTCCACTCTGGAATGTTCTCTGTCTTCATGGCATCAGTCAGCCAAGGAGTGGAGGGCCTCAGGGGGAATGTGTTCTGGCAGTGTGGCCGGGAGGCTCTGGGCTGAGCCATGCGGAGCCTGCTCCTCCCAGGACAGAGCCCCATGCAGGAGAGAAGAGCCTGCAGACTTTGTGCCCCTTTCTAGCACACACTGCTGTGAGCTGGAGACATCTTGCAAGAGCCACCTGATGACACAACATCTTTGGGGGAGATCCAGCACCTTCTCCCCTAGGAAGCCAGACTCCCTGGGTCACAGGCCCCTGTGAGCTCCTTTTACAGGGTGAGGGAGGTAGAGCTCTTGTCACCCTAGGCCTGGTGGGGCTAAGGGTGAAGCAGTGACAAGAGCCTGGAAGGACCACCTGATGGCAGCTGTGGCCTTTGGCAAGGAAGGCAGGCAGCCCGTGACACCCTACAAAGAAGGAGTGAGGGAACAGATACCGCAAGTCCACACTCCTCCCTTCCTCAGATCTCTTCCTCATTCCCCATTGGCCAAAGCCACATACTAGCCAGAGGGCAGGGGAGTCCTTTGATTCAGTTGCGGGGGAGAGGGGGTGTTAAGGAAGGAGAGAGAACCAAAGGTATCCAGCCTGGGACTGTCAGATAACTCTGCCAATGACGTCCCAGCTCACCCACCCCATGAGAAGGACAATCCTGGGCAGGCCCAACTGACAGGCCTAACCACTGGGTTTTGGCCCCCAGGTAATGCTTAGTAATGTCTGCAGACAGCTTTGGCTTTACAGTTTGGGGAAGGAGGGAGGATGCCACTAGCATGTAGTGGGTAGAGGCCAGGGATGCTAAGAAACAGGAAAATGCACAGGACAGCGTCCCATAGTGAGGAAGAGGACCCCAGGCTCAGGTCAGGCACTACTACCTTTGCTTGGGCCGGAGAATGTTGCCCTCACTCTTCTGGAAAGATGGCACCACTTCATCTGACCCAGAGCCACTGGCCAGTAAAGTGACCTGCACCCTGCCTTCTCGTGTCCCTTGGGGATGGTGTCATGTGCAAGCAGAAGCCCCCCACACCCCACCTCTTCTCACCAACAGCAGAGGCCCTGGTGTGATCAGCATGGAGCACACTGTCTGACCCGTGGGTCTCCAGAGCCTGGCTTTGCCTCCTCTTGGAGGCCAAACCTCCCTCTCATTCCCCTCGTTTTCAGTTTTAGATTCACACCCTAAAAACATTTGGTAAAAGTGAATCAAGTCTTGCCATCTGTCTCTTCCACTTTTATTATGTTTGTAACAAAAAGAAGAGTCAGGAGGAAATTGAATCCAAACTGCAAATAATGTGCTGCTCTCCTGGCAGCTGAGCCCCTTCTGTGCAAGGCTGCTCCCCACTCCTCCAGGAAAGGGTTGGCCTCCGTAGGTGCAGAATGTGTTCCCATAATGATCTCATGCAGCTCTCTCGGTGGCCCTAGGAAGTAGGGATTGTTGTCCCCACCGGGAGAGGAGACTGAGCTGTCAAGAGGAAATTCATGGTCCAAGGTATACTCCCAACAAGTAGCAAAATGAGATCTTAAACTCCTCACTGGGGCTGTCAACTCCAAGATGTAGACAATGTCGCTTCTTCCTGTTTTGTCCTCATTAACTCATTCCCATTAGGGTTTAAGTACCATATTGAAAACTGTCAGAAAAAAAAAAAAAAGAAAAGAAAACTGTCAGAGTTTAAGTAAGTGTGGTCCTCAAGAGATCCCTATTATTCTCCCTGCCATATCTTAGTTTGTCCCATATCTGGCCCTCTGGGAGCAGCCTTGAGGACAGATCTGAGCAGACAGAATGAGAGGGGGTAGGGACAGGGCTGACCCCGTAGGACTTACAAGTACAGGTCTGGCAGCCGAATCTCTGAACTCTTGCCAGGCAAGGGGCAGCCTGTGCCAACGGCAAGGGATGATTAGGCATTAACTCAGCAGTGTGGACATTGTCTACCTTCTAGAAATTTTGCCCAGGTACCGGGCTATTCTAGAGTTCTGGCCCACCTGGGCTCTGAGACCTAAAGGATACCAGGCAGACATGGGGGCCAGAGCATAATGTGCCCTGGGCCTCTCTAAGCTGGCATCAGGGCCCAGGAGGTAGTTCCAAGATGGTGCAGGAAGGTGGCTGGGGCCGGGATGAACAGGATTCTCTCCCCAGAGAGATGTGTTGTCAGTAGTCAGGAAATGGATCCAGAGATTGGAAGATTGGAAGCTGGAAAGAGCTGCTGGATACAGCCAAAGGAGAGGCCGGATGGGCGAGGGGACAAAGGACAGGTGAGGGCTGAGGCTATGCAGGTCAGAATACCGAGGAAGGCACGGATCAAATATACGGGTTTAGCAGCTAAGTCTGCAAAGTAGAGAAGGGTGATCCTGGGGCCTGCTCCAGACAGGTCTTTAAAGGGCCTGGTTTCCCATGAGTTGACGTCCCTCTGCAGGTACGATGGGTCTAGGGCGGGTGTAATGATCACCTTTAGAGAAGCTCAGTGTGCTGGCGCAGACCCACATCTGGCATCTCACCCCAGACGCATTGTGGTCTATGAATTCCTGTGCCCTCCCCAGTAAAGTGGGAGGATAACACGTCACAGGCGTGTTCTGAGGATCAAGAGAAAGCCCTGTCACATCCACGGTGGGTGATTCATTTGTCAGTGGCCTTGAAAATGTTAAATAGCAAAACTACAGTTGTGCAGAGGCCCATCCCTACCACTAGGAGAAGGGGAATGACATGACTTCGGAAATCCACAAGGACAGGCAGGAATGGTGAGGAAGTGGGACTTGCTATACCCTAATTAGTTACTATATTCTAATTTAAAACCCAAATCTGTAAAACCGGAGGTTTGTAAAAACTGCTGCTATAAAGCCAGTGTCAGGAAGAGCACAAAATTGCAAGCAGAGATTTATGAATATGACCAAGCCCAGCCCTGGGTGGCCAGGAGGGCTGAGCAGCAGAGACCCCAACCCAGGGAATGTGGGTGGTGGTGGTGGTGGAGAGCAGAGACAGATTTCCTTTCCCCATGCCATCCCATACTAAAACTCTCAGTCCATCCTTTCTTTTTTTTTTTAATTTTTATTTATTTATGATAGTCACAGAGAGAGAGAGAGAGAGAGAGAGAGGGAGGCAGAGACATAGGCAGAGGGAGAAGCAGGCTCCATGCACCGGGAGCCCGATGTGGGATTCGATCCCGGGTCTCCAGGATCGTGCCCCGGGCCAAATGGCAGGCGCCAAACCTCTGCGCCACCCAGGGATCCCTCTCAGTCCATCCTAATGCCTTTCATTTCTAGTAAGTTCCATAAAACCCCTCCCATTCATTGCACCTGGCCCCTCCCAGTCCATCCAGTCTTTAAATAAAATCAGGATTTCATTAAATAACAATAACAGTGGATACCAGGAACTAAGCAACTGTGCCTACATCTACCCTTTACCTCCCACTGGCCTGAGACCTGTGCAATATTTTGCACCTATCGTCTCCTTGCATCTTAACAACTGCACATTTGATATGGAGTGAACTAAAAGTTTTGAGAGACTAAACAACTTTTCTAACGTTGCTCCCCATCCCCCAGCAAGAGGATCTGAACCCAGGTCTGTCTGGTGCCAACATGAAGCCCATTAGCCCACGGTGCCTCTGGTATCTTGAGGACTCGCAAGAGTGTTGGGCATAACTTTGCCTGTTGTGTATATAATCTCACGTCTGATGGAAAAGAAAATGTCAGTACGATGAGCTGGACGATTTAAAGTCACTTAAAGATTAAAGAACCTGAAAAAGCAACCTCGCTCATTGAGGATTCCCAGGAGCAAAAGGCGTAAATGAATCTAGGAGCATCCTCCGGATGCTTGGCCAGCAGCTGTAAATAACATTCCCTCACGTCTAATTTCCACGTAATGGCTCTTGGTGTATAGAGTTGAGTGAACAATTGTAATAATAGGAGGTTAATCTGCCCTGTTATTTATACTTCGCGAACTACTGATGGGAGGCTTTCGAGGCTCGAGGTTTGGCCAAGGCAGAGCAGATGTCAAGAAGGCATCTGTCTCTGCTTTAACTGGTGCTGGAGAAAGGTGACTGTTTCATTTGTGACTCTGGGCATATTGCAGAGAAAACAGAAGATGAAGCGCCCATAGGGATTGAGTGGTTGGACAGTCCTGTCATTTCATTTTAATGGCTGGCAGAAATGTTTGGAGGGTGGTGACGATTAAAGCCATCAATCACCTGCAGGTTTCAGGAGCTCTGCAATCAAACTTGAGTTTCAAGATGGGTTCCCCTGTGTAACCATTAGAAGTTACCAGAACTAGAAGTTTACAGAGCCCTGTTCTTTCTGACCCTCTCCCCTGAAAGCCTTTTGTTAAAACGATTTATTTAGGAGACTAAAAACACAGTTTGGTTAAGCGTGCTTTTTCTGTGTTCTGGAGAAACACGTACTGATTAAATTTAGGGGCTGGATCTAGGCCTTTAAAATGCTTGAAGATCAGGATCTTTCTCCTTCTTTCTCTATTTGCTTCATTTCTTTTCTTTCTTTCTTTCTTTCTTTCTTTCTTTCTTTCTTTCTTTCTTTCTTTCTTTTTTTCTTTCTTTTTTTTAGATTTTATTTATTTATTTATTTAACAGAGAGAGAGAGAGAGAGAGAGAGTACAAGTAGGGATACCAGCAGAGGGACAGAGAGAAGCAGACTCCTCACTGAATAGGGAGCCTGATGTGGGTCTCTATCCCAGGACTCTGGGATTATGACCCGAGCTGAAGGCAGATGCCTAATTGACTGAGCCACCCAGGCTCCCCGCTATTTGTTTCATCTCTAACAATAACCAGGAGACAGTCTCCATGGTATAGTAGAAAGATCATGGGCGTTACACTGAATACAAATCGTACCTTTCCCACCCAAACTCTGAGATCCAGGAAAGACAATCTCTGAGCCTTAATTTTTCCGTCTGTAAAAGGGACTCCTGTTTTGACTGAAGGCCTCCAAAAGAAGATCAACCCTTCAAGCAGTTAACTCAAAACTTTCAAAAGCCACACTTACGATCTTGCAAGAGACTTTCAAAATGAGCGAAATCTGCTGAAGCTTCACAAACTCCTCCTCCCTCTCTCCTCTTGCCCACCTGCCCTTCTTTCCCCCAAGCCTCTCAATCAATCCTTTTCTCCTTTCATTCCCTGACCCGGCAGTTCCTACCCCTGCCCCTCCACCTCTTCCTCTCTATCCTCAGCAAAATAGCACGTTCAAAAAATTCAGCTTACCTTCTGGATTGTGCCATTTCTTTAAAATGTCTAAGGCAAGACTGAAAGAGTTCAGAGCATGTCTCCCCTAGATGTGCCACGTGGCACGCAGGTGATTTTGAGCTGCAGGCAATCGAGACCCTGGGAGCTGAGAGGACACAGCTATCGCCTTCCTGCTTGTCTTGTTTGGTCTTTTTGCCTGGGACAGACAGGTGATCTGTTCCTTTTTGCTATCTTTGTGGGTGGGTAACTCTGCATCTTAGGAAGGTAGCCGTCACACCTCCTCTGAGGACACGTCTTACACCAAGGGATGGGTATTTAATACTGCCAGAAATATTTACTCTCTGTCTCGGCTGAAAACTGTCAAGACCTTTTTTTTTTTTTTTTTTTTTTTTTTTTTTTTTTTTTTTTTTTTTTTAAGTAGCTCTGTAGTCAACAGTAAGCCAGCCTGGAAGTTGATATTCCAAGACTGACGGCAATTTTTCAGGGCCTTCTCCCCTAAGTTAACTACAGACCCAGAGGGAAAGAAGTGAAATGAAGATAGTATAGCTGGATGGGTGAATCAAACTGTGAGGTCATTTAAGCTACAACCTAGTTCTTGGAAGAATTGAAAGCAACCTTCCTTACAAATCTTGGACAAAACTTAAGATGCTGCTCTAGAGACCATTCAAAGTTCACTGATTCCTTCACCAACCCCCAAAACTTCCCTTATTTATCTCAAAAGGCTTGCAAATGATCGGCTTTAGTTTCCTAAAGCCCTCCTTGGAGGAGCTTTCGTTCTTTCTCTGTCCCTTGCAGTTAAACATTTTATCATGTCTGTGAAATGTAAACACAACCGACAATCACCTGAGCCAGAAGGGGAAGAAGGAGGGTAAGGCCTTTTTAAAATACAAACTGAAAAAAAAAAAAAAAAAAAAGGCTAACAGGGCTCTCATTCCCAGAATCTAGCACAGCCCCCTAAAATTAACTCCATGGACAAATTAACTCCAGGGATTTTATTTATTCATGAGAGACACAGAGAGAGAGAGGCAGAGACACAGGCAGAGGGAGAAACAGGCTCCATGCAGGGAGCCCAACGTGGGACTCGATCCTGGGTCCCCAGGATCACACCCTGGGCTCAAGGTGGCGCTAAACCACTGAGCCACCAGTGAATAATGCAGCTATGCATATTCTCACATAAAACTATTAGTACACACGTACATGAATTTCTGTTGGGTATAAATCTGGGGATGGAATTGTTGGGTCATAGGGCTGTAGTATGTTCAACTTTATTTTTTGTTTTTAATTTAAAAAATAATTTTTAATAATAAATTTATTTTTTATTGGTGTTCAACTTGCCAACATACAGAATAACACCCAGTGCTCATCCCGTCAAGTGTCCCCCTCAGTGCCCATCACCCATTCACCCTCACCCCCCGCCCTTCTCCCCTTCCACCACCCCTAGTTCATTTCCCAGAGTTAGGAGTCTTTATGTTCTGTCTCCCTTTCTGATATTTCCTACCCATTTCTTCTCCCTTCCCTTCTATTCCCTTTCACTATTATTTATATTCCCCAAATGAATGAGAACATATAATGTTTGTCTTTCTCCGATTGATTCATTTCACTCAGCATAATACCCTCCAGTTCCATCCACGTCAAAGCAAATGGTGGGTATTTGTCGTTTCTAATGGCTGAGGAATATTCCATTGTATACATAGACCACATCTTCTTTATCCATTCATCTGTCGATGGACACCGAGGCTCCTTCCACAGTTTGGCTATTGTGGACATTGCTGCTGTGAACATCGGGGCGCAGGTGTCCCGGCGTTTCACTGCATCTGTATCTTCGGGGTAAATCCCCAACAGTGCAATTGCTGGGTCATAGGGCAGGTCTATTTTTAACTCTTTGAGGAACCTCCACACAGTTTTCCAGAGTGGCTGCACCAGTTCACATTCCCACCAACAGTGTAAGAGGGTTCCCTTTTCTCCGCATCCTCTCCAACATTTGTGGTTTCCTGCCTTGTTAATTTTCCCCATTCTCCCTGGTGTGAGGTGGTATCTCATTGTGGTTTTGATTTGTATTTCCCTGATGGCAAGTGATGCAGAGCATTTTCTCATGTGTGTGTTGGCCATGTCTATGTCTTCCTCTGTGAGATTTCTCTTCATGTCTTTTTCCCATTTCATGATTGGATTGTTTGTTTCTTTGCTGTTGAGTTTAGTAAGTTTTTTATAGAGGGGATCCCTGGGTGGCACAGCGGTTTGGCACCTGCCTTTGGCCCAGGGCGCGATCCTGGAGACCCGGGATCGAGTCCCATGTCGGGCTCCTGATGCATGGAGCTTACTTCTCCCTCTGCTTCTCCCTCTGCCTATGTCTCTGCCTCTCTCTCTCTCTGTGTGACTATCATAAATAAATAAAAATTTAAAAAAAAATAAGTTCTTTATAGATCTTGGAAACTAGCCCTTTATCTGATACGTCATTTGCAAATATCTTCTCCCATTCTGTAGGTTGTCTTTTAGTTTTGTTGACTGTATCCTTTGCTGTGCAAAAGCTTCTTATCTTGATGAAGTCCCAATAGTTCATTTTTGCTTTTCTTTCTTTTGCCTTCGTGGATGTATCTTGCAAGAAGTTACTGTGGCCGAATTCAAGGTGTTGCCTGTGTTCTCCTCTAGGATTTTGATGGAATCTTGTCTCATATTTAGATCTTTCATCCATTTTGAGTTTATCTTTGTGTATGGTGAAAGAGAGTGGTCTAGTTTCATTCTTCTGCATGTGGATGTCCAATTTTCCCAGCACCATTTATTGAAGAGACTTTCTTCCAATGGATAGTTTTTCCACCTTTATCGAATATTAGTTGACCATAAAGTTGAGGGGCCACTTCTGGGTTCTCTATTCTGTTCCATTGATCTATGTGTCTGTTTTTGTGCCAGTACCACACTGTCTTGATGACCACAGCTTTGTAGTACAACCTGAAATCTGGCATTGTGATGCCCCCAGCTATGGTTTTCTTTTTTAAAATTCCCCTGGCTATTCGGGGTCTTTTCTGATTCCACACAAATCTTAAAATAATTTGTTCTTACTCTCTGAAGAAAGTCCATGGTATTTTGATAGGGATTGCATTAAATGTGTAAATTGCCCTGGGTAACATTGACATTTTCACAACATTAATTCTGCCAATCCATGAACATGGAATATTTTTCCATCTCTTTGTGTCTTCCTCAATTTCTTTCAGAAGTGTTGTATAGTTTTTAGGGTATAGATCCTTTACCTCTTTGGTTAGGTTTATTCCTAGGTATCTTATGCTTTTGGGTGAAATTCTCAATGGGGAAGCACTGGGAGCCTTTGCCCTAAGATCAGGAACAAGACAGGGATGTCCACTCTCACTACTGCTATTCAACATAGTACTGGAAGTCCTAGCCTCAGCAATCAGACAACAAAAAGACATTAAAGGCATTCAAATTGGCAAAGAAGAAGTCAAACTCTCCCTCTTCGCCGATGATATGATACTCTACATAGAAAACCCAAAAGACTCCACTCCAAGATTGCTAGAACTCATACAGCAATTTGGTAGCATGGCAGGATACAAAATCAATGCCCAGAAGCCAGTGGCATTTCTATACACTAACAATGAGACTGAAGAAAGAGAAATTAAGGAGTCAATCCAATTTTTAAAAAAAATTTAAATTCAATTTGCCAACATACCCAGTGCTCATCACATCACGCACCCTCCTTAATACCCATCCCCCTTTCCCCCACCCACCTCCCCTTCAGCAACCCTCTGTTTGTTTCACAGAGTTTTGGAGGCTCTCATGGTTTGTCTTCCTCTCTAATTTTTCCCCACTCGGTTTCCCCTCCTTCCCTCATGGTCCCTTTCACTATTTCTTATATTCCACATATGAGTGAAACCATATGATAATTGTCTTTCTCCAATTGACTTATTTCACTCAGCATAATACCCTCCAGTTCCATTCATATTGTTGTAAATGGTGGGTATTTGTCCCTTCTGATGACTGATTATATATACATATATACATATACATGCAATCAGAATATATACATATATATGTGTATGAGTGTGTGTATATATATATACATATATATATATATATAATATATCACATCTTTTTTATTCATTCATCTGTGGAGAGACATCTCAGCTCCCTCCATATACATGTTCAGCTTTAGAGTATAAGGACCACTCTTCTGTAGAGTCCATTTATAGGCAAACAGGGTTGCGTAGTAAAGGGCCCACAGCGACCCCCTGCCTGAATACAAATGGGCCCATCAGGCAACCCACCTCAAGATATCCAAGATATCGGGATCCCTGGGTGGCGCAGTGGTTTGGCACCTGCCTTTGGTCCAGGGCGCGATCCTGGAGACCCGGGATCAAATCCCACGTCGGGCTCCCGGTGCATGGAGCCTGCTTCTCCCTCTGCCTGTGTCTCTGCCTATCTCTCTCTCTCTCTGTCTCTCTCTCTCTCTCTCTGTGTGTGTGACTATCATAAATAAATAAAAATTAAAAAAAAAAAAAAAGATATCCAAGATATCCATAGTCATCCCTAACTCACCATTTGGCTACTTACAACAATTATCAATAAAGGGAGAATTCAATACGTTGTCATACCTCCTCGGCCTCCCCCCTTTAAAAACAGCCCCCACCACTGCCTCCCTGCTGACAACCTCTCCTTTGCTGTCAGCCCACCTGCTCCCTTGTGGTGTATTCAGTAAACCTCCCTTTTGTTTTGCCTCAAGTGAATTCTTTCACTGCCCACTCCATTCCACCAGCTTCCACTGGATCATTGCCCCATATTTGGTGGCCCCCATCTGCTGGAGAGAGATACTGCATTTAGACACCACATCTTCCACTGAAGTGGTATGGATTTACACTTCTACCAACAATGAGTGTTAAGTTCCAGTTGTTTCGCATCCACTCCAGCACTTGGTAGTACTAGACTTAAAATATATTCATTCTGGTTGAGTGGAGAGGTGTCTCATGCTTTTAACATATATATACCTTGATCAGTAATGGAGTCCAACACCTTCTCAAATGTTCATTGGTCATTAGATAGCTTCCTTTGCCAGGTACCTACTCAAGCCTTCTGCCTGTTTTTCTCTTTGGTGGTTTGACATTTTCTTATTGATTTGCACAAGTTCCATTTGTATTCCTAGCATCAGCTCTTTGTCTATCATATGCATAGCAAATATTTTCTCCTACCCCTGGCTGAATTTTTACCTTTCTAGTGGTGTTATTTGATGAACAGACAAGTTCTGAATTTCAATGTAGTAAACTTCATTAATATTTTCCTTCATAGTTTGCACTTTTTGTATATCCTAAGAATTTTTTCATATACCAAAGTTTATGAAGATCTTCACTTTTGCTAAGTTGCATCTTTCCAAAATATTGCTCATTGAATCTAAAGCTGGGCTATGTTATTAATAATAGGCTATTAATATTCTCTTATTTTTTAGTATCAACAGAATCTAGCCATGTTGCCTTTTTCATCCCTAACATTGGATATAGGCCTTCCCTATTTTCTTCTTGATATACTTGGTAGATGTGTATCAAGTTATTAGTCTTTCCAAAGGACCAACTTTGAGTTTCTTCTTTGATCTTCTCCATGGTATTTTTTGTTGTTGTTTCATTAACTTTTCCTTATATTTATTATTCACTTACTTTTGCTTTCTCTGCTATTAATGTGTTGTTCTTTGTGATGCAGGAAACAAAGGCAGAAAAGAAATTATTAAAGTTCCTTGCTACCTACTGCCCATTGGCAGGTCCTTGAAGTAGGCAGACTGACATTCCTCTCAGAACTCAGCTGCCTCAATGTTAATACTTTGCTAAGGGCAAAAGGCAATCTTAGACTGACCCCCAGGATCCTGTAAGTCTCCCTTAATATATAAAGATTCCTTTGGAAACTTCCTTCATCTCTACCACCCAAGATACATGTTGGCAATCATCCTCCAAGTGAATGAACCACAGATAGACATCTGAAGGGTCTTATGACTCAGGCATCATTAGACGGTAATAAATGACCCTTTCCCAACCATATCTAGTCCACTCAAGGTCCTGGAAACCTTGTTTCCAGAATTCCTTAGAGTCTTACACTATCCCTAACCCCCTCCCAACTTGAAAGTATATAATGGGCCACTCCTCATGACCCCAGTGCAGCTCTTTCTGCCCATGGATCCTGTCCCCATACTTTAATAAAACCACCTTTTTTTGCCAAAGACATCTCAAGAATTCTATGTTGGCTGTCAGCTTCAAATTCTAATGTCTTTCCTACATCACTTTGTCTAATTTGTTGACAAAGATACTTAATTCATTACTTTGTACTATGATAGTATAAAGATGCTTTCCTTCTTTACTTACCTACACACAAAAACTTTGATGTTTTATATCATTCAGTTCAAAGAAATTCCTAAAGTCCTTTGTAACTTCATATTTGACCCATGAACTATTTTAAAATGTATTTCTAAATGTTTAAACATATGGAGAATTTATCATTATGTCTTTGTTATTGATTTCAGATTCAATTGCATCATGAACAGAGAACATACTCTGTGTGATGATTTCAATTCATTGAAATCTGTTGAGACTTGTTTTACAACCCAGCATACGGTCAATTAGAATAAGTGTTACATGTATACTTGAAAAGAAAAAATGTGTAGTCTTAATTTGTTGGGTGGTATATTTTCTAAATGCTTATAAGGTCGTTTGTTCCTCATACTGTTCAAACTTTTCTTTTTTTTTTTTTTTTTTGTTCAAACTTTTCTTTACCTGTTTTTTGTTTCTTTTGCCTCTCAAATATTGAGATCAATGTGTTAAAATTTTCCAAAAAAGTGTGAATTTGTCTTTCTCTTCCTAGCTCTGTCAATCTATACATTTTTGACGGTATGTTAAGTATAATTAACATCTATAATTGCTATCTTTGGGGTCCGAAAATAACCTTTCTTGTGTCACAGAATTTAATTAAATATTTTCAGAATTTAATTAAATATTTTCTCATTCTGTAATGTCCCTTTTTATCTCTTGCAATGTTTTTTGTTTTGAAATCTATTTTGTCTGATATTAATATACATATGTAAGGTTTTTTTGTTAGTGTTTGCGTGATAAATCTTTTTCCATTCTTTTATTTCTATGCTTTCTGTGTTTTAATGTTTTGCTTTGTGCCAAGGTTTGAAATTGTCTAATGACTTCTCTTTTGTTGTGTCCAATCTGCTCTTAAGCCCATGCATTGAGATTTAAATTTCAGATGTTATATTTGTTTGGGTTCTAAAATGCCCTGTCTAGACATTCTACATGGATCTATGGGAAGACATTTTGAGACCATCAAAGCATCCTGCTCCTCATCAAACTTCCACCTTTGAGTCAGTATCTGTTGATGATTTGTGCCTGATGCAACCATAATTGAACTAGTGGGAATTTCACTTCTTTGGGAGTTACAGATAGAGACTCTACCAGGTGGAGTTGTCACACAAAGGAAACTTTATTTGCAGCAGGTAAAGCGATCACCGGAAATAACTTCTGAAGCTGTGAACACCCCAGCAGGAATGAGCAGGTTCCTTTCATGTGGAGTTCAGGATTAATATTCAGAAAGGCGACTGTTGTCATTGCCTGTAGAGACTGGCACAGGTTGTGCAGGGGTACTTAGAAAACATGCCTATACATGCATCCTACTTTATGTTAATGAAGTTTGTGCTCCTCCCAGCGCCAAGACTTTAGCATTATAATGAAGCAGAGGTAACTGTCCAACAAGGGGAAGGGACTATGGGCAATCTCAGAGAGCCTGTATAAACTGGATGGGGTCCTGGGCTCCTTATCTCAGGTAAGGAATGAAGGGTCTTGCTTGTTCCTAGGCCGGAACTGTATCAGTTGACCCCAAGTCCAGGCTTCTGCAGAGACAGCAGTGGGTTTGTTAGTGGGGTCTGAAAAGACATAATAGCTGGTCAGGGGAAAACAGTTGCTCTGAAAATCAAGCTTTAAATTTTCTGCTAGTTTCAACCTCTTTAGCTCTCTGGGGCATGGTTTCAGTCCTGCAAAAACAACTCAAGAATGTGCATTAGGTCAATCTTTACTGTTGAAATAGCCCTGGGGGTTTTACCATTGATTTATTGTCTCTGATATGATTAGGCTATTTTCCTGGCCTGGTAGAGATTGGTGGTTTTCACCTTCCCTTTAAATCTTTAATTATGGATGTTTTTGCATTTCTTTGTGATTCTGACCCATCCTAGGAAGTTCTACTTAGAACTGTGCTAGGGCAAGTAGAGCTGTAGGGCATGGATCAGGGAAAATAGCTGGGGTCCGAAAATAACCTCTCTTGTGTCACAGAAGCTTTGTCTTGTCTTTCTTCTTCTAGGGGCCCCTAACTCTTTCTACTTACACAATCAACTCTGATGGTTATAAAATGGTAATTTTTACCTCCACTACTCTCTTGCATTTGCCAGTGGGTACTCTACTGTAAGACTTCTCTTCTCATCCATCTAGCCATCTACCATCTATCTATGCATCTATTATGGTGAATTCATGATTCCTATTCAATGAGTTGTCATCCATTAATACCTGTATTTGTTTTGATAATCAAATTGTCATTGATTTGGCCAGTGGGTCCCCCTTTCATGCAGGTTTTCTATATCTTTGTTGATATGTTCCCCCTCATTTGATTCTTTGGAAACACTTTCTTATTTTCTGGCACTAGAAGATGTTCTAGGTCTATCTCATACCTTTCCTGTTGCAGCCTTGGAATTGGTTATTTCTCCAGATACCTGGTTTCCTCTTGGTTTCTAAATGTCATTCCTCACTAAGACTCCTTGCTATTGGAGTATTATTGCTTCTAAATTCTTTCAATGTGTGGAGCTAGGGAATATGTACATATAAGAAATCAGGAGTTCCTATTGGTATTTACAATTCCAATCCAGCCCTAAAGAGTTCCTCCTCACTTTCCCTTACTTAATATTGAGACTTCACTCTTCCACATTTAGAATCCTAGTTCCCCAAAACATCAACCCACTCATTCAGTTCCCCCCCCTTTTTTATTATATTTATTTATTTGATAAAGAGAGCAAAAGAGGACAAACAAGGGGAGCAGTGGAGGGAAGAGGCGAAGTAGGCTCCTTACTGTGTAAGGAGCCTGATCCAAGGCTTTATCCCAGGACTCAGAAGGCATCTGCTTCACCGACTGAGCCACCCAGACACCCTACTCTTTCAATTTTATGATGCACTTAAAATAGTTTCAAAATAACTTTACCTATACCACCAAAAACATTTATAATTCTTTTACAAGGATGAATAGCATAGTCAAAGAGTTGCATTCAAGAGTTATTTTGGATTATTTCTTTTCCCATTAATGTGGTTATGTTATTAATTCAAAATACATTTGGTTCATTTATTTCTGTTTGCATTCAGTTTCAGTTAATTTCTCCATCCCTGATTATTTAATCTTGCTCTTTTGAGTATGTAGAACATTGGCATGCCTCTAAAAAACCAAAAGCATGCAAAGGCATGTACAAAAAAGTGACAGTCTTTCTTTTGCCCTATTGATCCCATTCCCCCTCATCTTTGTAAGTAATCAAATTTATTTCTTTGTTTATTTTGGCAAAAGTAAACAAATACACATATGCTTCATTATTTCCACTTCTTTCTTAAACAAAAGATGGCATACTGTACATACTCTTTTGCAATTTGCTTTTTGTCAGTTGACAATATAGCCTGGAAATTACTCCATATTAGTTCATAGAAATAATCTTCATTCTTTTCCTACTGTTCCAGGATACTCCAATGTGTACATGTGCCATGTTTTTCCTTTTTTTAACCAGTCTTCTATATATGAGCATTTAAGTACTTTACCATATTTTGCAATTATTCAAAAATGAAGCAGTGAGAAGCTTTGTGAATATTGTTGTAGTGCATATTGGTATTTTCAGGGTAAATGCCTAGATGTGGGAATGCTGAGCCTAAGGCTTAGTGACTATGTAGTTGTGTTAGATATTTCCAAATTCCCCTCCAAATGGCGATTGTACCCATTTTCATCCGCACTAACAATGTGTGAAGCTCCTTATTTTCTTGCAAACTCACCAGCTAGGTGTATTATCAAGCTTTTGAACTTTTGCCAATCTGATGGATGAAAGTTTAGTTTAGTTTAAATTTGTACTTTTTGTGAGTAGAGTTGATCATATTTTCATAAATTTAAGGGCCATGTTAATATATTTTTACAAATTGGTTACTCATGGGTTTGTCATTTTAACATCAGATTGTTGGTCTCTGCCCACTTCACTTAGCTAAAAAAATTCTTTATATATTAGGGATATCAACCCACATCTGTGATAGATGTTTTCTCCAAACTTGTCATTTGTCTTTTGACTTACTTGTAGTATTTTTTGCTGTTATAAAGTGGGTTTTTGAAATTGTGAGGGTTTTTGCTTTGTGGTCCTATTTGTGGTCCTTTGTGGCTCCTATTTATGAAATAAAGGAAAGGTCCTATCCTTTCCTTTATTTCATCTGGATTTTGAGTCAGAGCTTGAAAGCCTTCCCTACATTCAGGTTATAGAGGACTTCTTCCAGGTTTTCTTTTAGTACTTATAGTTTAATTGTGTATGTTTAGATAACTGATCCATTTCAAATTTATCCTCATATGATGTAAAAGAAGGATATAATTTCTTTCCTTTTTTTTAATAAATGTCTATCTCATTTTCCCATACCATTATTAAAAAGTAATTCTTTTTCCCAGTGATTTGAGATGCCACTGATGTTATATGCATGATTCCTGTATGTACTTGGATTCCTATTCCATTTCAATAGTCTTTTTGTCTATTCATATGCCAATACAGCAATATCTTAGTTATGGGGCATTTGTAGTATGTATTAATAACTGGTAAGGCTAGTTCTTTCTCAGTACTTGCTTTTTTTCAGTATTTTCCCTAGTTAGTCTTATATGTCCATTTTTCCATGAATTTGAATACCAACTTGTTTAGCTTCAGGGGAAAAAAGTTTATTAGTATTCTTTTGGATCACAATGAATGTATAAATTAAACTCAAGAGGAGTGATATCCTGATGGTGATGGGATTTTCTGACCAGAAAGAAGGGGTGCCCTGTTTGGAAGGTAACTAGAGCAAGTTATACCCTTTCATCTCTCCTTATTTCTCATACTTAGAGGCTGTTGTCATTCACATCAATTCTTTTTTTTTTTTTAGATTTTATTTATTTATTCATGAGAGATGCAGAGATAGAGAGAGAGGCAGAGACACAGGCAGAGGGAGAAGCAGGCTCCACGCAGGGAGCCCGACGTGGCACTCCATCCCAAGTCTCCAGGATCACGCCCTGGGATGAAGGCAGGCACTAACCTGCTGAGCCACTCAGGGATCCCCACATCAATTCTTGAATCATTAAATGTAATGTTAGCTCATATTTTTTTACACTCTTCCTGATCAGTATAAGGATCTTAGAGCACTTCAACTCCATTTTCTCACCTTTTTACTTTTACTTTTATGTATCTTTCAAACACAGGAAAAGCATTTTGTTTCACATAGTCAAGATCAATTTAGACTTACCTATGTATTCATCTTCTCCATTGTATTTCATTTGTTCCTGCATCTTTGATTTTTTTTAAGATTTTATTTATTTATTCATGAGAGACACAGAGAGAGAGAGGCAGAGACACAGGCAGAGGGAGAAGCAGGCTCCATGCAGGGAGCCCCATGTGGGACTCGATCCTGGGACTCTGGGACCACCGCCCTGAGCCAAAGGCAGACGCTCAACCGCTGAGCCACCCAGGCGTCCCTCACCTCTGATTTTCTATCTAAGATCACTTCTTATCTAAAGAACATACTTAAGGATTCCTTTTGAGAATCTTTTGGTAGCTAATTGTCTCAGTTTTTGTCTGAAAATGTCTTCACAATAGCTTTATTTTTGAGGGATACCTTTACTGGGTACAGAATTCTTGATTGGCAGTTACTTTCTTTCAGCATTTTAAATATATAATTACATTGCCTTTAATTTCTATAGTTTTTCTTGAAAAATCAATAATTAGGACAACTGAACTTTCTTTTTTACTATCTTTGAAGATGATTTACATTGTCTCCACTGATTGCTTTCCAGATTTTTCTACTTGTTTAAGACTTTCAGCTGTTTATTACGATTTTTTCTACGTGTATATTTCCTTTATCTCCTGTTTGGAATTTTTAGGGATTCTTGTAGCTTAAAACATTTCATTGATTTTGAAAAGTTCTCAGCTGTTATGGATTCTTGCTTCTGTTTTACTTTCTTCTTTCTCCTTCTGAGACTCCAATTATGTTTTTAGACTATTTCGTAGTACTTTCTCTATTTCTTCCCCTCTCTATGTATTTTCCTTCCTCTTGTTTCTTGCCTCATTATTAATATGTCCTCAAAGTTATACTCAACTTCATGAGTTCTCTTTTCAGTAATGTCTAGACAGTTATTAAACCCAACCACTTGGGATCCCCGGGTGGCGCAGCGGTTTGGTGCCTGCCTTTGGCCCAGGGCGCGATCCTGGAGACCCGGGATCGAATCCCACGTCGGGCTCCCAGTGTATGGAGCCTGCTTCTCCCTCTGCCTATGTCTCTGCCTCTCTCTCTCTCTCTGTGTGACTATCATAAATAAATAAATAAAAAATTAAACCCAACCACTTGAAATCTTATTATATTTTTACTCCTAGAACCCCCATTTGGTTTGTTTACATAGTTTCCAGTTATCTACTAACATCCTCAATCTTTTCTATTGTCCTCTTGAATATAGTAACCATAGTTATTCTAGATTTATCTGATAATTTCAATATCTGAATCCCCTGTGGGATTATTCCAGTTAATAGTTATTTCTGCAATTGCATTTCTGCTGCCAAGCAGATAGAATAAAGGATTCCATATTCATTTGCTTATTGATGCCTTCTTTTTGGTTTATTTTATTTTTTTTTAAAGCTTTTATTTATTTATTTATTCATTCGTTCATGAGAGATAGAGGGAGAGGGAGGCAGAGACACAGGCAGAGGGAGAAGCAGGCTCCATGCACCGGGAGCCCAACGTGGGATTCGATCCCGGGTCTCCAGGATCGCACCCTGGGCCAAAGGCAGGCGCCAAACCGCTGCACCACCCAGGGATCCCCCTTCTTTTTGGTTTAAATGAAATACCTATCAGGGCCAGATAGGGAATTCAAATTAATAAATTGAGCTAAGAATAAGGTAATAGGGAAAGTTGGGGATTGTGGCCTAACTGGGGAATACAGCTCCCACCCAAAGTCTTCAAGTTCAAAACTGTAAGTATTTTTAAGTCAAACAGAACACATATGTGAATGGAATTTGCTTTTCTAGGCTCATGAACTTGTGGCCCGTAAACTAAAGATTGGTATTTTCCTGCCTTTAGGAATTTTCTGGTGGTTGCAACAATTTACTCCTAGTAAGGGCAGAACCTGAAGAATTATCGTGAAGCCTTGATAGTAACAATAGCTAATATTTATATAATCCAGGTTATATGCTAAGAATACCTCAAAAGACTTTACATATAATAATTTGGTCCTTACAACAATATCATGAGGATATCTCTCATTGTCATTATTTTGTAGATGAGGAAACTGAAGCACAGAGAGATTGAGAGACTTGGCCAAGGTCACTCAGCTAGTAAGTAGCAGAGCTGGGATTCAGAGCCCAGCAGTGTGGCTCTAGAGTTCATGGTCTTTACCTCTACAAAATCCTGCCTCTTGTGATTCAGAGGAAGAAAATAGTACCAGTTCTGGAGTTTCTGACTGAAATTCTTGACAGGGTCCTCTTGGTTCAGTGACTATGAAATCCACAAAAAAGTAGAAAGAAATGTGCTAATTTTGTGAGCACTCTGAGGTCCTCTGTTCCTTGAACTCCACCGTGTTATTCTATTACAAATCAGGTTATATTCGAGGGTCAATTCAATTAGTAAATATATAATTGCTGTTGTCATAAACCATACTTTGACATTTAATATGCCAAATATAATCATTTTATGAGCAAACTAAGTTATCCATAATACATTTTTATGTTCTGCAGCTATCAAGTTGGCTTTAGATTTATAGAGTGCTAAAAAAGTAACTGTATCATAAATTTCAATTTTCCCTAAAATTGCCTTTTTTAAACAAAACAGGAAACATGATATTCCTGTCAACGTCTCCCCTCTAGTAGGCCCAGAATTCCTGAAAAGTTGAATGTTCAAAGATTGAGGGTCATTGTGCTGTTCTGAACAGCCACACATATCAAAGTATATTTTTAGATCTATATTCTTCTGGGGGACTTGCAGAGTTTTCTCTATATTCATAAAATTGAGAAATACAGACTTACTAAATAGTTTAGATGCTCAATGGTATGTAGTCTTTGAGTTCTACAAAGTGGTTGCTAGACAAAGGCCCTGCTGATTGTCCTGAAGGTGTAGGGTCTTCCTGTGGCCATAGTGAAGGTCTGAGAAAGGAGGGGCTGGAAATTCCTGCATATTCACACCCAGCAAAGCTCTTTTATCTACTAAGTCCAGGCCTGTGGGTGGTTACACACTTCTCAGGTCCTGGAAACCATCCATGTCCCCATGGAAATACAAACTAGGTGAGAGAACCTCTGAAGATTCAGAAGAATCTCAGAGTGAAAGGCAGATGCAGCCATATAAGGAAAGAGAGTATACCCCATGCTTTGGAGGAGTAAGGGAAATATGGGCACACTGGATTCAAGGGTGGTTATTGGCTAGGACTGTCACATCCCAAACACAGTAAATGGATTTGGGGCGGTGGGGAAAGGGGGGTGTAGGTAAGGGGTGACAAAATAATAAAATCATTGAAACAGAATAGAAAGCCAAAAATAGACCCAAGTATACATGAGGATTTAGTTCACAATAGAGGTAGTTTTTCAAATGACTGGGGAAATCATGATTATTCAATAAAAACTGGTACAAAACACTAACCACTGGGCAAAAATGAAGTCAGTCTCTACCTTATACCATATAGAAAAATAGGCATGAGATAAAGATTTAAATCTGAATGTTTTTTATTAAAAAAAAAATAAAGTATTCAGGAAAATATGAAAGTATATAAGCAGATTTATAACACTTTTTTTTCCAAAATGTATTTAAGAGAACAAAAGGGAGTAGATACCAAATATACATCATATCATTGAAACTATAGTAAGATCCCAATCTCATATCATAAATTTCAAAAAAGCTTATCTTGAAACTGAAATAGAAAAAGTATTTAACTCCAGGAATTGACACACAGAGTGCAAAACAGGGCCATGGATACTAAAATGAAAATATTCTTTAATATCTTTATGGAAATATCCACCTTTCCATACCTAATTTGGAGTAATGGAACTGAGGCTAAAAGTGGCCAGAGGGGAAACATGCAATGCCTCACCAAGAGCTCCCCTCTCCTGGATGCAGATAATTTCCTGAGCACAGTGTAGGAAAGAAACAAGAGAATGGCCTCTAAGGATAATTGACAAAAGGCCCAGTTGGGCAAGAGAAAAAATAAGGCCATTTTAAACCAAAAGCCAGAAAAAAAATAGATCATTTCAAACCAAAAGCCAAATTTTATGCAGACACAGCCAGCTTACCCAAACGCGGAGAGAACAAACTGAGAACTAAAGAGCAGCTACGGGATTGAATCTAGCCCCAAATCAACACAATTCTCCAGAGCAGTTAATTCCTGTAAGCCTTTAGGTCTCAGTAACTAAAATAATCACAATCACACAACAGACAATGAAATTTACAATTCTTGAAATAAAAGCCGCATCACGAAAAAATAAGTATCATAAAATGAAACAAAACTCACAGAGACCCTACCAACAAAATCTTGGAAGTGGAGAGGCGTGAGTAAAGTGCATATTTTCTTATCTTTGATGGAAAGTGGAGCTATCTGTAGCTATTCCTTCATCTATGAAATTGCTAATCAGAGACTAAAAGTATGTTCATCTGTGTTATTTAAGTGTACCTGCAGACTTACCATGTCGTTGAGCTGAAGACAGACTGTATACATTTCAAGATAGCAAAACAGAAAATATAAAAGAACAAACTGACAATAGCAAATAATAAAAAACTAAGAAAGAGGAAGAATTTAAAAAGCAGAAAGTAGACATTAGATGACAAATAAAACTAAAAACATCTGCTATGACAATAGCAGTGTTAGTGCAAAAAAAAAAAACCTAATGCATAAAAAGTATTCGCAGATGAGGCCAATAAACTAAATCTAATTATAACTATTCTATATAAAAACAACACTTCTTACACTAGATATCCTTCATTTGCCCTCTGAATCTACTCTGCTGTTCTCCATTGCTTGTTAGGCAGCAGGCCAACCAACACCACCTTAGCACCACGTTGCCTTACCCTCTGGCTTCTAGTTGGGTTTGGTCATAGGAAGCACCAATAGGACCTCTGAAGGAGGGAGGAGAGTGAGGTCAGGGCAGTCATTTCCCTGGTTCCCTAATGGAAAGTTACCATGGATAACTACTTCCTACTACCAAAGGCACAACTCCTGTCAGGTACATTTCTTTCTACTCTTTTGTGGATTTCATTTCTCTTCAGGTTCTAGTAACTGATGCAAAGATGCTAATGCCTCATTATGTCCAAGGATACTAAATTGTCTCTAGTAGTTTTCCACACACCTGTTCACACTGCTGCAAATGGTCCCTTTGTAAATTGTCATTAAATCACCCAGTTTGTGGGGATCCCTGGGTGGCTCAGACGTTTAGTGCCTGCCTTCAGCCCAGGGCATGATCCTGGAGTCCCGGGATAGAGTCCCACATCGGGCTCCCTGGGAGGAGCCTGCTTCTCCCTCTGCCTGTGTCTCTGCCTCTCTCTCTCTCTCTCTCTTTCTCTCTGTCTCTCATGAATAAATAAATAAAGTCTTTAAAAAAAAATCATCCAGTTTGAGCATTGTACTCTTTCCTGACAGGACTCTGACTAATACATGCCCAAGGTTACTCATAAAGCTGAAAGTAAGGGGCACCTGGGTGGCTTAGTTGGTTGGGCATCTGCCTTCAGCTCAGGTCAGGATCCCAGGGTCCTGGAATTGAGCCCTGGGTCAAGCTCCCTGCTCAGCAAGGAGTCGGCTTCTCCCTCTCCCTCTGTCCCTTCCCCTGCTCCTGCTCTCTCTCATAAATAAATAAATAAATAAATAAATAAATAAATAAATAAATATATATTTTCTTTAAAAAAGTGAAAGTAAAAGAATTAGGAAAAGAATATGAGGCAAATTTAAAGAAATCAGGGTTTGTCTTCCTCAGAAAATGCTGAATTCAAGGAAACAGCATTAAATGGGATTTTTAAAATCACATTATAGTTATGAAGGGTAAGATCTCCATTGATGTAAAATTGTGTTACTGCTATATGCAGTAAATTATGTAGAATTCAAATACATGAAGCCAAAAATTGCTGGAAATGCGAAGAGAAAGAAGTCGATTTTTAATACATCCTAGTTGTTGAAAATCAAGTTCAACATTAGTGGGAACTCTGGTAAAATCTGAACAAAGTCTGTAGTTGAGGTAATAGAATTTCTTAGTTTTTACAAATATATTATAGTTATATTGACTGATATTAAGGGAAGCCAGGTGAAAGCTATCTGGGACCTATCTGTACTGTGTTTACATACTCTTCTGTAAATCTAAAATTATTCCAAGATAGAAAGTTTGGAAAAAGATCAAGGTAATAAAAGATAAAGATATAGAAAATCTGAAGGACATAATTAACAATATCAACCTAAGAACAGAAACTACCCTTTCTTTTCATATGACCATAATATGTGAAAACTCTCTATATATTAGATAAGAAAAACTTTAAAAGTTCCAAAGAGTAAAAACATAAAATCATTATTATCCATAATCCAGAATTGAAGTAGAAACAAACCAAAATCTCTGACCCTTTTAAAATGTAAGTTTCTTCAAGTTTTCTTTAAGTTTAAACAACTCCTAAGTTTAAGAAGAAATCAAAAGCATTTTTAAAAAGATTTCATTTATTTATTTGACACAGAGAGGCCACAAATTGGGGGCAGAGGCAGAGGGAGAGGGAAAAGCAGACACCCCATTGAGCAGCACCCCATTGACACCCCATTGAGATTATGACCTGAGCCAAAGGTGGAAGCTTAACTAAGCCACCCAGGCCCTCCTCAAAAGCATTTTCAATACTATTTTCCTTCCTTGTTTCAGACTTTATTCTGATTTTTTTCCAAATGCCCTCCTCTTCTCCAGGCAGCCATCTGCTCTAGGTGAGGGGCTCTACTTCCACATCTAGGAGATGACTATTGATTAAGACAAATCAGTGGTCTCACTCTCACTGCTGGTGGTTAGTTTAGGAATGGACACATTAAAAAATCCTAGAAAATAAATTTTGAAAGAGTCTGATGAGTGACTTCTGGGAAAGGCTTACTTCAATGCTGAAACAAAAGTTCCTTTTCTGCCACAGGAAATTGTTATGGGCATGTGACACCCAAAGCTGCATCTTACCACCATGAAGGGAACCAGATATATATATATATATATATATATATATATATATATATATATATCCCAGGTGTGTGTGTGTGTGTGTATACATATATATATATATACTGTGTTAGTAGATAGATAGATACAGATAAATAGATATCTCTATATAGATATAGCTATATAGATATATATATAGCTATTTTAGAGCAGTCAGAAGAATGTGAATTTTTGAAGGTATCGTTGAATGGCTAGATTAACCAGCCCTGAAACCCTCTTCAAACTTCTTGTTATTGGAAACAATAACTCCTTTAAAAAAGATTTAATTTGTTTATTTTGAGAGAAAGAGCAAGACAGCACAAGCAGGAGGAGAGGGAGAGGGAAAAGCAGGCTCCCCATTGAGCAGGGAGCCCAACATGGGGCTCTATCTCAGGACCCTGGGATAATGACCTGAACCAAAGGCAGATGCTTAACCAACTAAGCCACCCAGGTACCCCCGGAAATAATAACTCCTTAAGGCATTTGGGTCATGTAATTTTTTTGGGGGGAGGGGGGTCATGTATTAAATCCTATTTGGTGCAGCTAAAACTTTATTCAGAGGAAAAGTCATTTCCTTTTATCTCTTTCATGACTAACATACACACTCTGACTCAAATAGATTAAGCATTCAAATCAAGAAGTTAGAAAAAAGAAAGGCAATATAATATCAAGAAAGGCAGGACAAACTAATTTAAAAGGAAATTCAGGTGCACCTGGATGGCTTAGTGAGCTAAGTGTCCGACTCTTGGTTTTGGCTCAGGTCATGATCTCAGAGTCATGAGATTGAGCTCTGCATTGAGCCTGCTTGAGGTTCTCTCTCCCTCTCCCTCTGCCCCTCCCACTCATTCTCTCTCTCTCTCTCTCTCATAAATAAATAAATAAATCTTTAAAAAATTTAAAAGGAAATTCAGTGTTTATTGCCAACCAAATGCTGCATCTAGGCCTACAACAAGCATTTCTTCTTTCTCAGCTTTCCTATCATCCCTTGAGCTCATCTTCAGATTTTCTTTCCTCTACCATTCCCAAGGGAGAGAGGGTAAATGGCAGTCCTCCTGTTGTCCAATCCTTTCTGGGAAGATGAGCCCTTACCAGGTCCCCACTCTACCTTGCTCATCAAACGAATCTGTCCAGCCCCAGGTCATTAGGAGTGGACTATGGTATCAAAGCTCTTAATATATGAGAAAGAAAGATTTCAACTCAAATATTGTAGGAAAAAAGCATCAAGAGGTATGGACGAGAATCTTTTGAATCCAGGAAGAACCCATATCAAGCCAGAGCAGACTTATCCCCCTATTCTCTAATAAGGGTGCCCATTAGTTCCTCATGAGGAGCCAGTTGATGTTTTCATCAGAACACTTTATAGGTCATTCATAACTGGCTGCATCTATTTATGCTCAGATCAAAGTAGAATACATTCTAGACCACGAATTTAGAAATTCTGCAGAAGTTCTTGCATCAATATCTTCAGATCATATGTTAAAATGCCATCCAGCTAAAGACGTATTTGGACTTGGAAGACCTTGGCTCTAACAAACAAATGTCCTGATTTCAGTCTGGGTAAAAACAAAGAATCAGACCCCCTGCATCATCATCTTCTCCACCACAGAACAGCAATAATAGCAGATAATCCTTACTGAGCATTTGCCATATGGCAGAAACTAGGCTAAGCACTTCACATGCATCTTTTCAATGATTCCTGACAGATGAAGTAGAAAGTGGGATTTGAACCCAGGCCTGTCTGGCTCCAAAACCTGTATATTTAAGTGCACCACTGAACTGACCAAACCAGGTTTTTCTTTGTTTTCTATCTGATGGTACAAAATGTTACCCTTTCATGGTGGTTTCCACATTTGATCCTCACAACATGATCAGGGCGCCTGGGTGGCTCATTCGGTTAAGTGTCTGCCTTCTGCTCAGGTCATGATCTTGGGGTCCCTGGATCAAGCCCCGCATCAGGCTCCCTGCTCAGGGAAGAGTCTGCTTCTCCCTCTGCCTGCCACTCCCCCTGCTTGTTCTCTCTCTATCAAATAAATAAATAAGATAAAATTTTAAAAAGAATGATCATTGCCATTTTACAGATGAGGCTCAAAGAGGCAAATGATATTATCAGATTTTGCATTTAGCAAGTAATAGAATTATAATCTGAATTTCCTTCTTTCCCCTCTGAAGCCCAGGCTTTTTCACAGGGCTGTTTGTGATGCTCATCATTGCTCTCCTGACTGTCAGGGGCACAAGGAAAACAACAAATTACCCATTGGTTCAACCTGACGCTTTTTCTCTTCCTTTTTTCCTCACTCCTGGAAAACTAATTCATTAACACCTTCATTATTTTTAGGTATTTTTAAAAATTTTAATCTTGGTAATTTTTTTCATCTCCATTTTCATATCAAGGGTTTGTACATCGCCTATAATTATACCACTCAAGGTGACAGCCACTTTGGAAGTTCTCCACGCATTAGCACACAATTGAGGGAATTAACAGCAGCCCCAAGGAAAGCATGTATTTCAGCCAAAACAATTGTTTAAATAGGGGACGTTTCCCAGAAATGAGATCAGCTCTTTTCCAAAAGAGCTTTTGAAAGGCAGTCCTTTTTGAAAGGCAACTCAAGTAAAATGGTAAATGCTTTCTTTCTACCAAATATCGGAAAGTATATCCCTCCCAGTCTCTTTCCTCAGCTGCAACAGTACCAGCCAGAACCAAGGGCTGAAGAGGTCAGCCCTGCACCTGCACAGAAAGATAGATGCATAACATGTAAACTAATAGTCAAAGAAAGTTAAATCCTCAGCACAATGGCAGACATCTCTAAGATGTTTGTTATATTATCGGCATCTCTTGTAAATCTTTCTTGAAATTCCCTAATGTAGGCCCACTAGATTTCCCTCAATTCCCATGCGTATCATGAGATGTTTCCCACCTAAGCATCAAAGCCCAGCTCCTCCCTTGTGGACCATAAGGCAATTCTCAGAAATGATCTTAGGTTATATTTGTGTACAAAAGAAAGCCTGTAGTTTTCAAGGGCTGAAGAACTAGGACATGGTAGTCATCCAGCTTCTGGTTGCTAAGCACTTTCCTCCTTTCTTCTGCAAGAAACAGAAAAGTCTTCTTTTAAATTCTGAGATGTGGTCTTTGTACAACAAATTAATCCCAGAAGAATATCTTGAGAAACTCTGTCGTGGGTTCTGCTTCCGGCAATGGTTGTTTCCACCCAAGTCTCTCTCTGAAAACTGTTCTACAATCTTAACCAAATATTGTGAGAATCTGTTTGAAGGCACAGGAAACGTTCTGAGATTATACAAGAGCATTCAGCCCAGCATTTGGGGTTTCCTTAGAGGCACAGGACAATTCCAGAAGCAAAAACAGTGGTGGAAAGACTGAGAAACCAAGTGAGGTTTTCAGAAGTCACAGAGCTACTGTGATGAAACATAAAGTCAACGACTTCCAAGAAAGCAGAAGTTTTCAGTTCCAGAATTTCCTTTCAATTATTTTCAGTAGTTTCTAGTTTTTTGCCAAATGCTCCTATCTTGATATCTAGTCTTTAAAATTATTAATATAACTATTTCAAAATCTGAGTGAGATAACTCTAATGTCAGAATCTTCAGTGACTATGTCTTTGTCTATTTTTTCCCCTTGAGCTTTTGCAAAAATCTGATCTTCTTGCATGCCTGATTATTTTCTAATACATGCTGCCTATTGTGTATGACAAATTGTAGAGACCATTTGTGGCTCTGGTATTTTACTGCAGAGAGGATTTATTTTTGTTTCTGGCAGATCACCTTAATTAGAATCAGACATTAGATGATTTAGAGTTGAGCTTCAGACCTTGTGAGGACTCCTCTATTTCTGGTTGATCCTTCCTTCCAAAGAAGGAAGGATTCTGGTCAACCCCATAGGCTTCTGGTTTGCAACCCTAGATAGAAGTTTCAGAATGGATGAAAGTAAAAGGATGGAAAAAGATACACCATGAAAACATTAGTCGGAGGAAGACTGGGGTAGCTATCCCTAAACAGACATTAAATTGATAAGCATTACTAGAAATAGAGGTTTCATAATGACAGAAGAGTCTATCCAATAGGAAGCTGTAAGAATTCTGTAGGTATATTGTGGGACCCAAGGAATTTAACAAAAATCCCCTACCCCTGGACAAGCAGAGCAGGACTAACTCCATTTTGTGCTACACCCGCCATCTCATGTATAACCCCCACATGACCTGTTTATTGCTTAAGGCACTCCCCTACCCTAGTCAAGGCGCTGAGCACACCCTTTCCAGAAACCAGTTCATATAGGAATACGGAACCCCTAACCGCCAAAGAATGTAAACCCCGCCTTTTGCCCACCAAACCTGCGTGCCAATTCTGACCAGAGTGATAGACTAGTTCAAACGGTCACTATAGGGTAAATTGTAATTCAATTGGCCGCCTGCGTGTGGACTGACATGACTATGCAACCTTCTGTGTGTGTTACAATCTCATTGGCCACTGGCCCCTATAAAACTGCTATGCCTCTTAACCTCGGGGTCCAAGTCCCTGCTCTGCTGTGTCGGGTATACTTGGACCCCAGCTCGAGCTTGCAAATATACCCTCGTGCGCTTGCATCGGTGTCGGCTCCTTGGTTATTTCTCGGATACGCAATCTTGGGCACAACAATATACATTTAATAACACAGCTACAAAATGTAGTAAGCAAATAGGTCCAGCTTACCAATTGTCACAGATGGGGTTAGTAGACTGTTTCTGTTTAGCTTGCTTGTACCACTAGTGCCTGATAAAATGCCTGGCACATACTCAGTGGACCACAGATGACTTAAAAAGTCAGTATTTCACACACACACCAGGAAGTCTAATATTTCTACTTATACACCCACTCCTATAGAAATTCTAATAAAAATATTAGTAGTACTTAAAACATACACACACACAAACACACACACACACACACACACACACACTCTAATCTAACCAGTTAGGATAGTGTTTACAGGTGTGGTAGACTTTGGACTCAAAAAGGCCTCAGTTCAAATCCTAACTTCTGAGATGCCAGGGTGTTTCAGCAGTTGAGCATCTGCCTTTGGCTCCCATCATGGTCCCAGGGTCCTGGGATCTAGTCCTGCGTCGGGCTCCCCACCGGGAGCCTGCTTCTCCCTCTACCTATGTCTCCGCCTCTCTGTGTCTCCCATGAATAAATAAATAAAATCTATAAAAAAATAAAAATCCCAGCTCCTTTCCTATGCTCTATGACCTTGGGAATAATAACCTCCATGAGCTTCTATTTCTTTATCTATAAATTGAGGAATAATAATACTCCCTTGCATAATAATACTATGCAATATTATTATAGTGCTATATAATGCTACACAGTAATACTTCCTTTTTATTTTTTATTTTTGTGGGTAATACTTCCTTTTTAAAGTATGAAACAGAATAACATGTCAAAGGTGTCTAGTGTCAGGCACTAAGGAAACTCTCTATGACAGCAATTAGTATTAATCATTATATATAAGAAATTTCGAAAATAATTCCAGAATAGCAGTCAAGACTCCACCACTAAAAACTGGAATCAGAAATGCCACTGAAAACTAATTATTTTACCTAATTATAAAAATTGTCCCTGAGACTATTACTGTAGTGAATAGACTTTAAGATGGTCCTGATCCTTGCCTCCTATTCACACTTCTGCACAATTTCTTCCTCTCGAAAGATAGAAATTGTGATTTGCTTCTAACCAACAGAGTGCAACAGAGATGATAAGATGTACCTGATTCCGTTTCCATGATCACATAGCACCCACACTGGAGTCTCTCTCTCCATTGCTGGCTTTGGAGAAGCAAGCTGCTGTGAATCCAGTAAGTCACAAGGAAATGAATTCTGCTAAAACCCTGAGGGAGCTTGGAAATGGATGCCTCCTCTGTCAAAGCTCTGATGAAAACCCAGCCCTCGATGACACCTTGGTGGCAATCTAGTGAGATCCTAGGGAAAGGGCTTGACCCACAGAAACTCTGAGATAAAAATGTGTGTGTAGGTGTGTAAGTAAGAGCTGTATTAAGATATAATTCACACACACACAAAAAAAAGATATAATTCACATGCTACAAAATTCACCCATATAAAGTGTACGGTTTATAGTTTTTAGTGTGTTCACAGAGTTGGGCACTTTTAGAACATCTTCATAACCCCAGAAAGAAACTCCATGCCCATTAGCACTTGCTTCCTTTTCCTCCCAACCCCCACCTCCTGGCAACTGCTAATCTTTCTCTATCAATTTGCCTATTCTGTGCATTTCATATGCATGGAATAACAGGGCCGTTCGTATCTGGCTTCGATCACTTATCATAATGTTTTCAATGTTCATCCATGCTGTAGCCTGTATCAGTACTTCATCCCTTCTTATGGCTGAATACTGTTCCACTGTACAGATACGCCAGTTTGTTTTTCCACTCATCACTTAGTGCACATTTGAGTTGCTTTCACCCTAGCTATTATGAGTAATGCTGCTATGAACATCTGTGTGTAAGTTTTTGTGTGGGCATATCTTTTCCTTTCTTTTGATAGAAACCTAGGAGTGGAATTTCTGGGTTATACAACACTATGTTTAATGTTTTGAAGAACTGACAGGCTGTATTATAAAGTGGCTGCACCATTCTGTATTCCCACCAGGGTGTATGAGGGTTCTGTCTCCACCACATCCTCCCCAACACTGATTATGATCTCTTTTTATTAGAGCCACATTAGGGGATGTGAAGTACTATCCAATCTTGATTTTGATTTGCGTTTTCCTGATGACTAATGATATTAAGAAATTTTTCATGTGCTTATTGGTTGTGTATCTCCTTTAGAGAAATGTCTATTCAAATCCCTTATCCATTTTTTATAGGGTTGTTTGTGTTAGTGAGTTGTAAGAGGTCTTTATATATTCTATGTAGAAATCTCTTGTCAGATATATGATTTACAAATATTTGTGCCTATTTTGTAGGTTGTTTCCTACCTTATTGATGGTGTATTTTGAAGCAAAGAAGTTTTTAGTATTAATGAAACACAATTTTAGCTCTTTTTTCTTTTGCTGCCTGTGCTTTGAAAGAAGCCACTATGTAATCCAAGGTCATGAAACATAGGGGTAAATGTTTTCTTCTAAGAGTTTATAGTTCTTATGTTTAGGTGTTTGATCCATTATGATAGAGCTCCAACTTAATGTTTTTTTCTTTTTGCATCTGGATATCTGGTTGTCCCAGGACCACTTAATTAAAAGACTGTTCTCTCTCACACTGAATTCTTTTGGCACCCTAATTAAAGACCTGTGGATCAGGGGCACCTAGGTGGCTGAGTCGGTGAAACATCTGCCTTTGGCTCAGGTCATGGTCCCAGGATCCTTGGTTGGAGCCTTGCATTTTCTTCAGACTTTCTGCTCAGCAGGGAGTCTACTTTTTCCTCTCCTTCTGCCCCTCCCCCTGCTTGTGCTGTCTCACACTCTCTCTTTTTCAAATAAATAAGCAAATTAAATATTTAAAAAAAAAAGCAAGCAAACCAAAAAACCCTGTTGATCATAACTGTCATGATGTAGCAAGAATAAGTCCATCTTGAATTCATTCTTCCTCTGACATTTCTCTCTCCCTTGTCATTCTACATTAGATCTGTTTGTGCATTATGAGCGAGTTAGGGAGTTACTCAACTTTCAGTGGGAGCACTGAACTAAAACATAGAACTCCTTGCACAAAGCAAACTAATCAACACATCCTGCACGTCTGACTCAAGCCTGAGTGGCAGCTGTAACCCATTTCTTACTGTCCCCCTAACCCCCGCTTCCCTTTCCTCCCCCCTTTAAAAACCCCTGCCTCCACTGAAGTGTCAGGATGATTTTTTGGGGACATTAGTCCACTATCCCCTTGCTTAGCCCACTTTCTCAAATAAGGTCACTTTCCTTTGCCCTAGCACCTTGTCTCTTGACTTATTGGCCTGTCCTGCAGTGAGCAGATTGCATCTGGGTTCAATAACAACAGGGCTAATTTTTGGACTTCCAGTTCCATTAAATTGATCTATATGTCTATCTTTATGTCAATACCACACTGTATCTTTGCAGTAAGTTTTGAAATCAGGAAGTGTGAGTCCTCTAACTTTGTTTTGTTTTTAAACATTGTTTTTGATACTCTTGGCTCCTCGAATTTCTGTAAGATTTAGGATCAGCCTGTCAGTTTCTGCAAAAAAGACAGTTGGGATCATGGGTGTTGTACAGAATCAATAGGCCAATTTTGGAATATTGCCATCTTAACAATATTAAGTCTTCCGATCTACGATGCTCCCAGAGGATAAGCACCCTACCCGTGGCCAAGTAACTCTTCATACACGGTAGAAGTGAGCCAGCTCTCCCCTCTGACTTCTGCCCTGGTTGAATGCTAGGGAGTCTGACCTATCCTGGCACCATCCCCAAGAGCCAAGACATCTGAGCAGTGTCCATGGTGTAATTTGAAATGTAATTTGAAAAGTGAAACTAAACTTCTTAAGAAATATAACAAAGTACAAAAAAAAAAAAAAAAAAACCTATTTGTTGAAAGGTCTCTCCAAGAGGGTTCCTCAGTGAACAACTTGGTATGGAAGGTAGAACCTCCCAGGGACATCTCTAGTAATCTTTAGAGGTTGAAGCAAACCTGCTTTCTAAGGAGGGTAGGCCTATGACTACACTCTTGGTTCATTGAGTTCATTCTAAAGGTTTGGGCCAGAGCTGAATTGCTTGAAACCACAAAGGGAACCCTGCACCTAGCCCAGTACTTTCCAACTCTGCTTTTCCTCAAGGCCGCACTCAGCTTCTCCTCTACTAAATGGTGAACAAATATTTAAAGACTATTTTGTTGAAGAGGTATCAAATTATCAGCCTGCCTGTGGTGCCCATGTGTCTCGGTTTAGCCCTGCCTCCCCCCATTAAGATGTGGCAAAGCCAAGGGCTCTTTAGCCAATCTCAGTAATTAACAGGAGTTAAGCTTTTCGCTGTGTCCACAAACCGTATGGATTGCGGTGTTTCTGCTTAGCTGATCGGAAAATTGTAACACTTTGGCTTCAGTGTTTTCAGCAGCTTATAGCTAAGCATTCATTAATTATGCAAAACAGGCTTCAGGGGAACGATTCTATTGAGTTAATTAATATCAAGTGTTTCTAGCCAATTAGCAGCCTTCTCTCTTATTGTAGGGAGGCTACTGTGGGACATGCCAGGCAGAAGAGGCTCCCCTCACACTCCTCTGCTCTACTGCTCTCTTCTATGGTGGGAGCATTCCTGATGGGAAGGCCGTAGGCAAGGACTTTCTCTCCACCCCTGGATCTCCCTTCCTGCTGGACTATTCCAATGTCCATTTAGACACTGCATCTCAAAGTGTGGTCTGTGGACCAACAGAACGAGCATCACTAGTGATGCTTATTGAAATGAAGAACTCAGACCCCAGCTAGATTTCTTTTTTATTTTTATTTTTTTTTAATTTTTTTTTTTTTATGATAGGCACACAGTGAGAGAGAGAGAGGCAGAGACACAGGCAGAGGGAGAAGCAGGCTCCATGCACCGGGAGCCTGATGTGGGATTCAATCCCGGGTCTCCAGGATCGCTCCCTGGGCCAAAGGCAGGCGCCAAACCGCTGCGCCACCCAGGGATCCCTAGACTTCTTTTTTAAAAAGGTTTTATTCATTCATTTGAGAGAGAGAGAAAAAGAGAGAGAGAACAAGTGAGGGGGAGGAGAGGCAGAGGGAGAGGAAGAAGCAGACTCCCCTGCTGAGCAGGGAGCCTGACACGCATCTCGATCCCAGGACCTCGGGATCATGCCCTGAGCTGAAGGCAGAAGCTTAACTGACTGAACCATCCAGGCATCCCTCCAGCCAGACTTCTTGAATCGGAATTATGTTTTAAGAAAATCTTTTAGGGACACCTGGGTGGCTCAGCAGTTGGGCACCTGCCTTTGGCTCAGGTCATGATCTCGGGATCTGGGATCGAGTCCTGCATCAGGCTCCCTGTGAGGAGCCTGCTTCTCCCTCTGCCTGTGTCTCTGCCTCTCTCTCTCTCTTTCTCTGTCTCTCTCTCTTTCAGTCTGTGTCTCTCATGAATAAACAAATCTTAAATAAAAAAAAAGAAAAGAAAATCCTTTAGTGACCCATATGCATAATCTTAAAATTTGAGAATCACTGATACAGAAGACCCATCCAAGACCCTGACCTCACAATTCCTGGGCCTTTTGAATCCAGAAGCTTCCTGGTCATTTACATTACACCCCCAGACACCCACAAACTCATCTGGAATTTCCTTTCCTCCACCTCTGAAATCTTATCATCCTGTTCTGTGCTTTGACCATTTTCAAATACCAACATGCATCCCCAGTGCACACCTAATGGAGACTTGCCACAATCTCCCATCCAGCTGTCCCCCTATAGATTCCTCTCTTTTTCTGTGATCTTTTTTTAATTGATCTGTTTTTGTTGTGCTCACCTTTCCTGCCCCGTGTGATCCTATGCCATATGCTAAGTCTTCCTTCCCAAGTATAGCGGGTCCCCTCCATCACGCCTGCTCTTCCCTCAGACTTCAATGTCTCCTTCTCCATGGGTTCCTTCCCCACACATTATAAGTGTGGACACATCTCTCCCTTCTTTGAAAGGAGTGCCTTGTCATAGCCTCGTAGCCTTCCTGAGGTAAACAGTCAAGCTTTTCAACTCCCGTTCACTCCTTGGCTTTGAACAATTCTCTGTGAGGCCACCAATGACTGATTATCAGACCCAACATGCCTTACCTTGCTTGGCCTCCCTGTGGCATTTGTAGAGCTGGCATGTCTTCCTTCCTAAAGCTTTTCCTCCTATTTGACTGGGTGGCACCAGTCCCTCCTCCTGACCCTTCACCCTCTCTATATCATCATTTCACTGGCTCTGATTGGTCCTCTTGCCCTGAAATGTCTATGTTCACCATGTCATTTCTTTAGCTTCCTGCTTTACACACCTCTTTCCTAAATGACCTCGTTCAAAACTTGGCTTCAACTTTCAATATGAAGAGCAACCCAAATTTCTTTCTCCAGTCCAGAGCTTTCTGAAGAGCCTCAGAATTCTCTATTCAGCTCCTCACTGAAAGGATATTTCTATATGGATAACCCATAGATACCAAAACTTGTGTCTTACATGCATCTTTCCTGGTCCCACCTCCAAGACTTTCTAGTCTCAAAGAATGAGGCCACCATTCATTCTGAGGCCAAGATAGAAACTTGGAAGTCAGTTCTGTCCATTTTCTCTTTCCCCCCTGGCCGACTGCCTCTCCTCACACTTCTCCCCATGTAATCTCCCAATCTCTTCAATCTCTGTCTGTCTCCATTGCTATTGTCTTAATTCAGACCCTTGTATCTTCTCTGATCACTAACATATCCCGTGTCTCATCAACCTTTCTCCAGTTCATTCCACATTATTGCCAGAGTAAGCTTTTAAAATGTAAACCGGGTAATGACCCAAGCCCTGCTGTTCAATATTCTTCAGTGGCTTCCCTAAAGTCTTCCAAAAAAAGTTCAAACTCTGCCTTCATAGATTCTGACTCCCTTTCTTGCTCTGCATCCCCTGCCACTCTTTATGCTTTCTCACCACAGCGCCAGCACTGCGTTGATCAGGTCCTATCAATCTGTTGGAAGTCCCTTAAATGTAACATGCTATTTCCTGTCCCCAATAACTGCAACTTCTGTTCCTTCTACCTGGAATGGCTTTCACGTCTTTCTTCTGGTTAACTGCTACTCGCGCTATAAAATTCAGTTCTAGTATTATATCCTCTGAGATGATTTTTTTGACCATCCTTCCAGCGATAGCACTTAGATGCCTTTTCCAAGTGTTGTTAATGATAATTTTGTAAATAACTGAGTTCTGTCCATGTGTCTGTGCTAAGTACCTTATCTGCATAACTTTATTTATTTATTTATTGCATAACTTTATTTAATCCTCATAATAACCCTCTGAAGAATTATAATCTCAAAAAAAAAAGAATTATAATCTCTATTTTACAATGAGGAAACCAAGGTTCAAAGAGGATTGGTAATTTGCCTGAGGTCATACTGTAAGGGCTTGTTTCAAACACAGGTATGTGTGATTCTAATGCCCAATCTCCCCACCACTGTGCTATATGCTATTATTCCCCACAGCACACTGTGCTAGCTTTTACCAAAATATTTCTCATGGTGTCCCTTAGCCTCTGGTCATATGTCTGTCTCTACCTGCCCTTCTTAGTAAAGGCAATGAGGTCTTTGAAGTCAGAGACTATGCTTTTCTTATTCGTGTACCCCCAGTGCAGACCACAGGGCCCTACGCGTTAGCCATGCAATGAATGAGTACTTTACCCTGCTTGGTCTGCCATGACAAAATATTATAGACTGGGAAGCTTAAATAACAGAAATTTATTTTCACACAGTTCTGGAGGCTGGAAAGTCCAAGATCTGGCAGGGTTCAGTTTCTGGGGAGGATTCTCTTCCTGATTTACAGACAGCTACTTTTTTTACTGTGTCCTTACATGATGGAGAGAGTGAGCTTTCTGGTGTTTCTTTGTCTTATAAGAGTATCAGTTCTATCAGTTCAGAGCTCCACTCTGTGTCCTCATTTAACCTTAATACTTCCTTATAAGCCCTGTCTCTAGTATAGTCTCATGGTGGGTGGGAAGTTAAGGCTTTAATTTAGGAATTTTCAGGGGACGCAGTTTCTAACAATAGCAATGGGCTGCGGCCCTCTCTCCATTGTTTCAGTGACCATTCTGCATAAATCCTGCCAACAGTGAAGACTGAGTGGCTGAGGTCTTCAGAGCTGTTGGAAGTACCCAGATGATCCCAAGAAAAACATTGCAGAGGAGGAATCTTGAGAGATGCATAGGCTATGTGTAGGTTGAAAGAATGCAGAGAGTGTTTCTGAATGCAGGAAGAAGCAGCAGAGGTAAGGTGGGACAGTGTAGTCAAACCACGGAGTATTCGAGAACTGAGTGGTAGGGGAGAAGGCTTGGAGGCCAGGTCATGGACCCTGAGAACTCTGCCCAGAAGCACAGATTTGCTATAGATCAGAGACAGCATAGCTTTTCATATTTCCAACCATCAACTGGTTAGTTGGTGTTGCCTGTAATACTAAGTTGAGAAAGATTCTGAGGCTGCATCTGAGCTTACCAGAAGAAGGTTGTGATAGATAAGTGATGTCTTCCGTGGCTCTGAGGACAAAGGAATAAGCGTGACAGCAAGAGGGCTGTGGACTTGGGACCTCCTGCTTACTTGTAGAACTCAAGTAGATTCCCACAGAGCTACAAAAATATCTCCTCCCATTACCACACCACACGGTGTCCACCGTGCCCTGCCAGGGTGTCATTTCTGAGTGCACGGGGGAGCCAGGACAGTCCTGGATGCCATGCAGGGTTGGAGAGAATGGCAGGTTCCCAAATCTGTATGAGGCTTTTTCCTGGGACTCCAAAGTAGTTCTACTTGTGCCCACAACTCACCAACGTGCCTCATAAAAGCCCGTTAGTTCTTTTAGCTTCTGACCCTCACCTTCCTGACCTTAGGGACTCAGGCACCATCCAAAGGGTCAGGCAGTGAACAAAGGTTATGTCGTCATCTGCTGTCCTTGTCTCCAGTCTTTCCGACAGCCCTGACAACAGCCAAACTTCTTGTGGCTTCCTCGATTATAAAACAAAAGTGTCCTTATATAAGTGTCCTTTAATGAGACAAGCAGATCTATTGAGAAGCTGGCTGTTGATGATACCCCGAGCCCCTGGTCCTCCATCAAAACGCCTTATTCTCCGGGGAGAGTTCAACTCGAAAACACATGAAACACTCTGTAAATTCCTCCCCTGACTCTATCACCACTGGTGGTACTGGGAGGGTGTTAATAGATCACTCTGCAAATGCACTGCGCTAAGTGCTGTGCACACACCATCTTATTTAATCCGCACATTAAGTCTTGAGGAGGAAGGTAAATGTTGTGTGTGTGCTTTGGATTGTGACGCTGCTGCCAGTCGTCTAAGTGTTGATTTCCCTGCTGTCTTTCCTTAGTAGACTCTTCAAAGCCAAAGATGGAATTTATATCTCCATCTGAGCCAAGCATTCAAAGGCAAACAGCTTCCCCCAACCCCACTTCTGAATCTCAGACCTAAAAGGAAGGTGTTAGTAAGAAATAGTGATAATCGCCAGCATTTATTGTACCCTTATCTGTGACTTAAGAGTTTTACATATACTTAATCTTCACTACAACCGGAGGAGGTAGATGCTATTTAAGATTAGGGAACTGGGGCTGGGAGTGGTTAAATCACTTGCCCAAGGTCAAACAGCTGGATGGTGGCAGAGCCAAAATTCAAATGCAGGCAATCAGGCACTGGCACACAGACTGGAGGCCACTAGGCCTTGTGGCCTCCTCCAAGAAGGGGAGGCTCGACCCGGTCACCTCTGGTTCCTCAGACCTCCCTTGAGAGGTTAACACTCTTCTTGTGAGCAGAGACCAATTCGAGGTTTGGTTCAAACGCTGGAGGCCTTCCTGGGCACAGCGCACCCTCCCTGCGTGCAGGTGGGTGCAGATGGGCTGTTACCACACTGAGCCGAGTGCACCTGCTGGTACTAAAGACCGTGAATAAACAAATTGAAATATAACTGCCCTGACACTGGGAGGGGAGGGGAGGAGTTAAGGCATCACCATGGGAAATCTGTCCTCTTGAATT
The DNA here is from genome assembly GCF_011100685.1 of Canis lupus familiaris. Lineage (NCBI taxonomy): Eukaryota > Metazoa > Chordata > Mammalia > Carnivora > Canidae > Canis > Canis lupus. The sequence continues at coordinate 34,828,702 of NC_049242.1, read as the reverse complement.
TCTCATATTTCTGCTGTCAAAGTAAGTCAACCAGAGCCTCCCTGAGAATAAAATGAAGGGGCCCAAAGCAAAGCAGACTAAAGACCGCATTACGGTGACCAGTTCGGGCAGCAGGTGGTGGTATTAATGCATAATTGCCACGGTTGGTTTGAAGGTTCTCTCTCTCTCTCTCTCTGGTGTGCATGTACATGCACAGATGCACACACACAAACACATACACACATGCATGCACAGACATATACACAACCTCAAAGTGTAGGGATTTCGGGGGGCCTCGAGGTAACTGGAGCGGCATTTCCCACCAGGTGTTTTGTCAACATTCACATGAAGGAAGGTTAACAGGCTTGAGGCTAATGCCCATCCTATGCTCTGATCATTTGGGGAATGCTGGATGAAACAAAGCTGTTTCCCGCAGGGTTCTGCGGGGCGGTGAGTCTCCAAAAGGAAAACAAGAGTATGCAGATCTGACCAGATTCCTTTGCCCACTGGTACCGCAGGGAACACACCCTGGGAACTGCTTTCTACAGCAGAAACTCTGACCTTCCCCCTCCTCAGAGATGGAGGTACAAGGCCTCTGCCTGCAAATTGTGCCCAGCCCACCTCTGCAGCCAGCTTGAGCAGCACACGACTTAAATGACCTCAGCTTTCCCGGTGGGGGGCCTTGAGAAGATCGTGAGGGCAAAGCAGCAGCACCCTGACTCCCAGGAACCTGCTGAGCATAACCCACTCCTCTTCTGACCTTCCCCTCACCACGGGTAGGCTCAGCTCTTACATCTGGGCTCCTGTCTGGCTTTTCTGCCCATGTCTTGATTCCTATGCTGGACTTGAACCCCTTCCTCAACCTTGCCACTCCCTCCCTCCCAGGGGCTGTGTTCTATAACGATGCCCTGCTTCTTCCTGGGAGCCTTCTATAGCTGGAATGTCTCCTGACTATAGCACTGCACCCCTGCTCTCATGACTTCTACCACTTGAGCGACCACTACCTTACTCATCAGCTGGCCCCTGGCATGGATGTCTGTTGTATATATACAAGTTTGGCAAGCCTTTTGACCTTTGGGCAATAGGATATCCGCCAGACTCACAGCCAGGCCATGTGCCGGTCCCCAAGCCCACCAGTGCTAACTACCTGTCAGCCCCCATTGGTCTCTGTTGATAAGGTCCTGGTGTGCTCAGTGGCTAGGCCTCTGCAAAGTTCCAAATAGGAGCTTCACATTTCTTAGACAATGTCTCCATCCCCCCCACAGGTCAATAAGACACATAGCTAAGGTTCAAGACTCAAGAATAAGACATAAGTGGTAGGAAGTGATGGGGCTTCCTTTGTACGTGGTGCTGGCTGAGTGATTCTAATGGTTTAGATTTTCTGGGAAGAACAGGACAGTTATATTAGATCAATGATTCCAGGCATTTGGATTTCATGGGCCATTACAATTTCAAAAATATTCTTTGAGAGACTTTATAATGTCAGCAACCAAATAAGGGACAGTAAAAAAATAAACAATAATCTTTATCAGGAGGCAGTGACAGGAGGCTGTATTTTAATACCAAAGCAAGTAAGGAATATAATCTCAGCATTTGAGAATTGAGTTCGATGGAAAATCTCTACACTTTCTCTGTTTCACTAGAGACCAGTAGAAGTTGATCATGGATCATCCCTAGCCTGGGGCCTAGAATTTTGGGGTCCCTGCCCAAGAGCTCTCTGAAATCTCCTCAGATCTTCTCATCCTTACTACCTGGCAGCCAGACATATTTGGCAGCTCAAATTATTGGGTGACACTTCCTTTTACGAAAACAAATCTTTCTGTAACTCTCACACCTTGATCTTGGTTCTGCTTTGATCCAGAATGGGTTTACTGCCTGTTTTCTAAGGCACCCTTCTGGATATTTAAAGCCTGTGCCAAAAACTTTCCTCAGGCTACCTTCTCAGCCCATGCACCAAGTCAGGGCTGGACAGTGAGGAAGACTTCCAGAGAGAAAGGGAGCAGTCCAGGCACTGGGGAGGCCTGTCTCAGCCTGCCTTCAACAAAACAGGATCAAGAAGATGCCAGACAGAAGGAAAGAGGCTGGAGAACAAAGGAACAACAGCAGGAACCCAGAGCCTAATGTGACAAAAGAGAGCCTTGGCCGGGTCCGGAGACATCATGGGATGGGCCTCTCCCAGCTGGTCCAGAGCAGGTCCAGAGGCAGTCCTTGCAGCATGGGAGGAGACATTCTTGCAAGACCCTACCTGTCCCCTTCCTTCTCAGAAGAGAGAAGTAGGTCTGTGTCTTGTTTGAGGAGCATCGTCCCAGGACACAGTGGTCTATAGGCACAGGTTAGCAGCTCTAGATGGACATGGAAGACAGGGCAGAGAGGCTGGTCTACCTCCTGCCACTCTGTGAGTCACAACGACTCAGAGCCTGCAGGAAAATCCTGGCCCCAGAAGCGACAGAGAGAAAAGGAAGGGATGATCCCCATGAGGCTGTGAGGCATTCGTGAGCCTCACACCCATGTATCGCCCTTTTAGCTTACCATTAATTCCTCAGTGGCTGCCCATTCTTCTTGACTTAAACTTAGACTACCAGCCTCTGCCTGGCTCACTAAGACCAACCACACTGACTGTCTCTTAGTTCGAATGTGCCCTATTCTTAGGCCAGGGCTGGCCCCTTCCTGTGACCCCTTCTTAACACATGTCCCCTTAGATCTCCCCAATCCTTGCTCATCCTTCAGATCTCAGCTAACTGGTCCCCTCCTAGGGAGGCTTTTCTTGACTCCCTGGTTGAGGCCTGTGCTGATACCGTAGCCACTAGCCACGTGTGGCTGCTGAGCACCCAAAAGGTGCCGAAGTCCAAATTGAGATGAACCTTAAGTATAAAATACACACCAAAGTTTTGAAACCTTTGTACAGAAATAAGAATATAAAATATTCCATTGATAATTTTTAGCACCGACTACATGTCAAAATGATAGTATTTTAGGTATGTTGGATTCAGGAAAATATTATGTTACTATTTCACCATGTTTTTGTTTTGTTTTATTTTTGCTAATGTAGCTACCAGGAAATTTAAAGATAGGTATGTGACTCGAATTTGTGCCTCACATTATATTTCTGTTGGATAGTGCTGGTTCACAGCATAACACCCTGGTATATGTTTGGATAGAGCTTAAAGTTTTTTCTTCCTGACCTTTATTGCCCTTTACAATTATGCTCACCCCCTGGACTATAAACTCCATGAGGACAGAGACCGTATTTATGGTGTGGCCTTTGTGACCTTGACGATGCTGGTCTCCACTCTGAGATAAATGGAAATGAATAGATCTACTTTGAAAGGCTTGCTTGGGGGAATTAAGAGGATGTATGTACTAATATAGAGTAGCATATAGTAGGGACTTAGTGAATGTTTGCGGTTATCATGATCGTGGATATTAAAAATAAACACACATAAAGACTCCTAATTCTGGAAAATGAACTAGGGGTGGTGGAAGGGGAGGTGGGCGGGGGGTGGGGGAGAATGGGTGACGGGCACTGAGGGGGGCACTTGACAGGATGAGCACTGGGTGTTATTCTGTATGTTGGCAAATTGAACACCAATAAAAAATAAATTTATTATTTAAAAAAAATAAAAAATAAAAATAAACATGCAGGAAGCCCTGGCAACAGCCATCTAATAGTGACATACTTTAGTCCCTTGCTAAACGTGTATTTCCTTGCTGTAGTCGTTAGTGCTCAGTACGTATGACCTATACTTTGTATAGGTAAAAGCAGGCACACATGGGTGTACGCACTAAATATACATGTCATTGAGCTGTGCAGTCTGTTTTCGTAATATATGCAGGGCAGGAACTGAGTGAATATATTTCCATAAGTGGTCCTGCACAGAGACGCATGATTCTCAAATAGAAAACCAACTGTGTCACCTCGCAAAAAGTTTCAGCACCACTGTGTCTATGAGCTGAACAAGGGGCATAAGAACGTTTGTTTCCTATTAACAACAACAACAAAAATCTGTCTCACTTATTCTTAGTAACCAATCCTAACCTCAGTTCCTGCGGTGCTACTTGTCATGTTGCATTTGAGAAAGGCATCATCACGTCTCCGTGGTGCCAAGGAAGGACTCCAGGTCTCTGCACTGCATACAAAATGGCAGCTCCCCATTTGTCAGGCATCAGCGCGGCAGCAGGCCAGGGGGACTGGCTGCCCAAAGACTTGGTGACAACCCAGCACCTGTCAAAGTGTGGGCCAATGGAGCTAAAAACTCGTGTTTCCACTAAGAACTCTAGGGGCAAGAGCATCCAAAGCAAGACCTGCCAATCAGTGACTCATTTATGGACCTCTCAGTGGGCCTCACTTGCAAGATCTGGGCCTGGAAACCAGGCATGGTTCTGTTCCTTCCATCTTCCTCCTGCCCCACTGCGATAAAGAAGTGCTGTATTCTCCGACCCTTCCCCAAGGGGCCATGAACCCAAAACTGGGGTTGCAAAAGCCTCCAGCATACAGAAAGGCCAGCAAATAGCACTCCAGATCCCAGGCTCTTCCTCTCCGGTGGCCAGAGGTTCTGAAAGCATCAGCAGCTCCAGGCCCAGAGGCCTTTCCCTCCCTGTCCTCCACCCTTTCCACCCATTGTCACTCTCTATTCATTGCAAGAGGCTTGAAAAGATTCAACCAGCTTAAAGTGAGGTTACTACAGGGGTTCCCAAACTCTGTAAATGGCCAGATAATTGTTGTTGGCTTTGAGATTCATGCAGCTACTCAACCCCATTGTTGTAGTACAAAAGCAGCCATAGAGTACAGTAAATAATGGGAGTGGCTGCGTACCAATAAAACTTTATTCACAAAAACAGTGGCAGGTAGGATTTGGAACATAAACCTTACATTGCTGACCCCTGCTTTACAATGAGCAAAGCAAAACAAATTTAGGTGTCGGCCAGACCTTTTATATTTGAGTGAACTAGATTGGAATGAGGTGGGCTGGGATGGAATGACATAGAATTAATTGAACATGCAGTTTATTGAATGGAGAAATACATATCGTGTTGTGAATATTCTGATACAAAGATGTTTTATCCGAACACACCATGTGTGGGTGTGACTTTGTTCTAGATGGGAATTACAGTATATTTCTCAATCTGAGTCAGAATCAGAAAAGTTTGAAATACACTGGGAGAATGGATCGACTCTTCATCTGGAAGCTGGGTAACCTGGGTTTAAAAAAATCTCTATTCGGCCACCAGGTTTCACTTTGAAATTTTAGAAAGTCCCTTCCCCTTCCCGAGCCTCAGTTTCCCCATCTGTAGGCTGGGAGATTTAGAGACGAGGCTCAAGGTCACTTCTGGCTCTGAAATTTTGTTGGTGGTGGTGGGGGGGGGGGCATTGTCAGCATCTGCTATAGCTGATCCAGGACACCTGCAAAACAGATGATCCAGCTCAGAGGCTCATAGGCAGTCTAGTTTCATCCCCAGGGTGTCTCCAGCCCCGGATCTTTTTAGCTGAAAAGCATTCCCTTCATTTCATGGCTTGAAGCTTCATTGAACAAATCAGCCCTGGTTTGTGGATGAAACTAAAGCCCAGAGAGAGGAAGGAGGACACGTATCTCATCGGTGCCTGAACCAAACTCAAAGGTTGGTTTGTGTTTTAAATCTGAAGCCCTTGTCTTTCTCTCAATAGCATGGTCCTCTTTGGGGAGAGGAGTTTGCCTTAGCCCTGGACCCCAAGCTTCAGCTCACCTTCCCTTCTTCCTTGGGAATAATTCCTTTTATTTCTATATTTTGATTTTATTTATTTATTTATGAGAGACAGAGAGAGAGAGAGAGAGAGGCAGAGACACAGGCAGAGGGAGAAGCAGGCTCCACCCAGGGAGCCCGATGTGGGACCTGATCCTGGGTCTCCAGGATAACGCCCTGGGCTGGAAGTGGCGCTAAACCGCTGAGCCACCGGGGCTGCCCCTTGGGAATAATTCCTAATCAATTCCTAAACACTTAAAAATGAAGCATTGACTGCCCAGGAGCCAGTGCAGGTTTACCAAGAGTAAGCTGTGTCAACTCACATCCTTTCCTTTTTTCTTGGTTTGTTAAATCTGTGCCAGGGAAATCAAGTAGAGAGTGTGTATCTGAGTTTCCAGAAGATTCTGACTAGGTGTCTCACCAGGACCTGTGGTACAGCTGGTGATATGAAGGCTGAAGAATGAGTGAGTGAAGTTGGTTCATGGTTGGTAGATCAACATAACCAAAAAGCATCATTTAATGAAGCAAAGAGGGTCTCAGATGCCTACACATGAGTGGAGGGAGTGGTAAAGACTCCAGCATACAGAAAGGAGTACAGTCCACCTAAAGAGAGCAGCCGCCATCACCTAGGGGCAGCCTTCTGGGGCCATGAGGAGACTTAAGCGAGTAGGAGTCAGAGCCCTTGGTTTTCAAAAAAGGTGAAAATCTGGATTTGCCATTTAAAGATGTTGCAAGCATGTTCCTTTATTTTTGTTAAGATTTTATTTATTTATTCATGAGAGACACTGAGAGAGAGGCAGAGACATAGGCAGAGGGAGAAGCAGGCTCCATGCAGGGAGCCCAATGCAGGACTCGATCCCGGAACTCCAGGATCACGACCTGGGCGGAAGGCAGGCGCTAAACCGCTTAGCCACCCAGGTGTCCCAGCAAGCATGTTCCAATTAAAAAACAATACCCATCTGTGGCTCCAGTATGACCCCCCTAAACACATCTGCAGGTCCAAAGACTGTCAGCTTGTAATGTCTGGATGGAAAGTCTGCTGTCGACCTAGAGAAATTTCTCTGGGAGATGACACAAAGCCCTATTCTCTGTCCTGTCCTGTTCAACATAT